>NC_091150.1:40401175-41073675 GCF_040958095.1 Procambarus clarkii | reverse complement strand
ATTTATTATGTAACTGTTATGTAACCAGTTCTCTCTCTCTCTCTGTCTGACTGTCTGTCCGCCTGTCTCTGTCTCTGACATACAAGATAGGAAACTAGGAGGATGAAATTAGGTACTTTATGGTTTTACTTTTGAATAAAGCATAGGTTGGAAAATTTTGTAATTCATTAGATAGACTTGTATATAGTCAATCCATAGACTGGGTCCTTTTATTTGCATAGAGTGTTTGCACAGATTTAGTTTGACTCTGGGGATATCAAAGATATATTTATTTCTGATGTGGTGCTCATAGGTAACAAGTTTCAGATCAAGATTAGCATTTAGGAACAAGGTTTTGTACAAGGTAAATGGCACCTGAGAATGTGTGGAGTGAGTGTATGTTTAGCATGTTTAGGGACTCAAACAGATGAGCTGTGTGTTGTCTGAAGACAGAGTTTATTATAGTTCTGATAGCAGATTTTTGCTGAGTGATGATGGGCTTGAGGTAATTTGCAGTGGTTGAACCCCATGCACAGATACCATATGTTAGATAAGGATAAATTAGTGCGTAGTATAATGAGAGAAGAGGAGAGTGGGTAACATAATATCTGTTAACCAGACCACACACTAGAAGGCGAAGGGACGACGGCGTTTCGGTCCGTCCTGGACCATTCTCAAGTCGATTCGGACTTGACTTGATCGACTTGAGAATGGTCCAGGACGGACCGAAACGTCGTCGTCCCTTCACCTTCTAGTGTGTGGTCTGGTCAACATACTTTAGCCACGTTATTGTGACTCGTCGCCTGAAAATATCTGATTTTAGAAAGAATACCGACCGTTTTTGAGATACTTTTTTGGCAATGTGTTGTATGTGGTGCTGAAGTTCAGTCTCTTGTCTATGTATATAGGCCAAGGAACTTTTCCTCATTTGAATTACTAATGTTAACATTATCTATCTGAAGTTGAATTTGATTTGATGATTTACTGCCAAATAAAATGTAATAGGTCTTTAATAATAATAATAATAATAATAATAATAATAATAATAATAATAATAATAATTTATTTAGGAAAAGTACATACATAGTTGCAGAGTTACAGTACAAACATGATGTTTGATTTAAAGATAGAGGTAGTACATGTGGTGTTTGTCTGTTACTGAGGAAGTCTTGGTTGTAGGGTTGATGTAAAGTCATTGCTTGGTTACTGACTTTAATACTTAATATGATTACATGACTAGTAGCTACCAAGCTTGGCGGGCGTCCTGTACGCTCTATTGTTTACCTCCTCCTTCTGGCGTCTCCGCCGCCGCACATAGAAAACGGATGGTACCATTTTCTGTGAACATGACAGTACATACAATACCTAAAGCCACTAGTACACATAGCGTTTCCCGCAAGGTGAGGTGGGGGAAAAACACTTAGACTAAAACTTAATAGTAATTGAGCTATGTTTCTACGTACAGAATTTGGTTAGATCCAGACATGAGTGGAATCAAAAACATAAATAAGCGATGGTAACAAACTACTAATTAATTTCCTTCATTGTGTCAGGGGACAGGCGGCAAGTTTATACATTCAGTACATTTTAGGCTTATATTAAAGGCTCCCCACCTCCCTGGGTCGAATTACTTTCGCTTTCCAAAATGCAACCCCATAACAAGCTGACTAACTCCTGGGTACCTTTGTACTGCTAGGTGGACAGGCCCATTAGGTGATAGGAAACGCGCCCAACCATTTCTGTCCCGTCCGGAATTCAAACCCGAATTTCTTGATTGTGAGTCTATATCGAACCCGACTGTACCACCGGGACGCTTACCGAATTGAAAGCATTGGAAGAATATTGTGGAGGGGTATTGTGCGGTATATTGTGCGAGGGGAGGGGAATATTGTGCGATATTTAAACATTCCGCTTACTTGAGAGTTTCTTACTTTGTAGGTACGCAGGTGCGGTCGTCGGCACTCGGCAGTGTAGTTGGGCGACCAACTACACTCGGCCAGTGTAGTTGGGTGTAGATGACGGCCCTCGTGACGTACTCACCGCCAGTGTGAGACGTAACCTGAAGAAAGGACCTCGTTTCCCGCCCCAAACGACTTGTCTTCAGAACTCGTGCCCCTGTATGTGACCTGGCAGAATATAAGAAGAACTTTCCACCCCTCACAACACCAGCTGATGTATCTGGAGTCACACTACAGGAACACCAGGCCATTTCACGAGAGATTGTGCCCCATTCTCTGCCTGTTTCCGAAGTACCCACTTTTATGAGATGAAAACTTCAGGAGTTTGCCAGTACGGCGCCAGTCAGGGCTCCTGACAGCTGAGTGGACAGCGCTTCGGATTCGTAGTCCTGAGGTTCCGGGTTCGATCCCCGGTGGAGGCGGAGACAAATGGGCAAAATGTTTCTTTCACACTGATGCCCCTGTTACCTAGCTGTAAATAGGTACCAGTGAGTTAGACAGCTGCTGCGGGCTGCTTCCTGGGGTTGTGTAACAAAAAGGAGGCCTGGTCGAGGGCCTCCTTTTCAAAGTACCTCAAGAAGTACATGAGACCACCCTGAGACTTTGCCAGAATACACTTGACTCTGCAGGAGGACTGAAGGCTGCTCCATTCTCGAGGCGAGTCCTCTGTGTCGAAACCACATTTTCACACTGCCGAGTCGACAACATTACTTGGTAGTGGTGGCCCTCTGCAATATATTGTGATTGATTACAAAGAAAGAATTGAAAATCCAACCATCGTTTGTTAGATACGCTTCCAAGCTGTCAAATTATGTTAAACAAAAACATTGAAAAGCTCCCATAAAAGTCAACTGCACCGGAACATCGTTATGCTCACACATCATCTAGTGCTGGTATGCTGTCACCCATGACCAAATGAACAAGTCTCCCATATATAATTTTATTTTCTTTCAAGCAATCAAATATCTACAGAAAACGAATAAAATATATGGCAAACTATTTCAAACTATCCATAGATTATAGTACTTTACCCCTAGTCAAAATATTATTAATCAGTCAAACCTAACTGTGTTTGCAAGAATTGAGCTTCAGTTCTTGAGCCCCGCCTCATATACATTAGTCGACCTATAGCTGATGACCAAACCACACACCAGAAGATGAGGAGACGACGACGTTTCGGTCCGTCCTGGACCATTATCACAATCGAATGGTCCAAGACGGACCAAAACGTCGTCGTCTCCTCATCTTCTGGTGTGTGGTTTGGTCATCATATTTTCAGCCACGTTACTGTGACTCATCGTCTGGGTATACTTACAACTGAATTATAAAATAGTGTTTGTTCCCCCTAGTGCGAATTTTGTATGTCTTTAGCTCGTGGTGTTCAACCAATACATGTGTACAGTTGACTAGGACCCAGCCTTGGTTATCCACCTAGCTAATACCTATAAGCTGGTACCTAGTATTTATCTGAAGGCCACCATCTCTCTTGTTGCCTCGTCGGAGACAGGAAGCCGGTGGCTTGTCGAAGGTCCAGGCCGTCCCTCCCATCCAATTTAATTTTTCCTGAGGTTTTCTAAACTTTGATTACGCCCAACTACTTAGGCTGGACGGTAAAGCGACGGTCTCGTTTCATGCAGGTCGGCGTTCAATCTCGACCGTCCAAGTGGTTGGGCACCATTCTCTTCCCCCCCCCCCCCCGTCCCATCCTAAATCCTTATCCTGATTTCCTGACTTAACCCCCTTCCAAATGCTATATTTGGGAGGGGGTGGTTGATCTCCGGATGCTTAATGTACATCTGCCACATCCGGTGCTGGTTAGCTTAGATTACGACACTGTAAACGATCGAGACCAAAAATAGCTAACACACGCATATATATGTAGTTAAATAAAAATAAATAAATAAATGTTTATTTAGGTAAGGTACATACATGCAAGAAATTTTTACAAAGATTGGTTGACTTATAGGTAGAGCTAGTACATACAATGCCTAAAGCCACTATTACGCAAAGCGTTTCGGGCATTTATATATACGGGTACCCTTATGTTAGAGAGAGGGGAAGGTGAGAGGGGGTACCTCTCCCCTTCCCCCCCCCCCCCCCCTCTCTCTCTCTCTCTCTCTCTCTCTCTCTCTCTCTCTCTCTCTCTCTCTCTCTCTCTCTCTCTCTCTCTCTCTCTCTCTCTCACTCTCACTCTCACTCTCACTCTCACTCTCTCACTCTCACTCTCACTCTCACTCTCTCTCTCTCTCTCTCTCTCTCTCTCTCTCTCTCTCTCTCTCTCTCTCTCTCTCTCTCTCTCTCTCTCTCTCTCTCTCTCTCTCTCTCTCTCTCTCTCTGTCTCTCTCTCTCTCTCTCTCTCTCTCTCTCTCTCTCTCTCTCTCTCTCTCTCTCTCTCTCTCTCTCTCTCTCTCTCTCTCTCTCTCTCTCTCTCTCTCTCTCTCTCTCTCTCTCTCTCTCTCTCTCTACCCGCAAGATAACGTAAGCTTTTAAGGGTTGATAGATGTTAATCTTCTTGTTTGAGGAGCTGTTCACTTGAGACATTTAAGCAAGTCCCAGCTGTGTCTGGGTACAAGTGACAGGATGAACAACCCAGCGGGTTTTCTTCCTATTGGGGAGTGTTGTACATGCTGCTATGGCGGTGTGTCCACTCACAGGATGAGTGGGGCTGCCCAATACTGTCACTATGGCGGTGTGTCCACTCACAGGATGAGTGGCGCTGCCCAATACTGTCACTATGGCGGTGTGTCCACTCACAGGATGAGTGGCGCTGCCCAATACTGTCACTATGGCGGTGTGTCCACTCACAGGATGAGTGGCGCTGCCCAATACTGTCACTATGGCGGTGTGTCCACTCACAAGATGAGTGGCGCTCCCCAGTACTGTCACTATGGCGGTGTGTCCACTCACAGGATGAGTGGCGCTGCCCAATAAACTCGCCCCTCGGGGCAAAATTTAAAAAAAATTAATGACATGCAACAACCCAAGCATTGAACGTCTGGGAACGGGATGCATCCCAGATCCCTTACTGGGTGGGTGGCAGTGGGTATTTATTTATTTATTAATACCCCACCCCACTCCGGGGGGGGGGGGGGTATTTATGGGTGAACCAAAGACAGTGTTGTCGTGGAGGAGTAGACTTCAGGGTCTATCCGTCTTATACTGTCTATCTGTCTCTCTATCTGTCTTTGTCTCAGTCTCTGTCTTTGTTTATCTGTCTCTTTACCTTACAAAAAATTATAGTTGTCTAATGTGTGGGAGGTCGCCAGTGAGAGCAGTTCAGTGGTGTGAAATACTAAGAAACAATAGTTACCCCTTATAGTGAAAAAGAGCCTTGACTGAGAAACCTTTGACGCTGTAGAAAAATCGACTGTTTTATTTCCTGCTGTCTATAATTTGCCCGTACTCGCATAAACAGACGATTCTATCCTTGTTGTGACACACACAAATGTGCTGTAAATGCTTGTAGCCAGCTTGGTGTTAATCACGAACTTATTGTAACTGACTGTAGCCAGCTTGGTGTGATACATGTATTGGCTGTTGCTGCCCGAAGCCAGTTTGATGTCATAGATGTTCTGGCTGCTTGCAACAATCACACACACACGACCACTACGACACTACCACGCCCACGACCACTACGACACGACCACGCCCACTACGACACGCCCACGCCCACGACCACTACGACACGACCACGCCCACTACGACACGCCCACGACCACTACGACACGACCACGCCCACGACCACTACGACACGACCACGCCCACGACCACTACGACACGACCACGCCCACGACCACTACGACACGACCACGCCCACGACCACTACGACACGACCACGCCCACGACCACTACGACACGACCACGCCCACGACCACTACGACACGACCACGCCCACGACCACTACGACACGACCACGCCCACGATCACTACGACACGACCACGCCCACGACCACTACGACACGACCACGCCCACGACCACTACCCGCACATACCCATTATCACGCCAACACCCATTACCACGCCCAGATCATCGACTAAGTCAAGAGTCGCTCCTCCACCACCATAGTACTCATCTCTACTGTTGTTATATCAACTCTCCCAGTTACGACAGAGAAAGTACACTTGGTCTCCCCAACATATGTCTTTGTTGTACATCATCCGGAAGACTGCTGTTATCTTGCATATACTTACCAACGAACCCCGCTATCAACCAACTAACACTGCTATCATACTTTCATCAAAGATTTTATCATGCGTCATCCATATTAATGCCTTCCTCAACATAGGCGTTTATTAAACGTCTTGGATAATACGTATATGTGGGTCTCCTCACACTATGTACACGAGAGGCTAATGACCTCAGTAACTGACGGTCAGGTGTGAGTTATCGTCTAGTTAGTGCCTCAGTAGTGACGTTTAGTTCCTGGGATAAAACACCTTCCCAGTCAGAATAAAAAGTATGATCTTTATGTAATAATGCCTTTGTTCTGTTGCTATATATGTGACTGCTGCTTCATATATATTGATGAAGTGTATATGTGACTGCTGCTTCATGTATATTGATGAAGTGCAGACGAGGAGTCACAATAACGTGGCTGAAATATGTTGACCAGACCACACACTAGAAAGTGAAGGGACGGCGACGTTTCGGTCCGTCCTGGCCCTTTCTCAAGTCGATTCGACTTGGTTAACTCGACTCTCAAGTTAATCGACTTGGGAATGGTCCAGGACGGACCGAAACGTCGTCGTCCCTTCACTTGCTAGTGTATAGTTTGGTCAACATATTGATGCAACATACACTTCATGTATATTGATGAAGTGAACATGTGACTAGTGCTTCACGCTCGACTGTTCACCTTGCCAGGTTTAATCGACTGTTAAAATGAAGATATAATGACACTGTCTGAATAAAAAAATTTGTCGAGGCTTTGTTAAGATTTAGAAATAGTACTGTGAAGACAATGGGTAAAATTAATAAGCAAACAGCTATATAGACACCTTACAATATGTAATATATTAAGAAACTCCAAGTTGAGATAAGACTTCGTCGAATACTAGGGCGTGTACCCTCCATTTTCTTCTCTGCAGGTCCCTCTCTCAAGATGATGATGTTTCAGATTTAGCTACTCAGAACGAAGTGTCCATGTAGCACGGGCTATGGTGAGCCCGTAATATATTTATCTCTCAAGAGTAAACGACTGAACAAGAGGAGGGGTTTGATCCGGGTTTGAAGTTCCGGGTTTGATCCCCGGGGGAGGCGGAAACAAATGGGCAGAGTTTCTTTCACCCTGATGTCCCTGTTACCAAGCAGTAAAATAGGTACATGGGAGTTAGACAGCAGCTACGGGCTGCTTCCTGGGGGATGTGTACCAAAAAGGAGGCCTGGTCGAGGACCGGGCCGCGGGGACGCTAAGCCCCGAAATCATGTCAAGATAGACCCATCACTACAATGTCGACGATCTGCTCTCCCGAAATACCCAATATAATGGAACTCATTTTGCCGACAGGCTGGTGACCTAACATACTCTTACTTCAGCATTTCAAAAATCTTGTAAATATCTTGCTTATAAAACACAAAATTATTCAATAACACTGTTGACCCCCAGGTTGCTCCGGATAACTGGTGTTACGTAAAGTTTTTTTTATCGTGTTATTACGTCGCCTCGGAATAGAAGAGGTATTTAGGAGTAATGTTTTCTTGCTCAATGTTACAGGGAGAACGAGGTTAACAACCATGGAGGGTTGTTAACGACCAGCACGGCGTGGCTCGTCTGGTGGCGGGAATTCTGATGGTCAGTCAGAATCACCGGGCGAGGCAACGAGTACCAGCCGGAATGTGAGCAGAGGGCAGTACTCTACCCACTCCCATCCAGTCAATATGGCGGCATAGTCGTGGGTGTAGCCAGCCTTGTGTCAAAATTGCGACGAGGTGATCCACTCTCTTCTGAAATACGACCAGTGGAAGATGGTTTGGTCAACGCTGTAGGGAATCTCAAAAAATTACCGTCGACATCAGGATAGTAATAATATTGAGCCACCCAAGACGGTAGAAAATTTCTACGAACGTTTGTGATTCCAGTATATATATATTCCGGCGTGGAGGTGTAGTTGGCTGAGGGCGTCTCAAGAACTGTGCTTTGATGTTTCGTGGTAGATAGTAAAGAGAAGTAAATGGGTCGGAAGATAACAATTATGACTGACGCGTGACGCTACTCTCATTGTTATTGTCTTAGTGTATATGTAACTGTATACTTAATGTACAGTGTTCATATACGTGTATATGCACGTATGTATGTACATACGTATGTGTATATACACGGAGAAAGTGAGATACACCTCTTGGTGTATCTGTGTATAAACATTAGGTCGAACACCACCCGCAGGTCCTGGGTGTACCCGCAGGTCAGGGGCACCACCCTGTTGTGAGGGCTTAATTGCCTTAACCAGGGGAATGGTACTCGCAATACAGCTTGTTAGTCTTCCCCCCTCTTTCCTCTTTTATTTTTCTATCTCTTCCTCTAATTCCTAAATATATTTAAAAACATTAATAAAATATATTGGATGGAATTTCACACAAATATTTTCGGACAAAGTTCAGATGAGAAGGAAGAGCAGCAGGTGTGGAGCGACTTCTACACGCACTGGTTCCTGCTATGTGGAGGACAAATAAAATCCATCTTAATTACTAATATAGCGACTGCAATGGATTAGTTTGGTGTTGGGCTTAAGGCCTTAGAACCACTGAAGGGTTCTTAAGGCAACGGAAGTATGCACAATTGCAAATTCTACAAGAATTATATGATCCAATTTATAGACGTTTCTAGCGTATAAGGGCATTAATAAGTAAGAGCTGTCACTGCTTTTGGACCACAGTTCGTTCTCCTAAAATGAAAGTACTTACAGTAACTATGTGGTGGATAGTACAAATGTCATGATCAACCACCAGAGAGCAGACATATTCTGAATTTGGACAAACCAAAAATTTTTTCGACATAAATATAAGATCTAACCTAACATGTGCTAGCAATCCTAGGCCTAATGCACGCTATCTGAGCTCTAATTTAGTATATAATATGTGCTATACCGAGCCTAGTAATATTTAAGTTTGGTTTTTAGCTTGATTTTTTCCGGACTCTATGAAAAGTACTTATGAACGCCATTGCAAATATTGATTTTCCGGAAGGAACACAACAAGTGGGATATGCAGATGATGTCCTAATACAAGCTCCCACCTTGGGAAAAATTGAACAGTCCATTGAACTTCTTGAAAGAAAATGTATTGAGCTCGGTTTCACTCCTCCATAAACAAGGCGAAGGCATATTCCCATCACAAGCGGAGAGCAAATGAAGAACTGCAAATTAATGGTGTAACACTTGAATGGGTTGACCACTATCGGTACCTTGGCGTCACTGTCGGCTCTAACAAGGGGAAGAAAAAGGAGCTCAGTCAACTCAGGAACATGCAAAAGTCGACTCAGGGCACTGAAAGCTATGACCTGGAATGGACATGGAACCTCTATTGCCGTGCTTAAAAGGATGTACACAGCCTATGTGCGCTCCGTCATAGACTATGCCGCACCAGTCTTGTGCACCTACTCCCAAAGCGATATGAAAAGGCTTGAAAGCATTCAAAATGAAGCCATGACCATCATTCTTGGAGTTTCATGAACTGCCAAAACGTCTAATCTACGAGAGTAGTTGTCCCTCCCCAGTGTTAAAAGCAGAATTAAGGAGCTGAATGCTAAGCTTGCAATTAGGATAGCCAGAGATCCCCCATTACAATGATATTGCTAAGAAAAAACTGAGCTCTGTGCTAATTTCAGGGGAAAACGGAAGCAAAAAATATCACGGATCAGTCTGCTACCTCGAAGAGCTTCACCTGCTTGAGCAAGCCCGTGAGCTCCTCCCAGTAGAGAGGTTACCTCCCTGGGAGGATGACTCATGCAAGATTATCATCAATGAAATGGCAATGAAAAAATCCAACATGTTACCACAAGAAATGAGGCACAAGTATCTCGAGGTAATTTATAAAGAAGCCAGAGATGAACTAGATCAAATCTACACTGACGGGTCATCTAATCCTGTCAATGGAAGGGCTGGTACAGCATACACCGTAATCAAGGATAATACTTTCCAACGCAGAAATGAAGAAAGCGCACGTAATGAGAACTATGCCTCTTCAGCGCAAGCAGAGCTAATTGCCATTGTTATGGCGCTAAGGTTTCTTGAAAGGAACACTAATGGTGCAGTGATTTGCACCGATTCAAGTCAAGTTTCTGTGGATCCCCTCCCATGTTGGAATATGTGGGAATGAACGAGTAGATGTGCTGGCTGCTGAAGGCGCTGAAGGAGACCATATTGAATACTTCATACCCAAGACTCTACTACAAATTAGAGGTATTGTCAGGCAACATCACCGTGACAAGGTAACTGAGGAAAGGAGGATAGAAGCACAAACCAGTGAATCTGTACGATGGTACAACATGGTTGCAGCTGGCAATCCCTATCATTATGGCCGAAGAGGAGGAGGACGAGGGAGAGAATCAGTAATAGTGAGAATCCGTCTTGGATACACATATCCATGGAGATATGGAATGGAAACAACAGTTGATCAGCGAAGTTGTAGAATCTGTGGTGAGAGTGATGGACACCGCCTTGACCACTATCTACGTGAATGTGAACACCTGAGAGACATTAGAATTATGTGTAGAATAATAAACCCCACATTGTTTGAATTAGGAAAACACTATTTGTCAAATATTGATACTGTTCTTAAAAGATTCCCCCATTTTGCACCCGCAAGATAACGTAAGCTTTTAAGGATTGATAAATATTAATCTTCTTGTTTGAGGAGCTGTTCACTTGAGACATTTAAGCAAGTCCCAGCTGTGTCTGGGTACAAGTGACAGGATGAACAACCCAGCGGGTTTTCTTCCTATTGGGGAGTGTTGTACATGCTGCTATGGCGGTGTGTCCACTCACAGGATGAGTGGCGCTGCCCAATACTGTCACTATGGCGGTGTGTCCACTCACAGGATGAGTGGCGCTGCCCAATACTGTCACTATGGCGGTGTGTCCACTCACAGGATGAGTGGCGCTGCCCAATACTGTCACTATGGCGGTGTGTCCACTCACAGGATGAGTGGCGCTGCCCAATACTGTCACTATGGCGGTGTGTCCACTCACAGGATGAGTGGCGCTGCCCAATACTGTCACTATGGCGGTGTGTCCACTCACAGGATGAGTGGCGCTGCCCAGTACTGTCACTATGGCGGTGTGTCCACTCACAGGATGAGTGGCGCTGCCCAATACTGTCACTATGGCGGTGTGTCCACTCACAGGATGAGTGGCGCTGCCCAATACTGTCACTATGGCGGTGTGTCCACTCACAGGATGAGTGGCGCTGCCCAATACTGTCACTATGGCGGTGTGTCCACTCACAGGATGAGTGGCGCTGCCCAATACTGTCACTATGGCGGTGTGTCCACTCACAGGATGAGTGGCGCTGCCCAGTACTGTCACTATGGCGGTGTGTCCACTCACAGGATGAGTGGCGCTGCCCAATACTGTCACTATGGCGGTGTGTCCACTCACAGGATGAGTGACGCTGCCCAGTACTGTCACTATGGCGGTGTGTCCACTCACAGGATGAGTGGCGCTGCCCAATACTGTCACTATGGCGGTGTGTCCACTCACAGGATGAGTGGCGCTGCCCAATACTGTCACTATGGCGGTGTGTCCACTCACAGGATGAGTGGCGCTGCCCAATACTGTCATTCTGGCGGTGTGTCCACTCACAGGATGAGTGGCGCTGACCAATAAACTCGCCCCTCGGGGCAAAATTTAACATTTAAATCATCAAAATGTCTTGTGTGAAAAACCCTTGGAGGAAGTGGTACCCCTTTGATGACGCCTCTACCTAGGTAGTTAGCTACCCAGGATGGCTAGCGGGTCAAACTGTCGTCACAGTTTCCTCGGAACTACGATGGTCTGCCCCTTGACGTAGACTTGAACCATATACGCGCAGCGGTAAAACACTTTCCCCGCGCTTCGCGTGCAAATTGGCCTGGGTTCGTATCCTGTTCGTTGAGGATTGACTAGGCGCCAATTCTGAACTGTAAGCCTCTGTTCACCCAGCAGTGAATGGGTTAAACGATCTGGCGGGGTCGTATTCCGGCCGAAATTTAGGATTAAGAACCTGCCCGAAACGTCATGCATGCTAGTGGCTTTTCCCGAATGTAAGAACTCTTGTGTGTGTGTGTGTAATATATATATATATATATATATATATATATATATATATATATATATATATATATATATATATATATATATATATATTTTGGTAGCAGTCTTTCCTGTAGACATATTTTATTAAATATGACCGAAAAAGTAAGATTAATAATTCTAACACGAATTTTCTCAATCTTTCGTACATTATGCTTCACTGTTGGAGGTAAATCAAAAATCACTTCTCCAAAATTCATTTTTATTTCTAGTCTGACGCGACACAGGCGCGTTTCGTAAAACTTATTACATTTTCAAAGACTTCACAAATACACAACTGATTAGAACTTGCGTTTCCCTGATTTTATATCTACATTTGAGTGAGGTGGGAAGGGTGATGTGGCATTACATTTGAGTGAGGTGGGAAGGATGATGTGGCATTAGAGGATATTAATAGGGTATTAAAAGTATCAACACAAGACAGAACACGAAACAATGGATATTGAATAGAAGTGTTTGTAGAAAGCCTATTGGTCCATATTTCTTGATGCTTCTATATTGGAGCGGAGTCTTGAGGTGGGTAGAATATAGTTGTGCAATAATTGGCTGTTGATTGATGGTGTTGACTTCTTGATGTGTAGTGCCTCGCAAACGTCAAGCCGCCTGCTATCGCTGTATCTATCGATGATTTCTGTGTTGTTTACTAGGATTTCTCTGGCGATGGTTTGGTTATGGGAAGAGATTATATGTTCCTTAATGGAGCCCTGTTGTTTATGCATCGTTAAACGCCTAGAAAGAGATGTTGTTGTCTTGCCTATATACTGGGTTTTTTGGAGCTTACAGTCCCCAAGTGGGCATTTGAAGGCATAGACGACGTTAGTCTCTTTTAAAGCGTTCTGTTTCGTGTCTGGAGAGTTTCTCATGAGTAGGCTGGCCGTTTTTCTGGTTTTATAGTAAATCGTCAGTTGTATCCTCTGATTTTTGTCTGTAGGGATAACGTTTCTATTAACAATATCTTTCAGGACCCTTTCCTCTGTTTTATGAGCTGTGGAAAAGAAGTTCCTGTAAAATAGTCTAATAGGGGGTATAGGTGTTGTGTTAGTTGTCTCTTCGGAGGTTGCATGGCTTTTCACTTTCCTTCTTATGATGTCTTCAATGAAACCATTGGAGAAGCCGTTATTGACTAGAACCTGCCTTACCCTACAGAGTTCTTCGTCGACTTGCTTCCATTCTGAGCTGTGGCTGAGAGCACGGTCGACGTATGCGTTAACAACACTCCTCTTGTACCTGTCAGGGCAGTCGCTGTTGGCATTTAGGCACTCCGCCCTTTTAGGAAAAGGGCGGAGGTTTCCACACTGCAGTCTACACAAAGGAAACAAACATAGGAATGTGCCTAAATGCCAACAGCGACTGCCCTGACAGGTACAAGAGGAGTGTTGTTAACGCATACGTCGACCGTGCTCTCAGCCACAGCTCAGAATGGAAGCAAGTCGACGAAGAACTCTGTAGGGTAAGGCAGGTTCTAGTCAATAACGGCTTCTCCAATGGTTTCATTGAAGACATCATAAGAAGGAAAGTGAAAAGCCATGCAACCTCCGAAGAGACAACTAACACAACACCTATACCCCCTATTAGACTATTTTACAGGAACTTCTTTTCCACAGCTCATAAAACAGAGGAAAGGGTCCTGAAAGATATTGTTAATAGAAACGTTATCCCTACAGACAAAAATCAGAGGATACAACTGACGATTTACTATAAAACCAGAAAAACGGCCAGCCTACTCATGAGAAACTCTCCAGACACGAAACAGAACGCTTTAAAAGAGACTAACGTCGTCTATGCCTTCAAATGCCCACTTGGGGACTGTAAGCTCCAAAAAACCCAGTATATAGGCAAGACAACAACATCTCTTTCTAGGCGTTTAACGATGCATAAACAACAGGGCTCCATTAAGGAACATATAATCTCTTCCCATAACCAAACCATCGCCAGAGAAATCCTAGTAAACAACACAGAAATCATCGATAGATACAGCGATAGCAGGCGGCTTGACCTTTGCGAGGCACTACACATCAAGAAGTCAACACCATCAATCAACAGCCAATTATTGCACAACTATATTCTACCCACCTCAAGACTCCGCTCCAATATAGAAGCATCAAGAAATATGGACCAATAGGCTTTCTACAAACACTTCTATTCAATATCCATTGTTTCGTGTTCTGTCTTGTGTTGATACTTTTAATACCCTATTAATATCCTCTAATGCCACATCATCCTTCCCACCTCACTCAAATGTAATGCCACATCACCCTTCCCACCTCACTCAAATGTAGATATAAAATCAGGGAAACGCAAGTTCTAATCAGTTGTGTATTTGTGAAGTCTTTGAAAATGTAATAAGTTTTACGAAACGCGCCTGTGTCGCGTCAGACTAGAAATAAAAATGAATTTTGGAGAAGTGATTTTTGATTTACCTCCAACAGTGAAGCATAATGTACGAAAGATTGAGAAAATTCGTGTTAGAATTATTAATCTTACTTTTTCGGTCATATTTAATAAAATATATATATATATATATATATATATATATATATATATATATATATATATATTGGTGTATACTGGCAGCAGGTTTTCTTTCAAACATGTTTCATTGAATATGACCGCATATTCTGTATTTATTATTTTCTGGTTTAGGGCTTCTATCCCTCTAACTATTTTCTTAGCATCAGGGCTTAATTGGAATAGGAGTTCTCCAAAACTCATTTTCGTACTTTTAAGGTGAAGAAAAGAAGTGATTTACTATAGAGTGTATTACACTTATTTGTATAATTTGCACGACGTTTCGAACCTCCATGGTTCATTCTCAAGTGAACAGATCTTACAATACTAGTTGATTTTATACCCGCATTAGGTCAGGTGATAATACAATGAAGGTGAAAAACATGGGGGGATACATAAGGGATAAACATAGAGGCTGCAGAAGGCTTATTGGCCCATACGAGGCATCTCCTATCTAAACACAAAGATTAATCCAGTGTAATTGGCCTGTTATGTTGGACATTGTCTTCTGTGTTGGCATTAAGGACAAGACAAGAACATATCGATGCCAACACAGAAGACAATGTCCAACATAACAGGCCAATTACACTGGATTAATCTTTGTGTTTAGATAGGAGATGCCTCGTATGGGCCAATAAGCCTTCTGCAGCCCCTATGTTTATCCCTTATGTATCCCCCCATGTTTTCACCTTCATTGTATTATCACCTGACCTAATGCGGGTATAAAATCAACTAGTATTGTAAGATCTGTTCACTTGAGAATGAACCATGGAGGTTCGAAACGTCGTGCAAATTATACAAATAAGTGTAATACACTCTATAGTAAATCACTTCTTTTCTTCACCTTAAAAGTACGAAAATGAGTTTTGGAGAACTCCTATTCCAATTAAGCCCTGATGCTAAGAAAATAGTTAGAGGGATAGAAGCCCTAAACCAGAAAATAATAAATACAGAATATGCGGTCATATTCAATGAAACATATATATATAATATTATTCTATAGAGGGAATATGTCGAGGTTAGGGCTCACGGCAAATCTCAAGTGTTCTTGGTGAGACCCATAGCTTGCAGGTCACGTAGCCTCTCTCGCGCTACACTCTCCCCCTACCCCAGTAACGGGGGGGACTGAAGTGGTGGTCAAGTCAGGAGAGACTGAAGAGACGCTCCTCAGTGCGCTCCCGACATTCAGAAAGTGAGGTTGTATCCAGCTGCCGCCAGAAGAAGGTATGTGTGGCTAGTTCACTTACTAGGTTCTCGTTCAATCATTCATCGTCTTGTATAGACACTTAAATGTGTTAGATGTTATAGTTTAAATACAATTTAATTATATTTTGTGTGGGCCTGCAACCCGTTCTCGCACTTTCGTATAGTCAATATTGACTTATTAAATACGTGCATATGTGACATACTAAACATACTAGTTTACCTTGAAAAGCTTCATAGAAAACACCGACCTTACCTAACCTTCTTAGTATGTTAAGCTAAGCATCTTATTGCTTCGTAATTACAATTATTACTTAACCTATTATAGGTATAGGTTAAGTAATAATTGTTATTACGAAGCAATAAGATGCTTATCTTAACATACTAAGGTTAGGTAAGGTCGGCGTTTTCTATGAAGCTTTTCAAGGTAAACTAGCATGTTTAGTATGGGCCTGAATATGAATAATAGTGTAATAGTTTTATGCATTGCTAGATTATATAGTGTATACATTGATCTTTGGTAGGCTCCGTGGTTTGTATACTGATCTTAGCTAGGTGACGTGGTTTATACATTGATCATTAGGCTTGGTAACGTGGTTTATGCATAGTCCTTGGCAAGGTTACGTGATTCATATATTAATTTTAGCTAGGATATGGGGTTATATATACATTGTCCTTGGCTAGGTTTGGTGGTTATACATTGTCCTTGGCTAGGTTGCACGGTTATACATTGATCGTGGCTAGGTGGGAATTTCTCTCTACATCCAGTGACCCACGAATTGTGCAATTAGATATATATAGTTGTATGTCTAAGCGCACTTATCAGGTGATTGACCAACACGCCTTTCCAAAATTCACTTAAAAGTATTATAAAATTAGAAATTTTTAGTAACTGCAAAGTTGAAAGGAAATGTGAATGTTCTTCTTCTTCTTCTTGATAGTAGGTGCAGCTAGCATGAAGGGTTTGTCCTCCCGATGACTGCACCAGTACAGGTGTTGGTAGAGGCGTTTATGTTGAGGATGATAAGAGTTTCAAGAGTGCTTATTGCGTTGTGGTGTAGACAGAGGAGCGGCGACTAGAACAGAGGTATGTGTTAGAGGGAGACTGGCCGCACTGTAGGGCGGTGTGTTGTGTTTATGGCGTCAGCTGATCCATGGTGCTGCGACGAGGCAGTTGTTTTTTGTGTTTAGCCGTTGGTGAATTTTTATTCAGTTTTGGGCCCATGTAAACAATACACTAGGCCAAAATGGTTTCGAACCACAGTCCGCTAGTAAGGGCGGCAAGCTGTCTACTCTTCCAGGTTATTAGTGGGACACCTTATAGTTTGTGATGTATGGTTTTTCTTGTTCTTTCCTTCTTTCTTCATTCTAGCACGTTTCCTTTCAACATGTCTAGAATGCCTCGTCGTATTATATATATATATATATATATATATATATATATATATATATATATATATATATATATATATATATATATATGTCGTACCTAGTAGCCAGAACGCACTTCTCAGCCTACTATGCAAGGCCCATTTTGCCTAATGAGCCAAGTTTTCCTGAACTAATATATTTTCTCTAATTTTTTTCTTATGAAATGATAAAGGTACCCATTTCATTATGTATGGGTCAATTTTTTTTATTGAAGTTAAAATTAACGTAGATATATGACCGAACCTAACCAACCCTACCTAACCTAACCTATCTTTATAGGTTAGGTTAGGTAGCCGAAAAAGTTAGGTTAGGTTAGGTAGGTTAGGTAGTCGAAAAACAATTAATTCATGAAAACTTGGCTTATTAGGCAAAATGGGCCTTGCATAGTAGGCTGAGAAGTACGTTCTGGCTACTAGGTACGACATATATATATATATATATATATATATATATATATATATATATATATATAAAGAAGGTACATTGGGACTGTGAGGATACATAGCATAGTAATTACATTCTTGTAAAGCCACTAGTACGCGCAGCGTTTCAGGCAGGAAATTGAAATTGAATTGAAACTGAAATATTAAATTGAAACTGATAGATGGCACTTAATATGATCATAATGGCCAAATAAAGAAAAGCGAGGCAATGGGGAAAACTTGGAACGAATGGTTTTTTTTTTTTTTTAGAGTTCTTCTACTCCCCATACCCGGAGTAGACCTAACAACACACTGGCTCCTACTTATCAATGTTTGCAGAGTATTACGGATCAATAATACTTCATTCTGACACTTATCATGATAAACATTAATATTACTTATTTCACTCTTTATTTATTTAGAGGTTGACATTATTTACTATGTTGTTACCTAAGTAATTTTTGTTTTAGTTATCCAAGTAATTTGTTCACACAGTCATAGCTCAACCACCGCAAACACAACTGAGTCCAGAGGATGCAAAGAGAGATTGGGATTTCCTGCAAGCGTACATACTCCAAAAAGGGAGCTGAAAAATGGTTGCTAGAATTTTAACTAGCCAAATGCAAAGTTATGATGATTGGAATAACAGTAAGAAGACCTCAATAGCAGCATGGGATGAAGCGAAGAAAGATTCTTGCATCAGAAATGAAGTTCTGGAATAGACATTCCCAAATCATATAACCGAAGCTCACATTGCCAGAATACGGAGAGCATTATATGCCATACTAGTCACCGTCCGTTTATCCTTCAGAAACATGGATAAAAAAGCAAAACGAGAACTATACACGTCCTACGTGAGACCCACTCCTGAATATGCAGCTCAGTTATGGAACCCTCACCCGAAGAAGGACAAGTTAAAACTATAAAAGGTTAAAAAATATGCAGTAAGGCTCGTTTTTTGAGTTAAAGGGCTTAAACTACTAGGGAAGGAAGGAACTGGACCTCGCCACAGTGGATGAGAGGAAAGATGGGGACAAGATAACGACGTGTAAGTATTAAGATAATCGACAAGAACAGCATACCGAGGTGACATGGAAAATAGACACAAATGAGTCATAGCTTTCAAAAAGGGCTTTTTTTAGTGTCAGAATCTTTAATAGGTAAAATAGGTTAGATGAAGAAGTCGTTGTAGGTAATTCGACGCAAAATTTGAAATGTCAAAATTTGAAAACAAGTGTGGGAATAAATCATTCCACTAATCTAAGAAGGCTACACTTCCAACCCACACGTTTGGAGAGAAGGGCAGTGATGACTTTTCAGTCCATCATTAAGTTGTGCGTAATCTAAGAACGTTCGAAACGCGGATCTAAGAACCTAGTTAGTCCCTGCAGTCATATCTAGCTGAAGAAACAAACACGAACAAGCAGGCAGCAGCTATTTCTCTGGTGTATATCGAGCAGTTCAGCCGCACTTCCAAGTGGAGCTGTGTGTGTGTAGGATTGTTGACGTAGGCGTCAACACTCTTCTTGATGACATGTGCAGTTTGCATGATGGCTTAATTTATCCTCCCGATGACTGCACGAGGACAGATGATGAGAGAAGCGTCACTGTTGCGCGTCTGTGTTGAGAATGACAAGGTTTGAAAAGTGTTTGTTGTCTTTTGCTGTAGAGGAGTGTTAGAGGAAGATATGCTGCACTGTAGGGTGGGATGTTGTTTTTCTGGCGTCAGCTGATCGTTGGTGCTGCGGTGAAGCATTTGTTTTGTGTTTGTTGGTGGCGCGAGGTATAAATGTGGCCCAATTTGTTGATCGCCTGGAGATATTTAACCAGTGTTCTGACTATTTGATATTTTACATGTAAAGAGAGGGCACCTCCTAATGTATGCTTGATGATAAAAGAAATTTTAAAGACGATAAGTACTTGTTTGAAGTTTACTCTGGGATTTCAGGTCGGAAACAGTGAAGGAGGTAGTGTTCGATTGTTTCTGGCACATGGCGGTGGATGCAACGTTCGTTAATGTCTGTTCTGTATTTAGAGCCATATGCTGCCAGTTTGGTGTGTCCAGGCCTTAATCTGGTCATCGTAACATCAGTATTTCTGGTTTTACACTTGACGTATTTCAAAGTTTCCCGTTTCTTTTATATGGACCTATAGTATAGAGATGATAATGACGTTTTCCATTTCGTTACAAAATCTTGGGTGATGGTAACTTTTCTTTGTATCACCTGTACGCCGGAAACGCTGTTCTAGAACTAGGTTCTCATTGGTTTTCTCATCCGGAGAATTTGGGTTTTGCCGCCAGGAGCGGCGACCTCACTTATTGATTTTCTAACAATAGTGTTGGCACCATGATGTTAATCCTTCCATATATCACTTATTGCTATGGCGAAATACCAATTATTTTTTGTTGTAAACATCATAATTTTTAAACAACTTGCTCTGCCTGGCGGCCTTCGGAACACGTGACACGATTTTGCTAATTTTGGGTGTCGATAATGGCGTCTGGCATTCCTCTTCAACATCCGTGGTTGATACGACGCCTGGCGCACTTATTGCTTGAAGGCCACAAGCAAGGTGATATATTTTTTCGTTTTCCGGCTGGTTCTTCAGGAGGGTACGCTACGCCGGCTTAGCCCAGAGGTGGCGAGAGTTGGTGTGCTCCTGCAGGGTGTTGTTGTTGATTTAGAGGCGATGATGATTGAGGGATCGTATTCGCGCCCCGGCGTACCCGTGAAGGGTTAATAGTGAAGCCTAATGGCGAAATGACTGTCGCTTATCAGCGAACACTAATGTGCCTCGCGGCAAATAAACACACTGATGGGCAGATGATTGGGGAGCACCAGGAGTCCTTCAGTGTGACAAGCACCAGCCCCACCCTACACAGAGAATACTGGGTATCAAAACCAAAAACTCGGCCCCATCTAAAATGCAAAAGTTATCCAGTGCCCTCCTGCAGAGCAAAAGCCAGCCGCCCACCACGTCTGAGGGCACACCAGGAGCCCACCAAGATCCACCAACTCCCAGCACCTTTCGGCCAAGCCGGCGCCGGACACCGTCACCCCGCCCGAAGAACTAATCAGAAAACGTTAAAAATCTATCAAATATCTTGTGACCCAAAGCGCTATGTTCGCCAGGCGTCGTAACAATCCGGACCGTTGAATAGGAATTCCAAACGGCAATATTAAAAAACAAAATCGCGAAACGGAACCTGATCTGCCGGATCCCCCCCAGGCGGAGCAGGTGTCCAGGCGTCCGCTCGTCAAGACTTAACCAGAAGACCACCTGCAGGATGTGCCCTCAAGGCGTAATGGCTACGTGGCTCGTGCTCAGCTGGAAGACATTGGAACACGTTTTTGCGTGTTTCTGCCAAAAGCCATCACGTTTCTGCTACGCCTCCTTTGTTTGACTGGTGTTTGGGATAAAGGTCACAGAAAAAGGGCACAATTTTGGCTAGAACAAGGTCTTACCTCACATTCTCAGATAAATTCTACTGTTGCTGTTTTTAGATTCAGCTACTCAAAACAAAAGGTTCATTGCAGCTTCGTCTGCAATGTCTTTTCCTATTCTCAAATGACTTGGCACCCAGTTGATAAGTACCCGACGACCTTGACGGTTGAGTATTTGCATTAATGATATGATATTTGTAATCAGATGGATATTGTCACGTATGTGTTCTTGTTCCAAGGTTTCATCGGCAGTTCTCGAATCTGTATGCATGATAACATGTCAGTGTTCAGCAAGAGCATGTTCCAAAGCATTTTGAATGGCTAGCATCTCTGTAAAGTTGAACACCCTTTTGAGTCTCCAACTAACTACAGAATTTCCTGCTTTAACTGCTGCTCCGGTTTCTTGTCCCTGCTGGTTTACTGATCCAGCTGTTAATTATGTGAAGCTGTCAGATGCCAAATTTGGTTCTATATGCATCTGTTTAATATTACATAGCAGATGAGGATTAGTCTGGTTCTTTTTTCTTTCAAGAGCTATAATCTTAAAGTCAGCTGGCAGCGATTCCCAAGGGGCTTGCATAATAAAATCTGCATGTATTTCGACGACACCCCTCTCAGTGACTGTTATATCGAATATATTGATGGTGTTTGTTGAACAATGGTTCCACCTGTTGCTATTGGAGGCTCTTCTATTCAGAGTTAGTGCTCCAGTGATTATATTTTTAAATGAACTGATTCTAGGTCTAGTCAATATCTTGGTCAGCATGCACGCAACAATCCCTTTTACCCTTATTTCAATCGACGTTAGCTTGGTTTCTAGTCTTAGGTTCACTATTTTTGTCCATCTGGGAGCTCCTGTTATGATTCGCAATGCATCATTTTGAATAACCTCAACGTTTGCCCACTGACCAGGAGAAAGAGTGAGTAAGGCAGGCGCTGCATAACCAACTAGGGAACGAACGGCGTGTATGTAAAACATTCTCAACACTCTGTGTCCCGCTCCTAGACGGGGCCCTGTGATTGCTCTCATTATATTCAGTCGTGATTTTGCTTTCTCCTTCAGACATTGAATTTGCTTGTTGAGTGTCATTTTAGAATCGATCCACACTCAGAGACATTGATATTGTGTAACCCACTGAAGGTTAATGTCTTGAATGCGTAGGTGTCTGTCTGGAGTGTTACCGCCTAGTCTCATTATCTTAAACTTCTGTGAAGATATTTTTAGCTCGGAAATGTTGCATTCAGATGTTACTTTATCTAACGCCTCTTGTGCTTTATTTAAAAGTGAAGGACCCGTGACGACTAATGCTATATCATCAGCATAGCTTAGCAATTTAACCCCTTCTGCAAATGTCATGATAACGAGATTTTCCATAAGGATATTAAAAAAACTAGGACTGAGGACTCCTCCATATGGAGCCTCATTCACATTCAAGTGGTAGTCCGACACTTGTCCTAGCAACTTTGCTATGGCATACCTGTGACTTAGGTAATCTTGAATCCATGCTAGCATATTTCCCTTTACACCTGTTTTTTTTAACCAAGGTGTGTAAAATTGTTTGCGGGCTTGCAAGTAAGAATGTTTTTTTTTCTAAATCAAGGAAGATCACTATAGCCGGACCTGAGTTAATTGTTTCTAGTAATGTAGCTATGCAGTTGGCAGTACCTACTCCTCTAGTGAAGCCAAGTATGTGTTTATACAGTCTCCAGTCTTCCACAGTAGCCTATTTAAGACCATCCCTTCTGCAGTTTTACTAATGCATGATGTTAATGAAATGGGTCTGTAACTGCCAGTTTTTCGGCACATTTATTGATGTGGCTGTCCGTAAAATAATGTGACTATACGTTTAGTGATGTGACTATACGTTTATTGGTGTGGCTGCACGTGTACTGATGTGACTGTTCGTGTACAGATGTGACTGCCACGTTTACTGATATTAACTATACTGCCCGTCCTCCTAAGGTGTCCCAACGTCAAGAAACTGTCGTACTAAAGTGCCCTTATCCTAACCTACCAGAGGACCCAAAACAGAAAACGGGACAGAATGTCAATTTCGCGAGGCGCTACCATTTTCTAGTATGACAATTTTTCGCCTTAGGTAGAGTATACGTCAAAATGCGACGTGGTATTAGGAGGACGGTTTGGACTATCTACGTAACATCTTTAAATGTAAAAATTTGTTCCAGATCAATATTATCTGTGTCAAGCCATACGGATGCTGTGGCGTTTTCGGTAAACACTTTAATATATTCTACTGCCATCTCCAGGTCACGAGACTCGTCTTGAGGTCATCACCAGGTCACGAGACGCTTCTTGAGGTCATCAGCAGGTCACGAGACGCATCTTGAGGTCATCAGCAGGTCACGAGACGCTTCTTAAGGTCATCATCAGGTCACGAGACGCTTCTTGAGGTCATCAGCAGGTCACGAGACGCATCTTGAGGTCATCAGCAGGTCACGAGACGCTTCTTGAGGTCATCAGCAGGTCACGAGACGCTTCTTGAGGTCATCACAAGGACCCACATCTCATTTTGACGTCAGCACCAACCAGGGCACAAAACTTATCATGAAGTCCTTCACCAGGACACAAGACCCATAAGATCATCACCATAATATAGTCTCCAACACAACATCGTCAGTAAGACCGTCAACACAAAGTATTTCAAGCCGCCAGAGGCGCCGGTAAGAATGCATGGGCGCGGTGCATGGTGGAAAACAACCCTATTGGTTGCAACTTTTCAGTGGGTGGCTTGTGTAAGGTATGCAACGGCCACCTGTGAGCTCCACAACGCCCACGCCTGCCCGACGTTCAGGCAAGAAGATTCGGAGCGATATGATAAAGCATACGTGAAGCTGTGCGAGGGTGCCATCGATGCTCCCTCACCTCTAGTGTCCGGAGCAGAAACAGAATGGGATCAAATAAAGGTGAATATTAATTGTGGCGATGAGGAGGGAGTTATGGAGAAGCAGGAGTACCTGAGTAACACAACCTTCCTCAGGGCTCATAATAATGTGGTGGAACTAGAAACACGAGACGACGTAACAAGGGATTACTGTATTGATGTATTACTCGGAAAGAGTCCAGGGGCTCATCAACAACCCTCACGGAAGGACCCTAGAGAAAAAGGAAAAGATTTAAGTACAGAGTTTGGACGAGGAGGAGTTGCCACAGCTGGTAATGAAACACAAGAGCTCCCAAGCCTAGGTACACAACATACAGAGCCACACCCCCAGTATATTGCACACTTTTGCAAGATAGACCCACTTGTTCAGAGGTACCGAGACCGACAGGTTTGTTCCCGCATCACTTGCTTGCGCAAGTGCTGTCCTCCAGGCAAGTTTCTCCGCTCAGGAGAAGAGTCACCCATGTGCATCTACAGTGACAACTACACCAAGAGCTGGACATTGGACGGCTCTACCCACATCCGTGACCCTGACAGCTTCTCCCATTTCCACATAATCTACAGCATCCCTACCAACGAACAATGCTTTAACTTTGATAATTTCACAATTGTAGCAAATGGTTATTTGGAGATGGAAGGTGATCAATTTTCTCAGGAAGACTACTGCGTCGATTATCAAGAGCAGGATTCGGGGGAAATTAAGGAGGTTGTGCACCTGTGCCTAAACCTCGATGAATGTGGCTGGAAGTATCGGATATTAAACCCAGTGTTGATGGGCGTCTCGTGCGTGTTTCTGGCTGCAACAGCAGTTGTGTATATTTTCGTCGCCGAACTACGACGTGACAATAGCAGCCGTTGCATCGTCGCCATGGCCCTCACTACCATCGTCACCTACATAATCGTCATCGTTCACACGTTCACACGCGAATACATGGAACATCACCCTTCCATTTGCTCAGTTACAGGTCAGTTTCAGCTTACCATGACTTAGCGCTTTCTTTTAATAATTACTTACTAAATCTAGTGTGGCTCTATAGCACTACATGTTACAGATGACTCGAGAGTTCCTGGATATCACTCGGGGTGTCAGTAGCAGAGTTGAGAGGAGTCGATTGATGATTGATAAAGATTAAGCCACCCAAAAGGTGGCACGGGCATGAATAGCCCGTAATGAGAGGAGTCGGATTCTCAGAGGATTTTTATCGAGGGACGTGTGGTGTATGGGGAGAGTGGGGCAGTCAGATTATGTTTGGCCTGAAAATCAGGATACTTAACCAGGAAATGGATGACTATAAGCGGAGCAATGCAATTAGGACAGCAAGGGGCAGGTTACCGATCCGTAAAGAGCCTGTGAGTTAACGCTATGTGATAGATACCTAACTGAACCATGAAAGCTTCCCTTTTCCTATTACAGTTGCATGAGATAGGCCGCCGGGGTGGGTCCTTAACTTGCTTAATTAAAATCTTGTTCCGCACTCCCTGTGGAGCTGACAGATGCGCGCGCCTCTCTCCTGCAACTACAGCATGGCTGGCCAGCCCGCCCCTGTGCCTCCCTTCGTCGCCTGGACGCTCCACACCATACTGCTTGTAACATTGTTTGAAAAGGAGACATAAGAGACAGGGGGTGGGGGGGGGGAGACGGGGTAACATGGGAGGGGATGGCTGGTGAGGCAAAGAGGGTAACATGGGAGGGGATGGCTGGTGAAGCAGAGAGGGTAACATGGGAGGGGATGGCTGGTGAGGCAGAGAGGGTAACATGGGAGGGGATGGCTGGTGAGGCAGGGAGGGTAACATGGGAGGGGATGGCTGGTGAGGCAGGGAGGGTAACATGGGAGGGGATGGCTGGTGAGGCAGGGAGGGTAACATGGGAGGGGATGGCTGGTGAGGCAGGGAGGGTAACATGGGAGGGGATGGTTGGTGAGGCAGGGAGGGTAACATGGGAGGGGATGGTTGGTGAGGCAGGGAGGGTAACATGGGAGGGGATGGCTGGTGAGGCAGGGAGGGTAACATGGGAGGGGATGGTTGGTGAGGCAGGGAGGGTAACATGGGAGGGGATGGTTGGTGAGGCAGGGAGGGTAACATGGGAGGGGATGGTTGGTGAGGCAGGGAGGGTAACATGGGAGGGGAGGGTTGGTGAGGCAGGGTAACAGAGTCGATGAGAAAAATATTAATTGAATGAAGAAAATTAAAGTGAGAGAGAACTTCTTTGAGATTTACACTTTTAAATCTATTTATCCCGCAACTTTGTATTTATATTTAGAAACTTTTATTAGTAAATGATTTATACAAATTATTATAGTTGTGGCTGTAGTGAACAGGTGACCAGACGAAATATTTTATAGCTTACAAGTACTGCAGAGACTTGATTTGGCAAAGCTTATAGCGTAACATTATAAAGATGAGACTTACTTAGACTAAATATAACACAGCGTCCGCATGAGTTCCACCTTGGTGTAGCGAGACCTCTGGACGACGCCTTCAATGTTGGTGGGTTGCCTCGGTCCTTGTCTTACCGCCAGAAACGAAAAGCTCTTCATTCTCCCTGAAAGATAAGAAGGCCACAGCTCTCGGTCCTGCTGTTTCCCCAACTTTGTTCCAGTGTCTCACTCGTCCCAGTGGTGGAGTTGGTGTCTCACTCGTCCCAGTGGTGGAGTTGGTGTCTCACTCGTCCCAGTGGTGGAGTTGGTGTCTCACTCGTCCCAGTGGTGGAGTTGGTGTCTCACTCGTCCCAGTGGTGGAGTTGGTGTCTCACTCATCCCAGTGGTGGAGTTGGTGTCTCACTCATCCCAGTGGTGGAGTTGGTGTCTCTCTCGTCCCAGTGGTGGAGTTGGTGTCTCACTCGTCCCAGTGGTGGAGTTGGTGTCTCACTCATCCCAGTGGTGGAGTTGGTGTCTCTCTCGTCCCAGTGGTGGAGTTGGTGTCTCACTCATCCCAGTGGTGGAGTTGGTGTCTCTCTCGTCCCAGTGGTGGAGTTGGTGTCTCACTCATCCCAGTGGTGGAGTTGGTGTCTCTCTCGTCCCAGTGGTGGAGTTGGTGTCTCACTCATCCCAGTGGTGGAGTTGGTGTCTCTCTCGTCCCAGTGGTGGAGTTGGTGTCTCACTCATCCCAGTGGTGGAGTTGGTGTCTCTCTCGTCCCAGTGGTGGCGTCAGTGTCTCCTCTCGTCCCAGTGGTGGAGTCCCTGACATCCACATTCTTCCCTCTGGTTCTGCCCTTGATCCAGAGAACATCATACCCGCCAAACACACCGAAACTATGACGTTGGTACAACGTTCGAACAAGTTTTAACACCTAACCAGTTATAACAACACCTAGCAAGTTGTAATAACGTTCTAATACGTCATAAACACGTTAAGCCAAGATGTAACAACTTTATTGCAAGTTGTAACAAGCGGAAAATAGAGACAGTTTCGGTTTGTGTTTCCAGGGTATAGTTTCTGGCTTTTAGTCAACCACGCTCGTTAAAAATCTCTGCTGCTGCCTTTCTCTCTCTCTCTCTCTCTCTCTCTCTCTCTCTCTCTCTCTCTCTCTCTCTCTCTCTCTCTCCCTCCCCCCCCCGAACCATGTTTGTTTGTGTGTGCTCCCTACCATGCCCTTTTCCAGCCATTCTTCTCCTTAACTTTGCCCTTGCCCCTTAACTCTGATTTCTCTAATCCCGTTAATGATACCCTATAGTATTTTCTATGGCTTTATTTTCCATCTCTTTATGTTTTGCTGCTGTTGTTATTCCTCACAATGGCTTAATGGATTTTATGCCAGTTTTAAAAGGCTACATTTTATTAAATTCGCAGTTTTCACCGCATTTTGTCTCCAACATCCAATACTTAGCTTTCGCTCTGGTCACGTATGTCGTTATGCTTTTATATTATATTTTTTAATAATAATAATAATGTTTATTCATAAGAATGTGTATACAAAGATCATAAGAGTAATGTACAATTGTAGGGACGGGAGTTACACATACTAATGAAGCCACGATTACGCAAAGAGAATCGGGCAGAATATCCTCTGGGGAGGGTGATATTCTTACTATACCCGAGGTCGTATTTTTAACCGTTTATCCCTCTTCTTTTTCTGCTCCCTACTCTCTCTTTTTCCCGAAGGAGATTTGACAAGGCAGACTGTCGTCTTTCCACCACCCTAGCACTAGCTCATCCCTGTCCATCTGATCTGTCTTTCTCGTTCCCTCCTTTTTCACCTGATGTTATGTGTTGACTAAGGCTTGTGACACCAGATGAGTCTCCCACAAAGAATTCCAGTTCGCCTGACCGTGCCACAAAGTAATAAAAAGGGATAGCGGACCGTTTTCTGTTTGTGCGTCCTCTGGTAGGTTAGGAGAGGGCACTATAATCCGACAGTTTCTTGACGTTGGGAACGCTCGCGAGAACGGGCTGCCGAACCTTATTGTCTGAATTGCATTGTCTTAGTCGTGTACCTCGTAGACTGTCCTGATCTTCGGGATGAGCGTAAGTCTTGCTTTCTCAACGTCAATGTGTTCTGAGTCACACTATATATAATCATTGGTGAATCCGAAATCTTTGAAGTCACTCGATTTATGGCTTTTTGTTTTCTTATTGGCATAGTGATATTTTGAACCTTTTGAGGCATAACGCGACACAGATACTGCTAAATAGGCTTCCCTACTTGGGGCCCTCGTTTGGTAATTACTTAAATATAACATGAGTGCTATATTAACTTGGATTAGGGCATGGCTATTCCAAAGGAAACAGAGAGTTAGTATAAATGAGGTTAAGTCAGAGTGGGATAATGTTGTTAGTGGAGTACCTCAGGGCTCTGTCCTGGGACCTCTGTTGTTTATAATATATATAAATGATTTAGATTCAGGTTTGAGTAGCAACATTTGCAAATTTGCCGATGATACGAAAATCGGTAGGGAAATTAATTCGGAGGAGGACTCGCTATCACTTCAAGTTGATCTAGATAGGGTTTTGAAATGGTCAAATGATTGGCAAATGCAGTTTAATGCTGATAAATGTAAAGTTCTGAGGCTAGGTAATGATGATAGAGTTACAAGATACGAGCTAGATGGTGTTGAGATTGCGAAGTCGGATTGCGAAAGGGACCTGGGAGTTATGATTAGTAAGAATTTAAAACAAAAGGATCAATGCATGAATGTTCGTAATAAGGCGAATAGGACACTGGGATTTATTAATCGAAGCGTTAGTAACAAGACACCTGGTGTGGTTCTTAAGCTATATCTTGCTCTGGTTAGGCCCCATTTAGATTATGCAGTTCAGTTTTGGTCGCCGTATTATAGAATAGATATAAATTCACTTGAATGTGTCCAACGTAGGATGACTAAGTTAATTCCCCAAATTAGAAATCTTTCATATGAAGAAAGATTAACAAAGCTTAAGTTGCATTCACTGGAAAGGTGAAGAGTTAGGGGTGACATGATAGAGGTTTACAAGTGGATGAATGGACATAACAGGGGGGATATTAATAGGGTATTAAAAATATCAACACAAGACAGAACACGAAACAATGGGTATAAATTGGATAAGTTTAGATTTAGGAAAGACTTGGGTAAATCGACTTCTTACTAATCGACTTCGCAATCTCAGAAAGGAAGCGCAGGCCCCTCAGAAAGTAAAGGTACCTAAGCAAACATTAGTTGTGGGAGATTCCCAGATAAGGTATTTGGATAGAGCGTTTTGTGCTAGAGATAGGGGGAACAGGTTAAGGGTTTGCTATCCCGGAGCTGGCATTGGTGATATTATAAACAACATGAATGATATTATGGCTGGTAATGGGAACAATCCCATTATTTGCATTAGCGTGGGAGGAAATGATGTTGGTCGAGTTAGGAGTGAGTTAGGGATCAAATATATGGATTTAAACTATTTCACACAGATAGATATATTAGACGAGGAGGTGGAGTAGCCATATATGTTAGGGACAATTTGAAATGTAGTCTCAAAGAGGGAATCAAAACAGAGCCACACACAGAAACTATTTGGATTGAATTAAACGAAAAAGCTAATAATATTATAATAGGAGTAATATATAGGCCACCAAATTTAGACAGAATGGAAGCAAAGCATCTATGGGATGAAATATCTAGAGCATCTAGATCTAACAGTATTTATGTCATGGGTGACTTTAATTTTAGCGGAATAAACTGGTTGAACAAAACAGGGAATAGTGAAGCAGAAGATTTTCTAGAATTAATTGACGATTGCTTTCTTACGCAACACATTAAGGAACCAACACGGGAAAATAATATTTTAGATTTAGTGTTAACTAACAGGGAAACGCAAATTAATGACATCGAAATAGGGAGTGAGCTAGGGAGCAGTGATCACAAAGAAATCAGATTTAGCATAGAATGGAATAGACCAGTAGGAGAAAATTCTGTTAAAGTGCCAGATTTTCGAAAAGCTGATTTTAATAGCCTAAGAAATTTTTTGGGTCAAATTGATTGGAAAGGCTTGGGTATGGGGTGTGGGCCGGTCTTGGAGCGAGACATGAACCCAGCGATAGGTGACTTAAATGGGGATTTCGATGTGGATTCAATATATAACTTATTTAAGAATATTCTAAACAAAGCACAGGAACGTAGTATACCATACAAATTGAATAGATCGTATACTAATGACCCAAAGTGGATAACAAAGAATTTGAAGAACCATATAGGTAAAAAGAGAGCTTGGTACAAAAGGATTAAAAATGGGGAGGTCACTTTAGAACAGGAATTCGTACAACTGGTTAGCAATGTTAAAAAAGAGATAAGGAAAGCAAAAAGAAACTATGAAGTTCGCATAGCAGGGCAAGCAAAGACAAATCCTAAAGGGTTTTTTCAGTTATATCGTACTAAGACTAGGGAAAGGATAGGTCCATTAAAAACTGAGACAGGTCAAATAACAGATAGTGATGAAGAGATGAGTAGTATTTTTAATAAATATTTTGTATCTGTATTTACTAAAGAGGAACTTAACAATATGCCTTCAGCCGAACTAGTCTATGTGGGTGGGGACGAGGACAGGTTGACGAGTTTAGCAGTTACCAGGGAGGATGTTCTTAAACAAATAGTAAAACTCAAACCAAACAAATCCCCAGGGCCGGATGAAGTGTTTGCTAGGGTGCTTAAAGAATGCAAAGAGGAGCTTTGTGACCCACTGTCAACCATATTTAATAAATCAATAGAGTCAGGCAGAGTGCCAGAGTTTTGGAAAGTTGCTAATGTGATACCAGTTTTTAAGAAAGGAGATAGATCACTTGCGTCTAACTATCGACCAATTAGCCTAACGTCTATTGTGGGAAAGTTACTCGAATCTATAATAGCAAATAAAATTCGTCTTCATCTTGAAAAACATAAATTAATAATTGAGTCGCAACATGGTTTTATAAATGGCCGTTCATGTTTAACAAATTTGTTATCTTTTTATTCTAGCATTGTTGAGGCAGTTGATAGTGGAAAGGATTGCGATGTTGTATACCTTGACTTTAGCAAAGCTTTTGATACAGTGCCACATGAAAGACTGATTAAAAAAATAGAGTCTCATGGTATTGGGGGTGCTATATTAAGCTGGATTAGGGCATGGCTATACCAAAGGAAACAGAGAGTTAGTATAAATGGAATCAAGTCAGAGTGGGAAAATGTTGTAAGTGGAGTGCCTCAAGGCTCTGTCCTGGGACCTCTGTTGTTTATAATATATATAAATGATTTAGATTCAGGTTTGAGTAGCAACATTTGCAAATTTGCCGATGATACGAAAATCGGTAGGGAAATTAATTCGGAGGAGGACTCACTATCACTTCAAGTTGATCTAGATAGGGTTTTGAAATGGTCAAAGGATTGGCAGATGCAGTTTAATGCTGATAAATGTAAAGTTCTGAGGTTAGGTAATGATGATAGAGTTACAAGATACGAGCTAGATGGTGTTGTGATTGCGAAGTCGGATTGCGAAAGGGATCTGGGAGTTATGATTAGTAAGAATTTAAAACAAAAGGATCAATGCATAAATGTTCGTAATAAGGCAAATCGAACACTTGGATTTATTAATCGCAGCGTTAGTAACAAGACACCTGGTGTGGTTCTCAAGCTATATCTTGCTCTAGTTAGGCCCCATTTAGATTATGCAGTTCAGTTTTGGTCGCCATATTATAGAATGGATATAAATTCACTTGAACGTGTCCAGCGTAGGATGACTAAGTTAATTCCCCAAATTAGAAATCTTTCATATGAAGAAAGATTAACAAAGCTTAAGTTGCATTCACTGGAAAGGCGAAGAGTTAGGGGTGACATGATAGAGGTTTACAAGTGGATGAATGGACATAACCGGGGGGATATTAATAGGGTATTAAAAGTATCAACACAGGACAGAACACGAAACAATGGATATAAATTGGATAAGTTTAGATTTAGGAAAGACTTGGGTAAATACTGGTTCAGTAACAGGGTTGTTGATTTGTGGAACCAATTGCCGCGTAACATTGTGGAGGTGGGGTCCCTCGATTGTTTCAAGCACGGGTTGGACAAGTATATGAGTGGGATTGGGTGGTTATAGAATAGGACCTGCCTCGTATGGGCCAATAGGCCTTCTGCAGTTACCTTTGTTCTTATGTTCTTATGTTCTTATGAGGAACTGATTCAGAGGTATAAAACAGCCATAGAATTAGTTAGGAGCAAGGGAGGAATCCCGATCATATGTGGCATTCTTCCAAGAAAGGGAGTGGGAAATGAATGGATATCGAGGGCACTTGGTGTCAATTGCCGGCTGGAAAGATATTGCAAATCAAATGCAATATCTTTCATAGACAACTGGGAACACTTCTATGGAAGAAATGAAATGTATGCTCGTGATGGGGTGCATCTATCGAGAGCTGGGGTTGTTGCTGTTGCGAAATCGTTGGAAGAAGTGGTTAGAGGTGTTTGTTTGGGTTTAAACTGTTAGTAGATAGAGGTATGGGAATTGATTTGGAGGAAGGAGGTAATAAAAGTATGTGTTTGTGGGCGAAAGGAATTGGCAAAACGATCAGGGAAAGAGAAGGTCCGCAAAATAACAATTCACTTAGGGTATATTACACTAACAGTTGAAGTCTAAGAAATAAAATTAACGAATTAAATGCTCTTGTCTGCACAGAAAAAATAGATATTATTGCACTTACCGAAACGTGGATGAATGTAGAAAATAGAGAACTATTAGCTGAATATCAAATATACGGATTTAAACTATTTCACACAGATAGATATATTAGACGAGGAGGTGGAGTAGCCATATATGTTAGGGACAATTTGAAATGTAGTCTTAAAGAGGGAATCAAAACAGAGCCACACACAGAAACCATTTGGATAGAATTAAACGAAAAAGCTAATAATATTATAATAGGAGTAATATATAGGCCACCAAATTTAGACAGAATGGAAGCAAAGCACCTATGGGATGAAATATCTAGAGCATCTAGATCTTACAGTATTTATGTCATGGGTGACTTTAATTTTAGCGGAATAAACTGGTTGAACAAAACAGGGAATAGTGAAGCAGAAGATTTTCTAGAATTAATTGACGATTGCTTTCTTACGCAACACATTAAGGAACCAACACGGGAAAATAATATTTTAGATTTAGTGTTAACTAACAGGGAAACGCAAATTAATGACATCGAAATAGGGAGTGAGCTAGGGAGCAGTGATCACAAAGAAATCAGATTTAGCATAGAATGGAATAGACCAGTAGGAGAAAATTCTGTTAAAGTGCCAGATTTTCGAAAAGCTGATTTTAATAGCCTAAGAAATTTTTTGGGTCAAATTGATTGGAAAGTCTTGGGTATGGGGTGTGGGCCGGTCTTGGAGCGAGACATGAACCCAGCGATAGGTGACTTAAATGGGGATTTCGATGTGGATTCAATATATAACTTATTTAAGAATATTCTAAACAAAGCACAGGAACGTAGTATACCATACAAATTTAATAGATCGAATACTAATGACCCAAAGTGGATAACAAAGAATTTGAAGAACCTTATAGGTAAACAGTACAGAACAGAACTGGACAGAACACGAAACAATGGATATAAATTGGATAAGTTTAGATTTAGGAAAGACTTGGGTAAATACTGGTTCAGTAACAGGGTTGTTGATTTGTGGAACCAATTGCCGCGTAACATTGTGGAGGTGGGGTCCCTCGATTGTTTCAAGCACGGGTTGGACAAGTATATGAGTGGGATTGGGTGGTTATAGAATAGGAGCTGCCTCGTATGGGCCAATAGGCCTTCTGCAGTTACCTTTGTTCTTATGTTCTTATGTTCTTAAATGGAATCAAGTCAGAGTGGGAAAATGTTGTAAGTGGAGTGCCTCAAGGCTCTGTCCTGGGACCTCTGTTGTTTATAATATATATAAATGATTTAGATTCAGGTTTGAGTAGCAACATTTGCAAATTTGCCGATGATACGAAAATTGGTAGGGAAATTAATTCGGAGGAGGACTCACTATCACTTCAAGTTGATCTAGATAGGGTTTTGAAATGGTCAAAGGATTGGCAGATGCAGTTTAATGCTGATAAATGTAAAGTTCTGAGGTTAGGTAATGATGATAGAGTTACAAGATACGAGCTAGATGGTGTTGTGATTGCGAAGTCGGATTGCGAAAGGGATCTGGGAGTTATGATTAGTAAGAATTTAAAACAAAAGGATCAATGCATAAATGTTCGTAATAAGGCAAATCGGACACTTGGATTTATTAATCGCAGCGTTAGTAACAAGACACCTGGTGTGGTTCTCAAGCTATATCTTGCTCTAGTTAGGCCCCATTTAGATTATGCAGTTCAGTTTTGGTCGCCATATTATAGAATGGATATAAATTCACTTGAACGTGTCCAGCGTAGGATGACTAAGTTAATTCCCCAAATTAGAAATCTTGCATATGAAGAAAGATTAACAAAGCTTAAGTTGCATTCACTGGAAAGGCGAAGAGTTAGGGGTGACGTTAGATTCAGGTTTGAGTAGCAACATTTGCAAATTTGCCGATGATACGAAAATCGGTAAGGAAATTAATTCGGAGGAGGACTCACTATCACTTCAAGTTGATCTAGATAGGGTTTTGAAATGGTCAAAGGATTGGCAGATGCAGTTTAATGCTGATAAATGTAAAGTTCTGAGGTTAGGTAATGATGATAGAGTTACAAGATACGAGCTAGATGGTGTTGTGATTGCGAAGTCGGATTGCGAAAGGGATCTGGGAGTTATGATTAGTAAGAATTTAAAACAAAAGGATCAATGCATAAATGTTCGTAATAAGGCAAATCGGACACTTGGATTTATTAATCGCAGCGTTAGTAACAAGACACCTGGTGTGGTTCTCAAGCTATATCTTGCTCTAGTTAGGCCCCATTTAGATTATGCAGTTCAGTTTTGGTCGCCATATTATGGAATGGATATAAATTCACTTGAACGTGTCCAGCGTAGGATGACTAAGTTAATTCCCCAAATTAGAAATCTTTCATATGAAGAAAGATTAACAAAGCTTAAGTTGCATTCACTGGAAAGGCGAAGAGTTAGGGGTGACATGATAGAGGTTTACAAGTGGATGAATGGACATAACCGGGGGGATATTAATAGGGTATTAAAAGTATCAACACAGGACAGAACACGAAACAATGGATATAAATTGGATAAGTTTAGATTTAGGAAAGACTTGGGTAAATACTGGTTCAGTAACAGGGTTGTTGATTTGTGGAACCAATTGCCGCGTAACATTGTGGAGGTGGGGTCCCTCGATTGTTTCAAGCACGGGTTGGACAAGTATATGAGTGGGATTGGGTGGTTATAGAATAGGAGCTGCCTCGTATGGGCCAATAGGCCTTCTGCAGTTACCTTTGTTCTTATGTTCTTATGTTCTTACATGATAGAGGTTTACAAGTGGATGAATGGACATAACCGGGGGGATATTAATAGGGTATTAAAAGTATCAACACAGGACAGAACACGAAACAATGGATATAAATTGGATCAGTTTAGATTTAGGAAAGACTTGGGTAAATACTGGTTCAGTAACAGGGTTGTTGATTTGTGGAACCAATTGCCGCGTAACATTGTGGAGGTGGGGTCCCTCGATTGTTTCAAGCACGGGTTGGACAAGTATATGAGTGGGATTGGGTGGTTATAGAATAGGAGCTGCCTCGTATGGGCCAATAGGCCTTCTGCAGTTACCTTTGTTCTTATGTTCTTATGTTCTTATGTAAAAAGAGAGCTTGGTACAAAAGGATTAAAAATGGGGAGGTCACTTTAGAACAGGAATTCGTACAACTGGTTAGAAATGTTAAAAAAGAGATAAGGAAAGCAAAAAGAAACTATGAAGTTCGCATAGCAGGGCAAGCAAAGACAAATCCTAAAGGGTTTTTTCAGTTATATCGTACTAAGACTAGGGAAAGGATAGGTCCATTAAAAACTGGTACAGGTCAAATAACAGATAGTGATGAAGAGATGAGTAGTATTTTTAATAAATATTTTGTATCTGTATTTACTAAAGAGGAACTTAACAATATGCCTTCAGCTGAACAAGTCTATGTGGGTGGGGACGAGGACAGGTTGACGAGTTTAGCAGTTACCAGGGAGGATGTTCTTAAACAAATAGTAAAACTCAAACCAAACAAATCCCCAGGGCCGGATGAAGTGTTTGCCAGGGTGCTTAAAGAATGCAAAGAGGAGCTTTGTGACCCACTGTCAACCATATTTAATAAATCAATAGAGTCAGGCAGAGTGCCAGAGTTTTGGAAAGTTGCTAATGTGATACCAGTTTTTAAGAAAGGAGATAGATCACTTGCGTCTAACTATCGACCAATTAGCCTAACGTCTATTGTGGGAAAGTTACTCGAATCTATAATAGCAAATAAAATTCGTCTTCATCTTGAAAAACATAAGTTAATAATTGAGTCTCAACATGGTTTTATAAATGGCCGTTCATGTTTAACAAATTTGTTATCTTTTTATTCTAGCATTGTTGAGGCAGTTGATAGTGGTAAGGATTGCGATGTTGTATACCTTGACTTTAGCAAAGCTTTTGATACAGTGCCACATGAAAGACTGATTAAAAAAATAGAGTCTCATGGTATTGGGGGTGCTATATTAAGCTGGATTAGGGCATGGCTATACCAAAGGAAACAGAGAGTTAGTATAAATGGAATCAAGTCAGAGTGGGAAAATGTTGTAAGTGGAGTGCCTCAAGGCTCTGTCCTGGGACCTCTGTTGTTTATAATATATATAAATGATTTAGATTCAGGTTTGAGTAGCAACATTTGCAAATTTGCCGATGATACGAAAATCGGTAGGGAAATTAATTCGGAGGAGGACTCACTATCACTTCAAGTTGATCTAGATAGGGTTTTGAAATGGTCAAAGGATTGGCAGATGCAGTTTAATGCTGATAAATGTAAAGTTCTGAGGTTAGGTAATGATGATAGAGTTACAAGATACGAGCTAGATGGTGTTGTGATTGCGAAGTCGGATTGCGAAAGGGATCTGGGAGTTATGATTAGTAAGAATTTAAAACAAAAGGATCAATGCATAAATGTTCGTAATAAGGCAAATCGGACACTTGGATTTATTAATCGCAGCGTTAGTAACAAGACACCTGGTGTGGTTCTCAAGCTATATCTTGCTCTAGTTAGGCCCCATTTAGATTATGCAGTTCAGTTTTGGTCGCCATATTATAGAATGGATATAAATTCACTTGAACGTGTCCAGCGTAGGATGACTAAGTTAATTCCCCAAATTAGAAATCTTTCATATGAAGAAAGATTAACAAAGCTTAAGTTGCATTCACTGGAAAGGCGAAGAGTTAGGGGCGACATGATAGAGGTTTACAAGTGGGTGAATGGACATAACAAGGGGGATATTAATAGGGTATTAAAAGTATCGACACAGGACAGAACACGAAACAATGGGTATAAATTGGATAAGTTTAGATTTAGGAAAGACTTGGGTAAATACTGGTTCAGTAACAGGGTTGTTGATTTGTGGAACCAATTGCCGCGTAACGTGGTGGAGGTGGGGTCCCTCGATTGTTTCAAGCGCGGATTGGACAAGTATATGAGTGGGATTGGGTGGTTATAGAATAGGAGCTGCCTCGAATGGGCCAATAGGCCTTCTGCAGTTACCTTTGTTCTTATGTTCTTATGTTCTTATGTAAATACTGGTTCAGTAACAGGGTTGTTGATTTGTGGAACCAATTGCCGTGTAACGTGGTGGAGGTGGTGTCCCTCGATTGTTTCAAGCGCGGGTTGGACAAGTATATGAGTGGGATTGGGTGGTTATAGAATAGGAGCTGCCTCGTATGGGTCAATAGGCCTTCTGCAGTTACCTTTGTTCTTATGTTTATAATAATTTACATAGGCTATAAATTACATAAATATAAATCTTAAAAATAATATTGTAAAATATTAACAAGAGAATTTACCTAAAATACGTAATTTTTACATCTTGCAGATAGTGTCTGCATTATTTTATTGAAAAACTTCAGTCAAAAATGATTGTATATTTCTAATATTATTATAAATATTATTATTATTAATATTATTCCAATATTAGTATATTATTTGTTTTCATGTCACAATAATGGCAGAACGCTTCAATGTAATAATTATTATATTGAAGCGTTTGACGTTATTGTGAATTTGAAAAAAATATACTATTTTGTAATTACATACTTCATTATATATATAATATATATTTATTTTAGAGCACAATATCCATAACCTTTGTGTATTATAAGATATATTTTGTGTTGTATATAAGAGACAATATATACAATATATTAGGATGGACTCGTCTCCCCAGATGCATCTTAATGCATCTCCTCATCTCTCCTCATCTTTGAGACAGGTCAAATAACAGATAGTGATGAAGAGATGAGTAGTATTTTTAATAAATATTTTGTATCTGTATTTACTAAAGAAGAACTTAACAATATGCCTTCAGCCGAACAAGTCTATGTGGGTGGGGACGAGGACAGGTTGACGAGTTTAGCAGTTACCAGGGAGGATGTTCTTAAACAAATAGTAAAACTCAAACCAAACAAATCCCCAGGGCCGGATGAAGTGTTTGCTAGGGTGCTTAAAGAATGCAAAGAGGAGCTTTGTGACCCACTGTCAACCATATTTAATAAATCAATAGAGTCAGGCAGAGTGCCAGAGTTTTGGAAAGTTGCTAATGTGATACCAGTTTTTAAGAAAGGAGATAGATCACTTGCGTCTAACTATCGACCAATTAGCCTAACGTCTATTGTGGGAAAGTTACTCGAATCTATAATAGCAAATAAAATTCGTCTTCATCTTGAAAAACATAAATTAATAATTGAGTCGCAACATGGTTTTATAAATGGCCGTTCATGTTTAACAAATTTGTTATCTTTTTATTCTAGCATTGTTGAGGCAGTTGATAGTGGTAAGGATTGCGATGTTGTATACCTTGACTTTAGCAAAGCTTTTGATACAGTGCCACATGAAAGACTGATTAAAAAAATAGAGTCTCATGGTATTGGGGGAGCTATATTAAGCTGGATTAGGGCATGGCTATACCAAAGGAAACAGAGAGTTAGTATAAATGGAATCAAGTCAGAGTGGGAAAATGTTGTAAGTGGAGTGCCTCAAGGCTCTGTCCTGGGACCTCTGTTGTTTATAATATATATAAATGATTTAGATTCAGGTTTGAGTAGCAACATTTGCAAATTTGCCGGTGATACGAAAATCGGTAGGGAAATTAATTCGGAGGAGGACTCACTATCACTTCAAGTTGATCTAGATAGGGTTTTGAAATGGTCAAAGGATTGGCAGATGCAGTTTAATGCTGATAAATGTAAAGTTCTGAGGTTAGGTAATGATGATAGAGTTACAAGATACGAGCTAGATGGTGTTGTGATTGCGAAGTCGGATTGCGAAAGGGATCTGGGAGTTATGATTAGTAAGAATTTAAAACAAAAGGATCAATGCATAAATGTTCGTAATAAGGCAAATCGGACACTTGGATTTATTAATCGCAGCGTTAGTAACAAGACACCTGGTGTGGTTCTCAAGCTATATCTTGCTCTAGTTAGGCCCCATTTAGATTATGCAGTTCAGTTTTGGTCGCCATATTATAGAATGTATATAAATTCACTTGAACGTGTCCAGCGTAGGATGACTAAGTTAATTCCCCAAATTAGAAATCTTTCATATGAAGAAAGATTAACAAAGCTTAAGTTGCATTCACTGGAAAGGCGAAGAGTTAGGGGTGACATGATAGAGGTTTACAAGTGGATGAATGGACATAACCGGGGGGATATTAATAGGGTATTAAAAGTATCAACACAGGACAGAACACGAAACAATGGATATAAATTGGATAAGTTTAGATTTAGGAAAGACTTGGGTAAATACTGGATCAGTAACAGGGTTGTTGATTTGTGGAACCAATTGCCGCGTAACATTGTGGAGGTGGGGTCCCTCGATTGTTTCAAGCACGGGTTGGACAAGTATATGAGTGGGATTGGGTGGTTATAGAATAGGAGCTGCCTCGTATGGGCCAATAGGCCTTCTGCAGTTACCTTTGTTCTTATGTTCTTATGTTCTCCTTAAATTGCATTCACTAGAAAGGCGAAGAGTTAGGGGTGACATGATAGAGGTTTACAAGTGGATGAATTGACATAACAAAGGGGATATTAATAAAGTATTAAAAGTATCAACACAAGACAACACGAAACAATGGGTATAAATTGGATAAGTTTAGATTTAGGAAAGACTTGGGTAAATACTGGTTCGGTAACAGGGTTATTGATTTGTGGAACCAATTACCGCGTAACGTGGTGGATGTGGCGTCCCTCGATTGTTTCAAGCGTGGGTTGGACATGTATATGAGTGGGATTGGGTGGTTATAAATAGGAGCTGCCTCGTATGGGCCAATAGGAATTCTGCAGTTGCCTTTGTTCTTATTGTCTAACGTTCTTATGTCTTGCAGCGTTCCTGAACCTGTCGTCTATCCTCTCCACGTTCTTCTGGATCAACGTCTTCTCTTATGACATATGGAAGACGATAACGTATGTGTATTTGTTGTCACCCGTTTGTGCCTTTAGGGGTCCTTAGCTTCTGGACCCCGCCTCTCATGCCTCCGGTTGTCTAATGCAATTATTCTCAACTTAAATCTTAACTATTAACTGCCGGGTTAATAGTTGAGATTTAAGTAAATAGTAAATCTCAACTATTAACTATTAACTGCTCAACTATATTCTCAACTATTCTCAACTTATTTTCCAATGATATCCACTTTTGAAATTATGAATGAAGCTCTCTACTACAACCTGCTTTTTTGGTTCGTTTTGTTTTCGTGCTACTCTAACGCTAAAATAAAGCTTTCTAATATCTTTTTAGCTCGTCTGTTTTTCAAGCTTTCATCCAGACCCACTTGTTCTGTGGTATTCACTTTTTATGTGAATTTTATTCATGAAGATATATATATATGTGTTGTTGTTGTTGTTGAGTTAGGGGCGACGACGATCGTGGGATCGGATGCGCCCCGGCGTACCCGTGAAGGGTGAATCGCAAAGCCAGGAAAGGCGAAATGCTAAGCCAAAACGCGAAACGAGGGACGCCAAGCACTAGAAACTAATATGCCACACGGCAAAGCTACGCACAAAGGGAGAGGCAGAAGCACATAACAGAACAGGGCAAACAAACAGCCAGAAGGGCACACAGCATGTCATAGAGCAAATACACAAGAAATCAGAGCACATACTTGCCCGGGAACTTGGCCCGCGGGAATCTTACATTGAACGCCTCCCAGAGCACCCATTGCCAAGGGTCTCGTCCATCCACCGGGGACGCCATAACATCCGGAACCGGGGCAACAAACACCTGCAAACTGGGGACCCAGATGGTAGAACTCATGAGGCGAGAAGTCGCCACTCGCCCCCACAGGAAGGGAACCTGCCCCCCACGAAAGCACTCCGGTCCGTCAGACAGCAGTAACTCGGCAATCTTCGACCAGTGACCCGGTGGCATCACAGACGCCGGCAACACGTCCCCTAGGGCCCCAACGCGCACCCGCACCACAGGGGTACCCGCGGCCCCGGGCACACCACCAGACGACAGCAGGGAACCCGGACGGCGCGCATCCTTCCGTAACGTCACCACCAGGCCACGCCCAGCACCAGAGTCCACACCATCCCTGGCAGCGGAAGCCACCACCCCCCACTGCGGAGAGTCCCCCGGCGGAGAAAGAACCGAAGGCACGTCCGAGACACAGGCACCAGCACCAGCAGGCACATGGACCTCCGCCACCACGAACCGCGGAGACATCGACGCATCCGTATCCACACTGTCAACATCCGAAGCCCTACAGTCACTGAAGTCACCAACGTCGGCCCAGGAAGAAGACGAACGCCGGGAACGTTTGGGCACCGGCCGGATATCGTCCGAGCCGGTAAGTGACCCAGAAACACGGGCACCACGAGCCGAAGGAACCGACGCCAGGACGGCAGCAGCCTCTACCACAGGAGGAACCGGGCCACACACAGCAGGAGGCTCCGCAGTCACCCCAGCACCAAGCACATCCGGGACCCGAGTCACGGACACAGGGCCAGGCGCAGCATCAGAAGACGAGGGAGAAGACAGCGACGTCACACAGGGAGCTCCAGGAAGGCCCATGGGAGCAGTTGGAACAGCAACAGGATCAGGCAGACCAACCGACGGTACCTCAAGAACCGGAGGAGGGACGACAAGAACCGGAGGAACGGCAGGCGCCGCCGGGGAAGCTGCAGCAGCAGACGGGACGCGCACCACCTCATCAACATCACCGGAGACAGCCTCCAGAGGGAGCGGCGGGAAATCCTCGTCGCGGAACAAGTTGACAGGAGCAGCAGGGGCCTCAGAGCATCCGGCAGCCTGATGCCCCAACAGGCCACACCGGAAACAGGTACGAGGCTGCCGGGCATAATACACCCGGACGTAGTACCCCATAAGCCGGACAGAAGAAGGTATATCCGACCGCAGGCGCATCCCCAACGTGCGAATGTTTGTACGCCTCCCAGCATACCGCCCCGAGGAGAGCGTGTTCACCCGCACGCTGACAACAGTACCAAAACCCCCGAAGTAACGCCGGAGGAGGTCATCAGGGAATTCCAGGGGCGCACCATGGATACTGACATAAGTCAGGGCACCACTGCGGTCCGAAATCGCCACAGAGCCGGCATCGTCTGGCAACGGCAACGTACGCCCCTCGTACCGACGGAGGAAGTCCCGGTACTCGTCCTCCCCCACGAACTTAATAACAACCCGATGGGCCGAAACGAGCTCCACACCGTAAACAGCTTCCACCGGAACACGAAGCATGTCACACATCACCATCTCGATGGTCGGATAACCAGCCTTACAAGTAAACTCCAGGCCCACGGAGTTCACACGCTGAACAGGAGGAAGATGGCCCCCCATGTCAGAACTGCCACGTCAACGCAGCCAGGCAGGCAACAAAACGGGTAGGGCAATGACGCCCACACCACCTGGCGACCAAAACAGCAAACAACTCCAACAGCCACGGAGGGTCGAGAAACGTCCTCACTCCACGGCTGCCAACAGTCGACTATATATATGTGTGTGTGTGTGTGTGTGTAATTAACAGAGTGTAATTACGTAAGTATAGTTACAGGATGAGAGCTACGCTCGTGGTGTCCCGTCGCCTTAGTAATAAGACGTTGTTCTTCAGCTATATCTTGCCCCATTTAGATTATACTGTTCAGTTTGGTCGCCGTACTATAGAATAGATATAAATTCACTAGAACGCGTCCAGCGTAGGATGACAAAGTTAATCCCCCAAGTTAGAAACCTGTCATATGAAGAAAGATTGACAAAGCTTGAATTACATTCTCAAGAAAGGCGAAGAATTAGGGGTGATATAATAAGAGGTGTGCAAGTGGATGAATGGACATAACAAAGGGGATATTAATAGAGTATTGGACATAACACAGCGGATATTAATAGGGTCTTGAAAGTATCAACACAAGACAAAACACGAAACTATGGGTATAAATTAGATAAATTTAGATTTAGGAGAGACCTGGGCAAATACTGGTTTGGTAAGAGGGTTGTTGATTTGAGGAACCAGTTACTGTGTAACGTGGTGGAGGTGGGGTCCCCTTGATTGTTTCAAGCTGGAGATAAGAAACAGCCAATGTTAAATTTCGACTACCTCTAGTGGAAAGGATTACAGAGGCACATAATGGTTCAGGGACTGAACCCCAAAGTCATTTAGCTAAGCGAGTTACAATCTTGATGAGCTAGTTACAAAATTCAATGCACATCGTCACATCATCAATGGGCTCGAGCCCGACCACATGTACAGTTTCTAAATTAATTAAGCAAGTGACATAGACCGCCCCCTATCCAGTGGGCAGCGGTGGATAGGTTACAATAACTTGGTTACTACCTACAATTAGCAAACTGGGTATTATTTGGCTAAAATTTCTAGTAGCAGATAATTTTGAATGAAATAGTTACTTGAAGATGTGTTATAGTAACTATTATTAAAGTTCAGGTTCTTTGTGGGGTTGTTGCTGTTGCGAACTCGTTAGAAGAAGTGGTTAGAGGTGTTTGTTTGGGTTTAAACTGTTAGTAGATAGAGGTATGGGAATTGATTTGGAGGAAGGAGGTAATAAAAGTATGTGTTTGTGGGAGAAAGGAATTGGCAAAACGATCAGGGAAAGAGAAGGTCCGCAAAATAACAATTCACTTAGGGTATATTACACTAACAGTAGAAGTCTAAGAAATAAAATTAACGAATTAAATGCTCTTGTCTGCACAGAAAAAATAGATATTATTGCACTTACCGAAACGTGGATGAATGTAGAAAATAGAGAACTATTAGCTGAATATCAAATATATGGATTTAAACTATTTCACACAGATAGATATATTAGACGAGGAGGTGGAGTAGCCATATATGTTAGGGACAATTTGAAATGTAGTCTCAAAGAGGGAATCAAAACAGAGCCACACACAGAAACTATTTGGATTGAATTAAACGAAAAAGCTAATAATATTATAATAGGAGTAATATATAGGCCACCAAATTTAGACAGAATGGAAGCAAAGCACCTATGGGATGAAATATCTAGAGCATCTAGATCTAACAGTATTTATGTCATGGGTGACTTTAATTTTAGCGGAATAAACTGGTTGAACAAAACAGGGAATAGTGAAGCAGAAGATTTTCTAGAATTAATTGACGATTGCTTTCTTACGCAACACATTAAGGAACCAACACGGGAAAATAATATTTTAGATTTAGTGTTAACAAACAGGGAAACGCAAATTAATGACATCGAAATAGGGAGTGAGCTAGGGAGCAGTGATCACAAAGAAATCAGATTTAGCATAGAATGGAATAGACCATTAGGAGAAAATTCTGTTAAAGTGCCAGATTTTCGAAAAGCTGATTTTAATAGCCTAAGAAATTTTATGGGTCAAATTGATTGGAAAGTCTTGGGTATGGGGTGTGGGCCGGTCTTGGAGCGAGACATGAACCCAGCGATAGGTGACTTAAATGGGGATTTCGATGTGGATTCAATATATAACTTATTTAAGAATATTCTAAACAAAGCACAGGAACGTAGTATACCATACAAATTGAATAGATCGAATACTAATGACCCAAAGTGGATAACAAAGAATTTGAAGAACCTTATAGGTAAAAAGAGAGCTTGGTACAAAAGGATTAAAAATGGGGAGGTCACTTTAGAACAGGAATTCGTACAACTGGTTAGAAATGTTAAAAAAGAGATAAGGAAAGCAAAAAGAAACTATGAAGTTCGCATAGCAGGGCAAGCAAAGACAAATCCTAAAGGGTTTTTTCAGTTATATCGTACTAAGACTAGGGAAAGGATAGGTCCATTAAAAACTGAGACAGGTCAAATAACAGATAGTGATGAAGAGATGAGTAGTATTTTTAATAAATATTTTGTATCTGTATTTACTAAAGAGGAACTTAACAATATGCCTTCAGCCGAACAAGTCTATGTGGGTGGGGACGAGGACAGGTTGACGAGTTTAGCAGTTACCAGGGAGGATGTTCTTAAACAAATAGTAAAACTCAAACCAAACAAATCCCCAGGGCCGGATGAAGTGTTTGCCAGGGTGCTTAAAGAATGCAAAGAGGAGCTTTGTGACCCACTGTCAGCCATATTTAATAAATCAATAGAGTCAGGCAGAGTGCCAGAGTTTTGGAAAGTTGCTAATGTGATACCAGTTTTTAAGAAAGGAGATAGATCACTTGCGTCTAACTATCGACCAATTAGCCTAACGTCTATTGTGGGAAAGTTACTCGAATCTATAATAGCAAATAAAATTCGTCTTCATCTTGAAAAACATAAATTAATAATTGAGTCGCAACATGGTTTTATAAATGGCCGTTCATGTTTAACAAATTTGTTATCTTTTTATTCTAGCATTGTTGAGGCAGTTGATAGTGGTAAGGATTGCGATGTTGTATACCTTGACTTTAGCAAAGCTTTTGATACAGTGCCACATGAAAGACTGATTAAAAAAATAGAGTCTCATGGTATTGGGGGTGCTATATTAAGCTGGATTAGGGCATGGCTATACCAAAGGAAACAGAGAGTTAGTATAAATGGAATCAAGTCAGAGTGGGAAAATGTTGTAAGTGGAGTGCCTCAAGGCTCTGTCCTGGGACCTCTGTTGTTTATAATATATATAAATGATTTAGATTCAGGTTTGAGTAGCAACATTTGCAAATTTGCCGATGATACGAAAATCGGTAGGGAAATTAATTCGGAGGAGGACTCACTATCACTTCAAGTTGATCTAGATAGGGTTTTGAAATGGTCAAAGGATTGGCAGATGCAGTTTAATGCTGATAAATGTAAAGTTCTGAGGTTAGGTAATGATGATAGAGTTACAAGATACGAGCTAGATGGTGTTGTGATTGCGAAGTCGGATTGCGAAAGGGATCTGGGAGTTATGATTAGTAAGAATTTAAAACAAAAGGATCAATGCATAAATGTTCGTAATAAGGCAAATCGGACACTTGGATTTATTAATCGCAGCGTTAGTAACAAGACACCTGGTGTGGTTCTCAAGCTATATCTTGCTCTAGTTAGGCCCCATTTAGATTATGCAGTTCAGTTTTGGTCGCCATATTATAGAATGGTTATAAATTCACTTGAACGTGTCCAGCGTAGGATGACTAAGTTAATTCCCCAAATTAGAAATCTTTCATATGAAGAAAGATTAACAAAGCTTAAGTTGCATTCACTGGAAAGGCGAAGAGTTAGGGGTGACATGATAGAGGTTTACAAGTGGATGAATGGACATAACCGGGGGGATATTAATAGGGTATTAAAAGTATCAACACAGGACAGAACACGAAACAATGGATATAAATTGGATAAGTTTAGATTTAGGAAAGACTTGGGTAAATACTGGTTCAGTAACAGGGTTGTTGATTTGTGGAACCAATTGCCGCGTAACATTGTGGAGGTGGGGTCCCTCGATTGTTTCAAGCACGGGTTGGACAAGTATATGAGTGGGATTGGGTGGTTATAGAATAGGAGCTGCCTCGTATGGGCCAATAGGCCTTCTGCAGTTACCTTTGTTCTTATGTTCTTATGTTCTTGTCTCTGAATTCACGCATCTTTTCGCACTTCATCAAACAGTGACGGACCAAGTGTGCGAACAATTTTGTTGACAGTTTACATTTGGTCAGGTCTACATCGGTACGTAATAACAATTTCCAGAGATACTAATAGCCGAGTCTAAGCCGAGCAGTAGTAACATTTAGGAGTCTGATGATTTTATTGGATGATCCATAGATGTGTGGCTCTTCGAGTATGATAGTATGATGGTAGATGGAATTACTGGTGTCTATTTCACTTGGCCTCACTCATCTGAATGAGCTAACTCATCAGCTCAATCATGCATTCGGAGGCCAACATGAGATGGAATCCACATGAAATGGAATATGTTACCATCATTAATAATTTTGTTGCATTTCTGTCTAGCTTCAGACACGAGCATGTTACAGTTATGTCTTAGAATTGAGTGCAATTAAGGATGATAAAGAGTCACTTACAATTAATGTATCAAGTTTGGAGACTTGTACACATTTCAATGCAAGACAAATAGCTCGGTCTGAAGGGTAGAGGCCTAGTTGTTTATACGGACTCCGCATTCAAAATATAAGCCATCGCCAATTCTCAGGACAACTGCACTTCCAGCTGCACCCGTGGGGCGCTTGAGGGAATCATCAGTGTATATGATTTGAGAGAGAGAGAGAGAGAGAGAGAGAGAGAGAGAGAGAGAATGCTCTGTGGAGAGAGCATCAATATGGCTTAAGGCGTTGAGCTTTGTCTCAAGACGAAACTTGGGCTGATCTCTAATTTGCTTCTTGGGTGGAAAGGGAGGGATTATGATTGGAAAGGGGGGCAATCTCCCACGGTGCAAGAAAGTGCCGTTGTCTCTATTGGTACAATTTATAAACCTGATACATTCAGAGTTCGGTTCCAGTTTTAATTATTCACTTTGAACAATGCTGACCTTCAATAAAGAAATTCTGGAGGGCTTCTGTGCAAGGGGTTAGGATGAGCTGGTCTAAGCATTTTTATACCAATTTGACAGTTAATTTTAGTAACACGATCAATGACACTCGCAATATTGTTCCTTTCTTATATTAAGTATCTTTGTGGGACAAGGGCACCCCAAGGATTATCCTCAAGGCTTTGTTCTGCAATTTTTCAAGCCCTCCAATCTTTCTTTCATTCATCAAAACAAACATAGGTGCAGCATTAGCCACTAAAGATTTGATGTATGCTAGGTACATCATTTTGAAAATTCTGACATTGGCACCATAGCCTGAGTGATTACATGTAAGATCCTTGAGAGCTCTGAGCCTCTATACTGACGACAGAGTCTAATTACAATAGGAACATACTGTGGGACCTCAAGGCCAAGGTATTTGAATATGTTTACGTAGTCAAGCTGGGAGCCATCATACAATTGCATCTTGCGAACAGCTCCTCGCTGCCTGGGTGAACGCAGATTAGCGTCACGAAAGGCACAAATTCTGGTAATTGTATAATCACCATAACTTAAAATTCAGACTGGTCTTATATGTTGAAGATCCAATTATATGTGAACGAAGTTATGTCAAACGAACAGGGCGATGCTTGTGATGTTAACTAGTCTGTCCCAGGAACAGATTCACCTACTGATGGATACATCTCAACAGGTCAGGCCAGAGCGGGTCCGGGAGGAGCTGGAAGGTTTTCTTCAGGTACGAGGTCTACGCCTGGGGCTGCCCGTCCCTGCTGGCGGCCTTGGCGGTCCTCACCGACACCTTCCTCACCGACACCTTCCTCAACGACACCTTCCTCAACGACACTTACTTACGGCCTGGGTTTAACGATCCCTATTCAAATTGCTGGTTCTCTAGTAAGTGAATGTGGTGGGTGTTGTAGTGAATTGATCTGTGGTGTTATACAGTGACATGTGAGTTTCCGGTAAACGCTGCTTTTCGGAAGTAGGTAAATGCTGGTTTTGGGAAGTAGGTAAAGGCTGATGTTGCAACCCGTCTTCTTAAAAATAACGTCGCTTTTCGCTCGTATGCGCGCTATGGCCAAAATATGGACGTAATTTGAAATGAAATTGGCTCACAAAAGTGATGTCCTGTCCCGTTTTCTGTTTGAGTCGTCTTGCTTACTCGCTAAGATAGGAAAGGAAACGTTAAATTATTTAACGTTTTTCATGACGTTTCGAAACCTTGGGAGAATTTCCTGCCCTCCTAACCTACCAGAGGACCCTTAACTTACTGTTTGAAAGAAAAAATCTAAATTTGATTATAATTTTTTCATTTTCAAATTTCGTCCATTTTCGGCCATACGGGCAAACGGCCACATTCAGACATAATTCGTAAGAGGACAGGTTCACCAAGTATATGTTAAGGCTATATTTATGCTCAGGGATAGCAAGAGGTCTATTCGTATATATAACAAATAAACAAATAATTTTAATTGGCAGAAACTTGACAAAGGATAGCTAATAAATGTCTACATTAGTACAGAAATTGAACATAAAAACAGGAAATTGAGAAGGTATGCAAAGTACACCTGCGTTCTTGCTGTGGTGTGGTGCTCCTGGGTGTTGTGGTGTTCCTGGGGTGTTTATATATATATATATATTATTTATTTATTTATTTATTTATTTATATACAAGAAGGTACATTGGGTTTGTGAGAATACATGGCATAGTATTTACAATCTTGTAAAGCCACTAGTACGCGCAGCGTTTCGGGCAGTGTTGTGGTGCTCCTGGGTGTTGTTGTGTTCCTGGGGTGTTGATGTGTGATGTTCAAGGAATGGTATGGTCTGGTACTCTTGAGATGTGGTGTTTGTGGGGTGTTGGGTTTATTCCAGGGGTGTTGACACGTCCTTACACCCAGTACTTTTGTTCACCTATCAGTAAATAGGTGGAAGTTAGACAACTGCTGTTACCTGCATCCTGGGAAATGTCAGTCTTTGGCCAAAGGGGACTTCAATAGGCCTAACAGGTTCCTGTTCCCGACAGTGGGAGACCCTAAGACTCAAGTCCCTTGTTTGGGGAAATTGTCCTAGCATGAACTTATTTATTGATTGAATTAATTTTTTATATTAATTATTTTTAGATTATTTATTAATGAATGATTTTATAATTTAAGCGGACTGTATTTATTTATTTACTTATTTACAAGAAGGCACATTGGGTTTATGATGAGAGTAGAGAGCATTGAAGTATTACATTCTTGTAAAGACACGTAGCACGCATACCGTTTTGCGCAGATCTTTAATCTAACATATAATTTTAAGAAGGCAATTTCTAGCAAAATTACAGGTACATTGTAAGAAAGTATAAAAATACATTGTAACGAAGTATACAATGTATTTTTTCTAAGAAATTTGACAGGACTAGTAGGTACATTAAATTTAAGGGTTATCCACAGGTACATTGTAGCATAATTTGAGGAGTATTGCAAGGTATAATGTAGCAAACTATGTGTTCAGTAAACATAATGTTTCAAGCACTAGGTTGGAAACTATGAAGATGAAATGAGGTACTTTTTGGTTTTATTTTTGAATAAGGCAAACGTTTGACAGCTTTTCAATTCGTTAGGGAGTGAGTTCCATGTAATTACTATGCTATGTATCCTCATAATCCCAATGTACCTTCTTGTATATAAATAAATAAATAAATAAATAAACTATTGGAGATGAAGGTATCTTGGTAGTATATAGCTGTGCCATCTCCTTTTTTATTAGGCCTACAGTTGTGAATGGCTTTATAACCAGCTAAGTTAGAGTTGGTTATAGTCTTTACTTTGCCAAGTTTGTTAAAAATAATGAACGATAAATCAGTACCTAGTGCTGTGAGTAGTGCATTTATATCGTCAAAATGTTTCCAAGTGATCTAACATTTTGGTTGTAAACTGATAAGCAGGTGCTATTTTGGAGTTTGTTTTTTTGCCTGGTGTGTTGTGTAATACCTGCAATAATGATGATCAATGTGTTGATGGGTGTAGATATGAGACAGAAGATTTAGATCAGGATCAATATCAGTGTGCATGGAAATGCAAAGGGGTCATGATACGATAAGACAAGCAATTACAGAAACTTCACTTGTTGAAGGTTGACTTCACTGTCGTTCTTGTTAGCTTATTTTTTTAGGAATAACTGTTTGCTCTTATATTCTACATTTATTATGTTATTCTAATATATTTTTAGTGGAAGATGCATAATATTTGAACCCGCTCATGAAGTATTTTGTATTTGGGATACAAGAAATAAATACTTGAATCCTAAAATAACGAGCCTGTCTCATGGAGTATCATTTCAGCAAATGAGTCTCGGTGGATTTACAAGGACAGCATCATCTTGGTCCTGATGGTGGTCAACTGTGGCTTCTTCCTCCATGTCGTATACAGCCTCAACAAGATGCTCAACAACAGGCAACTCAGAAATGAAACAAGCCAAAGGACATGTCCAATCCCAAATTAAGTACACAATGTTTTATAATAATAATAATAATAATAATAATAATAATAATAATAATAATAATAATAATTATACAAATAATTTTTATTTACAAGAAGCTACAGTGGGTTGGTGAGATTACATAAGATTGGTATTTTTACATTCTTGCAAAGCCACTAATACGCAAAGCGTTTCGAGCAGGTCCTTAATCTACCATGTCAGGTAAGATGAAAAGGTAAAATTTTGTTATCAACATATAACTGTAATGTAAATTGACAGGTGATTACATTGGTGAAGATATATGTCTTGAGTACTAATTTTGAGGAAGTGGGTAGTACAAGATAGTGTAAGATTGAAGCACATGGTAGGAAACTGAGGATGAAATTAGGTACTTTTTGGTTTTACGTTTGAATAAGGCATAGGTTGGATTTTTTTTTAATTCATTAGATACCGAGATATGGGTCTTGGTCGGCCCATATCTCTTACCTCCACGCTGAATGCTCTAAGGCCCTTTCCCTCCTTAAGGTTTTGTCCCATACTTCTTGGGGGTGGGGGGGGGAGGCGGATAGGTGTACGCTCCTCTCTTTACATTCCTCACTCGTCCTGTCTAAACTCGATTATGGTTGCCCTGCTTACTCGTCCGCTTCTCCTTCTACTCTTCGCCGTCTTGATGCTTTGCGCCATGCTGGGTTGCGCCTCAGCTCTGGTGCCTTTTGTTCGACTCCCGTCCTCAGCTTGTATGTTGAGACTGGATTCCTATCTTTCCAGGACCGCTGTGATTGCTACTGTCTTCGCTATCTGGTGCGGTCCTTGCAACATCCTTCCTCTCGCCTCTGTCGTGCTTTGACTTTTACCCCTCCTGTAGTTCCTGTTCCTATTCACCATTTCCTTCTTTCTGCCCGGCTATCTTGCTTACAGGACTCTCTTTCCATTTGTCTTTCTCGTATTTCTCCTCGTATTGTTCGTTCCTTGCCCCCATGGAGGGTCCCCCTTCCAAAGTTTTGTACATCCTTGACCCGCATTACTAAAGCTTTTACTCCTCCTACAGTTCTGAAATGCCTTTTTCTTGAGCACTTTTCTTCACACTCCCACTCCGTTTCCATCTTCACTGATGGGTCTAAGTCTGCAGATGGTGTGGGCTACTCCGTTGTTTTTCCTTACCGCACTTATAAGTGTCGCCTCCCTTCGGAGACTAGCATCTTCAGACTGGAACTTTATGCTGTTCTCTATGTTCTCCGTCTCCTGCTTTGTTGTTGTCAATCCTCCTTTGTTGTTGTCAATCCTCCTTTGTGATTGTAGTTGACTCTCGTAGTGCCCTCATGGCTCTCGGGTCCTTTAATCCTGTCCATCCAGTAATCGTCGAGATTCAAGATTGGCCGTTTCTTATCTCTAGTAAATTTAAATCTGTAGAGTTTTGCTGGGTTCCCAGCCATGCTAGTGTTTCTTTAAATGAGCGTGCGGATGCTGCCGCTAGAGAGGCTATCAGCTCTTGTCTCCCGTTTCCCGTAAAGGTATTCATTTTTACGACTTTTTCCCGGCTATTTATTCCTCTATCATTGCTCGTTGGCAGGGTTGTTGGTCATCTGTTTTTGATAACAAACTGCGTACTCTTAAGCGTTGTGTGTCCCCGTGGCTTTCCTCCTGCCACCGTAACCGGCGGTGGTAAACGGCTCTAGCACGGTTGCGTCTTGGCCATACTCGCTTAACTCGCGGTCACTTAATGGAGCGCCGCCCTGCTCCTTATTCTCCAAATTGCATTGTCCCTCTTACCGTCATGCATATCCTTGTTGAATGTCCTGACTTCCAGGACGAGCGTGTGTCTTGCTTTCCGACCGTCCCTCACGGTCACTTGTCCCTCGATCGAATTCTTGGTGAATCGGATACTTTTGATATCGTTTGCCTTATGCGTTTCTGTTCTCGTATTGGCATCCTTGGTGATATTTAACGTCCTCTGATTATACCACACATTTGATGGTGCTACATAACCTTCCGGTTTGGTGCCTTCTTTTGATAATTACTTACCTCAAGCCCATCATCACCTAGCAAAAATCTGCCATCAGAACAATAACAAACTCTGCTTTCATACAACACTCAGCCCTCCCTGTTTAAATCTCTAAATATGCTAAACATAAACTTACTCCACACATTCTCTTGTGCCATTTACATTTACAAAACCCTGTTCTTAAATGCAAACCCTGTTCTGAAACTCTTCCTGGACAGATGTAATAGAACCCATAATCACCACACCATAAATAAATATATATATATATATATATATATATATATATATATATATATATATATATATATATATATATATTATTTACTGCACAAGAGGATGTGCAGTGACTTAATATCTAACATATTCAGAGATTTGAGTAAGGGTACCGAGTGATGTCTGGGGCCAGAGTTAGATATTGACCAAATAGCAGCTTTGTGTTGAGTAATTAGCGAACGTAAATGATTTTGGGTAGTAGAATCCCAAGCACAAATGCCATATTTGGGACAAGGATAGATGAAAGAGTAATAGTGTCACCAGGGCAGGGCGAGGTACATAATATCTGATCTTAGAAAGAATGCCAACAGTTTTTGAAACTTTTTTTGATATATTTAGAATGTGTCCCTGGAAATTCAGCTTGTGGTCAATGAGAATGCCAAGAAATTTGCCATCTACTTTGTTACAAATTTGGGTATTGTTTATCCTGAGATTTATTTGATTTGAGGATTTATTGGCAAATAAATATAGAAAGTTTTGTCAATATTGAAGGTGAGTTTGTTGGCAGATAGCCAGAGATGGACTTTATTTAGCTCAGTATTCACTGTGACATTTAGAGCAAGAGGGTCAAGACTGGAGTAAATGAAGGTCGTGTTGTCAGCAAATAGAATTGGTTTGAGATGGGAGGCATTTGGAAGGTCATTAATGTAGATGAGAAAGAGGAGAGGGCCAAGTATGCTGCCCTGGGGAACACCAATGTTGATAGGTAGGGTGGGAGAAATTGAATTATTCACATAAACATACTGGAACCTGTCAGTAAGGTAAGACTTAAGGTATTGCAGGGAATGACCTCTGACTCCATAATGATGTAATTTAAGAAGGTTTTGGTGGTTGACAGTGTCAAAAGCCCTACGCAGGTCCACAAATAACCCAACAGGGAACTCATTTTTATCAAGAGCTGCATGAATCATGTTAATCATACTAATAAGTGCATCGTTAGTGTTTTTTGGGGGGTCTGAAGCCATATTGACAAGAGCTAAGTATATTGTGTTTGGCTAGATAAGAGTAAATCTCTTTGTAGATTAGTTTCTCAAATATTTTTGACAAGTTAGGCAGAATTGATATGGGTCTGAAGTTGTTGACATCAGTGAGATCACCACATTTGTGGACAGGGATTACTCTCGCTTATTTTTTAGAATATCTGAAAAGGTTTAGAGTTCAAGTGACTTGTTGAAGAGCAATGCAATTGCAGGAGCTAAAGATCTGGAGTTCTTTTTGTAAATTAAAGTTGGTATCTCCTCAAGGGCACTAGACTTGGTTTTAAGGGAAAGGATTATGTCAGTAACATCAATGGAATTAGTAGGCATTAGGTACAGAGACTGTGGATAGTTACCTGTAAGATAGTCCTGAATATTAGTACTGGAAGATGGAATATCATTTGCAAGGGATGATCCAATGGAAGAGAAGAACCTATTGAACTCAAAAGCAGTATCAGACGCTGAAAGCAGACCGACCATCGTTATTGGACAGGAGTATTGGTTTATTATTTAAAATCTTCTTTGATCCCCATATTTGTGAAATTGTGCTCCATGTTTATTTAAGAATTATTCCATATATTTAAGAATGTTATCAACATTTGGCAAATCATTGATATATTCAAGAAATAGGACAGGTCCTAAGATGCTTTTAGATAATTATATATTTTATTAACTCTTCCTGGTGAAATAATACTTTTTATTTATTTTTTGTTTACATGTAAAAACAACGGTCAGTAATGCACACTTACTGTAAATACTAATAGCTCAAATACATAAAACTATGTATTTTAACTACTAATATGCTCATTGCTTGATTGATGAAGGATGTGTGTGTGTGTGTGATCTATGCAGGTGGAAGACCTACTGTAAGCTGTTTATCGTGATGGGAGTCGTCTGGGTGTTGGAACTCTTTCCTCCGAAGTTTCTCTGGCACAGCTGTGTCTGGTGGTGAGTCTAAACATTGTCAGCCCCATGACCAACTATTACCCATCATTACCATGCACAACCTCTGACCATCCCTAAGTCCCTGACCATCCATAAATCCCTGACCATCCATAAATCCCTGACCATCTATAACCCCTGACCATCCACAACCCTAACATTCCACAACCCCTGACCATCAATAACCCCTGACCATCTGTAACCCCCTGACCATCTGTAACCCCTTGTCCTGACCTGAGGGGGGGGGGGGTCTTATGGAACTTAAACCTCCAAAGATAGCTCTGGTTGTTGCACCGTCTGTTATTTATGTACAGGCGGACAACCCAGCCACTCTCTATCGGAACAGACAACCGACTTTGGCAGCTACACTCCCGCTACTGTCGGTCGACCAGCAATGAACTCTGGAGCGCTTGAAGTTTTCTCTCCTAGAGCACTTTTCTTCTCACTCCCACTCCGTTTCCGTCTTCACTGATGGGTCGAAGTCTGCGGACGGTGATGGCTACTCTGTTGTTTTTCCTGATCACACTTATATGTGTCGCTTACGTCTAGAGACTAGCATCTTCACAGAGGAGCTTTATGCTATTCTCTCTGCTCTTCGTCTCCTGCTCTCTCGTTGTCAATTTTCCTTGGTAGTTGTTGTTGACTCTCGTAGTGCCCTCATGGCTCTCGGGTCCTTTAATCCGGTTCATCCAGTGGTTGTCGAGATCCAGCATTGGCTGTTTCTTGTTCACAGTAAATTTAAGTCGGTTGAGTTTTGTTGGGTTCCCAGCCATATTGGTGTCTCTTTAAATGAGCGTGTGGATGCTGCCGGCAGGGAAGCTGTCCGCTCTTGTCCCATCTCTCGTAAAGGTATTCCTTATTCCGACTTTTACCCGGTTATCCATTCCTCCATCCTTACCCGTTGGCAGGCTTGTTGGTCGTCTATTACTGGTAACAAACTACATTCTCTTAAAAGTTGTGTGTCCTCGTGGCCATCCTCCTACCACCAAAACCGGCGATGGGAAACGGCTCTGGGAAGGTTGCGTATTGGCCATACTTGCTTAACGCATGGTCTTAACTTAACTTGATGGAGCGCCGCCCTGCTCCTTATTGTCCTAATTGCATTGTCCCTCTTACGGTCGTGCATGTCCTTCTTGAATGTCCTGACTTCTGGGACGAGCTTGTGTCTTGCTTTCCGACCGCCCCTCGCAGTCACTTGTCCCTCAAAAGAATTCTTGGTGACTCGGATACTTTTGATATCGTTCGCCTTATGCATTTCTGTTCTCGTATTGGCATCCTTGGTGATATTTAGCGCCCTCTGATTATCCCGTGCATTTGATGGTGTTACATAGCCTTCCCGGTTTGGTGCCTTCTTTTGATAATTACTTACTTGTGACACTAGCTCTCCACATACGTCAGTTGCTTAATTTAGAAACTGTACTTGTGGTCGATCTCGAACCCATTGATGATATATATACTTCTACTGAACTGGACTTATACTGAATTTTGTAACTAGCTCATCAAGATTGTAACTTGTTTAGCTAAATGAATTGTGGGGTGTTACGACCCTGAGTTCTTAGTGGAAACCAGAGGTCAAACTGAGTTACAAATAATCTTGTGAGAAGGATAGTTAGTTAACATAACATTTATACTTGGAACGTTTCATACCTTTGTTCACGTCTTCCTTGCCAGACGGAAGACGAATCTTGTTTCTCACAGAGCATAAAGACTCTGTGCTTGTTGATTATTAAATATAATATTGAACTAGTTATCAACTATGTTTAGAAATTATTAAACTAGTAAAGAATGTCTGAGTAAACTTGGAATGATGGCTGCTGTCCGATCAGCTGAGTATCCGGCCGGCAACGATTAGAGTAAGAGGTAGCAGGGCTCTAGGTTGGTCTTCTCTGGTCTGGCTGTGCTTGTGGCAACATCTTCCCTGTGTGGTTCTGTCTCCATTCTCCTCCTTCTTCTCCCTTTCCCTTCCCTTAGTCTACAGTAATTCTCTAAGTATAACCCTGTGTAACTGGTCTCTGGCAAAAGTTGTAGTTATTGAGTAGTCTAAGTCAGTGTTTTGGGCATCCCTAAGTGTATTGTGTTGTGACCAGGGTGCCACGTGGGGCATTGCTACCCCAGGTTGCTTCAAGCCTTCGAGTTCTTTTCAAGTAGACTTTACTCTAGCTTTTCCAAGTGTAAGCCTTGTATCCTGTCTATGTGGACCAAGGTAGTTAACATAAGGTAGTGTGTGTATAGTGTTTTTTTTATTATAGTAATGTATATGGGGGGTTATTAGAGGGTTTAATAAATAAGTTAGTCTTTGAGGTGTATCCATTAATCCTGTTGAAGTGGTGTAGGTGATTGTCGTCTAGACAACAGATCTTTTTCTAAAACCTTGAAGCATTAACAGGAACCTATGTTCCTTGGGGGCCGGGCCTATCTATCCCACTATTTTTGATACATCTTGATTCTAGCTATTGGCCCTTCTGAGTAACACTTCATACTCCCCATAACATGGGGTTCAGTCCCTGAGCCCATTATGTGCCTCTGTAACCCTTTCCACTACCGCCCACAAGATGGGGGTATGGGGTGCATAATAAATGAACTAAACTAAACTAACATGTATACTGTTTAACAAGCAGAACACGAGCTTTATCGAATAGTCTTTGTGTATGATTTGACCATACCCCATGTGACCTCTTTCCATTCACAGGATAGGCTTTATGGGATGCTTAGTTTTAATTGAATAAAACTCGCACCGTATTTGTTTTCAGGCGCGTGATGTTCACCGTCCTCACTAGGCTGCAGGGCGTGGCGGTCTTTGTGGTCACTGTCTGTAACAAGGACAAGTGCAGGAAGGTGAGAGACTCGTGTTGCTGAGAACACATCATCACACTAGATCCTCACATGAACTATAATACCAGGGAACAAAGGGTTAGAGAGCACGGAAGGGAAGAAGAAACATCTTCCGCTAGAGCCAGCAGCTAATGCAACACTGAGATACTGACGACTATAATAATAATAATAATAATAATAATAATAATAATAATAATAATAATAATAATAAATAATAATGAGTTCCATAGATTAGGTCCCTTTATTTGCATAGTGTTTACACAGATTAAGTTTGATTCTGGAATATCAGAGATATTTATATCTGGTGTGGTAAGTATTTGTTCTATTACATCTGTCAAGGAAGTGTTTCAGAACAGGGTTTGCACTTATAAGAACAGGGTTTTGTAAATGTAATTGGCACAAGACAGACACAAGTAATTGACCATGGCTTACAAAGGGATACTTAAATCTATTAATAAAAAACATAATTGTGCCTGCTAAGTTTTGTTAAACTACCATTCAAGCTGTCATTGCAATCATTCTCGGCTACCTATGTGCTTTGATATACCTACAATTTCTGTCTCATCTTTTATTTTTTCATGCCATGTAACTGTTATCATTTTTATAAATTTTGCAGGTATTTACCTACTTATAAGTTTCTTAGATTAAGGACCTACCCGAAACGCTGCGCGTACTAGTGGCTTTACAAGATTGTAATTACTATTCTATGTATCCTCACAATCCCAATGTACCTTCTTGTATATAAATAAATAAATAAATAAATAAATAATCTTAAGAAGAAGCATAGGTTAGGAATCGTCTCAAAAATTTTTTCAAAGAATTACTCATCAGTGCTATCTAAAATAATTAGGAGAGCCAAAATTAAATACTGCGAAAATAAATTTACCCAAATAAAGGGCAACATTAAGAAAACATGGAACACTATTTAACAAATATTGGGTTCAAAAAAGATTTTAAATAAAAAACCAATACTCCGGTCCAATAACGATGGTTTGCTTTCAGCCTCTGATACTGCTATTGAATTCAATAGCTTATCATCCATTGGGTCATTCCTTGCTTATGATATTCCATCCTTCTGTACTAATGTTCAGGACTACCTTGCAGGTAACTATCTACAGTCTCTGTACCTAACGCCTACTAATTCAACTGATGTTAATGAAATAATCCTTTCACTTAAAGCAAAGTCTAGTGCCCTTGCGGAGATACCAACTCTAATTCACAAAAAAGCCTCCAGATTTTTAGTTACCGCCATTGTATTGCTTTACAACAAGTCACTTGAACTCCGCACCTTTCCAGATAATCTAAAAAAAGCGAGAGTAACCCCCGTCTGTAAATGTGGTGATCTCAGTGACGTCAACAACTTCAGACCTATATCAGTTCTGCCAAACCTGTGAAAAATATTTGATAAACTAATCTACAAGCAGCTTTACTCTTATCTAGCCAAACACAATATACTTAGCTCTTGCCAATATGGCTTCAGACCCCAAAAAACACTAACGATGCACTTATTAGTATGATTAACTTTATACATGCAGCTCTTGATAAAAATGAGTTCCCTGTTTTTTATTTTATTTATTTATTTATTTATTTATTTATTTATATACAAGAAGGTACATTGGGATTGTGAGGATACATAGCATAGTAATTACATTCTTGTTAAGCCACTAGTACGCGCAGCGTTTCGGGCAGGTCCTTAATTTAATCTAAGAAAATTTTAAGTAGGTAAATACTTTCAAAATTTATAGAAATGATAACAGTTACATAGCAAGAAAAAAATAAAAGATGAGAGAAAATTGTAGGTATATTAAAGCACATAGGTAGCTCAGACTTATTGCAATGACAGCTTGAATGGTAGTTTAACAAAAATTAGTAGGCACAATACAGCATATGGCTAGCACATAAAAGAAGACAGCAATGAACACAATGATAAAGTTGTTTAAATTAAGCACATAAAGATTGGGAGATTGGGTAACACTAGATACAGAGCAAATTTAAAGCTCAGTGTAGGAAAGTACGAATATGAAATATTTGGAATATTTCTTTCTGTTGGAATATTTGTTGACTTACGTAAGGCTTTTGACACTGTCAACCACCAAAATCTTCTTAAATTACATCATTATGGAGTCAGAGGACACTCCCTGCAATATCTTTAGTCTTACCTTACTGACAGGCTCCAGTATGTTTCTGTGAATAATTCAATTTCTCCCACCCTACCCATCAACATCGGTGTTTCTCATTGCAGCATACTTGGCCCTCTCCTCTTTCTCATCTACATTAATGACCTTTCAAATGCCTCTCAACACCTCAAACCAATTCTATTTGCTGACGACACTACCTTCCTTTTCTCCAGTCCTGACCCTCTTGCTCTAAATGACACAGTGAATATTGAACTAAATAAAGTCCATCTTTGGCTAACTGCCAACAAACTTACCCTTAACATTGACAAAACTTTCTATATTTTGTTTGCCAATAAATCCTCAAATCAAATTAATCTAATAATAAACAATACCCAAATTAGTAACAAAGTAGATGGCAAATTCTTTGGTGTTCTCATCAGTAACAAGCTGAATTTCCAGGGACACATTCTAAATATATCAACAAAAGTTTCTAAAACTGTTGGCATTCTTTCTAAGATCAGATATTATGTACCTCGCCCTACCCTGGTGATTATTATTATTTATTTATTTATTTTTATTTATTTATATACATGAAGGTACATTGGGTTTGAGAAAATACATAGCATAGTATTTACAATCTTGTAAAGCCACTAGTACGCGCAGCGTTTTGGGCGATGCTCCATTAATCTCTCATCTATCCCTATCTCAGTTATGGTATTTGTGCTTGTGGTTCTACTACACAAAATCATTTACATCCTCTAATTATTCAACACAAAGCTGGTATTAGAACAACATCTAACTCTACCCCCAGACAGCACTCGGTACCCTTACTCAAATCTTTGAATATGTTAGATATTAAGTCACTGCACATCCTCTCATGTGTACTCAGTATATTTAAAACTCTGAACTGCAAATGTCAACCCTGACCTTAGAAGCTTCCTAGAAGGTTGTAACAGAACTCATGGGCATCACACCAGAAACAAATACCTATTTGATATTCCAAGAGTGCGACTTAACCAAACTAGAAATGCTCTACAAATCCCAGATCTCTACAAATCAATGATCTGCCTAATGTCTGTAACATTCTTAAACCTATACTATTTTCTGACGATATACTATTTGCTGCTGACGAAGGCGGATAGGGATGTACTCAATTAACTTAACATCATGGTAGATGGCATCGGTCTGCTTCTGGAACTCCCCAAACAGACTAGAGAACTCGACAAGTGGTTGCAGCACCGTCTCACGCTGGAACATCTGCAAATGGGATAGCCTCTCCTCCACTGCACTCACAGAGCTCGAATGGTTCAAAGTAGGATTAGCTGTGTCTCCAGAATAATTATCCCCTCCCTCACTGGAAAAACAAGAACTTGTTAGAGCAACTGGCATGGCCGCCCTGGAACCTTTTTCAGACGGTTCAGGGGCACCTGTTTCTGCTTGTCCTTGTGCCTGAATTTGTAAATGAGGTCCCCAACCTTTTCTGATATTATAAAGGGGCCATCGTACTCAATATAAATAGAGCTTCCCAATCGGGGCTTTAACACTAGGACATAGTCGCCTGGATGAAAAACCTTTAGCTTAGCTTTAGGCAAGTTCTCATATCAAACCCAGTTAGAACCACATGAACGACTGGCAAGGAAATTAAAGGCTCATGGGGCCACGTGAGTAAACATGTGGCCCCATAAAGGGGCCACGTTTTGTGTTGCTCACTTGGCCCCACAAAGTGAGGTGATTCGATGAAATATCTATGCCCAATTTGACCATCAAGCGCTGTCGGATCTTGGATAAAATAGACTCACGATTATCAAGATTTTTGTATAGTCGTATGGTCTAAGTGGTTAAGGCACCAGGTATGCCAAGGTGCATAGCGCTCCTAGCTATCTGGGTTCGAATCCTTCTGGGGTATGGAGTTTTCAGTTGCATATTGGCTTGGGAACCATTCAAGCTTGTACGCAACAAGCTTGAATGGGTCCCAAGCAAATATACAACTGAAAACACCACACTCCAAAAGGATTCGAACCAGACAGCCAGGAGTGCTATGAAGTGACCCTAGCATGATGAAGTGATTTGATTAAATATCTGTGCCCAAATTGGTCATCAAGTGCTGTCGGGAATTGGGTTAAAGGAGTAAATTTTAATGATCTTGTGTTCTTTTTGAGCACCACTGATATTTTTTATTTTGCCTTACAGCTCAATGGACAAGTCTCTCGCTATTCAGTGTCCCAGGGAACGCCTTCCTCCTCTTCCATTAGGTTAAATTTGAGGAGCATCATTGAGAGAACTTCAACCCGCAGGCAGAATGAGACGAAGACCTCCGCCATTGACAATGAAAACTCAATTGACAAAATTAAAACCAAGGGGGAAGAATGATGCTAGAGAATTCCCGAAGTATAGCCTTTGTGGCAGTGAAGGTTTATAAAGCTACACACAAAAAAAATCAAATGTTTATTCAGGTAAAGTACATACATACAAGGTGCGATACAAACATTGATGGATTTATAGATAGAGCTAGAACATACAACGCCTAAAGCCACTATTACGCAAAGCGTTTCGGGTAGGAAAAACACTAAAGACTAAAACTTAATACTAATTGAGATTAAAGTATAAATTGTGTTGAGAAAATAAAATAAAAAAGGAGGAACATAGCAGAAAAATAGCAAATATACAATTCGGTAGACAAAAAGCATTGTTTAAAATAGTAGACATGGGTTGACATTTTAGGGGTAAGCTAGGTTACAAGGAGTTAATTATAGGTACTGCTTAGTTTTTATCTATAACTGGTTGGGAGAGGTAACGTCTTTAACATGATTGGGAAGGTCATTCCACATTCTGGGTCCCTTGATTTGTAGAGCATTTCTAGTTTAAGTCGTACTCTTGGAATATCAAAAAGGCATTTGTTTCTGGTGTGGTGCTCATGCATTCGTTACAACCTTCAAGGAAGCTTTTAAGGTCAGGATTGACATTACAGTTCAGCGTTATATATATATATATATATATATATATATATATATATATATATATATATATATATATATATATATATATATATATATATATATATATATATATATATATATGTATGTCGTACCTAATAGTCAGAACGCACTTCTCAGCCTACTATGCAAGGCCCGATTTGCCTAATAAGCCAAGTTTTCATGAATTAATGTTTTTTCGACTACCTAACCTACCTAACCTAACCTAACCTAACTTTTTCTGCTACCTAACCTAACCTAACCGATAGAGATAGGTTAGGTTAGGTTAGGTAGGGTTGGTTAGGTTCGGTCATATATCTACATTAATTTTAACTCCAATAAAAAAAAATGACCTCATACATAATGAAAATGGGTAGCTTTATCATTTCATAAGAAAAAAATTAGAAAAAATATATTAATTCAGGAAAACTTGGCTTATTAGGCAAATCGGGCCTTGCATAGTAGGCTGAGAAGTGCGTTCTGGCTATTAGGTACGACATATATATATATATATATATATATATATATATATATATATATATATATATATATATATATATATATATATATATATATATATATATATAGAGAGAGAGAGAGAGTATATATATATTTATATAATATATATATATATATTTATATAATTTTTTTTGTTTTTTGCAGGGATATTCCTGCGCGGCCCTAAGCCTCTGGCTGGCCCACTAAGTGTTGCTTGTTTCTGTTTTACTTGGGCGGAGTATGAATATTTATGACTCGTAAGGTCGCTTCAGTAAGATTTTGATATATGTGTTTAACAACTTCTTCTGCTCTGTTGAATCTAAGTTGAAATCTTAATGGGTTTGTAACTGTGCACTGTGTTAGATAATATTCCAGTGGTCTGTCGGGCATTTCTACACAGTGCTGACATTTCCTCTCATCTTCCAGAACCTGTAAGCCTATTTCCCATGCACACGGGTATCCACGGCCTGATGCGATGTAAATGTACTTCTGTTGCTCTATTGCTCCCTTTCATCAAACTAAGTGGTTCGTAGTTGGTTGAATTCTTGTACCAACCCGCAGATCCTGATGTTGCAACTGCTGTGTTGTGGTCACTGTACATAAATAAATAAATAAATGTTTATTTAGGTAAGGTACATACATACAAGAGATTTTACAAAGAATGATGGATTTATAGATAGGGTTAGTACATACAATGCCTAAAGCCACTATTACACAAAGTGTTTCGGGCATGAAAAACTTAAATAACTAAAGCTTAATACTAATTGAGTATAAAGAATAAAATGTGTTGAGAACAAATAAAAATAGAGATAAAAAAGGGGGGAACATGGCTGAAAAAGCAGCACAAATACAATTAGGTCGACAAACAGCGTTGTTTAAAAAAAAACAGACATGGGTTGACAATACAGGGGTAAGGTTGGTTACAGGGAATTTATAAGGTAGAGCTTCGTTTTTATCTTAAACTAGTTGAGAGAGGTACAGCCTTTAACATGGTAGGGAAGGTCATTCCACATTCTGGGTCCCTTGATTTGTAGAGCATTTTTAGTTTGATTAAGTCGTACTCTTGGAATATCAAAACTGTATTTATTTCTGGTGTGGTGCTCATGGGTTCTGTTACAACCTTCTATGAAGCTTTTGAGGTCAGGATTGACATTACAATTCAGCGTTTTATATATGAGGTGAAACATAGAGTGAAAAATGTGAGGTGAAACATAGAGGTAACTTCAGAAGGCTTATTGGCCCATACTAGGCAGCTCCTATCAAAACACAAAGATTAATCCAGTGTAATTGGCCTGTTATGTTGGGCATTGTCTTCTGTGTTGGCATCGTTATGTTCTGGTCTTGTAAGGACAAGAGCAGAACATAACGATGCCAACACAGAAGGATTAATCTTTGTGTTTTGATAGGAGCTGCCTCGTTTGGGCCAATAAGCCTTCTGCAGTTACCTCTATGTTTCACCTCACATTTATCCCTTATGTATCCCCCCATGTTTTCACCTTTATTGTATTATCACCTGACCCAGTGCGGGTATAAAATCAACCAGCATTGTAAGATCTGTTCACTTGAGAATGAACCATGGAGGTTCGAAACGTTGTGCAAATTGTATAAATAAGTGTAATACATTCTATAGTAAATCACTTCTTTTCTTCACCTTAAAAGTACGAAAATGAGTTTTGGAGAACTCCTATTTCAACTAAGCCCTGATGCTAAGAAAATAGTTAGAGGGATAGAAGCCCTAAACCAGAAAATAATAAATACAGAATATGCGGTCATATTTAATGAAATATGTTTGAAAGAAAACCTGCTGCCAATATATATATATGTGTATATATATATGTGTATATATATATATATATATATATATATATATATATATATATATATATATATATATATATATATATATATATATATATATATATATGTCGTACCTAGTAGCCAGAACGCACTTCTCAGCCTACTATGCAAGGCCCAATTTGCCTCATAAGCCAAGTTTTCATGAATTAATGGTTTTTCGTCTACCTAACCTAACCTATAAAGATAGGTTAGGTTAGGTTAGGTAGGGTTGGTTAGGTTCGGTCATATATCTACGTTAATTTTAACTCCAATAAAAAAAAATTGACCTCATACATAATGAAATGGGTAGCTTTATCATGTCATAAGAAAAAAATTAGAGAAAATATATTAATTCAGGAAAACTTGGCTTATTAGGCAAATAGGGCCTTGCATAGTAGGCCAAATACGACGTTCTGGCTACTAGGTACAACATATATATATATATATATATATATATATATATATATATGTTGTACCTAGTAGCCAGAACGTCGTATTTGGCCTACTATGCAAGGCCCTATTTGCCTAATAAGCCAAGTTTTCCTGAATTAATATATTTTCTCTAATTTTTTTCTTATGAAATAATAAATCTACCCATTTCATTATGTATGAGGTCAATATTTTTTTTATTGGAGTTAAAATTAACGTAGATATATGACCGAACCTAACCAACCCTACCTAACCTAACCTAACCTATCTTTATAGGTTAGGTTAGGTTTGGTAACCGAAAAAGTTAGGTTAAGTTAGGTTAGGTAGGTTAGGTAGTCGAAAAACAATTAATTCATGAAAACTTGGCTTATTAGGCAAATTGGGCCTTGCATAGTAGGCTGAGTAGGGCGTTCTGGCTACTAGGTACGACATATATATATATATATATATATATATATATATATATATATATATATATATATATATATATATATATATATAAATATACTAATATATATATATATATATATATATATATATATATATATATATATATATATATATATATATATATATTAGTATATTTTGGTAGCAGTCTTTCCTGTAGACATATATTATTAAATATGACCGAAAAAGTAAGATTAATAATTCTAACACGAATTTTCTCGATCTTTCGTACATTTCTTTTCACTGTTGGTGGTAATTCAAAAATCAATTCTCCAAAATTCATATTTATTTCTAGTCTGACGCGACACTTGAGCGCGTTTCGTAAAACTTTTTACATTTTCAAAGACTTTAGTTTACACATACCATGTTAAAGATTGTACCTCTCTCAACCAGTTTAAGATAAAAACTAAACACTACCTAATAAATTCCCTGTAACCTACCTCACTACTCTATTGTCAACCCATGTCTGTTTTTTTTTTTTTTAATCAACACTGTCAACCTATATATTTGTGCTGCTTTTTCAGTCATGTTCCCCCCCCCTTTTTTTTTTTTTTTTTTTTTTTATCTTTATTTGTATTTGTTCTCAACACTTTTTATTCTTTATGCTCAATTAGTATTAAGTTCTAGATATTCATGTTTTTCCTGCCCGAAACGCATTGCGTAATAGTGGCTTTAGGCATTGTATGTACTAGCTCTATCTATATATCAATCCATTAATGTAACATCACTTAAATGGATGTACCTTACCTGAATAAACATATTTATATTTATTTATTTATTTATACACAGCTGAATAGAACTTACACATCTCCGATTTGTTTATATCTACATTTGAGTGAGGTGGATGGGGTGAGGTGGTATTTAATAGGGTATTAAATTCATCAACACAAGACAGAACACGAAACAATGGGTATTGAATGGAAGTGATTGTAGAAAGCCTATTGGTCCATATTTCTTGATGCTTCTATATTGGAGCGGAGTCTTGAGGTGGGTAGAATATAGTTGTGCATTAATTAACCTACCTCACTCCTCTATTGTCAACCCATGTCTGTAATTTATTTGTTTAATCAACACTGTTTGTCAACCTATTGTATTTGTGCTGCTTTTTCAGTCATGTTCCCCCCTTTTTTTTATTATCTGTATTTGTATTTGTTCTCAACACTTTTTATTCTTTATGCTCAATTAGTATTAAGTTCTTGATATTGAACAATTAGTATTAAGTTCTTGTTTTTCTTGCCCGAAACGCATTGCGTAATAGTGGCTTTAGGCATTGTATGTACTAGCTCTATCTATATATCAATCCATTAATGTAACATCACTTGTATGTAAGTATGTACCTTACCTGAATAAACATATTTATTTATTTATTTATTTTATAATTGGCTGTTGATTGCTGGTGTTGACTTTTTAATGTGTAGTGCCTCGCAAACGTCAAGCCGCCTGCTATCGCTGTATCTATCGATGATTTCTGTGTTGTTTACTAGGATTTCTCTGGCGATGGTTTGGTTGTGGGAAGAGATTATATGTTCCTTAATGGAGCCCTGTTGCTTATGCATCGTTAAACGCCTAGAAAGAGATGTTGTTGTCTTGCCTATATACTGGGTTTTTTGGAGCTTACAATCCCCAAGAGGGCATTTGAAGGCATAGACGACGTTGGTCTCTTTTAAAGCGTTCTGCTTTGTGTCTGGAGAGTTTCTCATGAGTAGGCTGGCCGCTTTTCTGGTTTTATAGTAATTCGTCAGTTGTATCCTCTGATTTTTGTCTGTAGGGATAACGTTTCTATTAACAATATCTTTCAGGACCCTTTCCTCCGTTTTATGAGCTGTGGAAAAGAAGTTCCTGTAAAATAGTCTAATAGGGGGTATAGGTGTTGTGTTAGTTGTCTCTTCAGAGGTTGCATGGCGTTTCACTTTCCTTCTTATGATGTCTTCGACGAAACCATTGGAGAAGCCGTTGTTGACTAGGACCTGCCTTACCCTACAGAGTTCTTCGTCGACTTGCTTCCATTCTGAGCTGTGGCTGAGAGCACGGTCGACATATGCGTTAACATCACTCCTCTTGTACCTGTCTGGGCAGTCACTGTTGGCATTTAGGCACATTCCTATGTTCGTTTCCTTAGTGTAGACTGCAGTGTGGAAACCTCCGCTCTTTTCCATGACTTACATCTAGAAAGGGCAGCTTCCCATCCTTTTCCATCTCGTAAGTGAAACGCAGCACGGAACTCTGCTCAAATGCCTCCTTCAGCTCCTGCAGATGTCTGACATCAGGTACCTGTGTAAAAATGTCGTCAACATACCTGCAGTATATGGCCGGTTTCAAGTTCATGTCGACTAAGACTTTTTGCTCGATGGTACCCATGTAGAAGTTTGCAAACAGGACACCTAGGGGAGAACCCATGGCGACTCCCTCACTTCCACCCGACCGTCGCAGTACTCGAAACTCCCACCCGCCTCCCCTTCATGCAAGTGGCAGTTCCCAGTCATGCTTTGTGCCAGTGTCCCTGTCTTCCCCACCGCAAGTGGGGAGGGGGGTGCAGCGCCGGTCCCCAAGTGTCCCGCTGTCCGCAGCTAATCCTTTGCCCAGTCTAGGTGCTAGTAAGAGTTAGGAAACACTTCTTATTCCTTGGCAGCCGGCCTCACGCCCTAGGAAAAACTCCCATTTATCATATAAGTTTTCCCCAGTCACTAGGTATTTTCTGCCCGCCTGTTAATTCTAGGATTTTCCATTATGTCTTGGTCGGGCTCCGTTAAGTGTTGTGTCTATATACTTTATTTCCCCTTTGTGTCCTGATTGTTATACCTAGTTCTAATTACATTTCATCTGCCATTAGGTTTCTGCAGAACGTGTTTGCCATGTCTAGGCTATGCTTACTACTACGGGGGTACATTTTAAGTTAATTAGTCCTCAGACATGGACATGTTACATTTGTTAATTCCTACTTATATTATTTACATGTTCTGCAGAATTTAATTTACTAATAAATAAATACTGAGCTAAATAAAGTCCATCTGTGGCTAACTGCCAACAAACTCACCCTTAACATTGACAAAACCTTCTATATTCTGTTTGGCAATAAATCCTCTAATCAAATAAATCTCAAAATAAACAATACCCAAATTTGTAACAAATTAGATGGCAAATTCCTTGGCATTCTCATTGACCACAAGCTTAATTTCCAGGGACACATTCTAAACATATCAAAAAAAGTTTCAAAAACTGTGGGCATTCTTTCTAAGATCAGATATTATGTACCACGCCCTGCCCTGGTGACTCTCTATTACTCCCTTATCTATCCATATCTCAACTATGGTATTTGTGCTTGGGGCTCTACTACCCAAAATCACTTACGTCCTCTAATTACTCAACACAAAGCTGCTATTAGGACAATATCCAATTCTGGCCCCAGACATCACTCGGTACCCCTACTTAAATCTCTTAATGTGTTAGACATTAAGTCACTGCACATTCTCTCATGTGTATTATACATATATAAAACGCTAAACTATAATGCCAATCCTGATCTCAAAAGCTTCATAGAAGGTTGTATCAGAACCCATGAGCATCACTGCACAATTCTATTTGCCAATTCTAATTTTCAAGAATTCAATTTCAGAATTTCAAGAATTTCAGAATTTCAAGAATTTTTAAGAATTCAATTCGAATTCAAACCAATTCTATTTGCTGACGACACAACCTTCATTTACTCCAGTCCTGATCCCCTTGCTCTAAATGCCACAGTAAATACTGAGCTAAATAAAGTCCATCTGTGGCTAACTGCCAACAAACTCACCCTTAACATTGACAAAACCTTTTATATTCTGTTTGGCAATAAATCCTCTAATCAAATAAATCTCAAAATAAACAATACCCAAACTTGTAACAAATTAGATGGCAAATTCCTTGGCATTCTCATTGACCACAAGCTTAATTTCCAGGGACACATTCTAAACATATCAAAAAAAGTTTCAAAAACTGTGGGCATTCTTTCTAAGATCAGATATTATGTACCACGCCCTGCCCTGGTGACTCTCTATTACTCCCTTATCTATCCATATCTCAACTATGGTATTTGTGCTTGGGGCTCTACTACCCAAAATCACTTACGTCCTCTAATTACTCAACACAAAGCTGCTATTAGGACAATATCCAATTCTGGCCCCAGACATCACTCGGTACCCCTACTTAAATCTCTGAATATGTTAGACATTAAGTCACTGCACATTCTCTCATGTGTATTATACATATATAAAACGCTAAACTATAATGCCAATCCTGATCTCAAAAGCTTCATAGAAGGTTGTATCAGAACCCATGAGCATCACACCAGAAATAAATACAGTTTTGATATTCCTAGAGTACGACTTAATCAAACTAGAAATGCTCTACAAATCAAGGGGCCCAGAATGTGGAATGACCTTCCCAACCATGTTAAAGACTGCACCTCTCTGAACCAGTTTAAGTTAAAAGCGAAGCTATACCTAATAAATTCCCTGTAACCTACCTTACCCTTCTATTGTCAACCAATGTCTGTTTTTTTCTTTAAAGAGCGCTGTTTGTCGACATAATTGTATTTGTGCTGCTTTTTCATCTATGTTTTCATTTCTTGTTTTCATTCTACTCATTATGCTCAATTAGTATTAAGCTTGTCATTTAAGTTTATCATGCCCGAAACGCTTTGCGTAATAGTGGCTTTAGGCATTGTATGTACTAGCTATACCTATAAGTTAAACAATCCTTGTAAATATTTATTGTATGTATGTACCTTACCTAAATAAAATTGTATTGTATTGTATTGTATTGTATCACACCAGAAATAAATACAGTTTTGATATTCCTAGAGTACGACTTAATCAAACTAGAAATGCTCTACAAATCAAGGGGCCCAGAATGTGGAATGACCTTCCCAACCATGTTAAAGACTGTACCTCTCTCAACCAGTTTAAGTTAAAAGCGAAGCTATACCTAATAAATTCCCTGTAACCTACCTTACCCTTCTATTGTCAACCAATGTCTGTTTTTTTCTTTAAAGAGCGCTGTTTGTCGACATAATTGTATTTGTGCTGCTTTTTCATCTATGTTTTCATTTCTTGTTTTCATTCTACTCATTATGCTCAATTAGTATTAAGCTTGTCATTTAAGTTTATCATGCCCGAAACGCTTTGCGTAATAGTGGCTTTAGGCATTGTATGTACTAGCTCTACCTATAAGTCAAACAATCCTTGTAAATATTTATTGTATGTATGTACCTTACCTAAATAAAATTGTATTGTATTGTATTGTATTGTATTGTAAAAAATTTAAGCCCATTCGGCCTGTCTTTTTCCCCCTGGTCAGAAAACTTAGCTCCTGTCAATATGGCTTCAGACCCCAAAAAAGCACTAACGAGTAACTTATTAGTATGATTAACTTGATACTATGCAGCTCTTGATAAAAATGAGTTCCCTGTTGGGTTATTTGTGGACCTGCGTAAGGCTTTTGACACTGTCAACCACCAAAACCTTCTTAAATTACATCATTATGGAGTCAGAGGACACTCCCTGCAATACCTCAAATCTTACCTTCCTGACAGGCTCCAGTATGTTTCTGTGAATTTCTCCCACCCTACCCATCAACATTGGTGTTCCTCAGGGCAGCATACTTGGCCCTCTCCTCTTTCTCATCTACATTAATGACCTTCCATAGGCCTCCCAACACCTCAAACCAATTCTATTTGCTGACGACACAACCTTCATTTACTCCAGTCCTGACCCCCTTGCTTTAAATGTCACAGTGAATACAGAGCTAAATAAAGTCCATCTTTGGCTAACTGCCAAAAAACTCACCCTCAACATTGACAAAATTGTCTATATTTTGTTTGGCAATAAATCCTCAAATCAAATAAATCTCAGGATAAACAATACCCAAATTTGTAACAATGTAGATGGCAAATTCCTTGGCGTTCTCATTGACCACAAGCTGAATTTCCAGGGACACATTCTAAATATATCAAAAAACGTTTCAAAAACTGTTGGCATTCTTTCTAAGATCAGATATTATGTACCTCGCCCTGCCCTGGTGACACTCTATTACTCTCTCATCTATCCTTATCTCAACTATGGTATTTGTGCTTGGGATTCTACTACCCAAAATCATTTACGTCCTCTAATTACTCAACACAAGGCTGCTGTTAGGACAATATCTAACTCTGGCCCCAGGCATCACTCGGTACCCCTACTCAAATCTCTGAATATGTTAGATATAAAGTCACTGCACATCCTCTCATGTGTAAATATATATATATATATATATATATATATATATATATATATATATATATATATATATATATATATATTATATATATATATAATATATATATATACATATATATATATATATATATATATATATATATATATAATATATATATATGTATATATATATATATATATATATTATATATATATATAATATATATATATATATATATATATATATATATATATATATATATATATATATATATATATATATATATATATATATATATATATATATATATATATATATATATATATATATATATATATAATTCCTAACACTGATGTGTCCGAATTCAACTCAAACCTTAGAAATCTAATACTTGATAACAGACTGAACAAAAACCACCTAATTATCGCAAGGGACTTTAAAATTGACCTCTGCGAGCCTGAACACCCCACTGCTGTTAGCTTCCTCAACTGTATGAATTCCTGCTTCCTCATACCCTTAATCACTAGACCTACTAGAATCACTGATAGCACTGCCACGACGCTCGATCACATCTGGACAAACATAACCTCTCCGCTTACTTCAGGTATAATCACCGACAGCACTACAGATCATTACCCCACATTTCTCTTAACTAACATTAGCAAACCACCTCTTGAGTCAAGAGTGATACGTTTTAGACTACACAATGAAACTGCTATAGACAATTTTATAACTGCTGCTGATAATGTCAACTGGGAGTCCGAGTTAGGTAACATAGTGGACATCAACCTAGCAGTGCAATCTTTTCTTCAAAAAACTCTTAGCCTTTATAATACCCACTGTCCTATGCTTACAAAACAAGTCACAACCAAAAGGCTTAACAATCCCTGGCTTACAAAGGGAATACTTAAATCTATTAATAAAAAACATGACCTTGAGAAGAAGTATAGGTTAGGAATTGTCTCCAAAGAATTCTCAAAGAATTACTCATTATTGCTATCTAAGATAATTAGACGAGCCAAAACTAAATACTACGAAGATAAATTTACCCAAATAAAGAGCAACATTAAACAAACTTGGAGAACAATTTCTCAAATATTGGGATCAAAGAAGTCTTTAAATAACAAACCGACTCTCCTGTCTAATAACGATGGTCAGCTTTCAGCCTCTGATTCTGCTATTGAGTTCAATAGGTTCTTCTCTTCCATTGGTTCATCCCTTGCAAATGATATTCCATCCAGTACAGACATTAATGACTATCTTTCAGGTAACTATCCAGAGTCTCTGTACCTAAAGCCTATTAATTCCACTGACGTCAATGAGATAATCCTTTCCCTTAAAACCAAGTCTGGTGCCCTTGAGGAGATACCAACTTTAATTTACAAAAAAGCCTCCAGATCTTTAGCCCCTGCTATTGCTTTGCTCTTCAACAAGTCACTTGAACTCCAAACCTTCCCAGATATTCTAAAAAAAGCGAGAGTAACGCTTGTCCACAAATGTGGTAATCTCACAGATGTTAACAACTACAGACCTATATCTATCCTGCTAAACTTGTCAAAAATTTTTGAAAAACTAATCTATAAGCAGCTTTACTCATATCTAGCCAAACTCAATATACTTAGCCCTTGCCAATATGGCTTCAGACCCAAAAAAAGCACTAACGATGCACTTATTAGTATGCTTAACTCGATTCATACAGCTCTTGATAAAAATGAGTTCCCTGTTGGTTTGTTTGTGGACCTGCGTAAAGCTTTTGATACTGTCAACCACCAAAACCTTCTTCGTAAATTACATCATTATGGAGTCAGAGGACACTCCCTACAATACCTCAAATCCTACCTTACTGACAGGCTCCAATATGTTTCTGTGAATAATACAATTTCTCCCACCCTACCCATCAACATTGGTGTTCCCCAGGGCAGCATACTTGGCCCTCTCCTCTTTCTCATCTACATTAATGACCTTCCAAATGCCTCCCAACACCTCAAACCAATTCTATTTGCTGACGACACAACCTTCATTTACTCCAGTCCTGATCCCCTTGCTCTAAATGCCACAGTAAATACTGAGCTAAATAAAGTCCATCTGTGGCTAACTGCCAACAAACTCACCCTTAACATTGACAAAACCTTCTATATTCTGTTTGGCAATAAATCCTCTAATCAAATAAATCTCAAAATAAACAATACCCAAATTTGTAACAAATTAGATGGCAAATTCCTTGGCATTCTCATTGACCACAAGCTGAATTTCCAGGGACACATTCTAAACATATCAAAAAAAGTTTCAAAAACTGTGGGCATTCTTTCTAAGATCAGATATTATGTACCACGCCCTGCCCTGGTGACTCTCTATTACTCCCTTATCTATCCATATCTCAACTATGGTATTTGTGCTTGGGGCTCTACTACCCAAAATCACTTACGTCCTCTAATTACTCAACACAAAGCTGCTATTAGGACAATATCCAATTCTGGCCCCAGACATCACTCGGTACCCCTACTTAAATCTCTGAATATGTTAGACATTAAGTCACTGCACATTCTCTCATGTGTATTATACATATATAAAACGCTAAACTATAATGCCAATCCTGATCTCAAAAGCTTCATAGAAGGTTGTATCAGAACCCATGAGCATCACACCAGAAATAAATACAGTTTTGATATTCCTAGAGTACGACTTAATCAAACTAGAAATGCTCTACAAATCAAGGGGCCCAGAATGTGGAATGACCTTCCCAACCATGTTAAAGACTGTACCTCTCTCAACCAGTTTAAGTTAAAAGTGAAGCTATACCTAATAAATTCCCTGTAACCTACCTTACCCTTCTATTGTCAACCAATGTCTGTTTTTTTCTTTAAAGAGCGCTGTTTGTCGACATAATTGTATTTGTGCTGCTTTTTCATCTATGTTTTCATTTCTTGTTTTCATTCTACTCATTATGCTCAATTAGTATTAAGCTTGTCATTTAAGTTTATCATGCCTGAAACGCTTTGCGTAATAGTGGCTTTAGGCATTGTATGTACTAGCTCTACCTATAAGTCAAACAATCCTTGTAAAAATTTATTGTATGTATGTACCTTACCTAAATAAAATTGTATTGTATTGTATTGTATTGTATTGTATTGTATTGTAGTGTCACCAGCAAATATTAAAAGGTTTAAGGAGGTTACAAACATTTTGTAAGTCATATTGGTGTCTGTTGTTGAAATGTTTTCCCTATTATAGAACAGGACCACTGATACACAAACTATTACAAGGTTAGGCTTTATTCCAAATGAGAATTGCTACAACACTGTATAAATTATGATGAGAATTGGCAAATGTAAATTCGTGATTGTTCCTTCCACACACTTCTGGATCAACATATATAATAACAAGCAAACAAAGTTATTTGACTGACAGAGGAAATGTAAATGTTGATAAAGAGAAGGAATAAGGGAAGGACTCACTAAAGGCTTAACTAAATAAATGCCAATTGTTTCAGCCTTTTTTATTGTTGAAACTGAAAGCAATGCAAGATATAAATCAATTGCATTATAATATTTTGTAAATTTTTAGTTATGAATGCATATTTAATAATTCAAGTAAAATATCAAATTTAGAGAAAATAATTTGTAAACCATGATAAAAATTAAATAAGTGGAAAATTACCTTTGATAAACATTTTATCAGGATGCTATGTAACAAACCCCATAAAGGGTGCAAACAGTCAAGAATTCTTCTTTGATATAAAGAATTTCCTTACAAAATCACGTAAACTGCCAACATCAGGCATAACAGCTTTCATCAATTTTCAAGTAAATGTGTTTTAATTACAATTAGATGAAGTAGTAAAATTATGTAGAAAATGTGTCATCATTATCCAAGGATGACAATTACTCACCTTTAAATAGATACAAATATTTCACAATAACAATGTTTGTGCAGCGAGACATATTGTCACTTCTTTATGCAGAAATTTACATGTGCTACTCTTTCATAGACAAAAAAAAAAAAAAATTATAACTCCACATCTAATACTGACCTCATATAAAAACCTACTGTAAAAAATCGGCCACTTTGAAGCAGAGAACTTGAGTCCAGCAATGGTCCATGAAACTATCTATATGTACCTATGGAGTCCACACTATAATTTCACCATAACATTATTATACAACTGATCCTTCAATCTATTTAGAACATAAGATAAAGAAATGTATATTAATTTATTAAGCCATAAGTAAAGCAAACTTTATAAAAATAGCAACAATATCATAAAAACAATGAATATAAGCAAATAAAAAATTTGCTTTATTAAATGTATATATGTCAAAAGTTTGCCAAAACATTTCCAACTGACATATATAAAACAAATATAATAACTCATGAGATACATGCAAATCTGAAGTAACTCCTGATGCTTCACATGTGAAGCATCAGCAGCAATGTCAGACAATTCATGTGTAATATATTTTTACAAAATACAGAGATGCATCAGTAGTAATGTCTGGTGGGACATGTGTGAAACACTGGCAGTAACTTCTGGAGCACATGTAAAAAAATTGATGGGACACATGTGCAGCATCTGTAACAACATCTGGTGGAACATTTGAAACATTTGCAGAAACCTCTGATAGGACACATGCAAGTTATCTTTTGTAATTTCTGATAAAATATATGTTAAACATGTCATAACTGATAGAGGAAATGTAAGACATCCATAGTAACTTTTGACAGGACATGTGTCAAACACCTGTATTAAATTATCCACAGTTTATGAGAGAGGAACATAGAGTTATGGAGATGTTTTACTGAAATATACAGTCTGCCAATGTTACCTTCCCTATATTATTCTGTGTAAACATGAATACAAATTTTGCCTATAAAAATTGCACTGCTGAAATGAATGAACAAAAGACAAACAATTTGACTGACTGTATATATCAACACATTTCCCAGGCATGGGCATAACAGAGGATTTCCCACAACCATCCTTGGATGACAACAGCAGACAATTTGCCTGCTAACTCATCATCACAAAGACTGGCTATTACAGTTCAACAAAATAGTCAACATTACAGGGGTCTATATAACACAATTGTATCCCAGAATAGAATTGGCTTCCTAAACACTATTGATCAAATATTAACAATTTGTTATTTACTAAAATGAATTATGATAGTGGCTGAAAATGCATCAGGTATAAATGTATGTAATGGTTGAAACACGAAAGACAAATGTCATGGACATTGAGCACCAGAGATCTTTGGAAGTTGTTATTCAAAAACTAGGAATATTCAAGGCTAAAAGATTCCAGACAAAATATTAACAACCTATGGTCATATTATGATAATGCAAATGCAATCACAATATTAAAAATCTCTTGGAATATAATATATATTAATATATATATATATATATATATATATATATATATATATATATATATATATATATATATATATATATATATATATATATATATATATATATATATATATATATATATATATATATATATATATATACAGTGGCACCTCAGTTGACAACTGCCCTAAAGTATGAATTTTTTGGTGTATGACGTCAAATTCGTTGTAAAATTTGAATTGGTGTACGATGGTTTACTTGGAAGCTGAGGTCTGTTCGTCCGCGTATGGGTCGAATGAACGCATGGTGCTGTGATTGCAGGGTGAGGCACTCTCAGTTTGCTTACAAGTCTATCCCACGTAGTGACGACTGTGGCCATGCTTGAATTCTTTGTGAAGAATTTCATTGTTTGCCTCCTTTTTTGCTTTTTTTAAAATAAAAGTTCTTATTATATATCATGCCAAGGGTTTTAAGAAAGTCAGTGGTAAAGTTCAACCTAAACTTTGGTTGAAAAGGCTCACCCAAATCAAGCTGTAGCAGGCTGTTGTGTTAATCTTTTTAATGACAATATGATGTCTCACTTCAGACGTGTGTTACAACATAGTGAAAAATAAGTGTCGCTAAACAGGATTTTAGTGAGAAAAACAAGCAATGAGCCACAAGCAGGTCCTAGTGGTATGCAGCAAAATGAAGGAGAGAGAGTAACCCAGAAAAGTCATCACTGCCTGATGTTATAATGGAAGGGGGGGACTCCCCTTTCAAATACTAATATCTCCCCTCCTTCTTACTGTTTTTCATACACCAATAAGAGTCCTCATTCAATGTAAGACATAAATACTGTATTGTAGATATTACAAAATGAGCGTTATTTAGTATAAAATGTATTTTTAAGTTAATATTTTTGGGAGTGTGGAACGGATTAATTCAATTTACATTATCTCTTATAGGAAAATTAATTTTGGTTGACGACGCATCTCTGAGAACGGATTACAATCATAAACGAAGGTACCACTGTATATATTGTGTATAATTATATTATATATATATATATATATATATATATATATATATATATATATATATATATATATATATATATATATATATATATATATATATATATATATATATATATATATATGTTGTACCTAGTAGCCAGAATGTCGTACTCTGCCTACTATGCAAGGCCCAATTTGCCTAATAAGCCAAGTTTTCCTGAATTTATATATTTTTCAATATTTTTTCTTATGAAATGATAAAGCTATCCATTTCAATATGTATGAGTTAATTTTTTTAAATTTGAGCTTAAACTAATGTAGATATATGACTGAACCTAACCAACCCTACCTAACCTAACCTAACCTATCGTAACCTAACCTAAACTAACACAATTAAGTCAATAATTTATGTTCTTAATATAATATAATAATAATAATTAAAATAAACTAATTGGAAACAATTTATTGAAAATAAAGAAAATCACCCGGCCTATTAAGCAAATCGGGCCTTGCATAGTAGGCCGAGAAGTGCGTTCTGGCTACTAGGTACGACATATATATATATATATATATATATATATATATATATATATATATATATATATATATATATATATATATATATATATATATATATATATATATATATATATAAATAATATACCGTATTTGCCGGCGTAAAAGAAGCACCCCTCACATAGGACGCACCCCCTATTTTACAAGGATATTTTGTGGGGAATAAACTATTTTAATATGTTTCATCCTTCACTTATAGTGAAGGAAATCCTTCACTTATAGTGAGGGATTTTTAAAGTGTATTTTGTGCTCCACTCTTACCTCCTCTAAGATCAGTTGTGTAGTTGCTTATATTTTGGGTAAGAGAATTGCTATACAGGATGTGAAACTTGTATTTCTGGATGTGATGTTTTGTTGCTGCATCAGTCCACCAGAGCGGCACACCCGGGGGTGGTACACCATTGCAGCACTATGGTTTTGTTGTCATTCACTCATTGCAAATGGCTGACAGGCGGATGAAAGTTGAACATTCCTTTCAAATTTTTTGGAGCATTTTCATTTAATGAATAAATGTGTCTTAAAGGTAACACAGTTGTTAAATAATGTATGACATATATCAGGTGTGGGTTATGTATGCTGGGTAAGGTGGCGAGATGATTTGAGTTTCCTTCATAATTGCCGACAGATCGTAAGCACTTTTTCAGAAGTTTGTGATAACAGACAGTGATAGCTTGGCTTGCTTTCAATATTTTATTATTAGTAACACAATTTACTGTAATAATATAGCTTGTTTTCAATATTTTATTATTAGTATCGATTTTTGTGCTTAGCAAAATTACCCATTATGCTCATGGCTCCCTAGCCTATGGTGCTCGGTCTTACATCCATAATAAGGCCGCATTAGATGCAGGACACTTTTTGATACATTTAAAAATAAAAAATTGTGTCTAATATGCTGGCAAGTACGGTACACGCAGATATATATATATATATATATATATATATATATATATATATATATATATATATATATATATATATATATATATATATATATATATATATATATATATATATATATATATATATATATATATATATATATATATATATGTCGTACCTAATAGCCAGAACGCACTTCTCAGCCTACTATGCAAAGCCCGATTTGCCTAATAAGCCAAGTTTTCATAAATTAATTGTTTTTCGACTACCTAACCTAACCTAACCTAACTTTTTTGGCTGCCTAACCTAACCTAACCTATAAAGATAGGTTTGGTTAGGTTAGGTAGGGTTGGTTAGGTTCGGTCATATATCTACGTTAATTTTAACTCCAATTATAAAAAATTGACCTCAAACATAATGAAATGGGTAGCTTTATCATTTCATAAGAAAAAACTCGAGAAAATATATTAATTCATGAAAATTTGGCTTATCAGGCAAATCGGGCCTTGCATAGTAGGCTGAGAAGTGCGTTCTGGCTATTAGGTACGACATATATATATATATATATATATATATATATATATATATATATATATGTCGTACCTAATAGCCAGAACGCACTTCTCAGCCTACTATTCAAGGCCCGATTTGCCTAATAAGCCAAGTTTTCATGAATTAATGTTTTTTCGTCTACCTAACCTACCTAACCTAACCTAACCTAGCTTTTTTTGGCTACCTAACCTAACCTTACCAATAAATATAGGTTAGGTTAGGTTAGGTAGGGTTGGTTAGGTTCGGTCATATATCTACGTTAATTTTAACTCCAATAAAAAAAAATTGACCTCATACATAGAGAAAAGGGTAGCTTTATCATTTCATAAGAAAAAAATTATAGTAAATATATTAATTCAGGAAAACTTGGCTTATTAGGCAAATCGGGCCTTGAATAGTAGGCTGAGAAGTGAGTTCTGGCTACTAGGTACGACATATATATATATATATATATATATATATATATATATATATATATATATATATATATATGACAGTATCAGACCACGAAGGAGGATTAAGACAGGAATTTCCTTAAGTACCTTTGTATTTAATAATACATCTTCAGAAGCATCCTTCTGACAATGTATTATTAAATATGAAAGTACTTAAGGAAATTCCTGTCTTAATCCTCCTTCGTGGTCTGTCACTGTTACAGTGTTCATCACATGTTAATTTCTTTGTGATTTACTCACACACACACACACACACACTCGTGTATATATATATATATATATATATATATATATATATATATATATATATATATATATATATATATATATATATATATATATATATATATATATATATATATATATATATATTGAATATTGACCCTATTCATCTATCCATGACAAAAAATACATCACTGTGGCCCTGGATTCCTTTTCTGGGACACAAAAGGAGATTCAGGTGGCCCTTGTCTCCAGCACCTGACCACCATATAGAGGATTTGAAAATACAGGAGATAAACAAAGTTATCAGTTCTTGTGAGCATATGTTGGTCATTTAGTGTGACAGACTTTCTGTTAATTGTGCCTGAAGAACTGAGTCCCAATAATATTTTGCAAGAGCTCATCTCCTTTGTCTTGCCAACTTCAGTTAGAATCATTTCAAATTTAGATTATTCTTGTAATTTTTTAATTAAATCTCATTGAATTATTTAGTGCATCAATATTATCACAATAGTACCAAATCGGTACTAAAACATAAGATTACAAGACACTCCTCCAGTTTTCAAAGCCTCCAATAATGAAGTATAAAATATGGATATAAATGTACAGTGAACTTTAGATTCTTTTAATGAAACTAACAGTCCTACAGAGTCACCTAAAGTAATTTTTACATCATAACAAATGCAAATAAAACAAGATTTCTAACTCTTGTTTCCCCAAAAAATCAGTTCAAATCAGACAAGTGGGACTCAAAACCAACTTGTCATTACCAGTGACATAAAATATTAAACCCATTCAAGAAACCAACATTTCTCTTTGTAGACAGAATCACTGAGCCCCTAAGATAAAACGAAACATTGTTAGGTACTTGGTTACCATATTTACCCTGAATAGTTCTGCTTATTCTTGCTATGCAAGAGTGATGAACTCCACATTCTATATTAAAGTTTTGGACTATTTTAAAAGAGCTAGGCTACTTAGAAAGCCTATTTTTTGTAAGAAATTTCCACCTGAAGTGAATTATCATCCCAAGAGCTTTGATACTCTTCTTTGCTTGTCATTACCCATTCTCTGTTTTTTCAGTATTTAATATACTAATATTATTTACCATGAACTTTAATAGCAGATGAATGCAGACTAAACTTCAATATTGGGCTAAGTTGTGTGTTTGGTTTTCCGACAAAAAGTGTCACGCGTGTTTCTAGGATCACAGGATTATACTGCTACTCTCTACAACAATAACAAAGACCCACACCCAAAAAAAAAAGGTGTGAGTCACCTGCCAGCTTTTCTGGCCAAGCAAAAATAAGAATAATAAAAACAATAAAATATTTAATAATAATAATAATAATAATAATAATAATAATAATAATAATAATGACCATTGAATTGAACTCTGAAGGAAAACAAGCAAATTCCTAAGAGACAGAAGCTGTAAGAAATTATGGATGACATGAGGTGATTTCAGTACCTTTCAATGAAACTTGTTTGAGAGGAAATAACAACAGATTATCACAATTGAGAGAGGCACTTTGGGTTAAATAAGTTAACCCCTACTCAAATGTGTAGAGGTTATACAGCATTGATTTCACTTGCTGGTTCTCATAGCCTGAGGATAATGGGGGATATGATCTGTGCGTGGTGCTATATCCCATTATTGGTAAGGAATATGGTAGACAATCTGAATTGACCCTCAATCAGAGAATACATTACTTGTCTTACACCTAACCTTACAGAGAACTGACATAACATTTGCTTTAATATCCCCAGAAAATTCAGGGATATGATAACTTCCAAGTGCGAGCACAAGGATGAAGATATATGAAAGATATGCTGTCTAATAACTGGAGTAGGCTTTCTATAAGATTCCATTTACAAAAATAATCTTACTGAAAGCATCTCAGAAACTAGACTCTGCTAATCATTTCACATATCTTAATCTCTTTGTTAAGGAGAACCCACACACAAGGGATTAAACCTTCTGTGGGTACTTCACCACCCTGGGTGAACCAACAATTGCTTGTACACAAACCAAACAACGAGATCCTAACAAATATGACTCGTTCACCCTACTATATGAACAGCTGTATGTGAAAAATAGGCTATGCCATACTTCCTGATGCAGTTTCATCAGCATTATAGGAATAGTGTAGGGCTCAAACTCTTGTGATTCCCTTCCAAGATGAGAATGTGACTATACTCACAAGTATAAAATTATTCACAAGTTTGGGAGAATAGCACTACCTCATCCTGTCCTTTCACCTTCAACAGATGCCCTAGAAAACCTTATTTTTGTTATCCCTCTGTCTCCCACAGAAGAATATCCACAGAGCAGAGGCAGCTTGAGGGGCAGGACCATAGGACCAAAGAGAGGTTCTCTTTCCAGAGCACTTATAACCCTTGTACGAGCATCTTAAGAAGGCTTCTTCACAAAGCCTCCAATGACACATGAGGAATCATGAGGTTGGAAGAGGTTAAATGGACACATCAATGATCCACCATATAACAGATTTAGAAGGTCTCTAATTTACGTATTTCTATAAGGGTGATTGGTGATCATAATATGATGAATCTGGTTTTTGTCTGGATGGGCCCCGTGACTCAGGAGAGGCATCTTCTGGGGCTAGTTCTTGTTGGGAAGCAGAGAGAATATTGTGAGCAGCTCGGTCCATTTCCTCTGTGGTCATTTCCAAGGCCTCTGCAATTTCCCTTGAAGTTGTACGTACAAATTCAGGATCACAGTATTTCCCCAAACCCTGATCAGCCAACACCTGTTAAAATATAAAATGCAATGAAATTCTTGTATTACATTACTAATACTGGATTAGTGATACAATGATAAAATTATATTCCACAAATTGCATACTGATAATCATAATTTTACAGACCCAGTGAAAAAAAACCCAGACCAGTGTTGAATGTAATAAAACGCTTCTTTATGTAGGGCTTCGGTGTCTCCCTGAAACTATATATCACTGAGATGATTACCCCCCCAACTGAGTCACATCAGCTATTAGAATCTTGTGATATGTTGACCAGACCACACACTAGAAATTGAAGGGACGACGACGTTTCGGTCCGTCCTGGACCATTCTCAAGTCGATTGTGATATGGTCTACCAGGGACCAGAGTAAGAACCTGACCTTTCCCCTCTCACAGAGGTACATGGAGCAGGTGATTGTTATGATCACCCTTACCAAGAAAACATCCAGAAAGTAAGCAAAGTAATACAGAAAACTGGAAGGTTAAAAGAAAATGAAGCATTGAAACAGCCAAATTACTCCACAAGTGATTCACTCAGACCTAAATGAGCCTAGTTATAATCCCACTGACCTCCTAATTGTGAATGGCCGCCAACAAGTGGCAGTACAATAGAACCTAGGTTTTCGAATGCCCCTGTTTTCAAATTTTTCAGTTCTCGAGCTCAATTTCTTCAAAAAATCTGACTCCGTACTTGAGGTTTGCCTCGGTGCTCGAGTTTGTTGATACATGTATGAGCTGACTGAGCGCGTGGCATGCTTCAGTTTACCAGTGTCTCCCGCTTAGTGACGAACGTGCTTTAATTCTTTATGAAGAATTTCATTGTTTTTGTGCTTTTTAGGTCTCTGAACATAAAAGTTCTTATATATATATATATGTCAAGATGAAGAAAAACACAATTACTGTGGATTTGAAGAAGGAAATTATAGCAAAGCATGAGCGTGGTGTCTGTGTGACTGCTCTCACAAGGGCGTATGGCAGGACCTCATCAACAATATGCACCATTAGTAAGGGGATGAGGAGGTAAGGGAGGATGCTGCCTCTTCCAGTGAGATCAAGGAAGTGTTGGTAATGTTTGAAAAGGTGACCGCATTCTTGGAAAAACGGCCCTGATAAAGCAGTAACAACCCAGTGTGTGAACATGTTTAATGACAATTTGCTGTCTTGTTTGAGGAACATCCTAAAACAAAGACAAAAGCAATTGTCAATAGATATGTTCTTTGCAAAAGTAGAGAAAAGAAGAGCCAGTGATAGTCGTTAAACTCGTTAATAGAGGTGCCACTGTATATAAATAAATATATGTATATATACATATATTTATATATATATATATATATATATATATATATATATATATATATATATATATATATATATATATATATAATATATATATATATATATATATATATATATATATATATATATATATATATATATATATATATATATAAATATATATATATTTTGGTAGCAGTCTTTCTTGTAAGCATATGTTGTTAAATATGACCGAAAAAGTAAGATTAATAATTCTAACACAAATTTCTTAATATTTCTTATGTTTCTTTTCTCTGTCAATGGTAATTGAAAAAGCAATTCTCCAAAATTCATTTTTATTTCTACTCTGACACGACGCTTGAACGTGTTTCGTAATAACTTATTACATTTTCAAAGACTTTAGTTTACACACACAACTGTAACCTGAAAAACTAAACAGAGTCAGCTAATCCGTCATACGTATACTTGCATATGGGTGAGGTGATATGGTGCAACAGTTTCGGATGAGGTGAACAAACTTGTGACAAATACAAGACAGAACACGAAACTGTGGGTATTAATTGGATATGAGAGCATAAGAATGGAAGTAACTGCAGAGCCTATTGGTCCATACTTCCTCTTGATGCTTCTATATTGGTTCGGAGTCTTGAAGTCGGTAGAATATAATTGTGCATTAATTGGCTGTTGATTGCTGGGGTTGACTTTTTGATGTGTAGTGCCTCGCAGATATCGAGCCGCCTGCTATCGCTGTACCTATCGATGACTTCTGTGTTGTTTGTTAAGACTTCTCTGGTGATGGTCTGGTTGTGAGAGATTTTATGTTTCTTTATGGAGCCCTGTTGTTTATGCATTGTTAATCGCCTGGAAAGAGACGTTGTCTTGCCTATATACTGAGTTCTTTGGGGCTTACAGTCCCCAAGTGGGCATTTGAAGGCATAGACAACATTGATTTCCTTCATGGCATTCTGCTTTGTGTCTGGAGAGTTTTTCATGGGTAGGCTGGGCGTTTTTTTGGTTTTATAGTAAATCGTCAATTGTATTTTTTGTTTTTTGTCTGTAGGGATAACGTTCCTATCAACAATATCTTTCAGGACCCTTTCCTCCATTTTATGAGCTGTTGAAACGAAGTTCCTGTAAAATAGTCTAATAGGGGGTAAATGTGTTGTGTTAGTTGACTCTTCAGAGATTGCATGGAAAGGTAAAATGCCATGCAACCTCTGAAGAGTCAAGTGTATATATATATATATATATATATATATTATTTATTTATTTATTTATTTATTTATTTATATTTATTGTAGATACAGCGATAGCAGGCGGCTTGACATCTGCGAGGCACTACACATCAAGAAGTCAACTCACTACATACAAAATAGTAACAGGAATTGATAAAATCGATAGGGAAGATTTCCTGAGACCTGGAACTTTAAGAACAAGAGGTCATAGATATAAACTAGCTAAACACAGATGCCGAAGAAATATAAGAAAATTCACTTTCGCAAACAGAGTGGTAGACGGAACAAGTTAGGGGAGAAGGTGGTGGAGGCCAAGACCGTCAGTAGTTTCAAAACGTTATATGACAAAGAGTGCTAGGAAGACGGGACACCACGAGCATAGCTCTCATCCTGTAACTACACTTAGGTAATTACATCAGCAATCAACAGCCAATTAATGCACATTTATATTCTACCCACTTCAAGACTCCGCACCAATATAGAAGCATCAAGAAATATGGGCCAATAGGCCCTTTACAGTTACTTCCATCCTTCCCTTTAACCCTCAAACCGCTAGGGGCCCAAATGGAATTCACACCCACAGGCGCAACAAAAAAAAAAATCCAAAAAATTCTTTCGTCTTAAAGAAGTGTTCATTTTTGTTCCCTGATCACGGAAAAAATAACAAAAAAAATCGTAGGTGGCATCAATTTTTAGCCGCAATAGGGTAGGGAAGTGTGGCAAAAAAGGGACGTTTGCAGAGCCTTCGCCAGACGAGGTCTACTCCACCCGAGCTGTCAGACGGCAGTTGCCACAAATATATTATTACCTAATTATTTCAATGTCTCTGATTTTTTCTTAGTTTTTTTGCAGTAATATTATTCCATAGAGTGAATTGTGGTATATTTATATTATAAAATGTGTGAACCATCGCTGTACTCAAAATTATGGTGTGCATATTAATGATTCAATTATTATGTTCATAAAACAATAAACAAATAGTTTTGCTGTTGTTACACTATATACACAGGTTATATATAAGTATCTGCATGTTTTGTACACCATAACGAACTACTAAGTTGGTCTTGTGAGTCAAAAAGCAACGAGAAGTGACCGCCAAACACCAGCGAGCCACTCAGTGCCACTCCCTCCCTCAACACCACCTCACTCACCTCCCATAATACTGTTTCTGTATTTATTCACTATACACAGACGTTATATATACGTATTTACATGTTTTGTTCACCATAACTGTACATCTAAGCTTGTATGGTGGGTAAAGGCACAAAGACGTAGCTACTCACACAGTCAGCTGATCGGCGGCCGCCCTCAAGGCCAGACACACTAATATTTGTCCTCCAACAATATTGTTTGTGGTGTTATTACGCTATATACACACATTATATATAAGTATCTACCTGTTTTATTCACCATACCTGTACAAATAAGCTGGTATGGTGCCCAAAGACCATAGTGGCCATCAGTAAACAACATGCCAAGTCGTGCAGATGACGCTTCTCCCTCACCAAAATGGCGGCTCCCAACCTACTCCTCTCGCTGTTATCTCACACTATACACATGTTATATATAAGTATCTACATTTGTGTTCACCATAGCGAACCACTAAGCTGGTATGGTGAGTGCCGTCAATAAATGGTGCCACACCCAGTCAGAAAACGACGCCACAACCCTCCCTCCACAGCCTTACTCCTCCCTCCATGGAGCACAGCGCTAAATATCACCACAATCCTACTATTATCAGAATCCTGGTCAGTTTTATCACAGTCAGGGGGCTTCAGTAATACTATCACTGCTAAATAATAGCAGTATCATTTATATTATGGTATTTGTAGGCGATGCTGTGGTCACAAGCTGAACAGCGGTGCTGTGAGCTCGTGCTGCATGCGCCAGCCTTGGTGGCTTGCTCAATACTGACGCTGTAACACCCAAGAATGTTGGCCTGGACTTTTTTTCTAGGTGGCATCTGGCAACTATCGGTCGTGGCTGTACTATAGATGCCCCTATCCCAGGAGGGGCATTTAAATTATAGCGCTAGACACGAAATCATATATAAATGATGTGCGCGGTTTCGGTTTTGTCACTGATATCATTTATGTATGATATGCGCGGTTTGAGGGTTAATTTACCCAATTTATACCCATTGTTTCGTGTTCTATCTTGTGTTGAAAGTTTTGTTCACCTCATCCAAAACTGTTGTAACATATCACCTCACCAAAATGCGGGTATATAAGATGAAAGGTGTTTAAATGATAGCATAGAACTGTTTAGTGTTTACAGGTTATAGATGTGTGTGTGTGTAAACTAAAGTCTTTGAAAATGTAATAGTTATTACGAAACGCGTTCAAGTGTCACGTCAGACTAGAAATAAAAATGAATTTTGGAGAATTGATTTTTCAATTACCATCGACAGTGAAAAGAAACATAAGAAATATTGAGAAAATGCGTGTTAGAATTATTAAACTTACTTTTTCGGTCATATTTAATAATATATGTTTACAAGACTGCTACCAAAATATAGTAATATATATATATATACACACACACACACACACACAGTGGTACCTCGGATTACGAGCGTTCCTGTTTACAAGTTTTTGGGTTACGAGCAGGATTTGCTCGGAAAATTTACATAGGGATATGAGCGTTGCTTCGGAATACGAGGGTGTTGATACGCGTACCGGATGACCTAGTGCATGATGACACGATGATCTCCTCTCAGTTTACTAGTGCCTCGCGCCCAAGGACTATCCCGCCTGAATTCTTCTCCAGGATTTATAGTGTTTTGTTGGATTTTTGGACATTTGACCATAAAAGTTGTTATTATATATCTCACTATGAGTTCTAAGAAAGCCATTGGTAAGGTTCAAGGCAAGAAATCGCATGTGAGGATGACAATAAAAGAAAAACAAGAGATCATTCGGAAGCATGAAAATGGTGTATGTGTTGTTGAACTTTGTAGGCAACACAACAAATCCACGTCAACGATATGCACTATAATTGCCAAGAAAAAGGACATTATGAGTGCTAAAGTGGCAAAAGGCGTAACAGCTATTATGAAACAAAGGCCACAAATACTTGAGGATGTGGAAAAGTTGTTATTAATTTGGATACACGACAAGGAGTTAAAGGGTGATAGTGTTTCAGAGGCCATCATTTGTGAGAAAGCCAGGGTATTGCACGAAGACCTTGTAAAGAAAACCCCTGGAACGAGTGCAGATATGATAGACTTTAACCCTGGTATGGCCCCTGGATATTTAGTATGTGTTACCCACTGGTGCATACCAAAAAAATATATATATTTTTCTTCTAAACCTGTTAAATTGTGTTCACTGATCATGGGAAAAATAATAAAAAAATTGTAAGTGGCATATATTGCCCGCTGTAGGGTGGGGAAGTCTGGCAAAAAACAGGCGCTGACTCAGCGTGCGTCCCAGACGGTCTGTTGCTCGCCAGCTGTCAGGCTGGAGTTGCCACAAAGAGATAATTACCTAATTATTTCAATGTCTCTGATTGATTTTTCGTAGTTTTTTTGCTGTAATATTATTTAATAGTGTGTAGTGTGATATATTTATATAATAAAATGAGTGAATCATCGCTGTACTCAAAAATATGGTGTGCATATTGTTGATTCAATTATGTTCATCAAACAGTGAACAAATACTTTGTCGGTTATTACACTATATACACAGGTTATATATAATTATCTGCATGTTTTGTTCACCATAACGAACCACTAAGTTGCTATTATGAGTCAAAAAGTAACAAGGAGTGATCGCCGTGTACCAGCCAGTCACTCACGCCCTCCCTCAAGTCACCTGACTCACCCACATTCTCCTCCCACAATACTGTTTTTGCTTTTATTCACTATATACAGATGCTATATATAAGTATCTACATTCGTGTTCACCATAACGAACCACTAAGTTGGTATGCTGAGTGGCAGTGGCAGCCCACCACTGGCTGCCACTCCCTCCCTCCCTCACCTCACCTAACTTGCCACCATTCTCCACCCACCATACTGTTTTTGCTTTTATATACAGAAGTTATATATAAGTATTTACATGTTTTGTTCACCATAACTGTACATCTAAGCTTGTATGGTGAATAAAGGCACAAAGATGTAGGACCTCACACAGTCAGCTGGCAGCCACCCTCAAGGCCAGACGCACTAATATTTCTCCTCCAACAATACTGTTTGTGGTGTTATTACGCTATATACACACATTATATATAAATATCTACCTGTTTTATTCACCATACTTGTACAAGTAAACTGGTATGATGCCCAAAGACCATCGTGGTAACCTGTAAACAACATGATAAATCGTGCAGACGACGCCACCACCCTCACCAAAATGGTGGCTCCCAACCTATTCCTCTTGCTGTTTATACCCTCTATACACACGTTATATATAAGTATCTACATTTGTGTTCACCATAGCGAACCACTATGGTGGTATGGTGAGTGCAGTCAATAAAAGGTGGCCACACACAGTCAGAAGACATCGCCACCACCCCTCCCTCCCACAGCATTACTCCTCCCTCCATGGCGCACAGCACTAAATATCACCACAATCCTGCTATTATCAGAACCCTGGTCAGTTTTATCACAGTCAGGGGTCTTCTGTAATAATATCATCGCTACATAATAGCATGAACAAGTATATTATGGCATTTTTAGGCGATGCTGTGGTCACAAGCTGAACAACAGTGCTGTGAGCTCATGCTGCGTGCATCAGGCTTGGTAGCTCACTCAATACTGAGGCCCCTAACACCCGGGAATTTGGCCCACGATTTTTTTTTTAAATGGCGTCTGTTTACAAGAGCCCTGATGAAGGTGTGGTGAACCCCGTGTATTCGCGGGCCGTTTAAATCTTGCGTAGTACTCCAAAGCATCACATGATGCGATGCGCAATTTACTGCAAGTCGGTCAAAGCATCATATTATGCGATGCGCAATTTAAGGGTTAGTGGTTCGCTATGGGCAACACATATGTACATGGGTATATACAGTGTGTGTATATAATGTAATAACAGCAACAGGAGAATGTTGAGAGTAGCTATTTTGGTGAGGGAGGTTATGTCGTAATTGTTATGTCTGTGTGTGATTTTCATGCAGTGTATGGTGGCAACTGTACTGTTTGGACACAATACCGGCTTACTTGCATAGTTTTGGTAAATAAAACATGTAGATTGGTATATATAACATGTGTAAATAGTGTAATAAAAACAATAACAGTATGGTGGGAGGAGCAATGTTGGAGTGAGGGAGACTGGCTGGGTGTGGCTGCTCTCACTCGCGGTGTTCTGAATGTGTTGATGGTGAATGTATGTAGTGTGTGACAGTATATAGTGTGTAAATAGATTGTATATATACATAAATTAGCATGATACATAGTAAATATGTGCAGCATATGTGTACACAAGTGTCATGCATGTAACACAGTGTCTTCAGACAGTACGGATGTTTTACTGCCATAATATAGTGTACGTGTTCATTATACATAGGATTAGCATGTAAAAACAAATAAAATGTATGTGGAACTGTGCGCAAAAAATGAAGAAAAATATATTCGCGGCAACTCGCACGCCTCGCCCCAGGCGCCCTACTGGTCCCGGGAGCGTACGTCACGGGCGAATGGGTAATGATGGCGTCATGCGCCAACTTATGGACCCCAAAGCAGCCAAAGTAAGCACAATTTCGATTTTTTTTTTACATACCCATACTAAGGGAAGGGTTTTTGACACTTTAAAAAATCAAAAGAATTTTTTCCAGAGAATTTATTTCCTGCGCCCTGGGGGAGGGGTGTCATATTTGGAGGCAACACAGTTAAGGGGTTAATCCTATGTTCCCTGGAATACGACTCTCAGGAAGAATCGTTTTTACAACCAAGTACCCATTTTACTGTTTAGTTAAACAGAGGCTACAGTTAAGGATTTGCACCCAGTAAATCCTCCCCAGCCAGGATGCGAACCCAGGACAAAGAGCTAATGGAACGCCAGGTGAGCGTCTTACCACTACGCCACGGAGACAGGCAAAAGCTGAACCCCTGCGATATGTGCAAGCATGGGGACCTAGTGGAGGGCCACCAAAATCATACAAGTGGTCCTACTGCCACACCAGGCAGTTACCCACCAGGCAAAACAAAACAAAAACAAAAGAAAAACAGCGCACAAGCGCAACGTCTCCAGGTGAATAGAAGTGGTCGCTATGTGACAGACAACAACAACACCGCTCTGCAGCACTGTTCAAAGGATGGAGCCAGAGTTGATCGATCGCCACCGACACAACAGCCTCATGAACTGGGGAGAATAGCCTGCGTGGAGGTCTGGGATCCCCCCCCCCCATCCTCCTACTGGGGAGGGGGAGGTTACGAAGACGGATGCACGGCGGTTGTGGTGACATCATGTTTGTTTCCTTATTTTTGATTGGGGAAGTTCTGTTTGCTAGTTTGGCTTTCGGTTTGCAATTTTTGACCAGCAGTAGTTTGTTTTGGAATTCCTACCTTTCTGGGTGCCTGACCTGGTAGATGGCAGACAATGACTACTTCCAATTACACGGGGGTGTCTTTAGGCCATTGCTCCTCATGCCTCTTCTTGAGGGGGGGAAGCTAGGTTCTGGCTCTGGTCTCCGGTTGACCTAGAACTCCACTGATTGACTGCTGCCACGGTCTAATATATGCACATCAGCCCGGTATAGCTCCAGGGACTCAAAGGGGCTCTCCAAAGAAGAGGCATTGACAGAGCAAGCGCCGGAGGCGGTCAGCTCTGCCCGAACTGTCATGCAGGAGTTGCCACAAGGATATTATTACCTAATTATTTAAATGTCACTGATTAATTTTTTATTTTTTTTTTGCAGTAATATTATTTAATAGTGGGTAGTGTGATATATTTATATATTAAAATGTGTGAATCATCTCTATGCTCAAATATATTGTGATCATTTTAGTGATTCAATTATTATGTTCATAAAACAATAAACAAATATAGTGGTACCTCAGATTACGAGCGCCCCCATTTTTATAAGTTTTTCTCGTTACGAGCAGGAATTGCTCGGAAATTTTGCATCGGGATACGAGTGTAATGATACGCGTACAGGCCGACGAAGAACGGGTGGCACGACAATCGCCTCTCAGTTTACCAGTGCCTCGCACCCAGTGACTATCCCACCTGAATTCTTCACCAGGATTTACAGTGTTTTGTTGGATATTTGGCAATTTGAGCATAAAAGTTGTTATTATATATCACGCCATGGGTCCCAAGAAAGCCAGTGGTAAGGTTCAACCTAAGAAAATAGTTGTGAGTAGAGGCAGTAGAGGATGTCACTTCCTCATTAAGAAAATGTGTGAAGTATGGAAAGAACTGCAAAGTTTTGTTGAAAAAACTCACCCAGATAAAGCTGTAACAGGCTGTTGCATTGACCTTCTAAATGACAATGTGATGTCTTACTACAGACAAGTGTTGCAAAGAAGGGAAAAACAATCTTCAATGGATCGTTTCGTTGTGAGAAAATCAAGCAGTGAGCCACAACGAGGACCTAGTGGTATGCAGGCAAAACGTGCCAGAGAGTGCACTCCAGAAAAATCTTTACTGCCTGATGTTATAATGGAAAGGGACTCCCCTTCCAAACAGTAACACCTCTGCTCCTCCCCCCCCTCCTCACCATCTTCCATACACCAACAGCAGTCATCAGCAAGGGTAAGTAATAACTTGAACATACTTTTGTAGTGTAGATTTTGATGAATTAGGTATAAAATTTAGTTTGAAGTGAGGTTTTTGGGTAGTCAGGAATTGATTAATTAATTGATTTCCCATTATTTCTGTTGGGTAAATTAGCTTTGGTTTACGAGTTTTCGGGTTACAAGCCGTCTCCAGGAACAGATTAAACTCTTAAACCGAGGTACCACCTGTAGTTTTGCGGTTATTACACTATATATACACACTATATATAAATATCTACATGTTTTGTTCACCATAACTGTTCAACTAAGCTGGTACAGTGCCCAAAGAGCACAGTAGCCACCCTTACACAGCATGACAAGTCATGCAGATGACGCCATCTCCCTTACCAAAATGGCTTCTCCCAACACGCCTCTTGCTGTTATTACACTATATATACACGTTATATATAAGTATCTACATTTGTGTTCACTATAGCAAACCACTAAGCTGGTATAGTGAGTGCAGACATTAACAGGTGGCCACACTGATTCGGCAGACGACGCTACAGCCCTTCAACCCTCAACATTACTCCTCCCACAGAGCAGCGCAAATTATCAGAACAATTCTGCTATTATCAGAATCCTGGTCATTTTTATCACAGTCAGGAGTCTTCTGTAATACTATCACTAAATAATACCCGTTACATATAATTTTTACATTTTTTGGTGATGCTGTGGTCACAAGCTGAACAGTAGTGCTGTGAGCTCATGCTGCATGCGCCAGCCTTGGTGGCTCACTCAGTACAGAGGCTTTCACACCCGGGAATGTTGCCCCACGATTTTTTTTTAAATGGCGTCTGTTTACAAAAGCCTTGAGGAAGCTGATGTGAACCCTGTGTGTAGCTGCAGGCCATTTAAATCTTGCGCGGTACTCCAAAACATCATATGAAGGGGTGCGCACTTTCGCGTCAGTTACTCAATACATCATATGAAGTGTTGCACAGTTTAAGAGTAAATGACATCACCAGGCATGATGGTCAGTTTGACAAAGTGAGGAGAAAATTGTAATATAAGCCATTGACAGCAGATCATCATCATTCTAAGTAACTCAAACAGTGTTCGGTGACAGACGCTCTAGAGATACCACAGATCTTAAACACCCTCGACATTCATGAGCAACAATGTAACATTTGTCGAGTCCAGTTCCTACTCTCACAAGACACTTCAGCCTTGCTACAGAGCAGACAGCCAGATTCTGGCTGTATCTGAGCTTCCAGATCTCGTCCTGCATTCGAGCTCTTCAATCTCTCAGCATTTGAGTTCCATGCTCTAACCCCGCATCCGAGCTTTCTACCCATGGCCTCACTCAAGCTCTTTGTTTTCTGCTCCAGGCATTGTCTCAGCTGTCACAATGCACCATTCCATTGCCAACAATGGACTGCTGTATCCAAGCCTATATTAAATAAATATAAAGAGCCACTAAACTCTGAGTTTTTTCACCCAAACTTGTATACTTAAACAAACGTTACATTTTTGTACTTGTGGTGTTACTTTACACAATAGTAGGAATAGGGGTGTTCAGATGTTTGTCCCAGAGACAGCTGGCAATATTTTGGTGATTAACTCCCTTGGTGTGCAATGATTTAATCATATTGGTTGGCCTGGGCCACGTGTTTGGTTAGTGGATGTTAGCCACCATGCCTAAGTCCACGTTTATAGTAAAGATAACTGTGTAATAGAATCCAGGAAGTACATTCTTCAGGTGTACTAGTTTATGTTGTGAATAATTGGAGCTTGTGGATATACTGTACTTGATTGTTAAGTGGGTCCAAGTTTTAGGACTTATTTTTAGGACTTACAAGGTTTAAATGCAATAAATAACATCATACTCATCAGTCTTACTGCGACAAGAAAACATTGTCTTTGGTTGAGTTTATGATAAATATTACCTATTATTCTTTCTGCTCCAAGTTAAACACTCTGGTTTGATTAAAGACCTATTGTGCCTTTTTGTTGTAATCATTTTACAAAATGATTACAAGTCCTGTTTCAATAGTGTTTGCAAACTACAACCACGCTCTTGATATATCTTGTACCTTTAAGTTTAAGACTATAGAAATAAATCCCTGTATGATTTCAGAAACTATTATTTGCAAAAGCCCTTTTTCCCAATATAGATGGCCCTATCTTACTGTATGAAATACAGTATAACCCCTATAAGGTATGTCCTGAAATAACCTGGTACAACACTGAGTTTTAATGTCATCTGAGGAGGTTTACTAAAGCCCTAGTGATCATTATATTTATTCTCCCTTTCTTTATTAAGGATGAGTAGATAGAAGCTTGTGCATTAAAACATTGCAGCAGCAGATCGAGGAGAGTTCTATAACTTCCCAACATGAGACAAAAAGGAAACAACCCGCACTAACGTAAATGTGGGTAAACGTACCCCAAAATCCACACCAACCTCTGGCCTGGAAAAATGCAGTAAAGGTAGATGCAAGCTGTTACCAGACCATGAGCTGGAAATGAACCTTCATGTTCCCATAATTATACACAAACCCATTTGCCCTAATTACTGAGCCCTGCAAAGGAGCTTAGGCATAGATTTAAACTAACTATACAAAGCTGCCAAAGAAATATAAGATAATTCACTTTCACAAACAATGGCAGACTGCTGGAACCTGTTAGGTGAGGTGGTGGAGGGCAAACCCGTCAATAGTTTCAAAGTGTTATATGACAGGGTGTTGGGAAGACGAGATGCCACAAGTGTAGCTCTCCTCCTGTAACTACACTTAGGTAATTACTTATGTAATTATACCCTCTGGCCAGGTCTAAGCTCATCAAGAAGAGGAAAAATTTCAAGGGCTCAGACTTCTGAACCTACTCAATGAAGACAGGCATAGCTTAGGCATAGATTCTTAGACCAGATTCTTCAAAAGGTAGATGTAACACAAACAAGGAGCAACAATTTCAAGCTCAACAAGCTGCAATGTAGGACTGAGAACAGGAGGAACTTTTTCAGCCACAGGATTATAAACCCATGTAACTGCCTACCCACCAAAGCTGTAAATGCCAAAACTCTTAAATTTTAAAGTCAAACTGGAAAATATCATCAGGACAAATGGGGGGACCTTCGACAAGCCGCTAGCTTCCTGTCCTCGTTGAGGCCAGTAGCGTTAGTGGCTCTCAGGTAAATCATGTAAATCAAGACAGTCCAAGAACAATACCAGCAGTTAGGTGAACAGAAGCATATGATGTAAGGAAATGTTGCCAATTGTCTCGCCCTGATTGAAAAACAAGCACATGATCAATTTTTTTGTAAAACTGGCTGCTAACCAGTGTGTTATACAATACCTCTTAATATTAAAAGCAAAGCATTGTTATACTTATAAAATCATCTAGGGACTAAGTCTAAATTTATGCAATTTATAACGTTCAAGCTGCAAAGTACACATCACATGGTACTCACCCTGCCGACCAAACTCTCGGCGGAGCCCACAACCTCAGAATAAGGTCTGGACACACTTCTGGGACTGCTGGGAACACTTTGGGAGTGGCGGTCCCCTGGAAGGCTTCCATTACTCTCACTGAGAGAGGTCGCTGAAGGAAACAATAATTATTTGTATTTGGTTGACAGACTTTATCAACAACCCAACCTACATGTGTATATGTGTATGTATATGTATGTAACAAGAAGATTTACAATATATATATATATATATATATATATATATATATATATATATATATATATATATATATATATATATATATATATATATATATATATATATATATATATATACAGTGGAGCTTCGAGTGATGAGTGGCTCCAGTTACGAGCATTTCGAGTAACGAGCAAGCCACTCGCAGAAAATATGTCTCGACTGACGAGCTTTCTCTCGACAAACGAACGTTCCCGCTGGTTTTCGGACACCTCCGACGACAGTTTTGTTGCTGTTTCACAAGACGAGTTTTTCACATGACAAGCTCGGTGTCGAAATGGATTAAACTCGTTAATCGAGGCACCACTGTATATATACATATATATTATATATATATATATATATATATATATATATATATATATATATATATATATATATATATATATATATATATATATATATATATATATATATATATATATATATATATATATATGTCGTACCTAGTAGCCAGAGCGCACTTCTCTGCCTACTATGCAAAGCCCAATTTGCCTAATAAGCCAAGTTTTCATGAATTAGTTGTTTTTCGACTACCTAACCTACCTAACCTAACCTAACCCAACTTTTTCGGCAACCTAACCTATAAAGATAGGTTAGGTTAGGTTAGGTAGGGTTGGTTAGGTTCAGTCATATATCTACGTTAATTTTAACTCCAATAAAAAAAATTGACCTCATACATAATGAAATGGGTAGCTTTATCATTTCATAAGAAAAAAATTAGAGAAAATATATTAATTCAGGAAAACTTGGCTTATTAGGCAAATCGGGCCTTGCATAGTAGACCGAGAAGTGCCTTCTGGCTACTAGGTACGACATATATATATATATATATATATATATATATATATATATATATATATATATATATATATATATATATATATATATACATACAATGGGGCCTCGACTTACGATGCTAATCCATTCCCAGAGACAGATCGTAAGTTGAAATATCGTAAGTTGAAGCGATTTTTCCCCTAAGAAATAAAGCGAATTGAATTAATCCGTTCCCACCCTCCAAAATATTAACATACAAATACATTTTATACTGAATACAATGTTTTTTTCTACCTACAATACAATACCAAAGTATCTCTTACCTTTATGGAGGGCTCTTGATGGCGTATGGAAGATGGTGATGAGGGGGGAGGAAGAGAGTTGTTCCTGTTTGGAAGGGGGAGTCCCCTTCCATTAACACAGGCAGTAATGTTTTCTCTAGGGTACTCTCTCCTACGTTTTGCCTGAATACCACTAGGACCTGGTTGTGGTTCAGTGCTTGTTTGTCTCACTACAAATTTGGCAAGAGACATTTGTTTTTCCCTTCATTTTAACATTTGTCTGTAATGATGCATCACAGTGTCATTGAATAGGTTAGGGCAATGACCTACTGCAGCTTGATTTTGGTGAGTCGTTTCAGCAAAGGTTTGCAATTCTGCCCATGCTGAATACATTTTCTTAATTGTTGAGGAAGAGACATTCTGTACTCTTGTTTCTGCTCTATGGTCATCCTTACATGGGTTTTCACATGTTGAGCCTTACCACTGACTTTCTTGGGACTCATGGTGTGATATATAATAATTATTTTAATGTTCAAAATGCAAAAAATCACCACAAAAGCGGAATTTCCTATAGGCGCGATCGTCACTAAGTAGGCAGCTGTAGTAAACTGAGGCAGGTCGGCCGCGTGACTGGGAACCACGCGCTCGGTCGACCCGAACGTGTACCAACAAATATCGTGAGTCGACGACACCATCGGATGTCGAGTCGCATTTTTCTATGAAATTTACATCGTAACTCGAAAATATTGTATGTAGGGGCAATCGTATGTCGAGATGCCACTGTATATATATATATATATATATATATATATATATATATATATATATATATATATATATATATATATATATATATATATATATAGGGGTGGTAGGGAGAAGAAAATATCAAAGTGTTCAGAAAGGATCCACAAGGTCTACTCTGAGTACTCTTTATTTTCTTCTCCGAGGCTATGGGTCCCTACACTTGCACCAGAGGTGCTAAATGCATATATATATGCACCAGAGGTGTTACATACACACACACACACACATATTTATATATATATATATATATATATATATATATATATATATATATATATATATATATATATATATATATATATATATATATATATATATGCCCGAAACGCTTTGCGTAATAGTGGCTTTAGGCATTGTATGTACTAGCTCTACCTATAAGTCAACCAATCTTTTAAAAATTTATTGTATGTATGTACCTTACCTAAATAAACATTTTATTTTATATATATATATATATATATATATATATATATATATATATATATATATATATATATATATATATATGTCGTACATAATAGCCAGAATGCAGTATTCGGCCTACTATGCAAGGCCCGATTTGCCTAATAAGCCAAGTTTTCCTGAATTAATATATTTTCTCTATTTTTTTCTTATGAAATGATAAAGCTACTCATTTCATTATGTATGAAGTCAATTTTTTTTATTGGAGTTAAAATTAACGTAGATATATGACCAAACCTAACTAACCCTACCTAACCTAACCTATCTTTATAGGTTAGGTTAGGTTAGGTAGCCGAAAAAGTTAGGTTACATTAGGTTCGATAGTCGAAAAACAATTAATTCATGAAAACTTGGCTTATTAGGCAAATAGGGCCTTGCACAGTAGGCTGAGAAGTGCGTTCTGGCTACTAGGTACGACATATAGATATATGTATATATATATATATATATATATATATATATATATATATATATATATATATATATATATATATATATATATATATATATATATATATTTTTAAACCTAGAAGGGGTACCACCTCTGGTGCAAGTGTAGGGACCCATAGCCTCGGAAAGGAAAATAAAGAGTACTCAGAGAAGACCTTGTGGATCCTCACTGAACCCATTGATATATATATATATATATATATATATATATATATATATATATATATATATATATATATATATATATATATATATATATATATACATACGGTGGCACCTCGACTTATGATTGCCCCTACTTACGATAATTTCGAGTTACGATGTAAATTTCATCAAAAAATGCGACTCGACATCCGATGGTGTCGTCGACTTCCGATATATGTTGATTCACTTTCGGGTCGACCAAGCGCGTGGTTCCCAGGCACGCGGTCTGACCTGCCTCAGTTTACTACAGCTTAGTGACGATCGCGCCTATAAGAAATTCCGCGTTTGTGGTGATTTTTTGCATTTTGAACATTAAAGTAATTATTATATATCAATATATCACACCATGAGTCCCAGGAAAGTCAGTGGTAAGGCTCAACATATGGAAACCCATGTAAGGATGACCATAGAGCAGAAGCAAGAGTACAGAATGTCTCTTCCTCAACAATTAAGAAAATGTGTGCAGCATGGGAAGAATTGCAAACCTTTGCTGAAACGACTCACCAAAATCAAGCTGCAGTAGGCCGTTGCCTTAACCTATTCAATGACACTGATGCATCATTACAGTATAGACAAATGTTAAAATGAAGGGAAAAACATATGTCTCTTGACAAACTTGTAGTGAGACAAACAAGCACTGAACCACAACCAGGTCCTAGTGGTATTCAGGCAAAACTTAGGAGAGAGTACCCCAGAGCAAACATCACTGATTGATGTGATAATGGAAGGGAACTCCCCTTCCAAACAGTAAGAACTCTCCTCCTCCCAACTCATCACCATCTTCCATACGCCATCAAGAGCCCTCCATAAAGGTAAGATCAACTTAGGTACTGTATTGTAGTTAGAAGAAAACATTGTATTCAGTATAAAATGTATTTGTATGTTAATATTTTGGAGGGTGGGGAACGGATTAATTCAATTCCCTTTATTTCTTATGGGGAAAATCACTTCGACTTACGATCCGTCTCTGGGAACGGATTAGCATTGTAAGTCGAGGCCCCATTGTATATATATATATATACTGTGTATATATGTGTATATATGTGTGTATATATATATATATATATATATATATATATATATATATATATATATATATATATATATATATATATATATATGGCTGAAAACTCACACCCCAGAAGTTTTATCCGGCCGTGATGGTCAAGCGGATTAAGGCACCCTGTAGTTACCAGTTGCGTTGCTCCTGGGAGTATGGGTTCGAGTCACTTCTGGGGTTTGAGTTTTCAGTCGCATATAGTCCTGGGGACCATTCAGGCTTGTTTGCATATATATATATATATATATATATATATATATATATATATATATATATATATATATATATATATATATATATATATATATATATATATATATATATTAGTATATTTTGGTAGCAGTCTTTCCTGTAGACATATATTATTAAATATGACCGAAAAAGTAAGATTAATAATTCTAACACGAATTTTTTCAATGTTTCTTATATTTCTTTTCACTGTTGATGATAACTGAAAAATCAATTCTCCAAAATTCATTTTTATTTCTAGTCTGACACGACACTTGAACACGTTTCGTAAAACTTATTACATTTCAAAGACTTTAGTTTACACACACACAACTATAACTGAACAGAGTTTAAACAGCTTCGATTTTATACCTGCATTTGGGTGAGGTGATATGTTACAACAGTTTTGGATGAGGTGAAAACAAACTTTCAACACAAGACAGATCACGAAACAATGGGTATAATATTTTGTAAGTTAAAGGGAAGAATGGAAGTAACTGCAAAGGGCCTATTGGCCCATATTTCTTGATGCTTCTATATTGGTGCGGAGTCTTGAAGTGGGTAGAATATAGTTGTGCATTAATTGGCTGTTGATTGCTGGTGTCAACTTCTTAATGTGTAGTGCCTCGCAGATATCAAGCCTTGATATCTGCCTCGCAGATATCAAGGCTAGAAATATAGAAATATAGAAATGACTAGAAATATAGTTGTGCATTAATTGGCTATTGATTGCTGGTGTCGACTTCTTAATGTGTAGTGCCTCGCAGATATCAAGGCTTGATATCTGTGAGGCACTACACATTAAGAAGTCGACACCTGCAATCAACAGCCAATTAATGCACAACTATATTCTACCCACTTCAAGACTCCGCACCAATATAGAAGCATCAAGAAATATGGGCCAATAGGCCCTTTGCTGTTACTTCCATTCTTCCCTTTAACTTACAAAATATTATACCCATTGTTTCGTGTTCTGTCTTGTGTTGAAAGTTTGTTTTCACCTCATCCAAAACTGTTGTAACATATCACCTCACCCAAATGCAGGTATAAAATCGAAGCTGTTTAAACTCTGTTCAGTTATAGTTGTGTGTGTGTAAACTAAAGTCTTTGAAAATGTAATAAGTTTTATGAAACGCGTTCAAGTGTTGCGTCAGACTAGAAATAAAAATGAATTTTGGAGAATTGATTTTTCAGTTACCATCAACAGTGAAAAGAAATATAAGAAACATTGAAAAAATTTGTGTTAGAATTATTAATCTTACTTTTTCGGTCATATTTAATAATATATATATATATATATATATATATATATATATATATATATATATATATATATATATATATATATATATATATATATATATATATATATCTTATTTTGGGAGCAGGTTTTTTCTAACACATGCATAATTAACACAACAGCATTGTAATAATTGTTAATTTTCTTATGGATACTTTCCATTCTATGTAAATATCTTCTACCATAACGAGGGTGAAGAAACACTATATCACTTAATCTTTTCATTTTATTTCTTTGATATTTCGTCAGCAATGTGACATCTTCAGAAATATACGCTGTACACTAAACATACAGGCATATTAAGCTTACATGCAGAAACAGATATTTATATGTGTGTGTGGTTCACCTCACCCTACTATTCACTTATCCTTCTTAATCATGGAGAGTGCTGAAGAAATAGGGTGAGGTGATTGCTGCCTAACTTCAAAAAATTATTATCTATATGTATATTGCCTTACCTGTGTATCAGTGAAGGGCCATCTAACAATTGTATGCTTGAAGTCGAATTCAATCTGAATGTTGATTACTGGTATCAGCTCTTGAACGAACACGGTCTCAAGTGTTTGGATTCGTGATGTGTCTAATATAACATACATTTCAAATGGCATAGTGTCCAGAACTGCATTTGTATTGATATTATTATATTAGTACACTTCAGGGAGAACTAATTATGTAATTGTTGATTATGGGAACTGACATCAAAGCTCAACATTCAGATGAAATGGACTTCAAGCATACAATTTTTTTATGGTCATCCATTGACCCAGAGAGACGATATCAGACCCAGTAGACCACTAGAAGCTGAAGTCAGGCATCAACCACCTCACCCTATTCTTCATCACTCCCTATGATTAAGGAGGTTAGGCGAGTTGTAGAGTGAGGTGAACCCAGACTTATCTATGCTTCTGCATTTAAGCTTAGTATACCTGTGTCTTCTGAACATAGTGTGTATTCCAGATGATGTCACACTGCTGACAAAATGTTGAACAATAAAATGGAAAGATTAAGTGATCTAGTGTGTCCTCACCACTATGATGATAGCAGGTATTTACATAGAAGGGAAAATATCCATAACAAAATTACCAATAATAATTTTTTTTTACTGTGTTTAATGACATAAATATATATATATACATACACATAGAAATATTACAGGCCCATAACTATTAACATATGTAATTAATGTTATTTATTTATTAATTGTATAACGCAGTGCAAACTGTAGGACAATAAAAGGCTTGATCAGATGGAAATGAAAGTCAGAGGCGAATAAACTAATGACTATTGAAATGTTTAGTGTTCCAGAAGTATATGATATGATCTACTCTAGCAAAATATCTACCATTTTTTTAATGATATCTTGATTCTAAATTATTAACAATGTATGCTACAATAAAAGCACAAAAACAAAGCAGACAACAAAGGAAGAGTCTGCTAGAGTTGCCAAAGTCAAGAGCCACAGTCAGGAAGCTGTAGGAGACCCTTCAGTAATCTGGGGTCAGGAAATTGTGTATTATTATCACTGACATTTATTATTTCAGCAGTTACACTGCAATCATAAGTGGTAAAAATATGAAAATAAAATGTGCAAAATTCATAATCACTGAAAATAGACAAATCAACAAAGGTTTTGCAGAAAAATTGCTTTAAAATGATTGCAATCAACTTCTTGTGTCTACTAAGCATGCAGTTAAGTGGTGTGAACTTGTGCCTTATGTGTACTTATCCATACCTACACATGACTTGCTTTATTGGAGATGTTAGTACAATATTTAACAAATGACAGTACAAAGGGATTACATTCAGCAATTATCAAAACTGTGGTAACATACGCACCAAAGTAACAGTATTTGGGAGAACACGCCCAGTAAAGTGACAATAATAAGGGAACATCCAACTGCAGCTAAACTGGGTAAAAATTCCCAGCAATATATATATAGAACCAATAGTACTTACAGATTTACGACAAAGGCACAAGTACTCCCGAGAGATAGTAGAAGAGAAGAGAGTTACCTAAGAGAGAGAGACAGAAGGGGAGTGGAGGGGGCACAGCCATTACGGGGGTGAGGGAGTCCGGACACCCCCACAGAACCACAGCATACGTCCCAGTCTAAGGCACCAGCAAATACACCAGCAGAAGGCGAAGACAGCTTAAGAGTTGACACTGATGATGGAAGAACACAGTGGTGGAGATGGTGATGGTGAAGGTGAAGGCTTTGGTGAAGATTGTGAGAGGGCTGTGGTGGAGTTTGTGGAATCTGATGTTGATGATGGGATAGTAGTTGCACTTCTTGATGGAAATCATGGTGATGGTTGTGGTCAGATTCTTCAGGCAAAAGACGATGATATTGATAAATTTGTTGATAATGATGGCGATGGTGGTGATTGTGTTCAAACTGTGGAACTTGTGGTAAATGACGATGGGGTTGGTGCTTATGGTGTTGGTCATGAAAGTTGTGATTATAGAGGGAGGTGTGGCAGGATGTTTGGTGTGAGGAACCATACTGAGGGAGACTGTGCGTGGAGGCAGCCACCTCAAACACACTGGATGACAGCTCAGACTGGTCCTCAAGATGGAAAGGGGCAAGGGTAGTCTCAAGTTCAGAGTCAGAGTCAGAGCTGGATGGATGAAAATTGTCGAGGGAACGGTGAAGGGAAATGTTGGGTTGGCGTGGAGGGGCACGGAGGGAGCGGCGGTGGAATGGTATGTGGGGCTGGCAAGGAGGAGTACGGGGCAGGACTCTAGAGGAAACATAAGGAAGGGTGACACAGGGGCGTAGAGATGCCATGTGCTGGAGCAGTGCCCGCACTGACAACAGCTGGCTGAAGGGATCTTCGTGCCCTGGAGAGGATTGAGCTGCCTGACTAGGGGGAGCAGGAAGGACCAGGAGACCACCACTGGAAGGCCTGGGGTGGTGCTCCTTGCGGGCGGAGGCTGGGGTGGTGGGGCATGACAGATGATGCCCCCTGGGGCACAGGGTGTGCGGGGTACCTCGGCCGTGGAACGAGGCACGCAGACCCCGTCTGAATGGTGCTGAACCAGTAGATGACTGATGCACGATGCCTGCCACAGCCAAGGCTTGAGCATGAGCTAGTCGCAGCCCATCGGCGATGTTGCTGAAGCTACGAGACTGAGCGTCCTGGCGACCAATGCATCCTAGTCCCCAGGAGTGAGTGGAGGTGCGGCGGGGGGGTGGCGTGGGGGGCTGCGGCCCGTCACTCAACTCCTCATCACTCAGGCTACACACAGTGAAGCACTATTAGTCAACAGTCAGCAAGAAACACAAACAAGTATCAGCAGGGGAGTAGTTTACACTCCCATGCTACAACTAGCGACACTAGTGTTAGACAAGCAGGCAGCACACCAACCAGTAACCCCAAAAAATTTATTCCAATAACACACTTGTTTGGTAACCCCAGGAAATCATAGCAGCCGTGTGAGCAAATCAGCAGCAGCCCGGGTGATGCAGGGGAAGAGATGGTGTTAGTTGGCACTCAAGCTTGTGTTATAAATTATGGCCATGAAGGAAGTGCAACACCAGCTCATATATGTTTGCTCTCTTCTATTATATAGACATTGCAAATTTAAGGGCTGAAGTTTCAAGAGATGAAAAGTAAAAAACCAGCATTTAATGTAATGAAACGCCATTTTCTGGGTAAGCCCCGGTGGCTCCCTGCAGCTTATCGGGTTAATATATGTTATATTAGACCAGAATATTAGCTAAAGAGTTCAGACCTACCAGGGACCAGCGCCAGAAAATGGCCCCTTTAGAGAGGTGTTAGGGAGCAATAGCCTTGGAAAACCCCCTTGTGGTTGGGGTTTTCCTTATCTGCCATCAACTGGGGTCAGGCACCCAGAAAGGTAGGCATAACAAAACAAACCCCACATGGTAAAAAACTAAAACAAAAAACCGAACAGAGAGGTAGAAACTCCCTACAATCCCAAGGAAACAAGCAAACATCACACTTTACTGCCGCGCCAATCATCTGCGCATCCCTTCCCGCCCCGAGAGGGGGAGGGGGAAGCCCCGGACCTACTGCGCCAGCTGCCAAGCTTCAGTTCGGAAGCTAAGCTTCAACCAACGCGAAAAACCCGCCGACCGGTGGGAGGGAGGGTTGCCAGGGAGCCTCTAGGGCTCACCCAGAAAATGGCGTTTCATTACATTCAACGCTGATTTTCTGTGGGGAGCCCCTACGGCTCCCTGGAGCTTCATACCCAAAGAGAAGGAAAAGAAAGAGCTAACCTAGGAGGCGGCCACCACATACTCCGCAACGCGAAGCCGAGACAACAGGATGCAACCTGCGACCCAAGGCAACAAGAACGCACAGGAGCAGACGCGCATAAAGAATGGGCGGCCAAGAACCTGTGCGACCCTCAAATCCCTGCGCCCAAAATGAGCCCTAGACGTCACCAATACAGCAACAAAAGCTGCAAACGTCCGAACAGCACGGGCGCAAGGACAGACCGCAGGCTGGAAGACTGAAAAACTCTGCAGATGACCTGGGAGACCCGAGCCTTAAAAACAGGGAACGAGGGGAACCGGATCAAACCAAAGCACATCCCCAGACACGGTACGCTGGTACCAGACAACACAGGATGCACCCCCGGCCAAACCAATCAAGCATCAATAACCCAAGAACCCCTCCGGAAAGCAGCCGTCTCGACCGTCGCCAAGACGGAGAAAGGCTGCAAATGTACAAACTTACCACCAGTACCAAAGAGCAGAACCTGAACCGAAGGGGCTACCATAAACTGAGGAGAAGATAAGAAGGCACCCTGATCAAGGATCAGGATGGCTCAGGTGATGTATGAGCAGACCAGGGGTGAAACAAAACACGAGAATGCGTACGAAACGGGGCAGATGTGACGTCCACACCAAACGCAAGCCTGAGTGGCTCCGCCAGTGCCGCACAAAACGAGGCGACAGTAAGAAACATCACATAACTGTAGTCCTGAAAACCCAAGAAAGGACAAGACAACCCGATGAGAAAGAGAAGACAACCTACGAAGAGCAAGAAAAAGTGCATAGAAACACCAGGAATGTCATACTGTCGCCAAGACGAAGCTCGCAGGTGGGACACCGTCACCAAAGCCACCTGATCACCACAGAGATAGTGATACCCGCGTCAAAATACCAGACGCGAAAAGCCGAGGAGAAGGCCGAAAAAGTCACGTACAGGACCGATCCGACCTGCCGAAAGAGGCGAAGCCGCGGGAAAACGCCCCGGGTTTGGACACCTATCAAGCAGCGTCTGATAATAAAACTGGGCCGGCCACCAAAGAACCATAAGGACTGCTCTCGTGGGAATAGGCTTCAACCGAGCCAGAACTCGAAGCAATAGCTGGACCGGGAGAAGAGGAACAGGTACCCCCACCTCGACCAGTCCTGCCAAAAAGCATCCACCGTGAACGCCTCACAGGCGTTTAAGGGAGCCTTATAAAATGGGCGACGCCTAAACCACGCCGACTCGAAGACGTTTAAGACCAGGAGTCCATACGTCCGGCAGAGCCAACAAAACGAGTCGGCGACGACTGGCCAATCTGTGAACAGGGGAATGAACCGAGACAGCTGTCCGCCAGGATGCAGGACACCCCCCCCCCCCGGGACATGAACCTCACAGTTAGCCAAACCCTGAGAATCCAGCAAACGAGCCACTCTAAGGAACCAATCCCAAAGGTCAACACCTAAGAGAAACCCTGTGGTTCCGGCAAAGAACTGCCAGAGAACAGTCCGAATGAAGCTGAATGGTAGAGCACCGAGTGACCCAAACCCTCCGAAGCGCAGACCAGACAGCCACGAACTCCCGAACTGTGCTATGAGCCCAACGGATGGACAGACCCCACCATCCCTGGCCGACCTGGTGAACATTGGTCACAAAGCCCCAGCCGAGCGATGACCCGTCCGTGAACACATTGAGCGAAGGCCCGGGAAGGTGCCAAGGCATGGAACCTCGAATACCCCAAAGAGGAAGCTGGTGACGCAGCACCAACACAAGATCCTCGGAGGAACGAACCCAACGATTGCAAGAGAGGCGGAAGTGGAGTCTCCAAAGGAACCAAACACCGAAGCCAAACCCGACCCCGTGGGCAGACCAGCACGTCGAAGTTCAGAGTCCCGCACAAATGCTCAAGCAACCGCTGAGCAACCCGGGACCCTTCATGAACAGCCGAAGGCGGGAACACAGCCGCAGCAACACTTCTGGAGGGAAAGACAAGGAGTGGCCCAAGAGCCCTAAACAAGGCCCAGCCAGGTCCGAACTCGGGACGGAAACAGATGGAATGACCTCCAGATCACCAGGAAACCAAACCCGGCGATCTGAAAAGAACCACACCCCTGGTGAGCAGATAAGCGAACCGACTGGGAGCCCACACCAGCCAGTTGTCGAGGTAAGCCAGACACCGAATCCCAAGCAGACTCAGACAGGGCACCAAGATCTGGTAAAGATGCAAAAATACACCAAGTGCCAATTACAAAATAGGGAAGGCAACAAAAGCGGCAAGCCTGAAGCCCCACCACCAACTTTGCCAGTCCCGGAAAACTGGAGAGGAATGTGCCAAGAATTGACCTAGAGATTCAGGGCCACCATCCAGGCACCCGGCCCCAACAGAAGCCAGACAGGAGACAACAGTCCTTCGATGAGGGCATAGAATCCAGGGCGCAGACTGAAGAAGTTCAGAAGAACTGCAGATTTGACAGGCCCATGTCTGCAAAGAGCAGACGGGAACCCCAAAAGGATGGGGCGGATTGACCACGTCCAACGCACCCACTAAGATGACATGACGAAGGGCAGGAGAAGAAGCCCACCCCGCCAGCCCTGAACCCCCCAAAGGGGGAAAAGCTGTCCACAGCCGCCACCAGAGGCCGGAAGACAACCAAAAGCGCCCACTAACTGCGGGACCATGCAAGAGTCAAGAGAGCAAGCTGCTTCCCCAGCGCCTCGTCAACAGAGAAAGGAACAGAGCCCCTTCCGAAAGAAAAAGTACACATACACATATACACATATATACAAGGTATGTTACACACATGTGTGCATGCACATACACACACAGTGTACACATGTACATGTGTACACACACATACACGTGAAAAGAAAATTACAAGCTGCCAACCAGTGGGCAGAGAGCACCACACTGGCCAGGCGAAGAAGGCACAAAACTGCATCAAAAAGCCCACCTTGACAACAAAACCTCAAAGTCCCAGCATGACCACAACACGTGCCAAGACCCAAAAAGATCAATCTGCAAGCTAGCAAGACCCCGGAACTCCAGAAGGCAGAACCGGGTCACACATAAGGAAACAAAGCCCCCTGAACTCACAAAGGGGGCCCAAGAGGAAGAAACCATCGGAACGAAACCAAAGAACCCAAAGGAACCCGGAATCGAACCAGGGGCATCCCAAACCACCACATTTGCCGGCGGAGATACACCACAGAAAGGCAAAGCACAGCTCCCAGACAGAACCCCCAGGGAAACGATCAAAACAGACTGAAAACCGAGGGAAAAGGTGTGGGAGCAAGCATAACAGCCAGGGACACTGAGCCCATAACACTGAAAACCCCTGCGATGTGTACAATCACAGGGGCCTACCTTACCTTGAGGTTACCTTGAGGTGCTTCCGGGGCTTAGCGTCTCCGAGGCCCGGTCGTCGACCAGGCCTCCTGGTTGCTGGACTGATCAACCAGGCTGTTGGACGCGGCTGCTCGCAGCCTGACGTATGAGTCACAGCCTGGTTGATCAGGTATCCTTTGGAGGTGCTTATCCAGTTCTCTCTTGAACACTGTGAGGGGTTTGCCAGTTATGCCCCTTATGTGTAGTGGAAGCGTGTTGAACAGTCTCGGGCCTCTGATGTTGATAGCGTTCTCTATCAGAGTACCTGTTGCACCTCTGCTTTTCAACGGGAGTATTCTGCACATCCTGCCTAGCAGAGGGCCACCAAACACTACCAGTGGAATTATAACCACACTAGGCAGACCCCCACCAGGCAAATGAGAATAAAAACAAAACAACAACCCCGCAAAAATACACCGTCTCCAGAGGCAACAGGGACCAGTCGCCACTTAGCTGGCAGGTCGCGCAACAACTTGACGCCCTAACCAGTACAATACCAGTCCCTACCCAGGGCCAAACAAGGGCCCCAAGCCCCAGGTGGCTCCAAGGGCGAGGCAAATGCTGAGCAGCAAGAACCTCTATAGGAATGGTTTCCGAACGCCCTAGGGAAGATAACCCTGTTACGCAGGGGCAGTACTCACAGGGCGCTTAGGGAAGGAAGCCCCTAAGTGCATGCAGCCCCGGCACTGATGAGGTACTCCTGGCCACCGCACAACACAACACACGGTAGTGAACGCCACACACGGCAAACACCGCCTCGGAAACTGAGGCCAGAGAAGCATCTATCCCAGTTGACATTAGCTTACGAACTGAAGCTAGGCAGCCGGAAGTCCGGGGCTCCCGGGAAGGGCTGTGCGGATGATCGGCGCGGCAGTAAAGTGTGATGTTTGCTTGTTTGCTTGTTTCCTTAGGATTGTAGGAAGTTTCTACCTCTCTGTTCGGTTTTTTGTTTTATTTTTTTACCATGTGGGGTTTGTTTTGTTATGCCTACCTTTCTGGGTGCCTAACCCCGATCAATGGCAAATAAGGAAAACCCCAACCACAAGGGGATTTTCCAGGGCCATTGCTCCCTGAAACCTCTCTGAAGGGGTCAGGTTCTGGCGCTGGTCCCTGGTAGGTATGAACTCTTTAGCTAATGTCCCGGTCTAATGTAACATACATTAGCCCAATAAGCTCCAGGGAGATGTAGGGGCTTCCCACAGAAATTTATAATATCAGTCTTGTACTAAATCAAAATAATATTTGTTCATGCTATCTTCTTCAAATATTGTCACTATATAGTATGTACTTATCAATAAGTCTTAACTTCAGAGTTATCATTGACAGTAATATTACTAAAGGCACCTATCGTTTACAATGGTATAGTATAGTACTGTATATATTACTTAATTCTATGCAACACTGAAATTTTTAAATTATGTTCCAGAAATTCTTGTAATTTTACAAATTTTGAATGTAATTTTACATGTTTACAGTGTTTCAGTAAAGATATTTCCAAGTAAACATCTAAACTTTTTATAATATAGTAGCAGATAATATGTAAATTCATTATTTTAGTTTCCCCCAAAGTCTGGTAACTGATTTAAAAATTTAAATACCCACTGTTGTAACAGAAAATTACCATAAGACTCATGAGAGAGTACAGTAATTTGAGATTACAAGGAATTTTAAGGTAGTACAGTCTGGTTCGTTCTCGACTCACAATTGAGAAATCTGGGTTTGAATACTGGGCGGGACATAAATAGTTGGACACATTTTCTCTTACTTAATGCCCACTGTTCACTTAGCAGTAAGTAGTTACCCAAGAGTTAGTCAGTTTCTTGTGGGGTTACATCCTAGGAAAAGTCAGTAATTTGATCAGGGGGGGGGGGGGAAACCTCGATATAAGCCTAACATATATAAACTGTACACTGTCTGTCCCCTGACACAATGAATTATTAATTAGATCAGTAATAAATGAAAAATCCTGCATATACACAGTACATAATTTTATGCTTGAGAATTGCTAAACTTTATATATTTGAGCTTATCTATGAACATAACATCTACAGAAAGCTCATACATTCTATAATCTATTTTCTAGGGTAATATAATCAAACATGATTGGAATATCAATTTGGTGTGCCTATTTTATATTTTACCTGAATTTACATGAGGGCAACTAACATTCTAGTGTCCTTGATGAGGACAGATGACTGGAGGTTTGTCAAAGGTTCCCCCCCCCCCAAGTTGTCCTGATGATTTTTTCAAGCTGGATTTTAAAACTCAGTAGATGAACCTCAGTACTTGAATGGCTCTGTACTTAAACAATTCAGCACTCGAACACTTTGTTTGTGCTGTGTAGTGGACTGTTTGTTCGGTACCCAAATATAAAGACGGAGAAGACTGTGCTGCCATCATGCTCCAGGAATTGCATAAAAAGATGATGTATTCAATTCAAGCAAGAGACATCAAATCAGCTTATAGTGGGTACCAAATCATCTGGTACAAATAACAGAAAAATTTGTGTGAAATTAGATAGCTGCTCCCGCAAGTCAGACCTTATCAGAACTGCAGTCTCTAGTAAAACCTCTGTTTATGTGAATGAATGTCAGACCAGGATCAGACAAAATCTATTCTTTAAACTGCGCGGAATCCATAAAAATTCCATTGGTCAATTATACATTGTTTTGTGCGTGATGGTAAAATTCTAGCTAAGAAGACTGACTTTGGAAAAACTTATGAAATAACCCAAGGCAAACCTCAGGTCTTTCCTCGATGGCTGTGGGATAACAGCTGAATAACCAGAATATAAATTATAGTTTCATCTAATAACCAAAGTGTACTATTATCACTGCCTTTCTTTTCAAAATGTTTTAAATTTGTCATCTTTGTTATTATATTTTTTCTTTCTCCTTTTTTTACTCAAATTATTTTATATATGCTCCAATTCCCTTGCTCAATTGTACCTTGGCCTTGCCTGTGTCCTCTAGAATAAACTATAACTTTCAGTGTGCCTGAGTGTACTTCTAAGCAATCTACCTCATTCTTGTTTTAGTGTAACTTTAGTAATTAACTATAGTGTAATTATCTTATCAAAGTAAGCTATTGTTTTATATAATTATCAATTGGTATTTGCTATTACTGTCTGAATTCAGTGATCTTCATTTTACTTTATTTGTTTCTATTATACGTTTATGTATTTGCATATTTTTTCTTTGTTTACCACAATTATTTTATATTTTCAGCAGATTTAGTATTTTACTGCTCTGTAACTACTTTCCTTATTGTACCTTGACTCCATTGCATCCACATGCAAGCTGATATTGATCCTGAACAAAATCCACTATCTTAAATATACAATAACCAACACATTGATCATCACTACTGCAGGTATTTCACAGCACACCAGACAAAAAATAAACTCCAAAATAGCACTTGCTTATCAGTCTTCAACTAAAATGTCAGATCACTTGGTAAACATTTTGATGATATAAATGCACTTCTCGCAGCACTAGGTACTAAACTATCGTTCATTATTTTAACAAAAACCTGGCTAAGTAAAGGCCATACCCAACTTTTCAACTCAGCTGGTTATAGAGCCATTCACAACTGTAGGCCTAACAAAAAAGGAGGTGGCACAGCTATATACTACCAAGATACCTTCATCTGCAATAGCGTCATTAATGATAAAGATGACTACTGTGAATATATCTTTGCTCAGTTTTCAATTAAATCCCTTAAATCCTCCTTGACTATTGGAGCCATCTATAGATTTCCGAATACTAACATAGCTGCATTCTCCGATAACTTAAGGAATCTTATCATAAACAACAACCTCAACAAAAATCACATCATTCTGGGAGGTGACTTCAATATTGACCTAGGTCAACAAAATAGCCCTCAAGTTGACTATTTCCTAAAAAGTATGAACTCCTGTATACTAATTCCCCACAATCACCAGGCCCACCCAATTCACTCAAACATCCGCTACTACCTTGGATCATTTATGGACCAACATAGCAGCTCCCCTTATATCTGGTATAATCACTGATAGAACAACTGACCACTATCCTATCTTCCTCGTAGCGAACAAGGCCCTAACACCACCACCTAACAAAAAACTTACCTTTAGGTTATACAGTGAAGCAGCAATAGGCTATCTCACAAATGCACTCCACAATATAAACTGGGAATCTGAATTTAATTATACACAGGATATAAATTCACTAGCTAACCTCTTCCTTTCCAAAATTCTAAGCCTTTACAATACTTATTGTCCTCTTCTCACTAAGCAAGTAACTGGCAAAAGGTTAAATAATCCCTGGCTCAAAAATGGCATACTCAAAGCAATCGACAAGAAACATGAATATGAAAAAAACCTTAGGATTGGCCTAGTTGCAAAGGAAGTAGTTAAGAGGTACTCATCAGTGCTTACCAGTATAATAAAAAAAGCAAAACTTTCCTATTGTGAGAATAGATTCAAAGAAGCAAAAGACAATAAGAAAAGCACATGGAGAGCCATCTCTAACATCCTAGGAACTACACAACATACACATAACCAGATAAAAATCTCCAAGGATGGTTATACACCTGCAACAGATCTAGAAACAGCAACTAAATTTAATAGCTTCTTTTCATCGATTGGTGCTAACCTTGCCTGAAAAATCCCACAGACTCAGACACATGTTACCACATATCTTTCAGGCAGCTACCCAAACTCTCTTCTCCTCTCACCAATCAGCTCCACAGATGTTGTGTCCATCAATCACTCACTAAAAACCAAAGCTGGGAACATTAGTAAAATACCATCCATGATATACAAGAGTGCCTCCCATGCCCTTGCACCACCCATAGCTTTGTTGTTCAACAAATCTCTAAGAGTGTCATACCTTCCCTGATATCCATAAAAAAAAGCAAGAGTAATGCCAGTTCATAAAGGAGGCAATCTGGCAAACATAAACAATTACAGACCTATATCAAATCTACCTATATTATAAAAAATATTTGAAACAATTATTTACAAACAGTTCTACTCCTATCTCGTAAAAATCAACAAACTAAGTCCCTGTCAGTTTGGCTTCCGCTCCCCAAAAAGTACCAGTGATGCAATAGGTAGTCTGCTTGACTTAATCTACTCAGCCCTTGACAAAAGTCAGTTTCCGATTGGACTATTCATTGACCTGAGAAAGGCTTTTGATACTGTTAACCATAACTACCTCTTACTTAAACTCCACCATTATGGAATCTGAGGCCTTGCCCTGAACTATATCCAATCCTATCTTAGTGACAGACACCAATATGTAGCCCTCAATGATATAACCTCTCCCACTCTACCATTAACCGTAGGGGTGCCACAGGGCAGCATACTAGGACCCCTCTCCAATTTCTTATATACATCAATGAGCTGCCTAATGTCTCTAACATGCTTAAACCTATATTGTTTCCTGATGATACTACCCTCATCTGCTCAGACCCCAACCCACTCATATTACATAATGTTGTAAACAATGAATTTCAAAAAATCCACTTATGGATGTCAACCAACAAACTCACATTAAACATAAAAAAGACCTACTACATCTTATTTGGAAGCAAATCAACAAATGCAAATCAGCTTCAGATAGACAACGTTAACATCAGCAATAAAAATGATGGAAAGTTCCTTGGCCTATATTTAGACAAGAAACTCAACTTCAGCACCCACATACAACACACAACTAAGAAAGTCTCTAAAACAGTTGGTATACTCTCTAAGATCAGATATTATGTACCCTACTCTGCTCTGATTATCTTATTATCAGATGGACCATCATCTTATGCCGAATACTGTCACCTTGTATCGTAATTACCTAAGTGGAGTTACAGGATGAGAGCTACGCTCGTGGTGTCCCGTCTTCCCAGCACTCCTAGTCATATAACGCTTTGAAACTACTGACAGTCTTGGCCTCCACCACCTTCTCACCTAACTTGTTCCAACCGTCTACCACTCTGTTTGTGAAAGTGAATTTTCTTACATTTCTTCGGCATCTGTGTTTAGCTAGTTTAAATCTGTGACCTCTTGTTCTTGAAGTTCCAGATCTCAGGAATTCTTCCCTATTAATTTTATCAGTTCCTGTTACTATTTTGTACGTAGTGATCATATCACCTCTTTTTCTTCTGTCTTCTAGTTTTTGCATATTTAATGCCTCTAACCTCTCCTCGTAGCTCTTGGCCTTCAGTTCTGGGAGCCACTTAGTAGCATGTCTTTGCACCTTTTCCAGTTTGTTGATGTGTTTCTTAAGATATGGGCACCACACAACCGCTGCATATTATAAGTTTGGCCTAACAAAAGTTGTGAATAATTTCTTTAGTATATCGCCATCCATTAATTTAAAAGCAATTTTGAGTTAGAAAGCGTGGCATAGGCTCCTCACACAACGTTCTTTATGTAGTCTTCAGGTGATAGTTTTCTATCTAGAACCCCCTTAGATCTCTTCCTTTATTAGAATTCTTTAAAGATTTCTCACATAATATATAGGTTGTGTGGGGTCTATGTTCTCCTATTCCACATTCCATAACATGGCATTTATTAACATTAAATTCCATTTGCCAAGTGGTGCTCCAGATACTTATTTTGTCCAGGTCATCTTGAAGGGCACGACAATCATCTAAGTTTCTTATCCTTCCTATTATCTTAGCATCATCAGCAAACATGTTCATATAATTCTGTATACGAACTGGTAGATCATTTATGTAGACAATAAACATCACTGGTGTGAAGGGGGGGTTGGGGGGGGGCAGGTTCTGGCTTTTGGTCCCCGATAGGCCTAGAACTCCACCCACATCAACTGATGCCAAAAGTTAGGACTATCCCTAACAGCATGGATAGCTCCGGGGAGCCTCCAGGACTCACCCAGAAAATAGCATTTTATTACATTCAACGCTGTTTTTTTTGCCAGACTTCCCCACCCTATTGTGACCAAAATATGCCACTTACGATTTTTTTATTATTTTTTCCCAGGATCAGGGAACAAATAAACACTTTTATAAGACAAAATATTTCTTGTATTTTTTTTTGTTGCACCTGTGGGTGTTGAAGGCCAAATAGACCAGAGCAGTTTAGGGGTTAAGGGGTCCAACTGAGTCCTTTGTTTTGGTTTTACCTCTTATTTTGGCATAGATCGATTTTGGATCTTTCTTTTTTGGGGGACAATTTTTCTGTTGTAACTTCTTTTGGTTGATCTGATTTTCTGAGTAATCGAGTTTAGTGCCCTTTTTGTATAACTCATAATCAATGACATCCATCATGAATTTTACATTCTTCAGAGGTTCCTCTTGATTACCAATGCTCGTTTTACGAACTATGTGTCATCCATCGAGTTCCCTTTCTTGTCTTTCTTCCCTTCTGGCACATTTTTGAACGCATTCCGGGGTGACCCGGAAATTTTGATCTGGTGACCCTCTTGAAATTTTGCCATGGTGCTTCCATGCCATGTTCGCCCATCAGCTCCCTCCATGAGATGGTTTGCAGTTCCTCTCTCATTCCTTGATAGTCACCTTGCTGATAATCTAGAAATTCATCACCTTTGATTTTTAGATGGGTTTTTATATTTGTAGTTCATCTTTAAATATGGTGGTCGCACGAGGGGGTTAGCTTTTACCTCATAGGAATTTGATAAATCATACTCACTTCTGTCGTCAGCACAAAATCTAGTATATTGTTACCACATCTGGGTTCTACCACGTGTTGTATGAGAAAGGAGTCCTGCACAAGGTCGGGAAATTGTTCACCATCTGCTTGTGATGTTAGGTTGATCCAATCTATGGTCTTGTGGTTAAAGTTCCCTATCATTAGGGTTTGGGTTTCAGATGCCATACTGATCACATTATGCAGATCCGTAATTTCCTCTGACGCTGCTGTGTCAGCCCTGCAGCATACTCCTACAGTCATTTTGCTACTATCCTGAGTTAATATGTTGCACCATACAGACTCTGAGGAACCCATGGTATTCAGTTCCTCAATGTTGGTAGCATCCAGGTACTCTCTCATGCAGTATCACCGCACCTGCTCTTGTTGTTCTGTCCTTTCTGAAGGGTGGGTGATATCCTGAGAGATAGAATTCCTCTTCTATTATTTCCTATTGGCCCCATGTTTCACTGATGCCCATGATATCGGGATTTTCAGTCTCAGTATATGCTCAGAATGAGACAAATTTATATACTAGGCCTCTGGCATTTGTGTAAAAACAATTTAAACTTCTGACATTATTCCTGGGGGCCGAGAGATTTCTGTATTTAGCACATTACCATTGCCTGCTCCTGTTATTAGCACATTACTATTCTGTATATTTCTACTATGGTCCTAAACCTGTTTGTCATCTGAGATATATAGTTTTAGTTCTTCCTGACTGGGTAAAAGATTTTGACTTCTTCCCCATCTGCAATCTGGATAACCTGACCTCCTCCTGATCCTTAGCTGTGCATTTTTATATCGTTCTATGTTTTTTAATTCCTTCATTTTGCCTCTTAGCACCCTGTCATGTTTTTGCTGCTCAATAGTGAGGTACAGAGATATATATACTTCGTTATATTCCTTGAGATTGTTGGCATTGTTTAGTATCTTCCTTCTTTGCTCAAAATTTACAATGGTTATTCTTACCATATTTGTTTCTGGCCTACCCAACCTCCTGACATCTGATATATTTAAGTCCTCCACCTTGTATGTCAGTTTCTCTAATATTGCCTCAATGAGTTCCTTGTCATTCTTGTCTTCTTCTATTGCAAGATTTCTTATAATGAGGTTGTTTTTTCGTCTAGACCCATCCATGGTTTCTGTATCCCTCTCTTGAGCACCTGCATCCCTATTTGAAATTCTGCCTGCATTCACTGAATTCCCCTTGAGTGTCTGACTACCACCCATGTACGACTGGTTCTCCCTGGGCCTGTCCGTACTTGTATCATCTAATGTTTTTTTAGGTCTATAATTTCTTTCATCAAAACATTTTGTTCCTCCTGCAACTCCTTCATTGTCTTGTGGTCTTCGATCAGATCCTTTAGTATTGTGTGTCTATGCTCATTGACAACTTTCTCAACTATCTCATTTAAAGATCCATCTTTTATCCCAATACTTGACTCTTCTCAACCTTTTCAACTAATTCATCCTTATTCTCCTCATTTGGTTCATCTTTAGTTTTGTTGTTACTGCTACGTTTCCTAAGTTTATCACTGCAAGTGATGCAATAAAAGTAAATGAGGCCAATACTTTCAGTTTTCTCATTATGGTAAGCCTCACACAAGGCATCCAAAATATTAAGACAGGTGCAGTGGCATATCAAATTGCAACCCGCACAATTGATACCGATAAGTTAATATCTCATAACTTTAGTTAATCGTAGCACAGTGATATAATTTGTCATTATATCATTATGTAATATACATATATATATATATATATATATATATATATATATATATATATATATATATATATATATATATATATATATATATAAATATATATATGTCGTACCTAGTAGCCAGAACGCACTTCTCAGCCTACTATGCAAGGCCCGATTTGCCTAATAAGCCAAGTTTTCCTGAATTAATATACTTTCTCTAATTTTTTTCCTATGAAATGATAAAGCTACTCATTTCATTATGTATGAGGTCAATTGTTTTTTAATGGAGTTAAAATTAACATAGATATATGACCGAACCTAACCAACCCTACCTAACCTAACCTAACCTATCTTTATTGGTTAGGTTAGGTTAGGTAGCCGAAAAAGTTAGAATAGGTTAGGTTAGGTAGGTTAGGTAGTCGAAAACACATTAATTCATGGAAACTTGGTTTATTAGGCAAATCAGGCCTTGCATAGTAGGCTGAGAAGTGCGTTCTGGCTACTAGGTACGACATATATATATATATATATATATATATATATATATATATATATATATATATATATATATATATATATATATATATACATATATATATATATATATATATATATATATATATATATATATATATATATATGTCGTACCTAATAGCCAGAACGCACTTCTCAGCCTACTATGCAAGGCCCGATTTGCCTAATAAGCCAAGTTTTCATGAATTAATGTTTTTTAGACTACCTAACCTACCTAACCTACCCTAACCTACCTTTTTCGGCAACCTAACCCAACCTAACCTATGAAGATAGGTTAGGTTAGGTTAGGTAGGGTTGGTTAGGTTCGGTCATATATCTACGTTAATTTTAACTACAATAAAAAAAAATTCACCTCATACATAATGAAATGGGTAGCTTTATCATTTCATAAGAAAAAAATTAGAAAAAATATATTAATTCAGGAAAACTTGGCTTATTAGGCAAATCGGGCCTTGAATAGTAGGCCAAAAAGTGAGTTCTGGCTACTAGGTACGACATATATATATATATATATATATATATATATATATACATATATATATATACATATATATATATATATATATATATATATATATATATATATATATATATATATATATATATATATATATATATATATATATATATATATACATATATATATATATATATATATATATATATATATATATATATATATATATATATATATATATATATATATATATATATATATATGTCGTACCTAGTAGCCAGAACTCACTTCTCAGCCTACTATGCAAGGCCAAATTTGCCTAGTAAGCCAAGTTTTCATGAATTAATTGTTTTTTGACTACCTAACCTACCTAACCTAACCTAACCTAACTTTTTCGGCTACCTAACCTAGCCTAACCTATAAAGATAGATTAGGTTAGGTTAGGTAGGGTTGGTTAGGTTCGGTCATATATCTACGTTAATTTTAACTCCAATAAAAAAAAATTGACCTCATACATAATGAAATGGGTAGCTTTATCTTTTCATAAGAAAAAAAATAGAGAAAATATATTAATTCAGGAAAACTTGGCTTATTAGGCAAAACGGGCCTTGCATAGTAGGCTGAGAAGTGCGTTCTGGCTACTAGGTACGACATATATATATATATATATATATATATATATATATATATATATGTCGTACCTAGTAGCCAGAACGCACTTCTCAGCCTACTATGCATGGCCCAATTTGCCTAATAAGCCAAGTTTTCATGAATTAATTGTTTTTCGACTACCTAACCTACCTAACCTAACCTAACCTAACTTTTTCTGCTACCTAACCGAACCTAACCTATAAAGATAGGTTAGGTTAGGTTAGGTAGGGTTGGTTAGGTTTGGTCATATATCTACGTTAATTTTAACTCCAATAAATTTTTTTTATCTCATATATAATGAAATGGGTAGCTTTATCATTTCATAAGAAAAAAATTTGAGAAAATATATTAATTCAGGAAAACTTGGCTTATTAGGCAAATCGGGCCTTGCATAGTAGGCTGAGAAGTGAGTTCTGGCTACTAGGTACGACATATATATATATATGCATGCAACAATGATCACAAAAATGTAAAAAAAACCACATTTGAAAAATAGAGAATGCTTAATGCATTTTTGGCTAATTCGCCTTCATCAGAGCAAAGTAGAGTGAAGCATTCTACTTTGCTCTGATGAAGGCGAATTAGCCGAAAACCGGTTAAGCATTCTCTATATTTCAAATGCGTTTTTCTGCATATATACATATATATATATATATATATATATATATACAGTATATATATATATATATATATATATATAGAGAGAGAGAGAGAGAGAGAGAGAGAGAGAGAGAGAGAGAGAGAGAGAGAGAGAGAGAGAGAGAGAGAGAGAGAGAGAGAGAGAGAGAGAGAGAGAGAGAGAGAGAGATATGATTTAAAAAATGACCCTTACATATAATAGAGCTCGCCCCTAAACCCCTGATATTAAGCAGGTGTTGGTGTTCCTTCAAGGCCTCACATTATTGTGACAGATTCTCGAGGAGCCTCCACCACGCCATGCTGCAACGCTTAACGTTAACCTTACCATGATAATCTGGCGTCAAATACTGCATTTGTTTGCTGAAAATTACCAAAGTTTAGTTAAATACACAGAAAGAAACATGTAAAAATTTTAAAAAGTGGTGCAACTACACAATTTTAACCAATTCCAATAACTGTTTACATATGTACTGTTTTACTATTAATAGAGAATTAGATTCAAGAAAGGCTTGAAAGGCAGTGCCAAGAAAAGCATATTTATTGATGAAAAGAGAATGCTCCCATGTTTTCATAATATAATTTTATGAGAGCTTTTTCTTCTGTACTCACCACTGTAATATTTATCCATAAATTAATTTTTAGGTACATCATTATAATAACTTATAAGTTGACATAAAATTATTATTCATGTAGGAATACTATGAATATCTAACAAATTTATGATTAAAAACTATAAACTTATACACACTGTGCTTTACTATTTTGTGTAATGTGCTGAATATATTTAGTACATTTCAATCTATAGCTTAAATTCATTACTCATTTTCCTTACAAGAAAAAGATAGCAAAGGCAAACTATTACTATATAGGCAGACATATATACAGAGTACCAAATGCATTTTATTTACTATCCATAAAAATTGTTTTCCACATAGTGCAAACACATTTATCTGCTCCTAAAAAAGGCTTTTGGCAGAGTTACTCATAAGAGGTTCTTCTGGAAACTGGAACATCCTGGAGGAGTGACAGAGTGTGTCCTAACATGGATGATGGATGAAAATTTTTCTAGTGGTCAGAAAAATGAAGGTAGTAATCAAAGGCAATGTATCAGACTGCAGAAATGTCACAGGTTGAGTACCATAGGGTTCAGTTCTTGCACTGGTAATGTTCACAGTCTACATAAATGACCTAGAAGAAATACAGAATTGTATAAACATGTTTTCCAATGATGCTAAGATACTAGGGAAAATAAGAAATTTAGACGATTGCACACACACACACATATCTTAAGAAGCACATCAACAAACTGGAAAAGGTGCAAAGATATGCTACTAAGTGGCTCCCAGAACTGAAGGGCAAGAGCTACGAGGAGAGGTTAGAGGCATTAAATATGATAAAACTTGAACACAAAAGAAAAAGAGGTGATATGATCACTACGTACAAAACAGGAATTGATAAAATCGATAGTTCCTGGTGTCAGGAAGATTTCCTGACACCAAGAACTTCAAGAACAAGAGGTCATAGATTTAAACTAACTAAACAAAAGTGCCGAAGAAATATAAGAAAATTCACTTTCGCAAACAGAGTGGTAGATGGTTGGAACAAGTTAAGTGAGAAGATGATGGAGGCCAAAACCGTCAGTAGCTTCAAAGCGTTATATGACAAAAAGTGCTGGGAAGACGGGACACCACGAGTGTAGCTCTCATCCTGTAACTACACTTAGGTAATTACACATACATAGTATACACACATTTATCTGCTCCTAAAAACGTTTTTTGACAGTTACACATAAGAAGTTTTTCTGGAAACTGGAATATACAGAAGGAGTGACACAGAGGCTCCTAACATGGATGATAAATTTTCTAACTGAGAGAAAAATGAGCGCAGTAATCAGAGGTAATAGTATTAAACTCCAGAAATGCCATGAGTGGAGTACCACAGGGTTCATTTCTTGCACCAGCATTATTCATTGTCTACTTATATGACCTACCAGAAGAAATACAGAATTATTTGAACATATTTTCTAATGATGCTAAGATTTGACTAAATGTAAACTCTGTCAGCAGAACTATTCGCATACTTTGCGTCATTATAAAATGGAAAAAATCATGGAATTCAGAGATAATTCACCCTTATTCAGAGATAACTCACCCTTAACATTGACAAAACTTTCTATATTTTGTTTGGTAATAAATCCTCAAATGAAATTAATTTAACCCTTAAACCGCGCATATCATATATATATGATATCAGTGACAAAACCGAAACTGCGCACATCATTTATATATGCTTTTGTGTCTAGCGCTATAATTTAAACGCGCCGCCTGGGATAGAGGCAGCTATAGTATAGCCACAACCAATAGTTGCCAGATGCCACCTAGAAAAAAAATCCAGGCCAACATTCTTGGGTGTTAGAGCATCAGTATTGAGCAAGCCACCAAGGCTGGTGCACGCAGCACTGAGCTCACAGCACCTCTGTTCAGCTTTTGATCACAGCATCACCTACAAATGCCATAATATACATGATACTGCTATTATTTAGCGTTGATTGTATTATAGAAGACCCCTGACTGTGATAAAACTGACCAGGATTCTGATAATAGCAGGATTGTGGTGATATTTAGCGCTGTGCTCCATGGAGGGAGGAGTAAGGCTGTGGGAATGAGGGTTGTGGCGTCGTCTTCTGACTGTGTGTGGCCACCTTTTATTGACTGCACTCACCATACCAGCTTAGTGGTTCGCTATGGTGAACACAAATGTAGATATTTATATATAACGTGTGTATAGTGTGAGATAACAGCAAGAGGAGTAGGTTGGGAGCCGCCATTTTGGTGAGGGACATGCTTCGTCTGCATGACTTGTCATGTTGTTTACTGGTGGCCGCTATGGTCTTTGGGTACCATACCAGCTTATTTGTACAGGATGGTGAATAAAACAGGTAGATACTTATATATATAATGTGTGTATATTTTTTTTTTGAGATATATACAAGAGTTGTTACATTCTTGTACAGCCACTAGTACGCGTAGCGTTTCGGGCAGGTCCCTGGAATACGACCCCCTGCCGCGAAGAATCGTTTTTTTCATCCAAGTACACATTTTACTGTTGTGTTAAACAGAGGCTACAGTTAAGGAATTGCGCCCAGTAAATCCTCCCCGGCCAGGATACGAACCCATGACATAGCGCTCGCGGAACGCCAGGCGAGTGTCTTACCACTACACCACGGAGACTGTAAATATATAGCATAATAACACCACAAACAATATTGTTGGAGGAGAAATATTAGTGCGTCTGGCCTTGAGGGCGGCCGTCACCAGCTGACTATGTGAATAGCTACGTCTTTGTGCCTTTACTCACTATACAAGCTTAGATGTACAGTTATGGTGAACAAAACATGTAAATACGTATATATAACATCTGTGTATAGTGAATAAATGCAAAAACAGTATTGTGGGAGGAGAATGAGGGCGAGTGAGGTGTTGTTGAGGGAGGCAGTGGCAATGAGTGGCTGGCTGGTGTGTGGCGGTCACTCCTCATTGCTTTTTGACTCACAAGACCAACTTAGTAGTTCGTTATGGTGAACAAAACATGCAGATACTTATATATAACCTGTGTATATAGTGTAACAACAGCAAAACTATTTGTTTATTGCTTTATGAACATAATAATTGAATCACTAATATGCACACCATAATTTTGAGTACAGCGATGGTTCACACATTTTATTATATAAATATACCACAATTCACTGTATGGAATAATATTACTGCAAAAAACTAAGAGAAAATCAATCAAAGACATTGAAATAATTAGGTAATAATATATTTGTGGCAACTGCCATCTGACAGCTCGGGCGGAGTAGACCTCTTCTGGCGAAGGCTCTGCCAACGCCCCTTTTTTACCAGGTTTCCCTACCCTATTGCAGCTAAAATATGCCACCTACAATTTTTTTGTTATTTTTTTCTGTGATCAGGGAACAAAAATGAACACTTCTATAAGATGAAAGAATTTTTTGGATTTTTGTTTTTGTTGCACCTGTGGGTGTTAATTCCATTTGGGCCCCTAGTGGTTTGAGGGTTAAAACCCCTTCCCTGATTACAGAAATGTAAAAATAAACTCAAAATTGTACTTACTTTAGCTGCAATGGGGTCTGGAAAATGGTGCGTGACATCATGAATTGCTGGTCGCCCCTAGCATAGACTCCTGGGGGCAGTCACACGCTACGTTCAAGATTCACGAGTTGCCACAAATATATTTTTATTCATTTTTTGCGCCAAGTTCTAAATAGATTTGTTTTGTTTTTTCTTGCCAATCCTATGTATAATGAACACGTTGGCGGTCTCCTTCCTGATTTTACTAGATACATATTGAAACAGTTGAGCACTGCAACATCTATTTTGAAAAAGAAAAAAGAACTTTCTGGGGGGGAGCCCCGTTGGCTCCCTGGAGCTTTCCCAGGCTGATATGCTAATGTCAGACTTTGGCATCAGTCATGTGTATGGAGTTCTTAGGCCTACCAGGGACCACGGCCAGAACCGGGCCCCCTCAGAGAGGCAGGGGGAGCAATGGCCTATAGAAACCCCCGTGTGGTTGGAAGTGTTCTATGTCTGCCATCGACTGGAACAGGCACCCAGAAAGGTAAGCGCCTCAAAACAAACCCCTATTCTGGTTAAAATTGCTACCAAAAGCCGAACTAGTGGATAGAACTCCCCAACAGAAAACAAGCAAACTAGTGTGACATCACACATCGCCGCACCCTGTCTGCGCAGTTCCCCCCTCTCTGGGAGCGGGAAGGGGGAGCCCCAGACCCTTCACGCCGGCAAGCCACACCTCAGTTTTGAGGCTGGATGTCAAAAACACAGAAACACAAAAATCACAGTGATACAAAAAAGAACAATGTCGAACAAGTTTGGACTTGATAAACCTGAAAAGAGTAGCAACGTGTTCGCATTGTGTGGCATGCACGGCTAACAAACGACTTAGTTTTTTATTTGGTGCCGGCATCACGTTAGCTTTGATGACATGTTATACGTATGTTCCTCTAGAACATTTCATTGAGACCACATTGATACCAAAATGAAACACGTACATCGAAAATTACAGTCAAAAACATGAAAAAGAGTATAAACTTTTCAATAGGAGTGTAGCCGATGTGCAGTTGGGCGTGCGGTAGCAGGTATCCCTTGGGCAACTTCCCATGGTCTTGAGGGTGGGGCGTGCCCATGTCTTGTACGTTATATTCATATGTCTGTGTAGGGAATTTTATTGGGATCGCAGTAATACCAAAATTAATGACATAGAACAATTCTGGGGTTGACAAACCTGAAAAGAGCATAACATCTCATCGCTGTTTGGTGCTCACGGCTAACGATCACCATAGTTTTTTATTTGGTGCGGGCCTCATGTCGGCTTTGGTGAAATTTTATATATATATATATGCGGAAAATCCACAGAGAAATATGAAATGAGGTGAACGTTTCGGCTAGTTAAAGCCTTTGTCAACACCAGACTGACTAAGGAGAAGGGAGAAGGGGGAGGATATATAGGCCGACACCTGACCAACTCATCCCTAGGGTTTGGTCAGGTGTAATTAACCAAAAACAGGTATAACTTAGCTTAGAATGGTCAAAGAGGATTAAGCGGTCAGAGAATAAGGATGAAAGATTAAAGAAAAACCTCATGAACACACAATATATGAATATACAATTATAATGAGACATTGTAAGCCTCTCTATCAGAGTTGTTTCTTAAACTGTTGTGCAATATTATAACTTAAAAATGGATCAAGTTTGTACATTCCAGTACTAACATTAAGAAGATTTGGACACTGACTGATTAGAGCAGACTCAATCAAATTCCGTTCCACGAAATCCCCACAATTGGTAATGCTTTTTGCCCCATTCCAGTTAATATTGTGATCGCATAAACTCGTATGTAGATACAATGCATTAGACGTTTGGGCAGTTCTAATACTATAAGCATGTTGTGACAACCGCAATTGTAAGGACTTTCCTGTTTGTCCAAGGTACACAGAATCACAATCATTGCAGGGAATCGAATACACACAACCTGCTGTATCAGGGGAGTTTTTTATTAAATTGGATTTGATCGTACTATTAGTGAACACCAAATTTATATTAAGTTTCTTAAAAATCAGAGACAATTTTTCAAGTTTTTCAAGTCGACATATGCGTTAACAACACTCCTCTTGTACCTGTCTGGGCAGTCGCTGTTGGCATCTACACTAAGGAAACGAACATAGGAATGTGCCTAAATGCCAACAGCGACTGCCCAGACAGGTACAAGAGGAGTGTTGTTAACGCATATGTCGACCGTGCTCTCAGCCACAGCTCAGAATGGAAGCAAGTCGACGAAGAACTCTGTAGGGTAAGGCAGGTCCTAGTCAATAACGGCTTCTCCAATGGTTTCGTCGAAGACATCATAAGAAGGAAAGTGAAAAGCCATGCAACCTCTGAAGAGACAACTAACACAACACCTATACCCCCTATTAGACTATTTTACAGGAACTTCTTTTCCACAGCTCATAAAACGGAGGAAAGGGTCCTGAAAGATATTGTTAATAGAAACGTTATCCCTACAGACAAAAATCAGAGGATACAACTGACGATTTACTATAAAACCAGAAAAACGGCCAGCCTACTCATGAGAAACTCTCCAGACACAAAACAGAACACTTTAAAAGAGACTAACATCGTCTATGCCTTCAAATGCCCTCTTGGGGACTGTAAGCTCCAAAAAACCCAGTATATAGGCAAGACAACAACATCTCTTTCTAGGCGTTTAACGATGCATAAGCAACAGGGCTCCATTAAGGAACATATAATCTCTTCCCACAACCAAACCATCGCCAGAGAAATCCTAGTAAACAACACAGAAATCATCGATAGATACAGCGATAGCAGGCGGCTTGATGTTTGCGAGGCACTACACATCAAGAAGTCAACACCAGCAATCAACAGCCAATTATTGCACAACTATATTCTATCCACCTCAAGACTCTGCTCCAATATAGAAGCATCAAGAAATATGGACCAATAGGCTTTCTACAAACACTTCTATTCAAATATCCATTGTTTCGTGTTCTGTCTTGTGTTGATGAAATTAATACCCTATTAATACCATCTTGTTCTGTCTTGTGTTGATGAAATTAATACCCTATTAATGCCACATCTTGTTCTGTCTTGTGTTAATGCCACATCACCCCTTCCACCTCACTCAAAGGTAGATATAAAATCGGAGATGCGTAAGTTCTATTCAGTTGTGTATTTGTGAACTAAAGTCTTTGAAAATGTAATAAGTTTTACGAAACGCGCTCGTGTCGCGTCAGACTAGAAATAAAAATGAATTTTGGAGAATTGATTTTTGATTTACCTCCAACAGTGAAAAGAAATGTACGAAAGATTGAGAAAATTCGTGTTAGAATTATTAATCTTACTTTTTCGGTCATATTTAATAATATATATATATATATATATATATATATATATATATATATATATATATATATATATATATATATATATATATATATATATATATATATATATATATATATATATATATATATATATATATATATATATATATACAGTGGCACCTTGACTTACGATTGCCCCTACTTACGATAATTTTGAGTTACGATGTAAATTTCATCGAAAAATGCGACTCGATATCCGATAGTGTCGTCGACTTACGATTTTTGTTGGTACACGTTCGGGTTGACTGAGAGCATGGTTCCCGGTCACACGGCCGACTTGCCTCAGTTTACTACAGCTGCCCGCTTAGTGACGATCACGCCTATAAGAAATTTCGCTTTTGTGGTGATATTTTGCATTTTGAATATTAAAGTAATTATTATATATCATGCCAAGAGTCCCAGGAAAGTCAGTAGTAAGGCTCAACATATGAGATCCCATGTAAGGTTGACCATAGAGCAGAAACAAGAGATCATTTGTAAATATGAAAATGGTGTGCGGGTTGTTGGCCTGGCTAGGCAGTACAACAAATCTCAGTCAACGATATCCACCATACTGGCTAAGAAAAAGGACATTATGGGTGCTAAAGTGATGCATCATTACAGACAAATGTTAAAATGAAGGGAAAAACAAATGTCTCTTGACAAATTTGTAGTGAGACAAACAAGCACTGAACCACAACCAGGTCCTAGTGGTATTCAGGCAAAACGTAGGAGAGAGAGTACCCCAGAGAAAACATCATTGCCTGATGTGATAATGGAAGGCGACTTCCCTTCCAAACAGTAACAACTCTCCTCCTTCCCCCTCATCACCATCTTCCATATGCCATCAAGAGCCCTCCATAAAGGTAAGATAAACTTAGGTACTGTATTGTAGTTAGAAAAAACATTGTATTCAGTATAACATGTATTTGTATGTTAATATTTTGGGAGGGTGGGGAACGGATTAATTCAAATCCCTTTATTTCTTATGGGAAAAATTGCTTCGACTTTCGATCTGTCTCTGGGAACGGATTAGCATTGTAAGTCGAGGCCCTATTGTATATATATTTTTTTTACTGTATCTAGCCAGCTATTTTATGGAGACTATAACTTGCCATTTCATACTAATAGAATTGCATGCAATAAACATCTTAAAGACATTGTTATACTGCCATGATATAAATACTATGCACACAGGACACTGAGGTAATTACTTAGGTAATTACAGGACACAAATTTACCTAAAATTGCTATAACACCAAGAATACTATGACAGTTACTAGCATTCATCCAAAGAACTTATGACAAAAAAAAATACTTACTCTTTTATTACTAGATTAGATCTTCTTTCAGGATCTCCGTTCATTATTCTAAGTGGACGCATTGGGATCCCTTCATCGTCCTCACCCAGGGATTGAGAGCTACAGAGGAGAAGGGCAAGTAGGAGGGGGAAATGAGCAAGTAGGGTTACATGCAAAAGGCAAAACATCCCTGCATGGAAGCTGAACTCTCTTACTCATAAATAATTGTCTGGTATCATTCAACAAACATATATTCAGTATATTATAGGGTGTGTTTTATGTGCTTTTGTTTGGCATGTAATTACATTACCAAAGTGTAATTTCCTAAGTGTAGTTACAGCATGAGAGCCACACTTGTGTAGCATCCCAATACTCTATCATATGATGCTTCAAAACTACTGATGATTTTAGCATTCACCATCTTCTCACCTGTTCCAATTACAGTATTTACAAATCACTTCACTACAGGGAACTTTGTTATATTTTTGGCACATTTGTTTCCTAAGCTTTAACCTGTGGCATCTTGTTGAAGTTACAAGACTCAAACATTGTTCCTTGTCCATTTTGTCAATTCGTTACTGTTTGGTACATTCATTACTCTTGAAACCAAATTTTTCAACCGTTGCCTTTTCACCATTCTCTTTGAGACATGGACTCAACATTTACAGATGTCCCTGTGGACATTACCATCAACTTTAACCCTTAAACAGCGCAAATCATACATATATGATTTGCATATTTAATTAAAATAGTCCTACACATACATAGAGCTCACATCTGCTACCTCAGACCACCAGTAACCATCCCCCATCTTGAAAAAAAATCCTGAGTCCCTCACTTTCCTTCTAGGGCCTTTGTGAGAAAATTATGACCATTGCTTGCCAACATCACCATCCAGTATCTGAATGTTTAGGGCAGTCATAGAGGAGACACTAAACTTTTAGCAACAGCAAATGAGTGATTACCATGTATATATTTGAGGCAAAATGTGTGCTATATGCAATTTTAAGATTTAGGCTTAAAATATATTTATACAAGTATTATTATGAATAAGTATGTGGGTGTCTTTATATCTTTACTTGTATATCCATACATACTTATATTTTCAAAGTTTTACATAATAGACAGTAACTTTGACACACAAATACAACCTGTTAGCATGAAAAGACTAAATTAATAAATTGAGAAACAATGAAAATAAATGAACAATGTGTTTTCTATGCAGCACCTCAACTAAAAATATGCAACTTCTCCAGGCCACTATAACTAAACCACAAGAGCTAGAGACTTTTTATTTAGATTTTTGTGCTTCCCGAAGGCTAATTAACAATGTCATAAGAAAAAATATTTTTTCAGAACAATTTTTTTCTTGAGCGCCCTGGGGATGCTTGAAATTTAACAGTTTGCTGTTTAAGGGTTAATCTTAGAATCTACCATGACAATTCTACTATAAAGCTAGATATATCAGAGTCTGCCCTTCGAAATCTCCTGGAGATTTACACTATAATGTTTCAACCATTTGTATTAATATAGTATTTTTGAAATAATGATTAGGTTATGGATGAAAAAATTTCTGACTGATAAAAAAAAATGAGGGCAGTAATCAGAGGCAATGTATCGGACTAGAGAAATGTCACAAGTGGAGTACCACAAGGTTCAGTTCTTGCACCGGTGATGTTCACTGTCTCCATAAATGATCTAGCAGTTGGAATACAGAATTATATGAACATGTTTACTGATGATGCTAAGATAATAGGAAGGATAAGAAACTTAGATGACTGTCATGCCCTTCAAGAAGACCTGGAAAAAATAAGTATATGGAGCAACCCATTGGCAAATGGAATTTAATGTGAATAAATACCATGTTATGGAATGAGGAATTAGGAGAACATAGAGCCCACACAACCTATAAAATATGTGAGAAATCTTTAAAGAATTCTGATAAAGAAAGAGATCTAGGGGTGGTTCTAGATAGAAAACTATCACGTGAGGACCACATAAAGAACGTTGTGCGAGGAGCCTATGCCACGCTTTCTAACTGCAGAATTGCTTTTAAATACATGGGTGGTAAAGAAATTGTTGATGACTTTTGTTAGGCCAAAGCTAGAATATGCAGCGGTTGTATATCTTAAGAAGAACATCAACAAACTGGAAAAGGTGCAAAGACATGCTACCAAGTGGCTCCCAGAACTGAAGGGCAAGAGCTACGAGGAGAGGTTAGAGGCATTAAATATGCCAAAACTAGAACACAAAAGAAAAAGAGATGATATGATCACTGCATACAAAATAGTAACAGGAATTGATAAAATCGATAGGGAAGATTTACTGAGACCTGGAACTTCAAGAACAAGAGGTCATAGATTTAAACTAACTAAACAAAGATGCCGAAGAAATATAAGAAAATTCACTTTCGCAAACAGAGTGGTAGACGGTTGGAACAAGTTAAGTGAGAAGGTGGTGGAGGCCAAAACCGTCAGTAGTTTCAAAGCATTATATGACAAAGAATGCTGGGTAGACGGGACATCACGAGCGTAACTCTCATCCTCTAACTACACTTAGGTAATTACTAAAATGATTCTATTCACAACCCTTTGGGAGAACATTTATATGCAGATAGATACAGGTAGCCATGGGGTCCCCACGAGGAGTTCTCTTTGGTAACTTTTATATGGGAACACTAGAAGACAGTATCTTCATTTCCATAGGAAAACCTCACATCTACTGCAGATACATCAATGACATATTCATGTGTGTATGTGTGAAAAACCTCCAGGAAATGTTAGGAATAAAAGATCTTCTTACTAAACACTCGGTACTTAATTTTATCCACAGAGTAGACATCGATGGTACGCTCCCATTCCTCGATGTCTAAGCAAGAACCAAAGACAATCATTTTCACCATGGAAGTTTATACAAAACCTACCAACATGGGAATGTGTGTGAATGGCCACAGTAAGTGCCCAAATAGATATAAAAATAGTGTGATAAACTCGCATATACACATAGCCCTTACACATTGTTCTGACTGGCAGAACATACGTAAAGAATTGGAAAGAAGCCTTCAAGCATTAATAAACAATGGATACATGAATAGAGAAGATAACACCCATATCAGAAGATATTTAGAAATGGTACAATGGAAAACAACAACCTCAACAGCACGCAACACTCCCATAAAACTATTACAAATCCACTAAGAGTTCACTGTATAAAACAGAAAAAAAGAATGTAATTTAAAATGGAGTGAAACTGACAGCCCCAGACCAAAAATTGAACTTCATTATCTATTACCAAATAAAAAGGATTATTGAAATAATATTCAAGAACAGCCCCAATAAACAATACAACCCTCTCCAAAAGGCACACCTGGTATACAAATAAAATGCCCCAGTGAAGCATTGAAAACCCCTGTGCCCAAATGTCTACCCAAGACATGACCTCAAAAATGGCTGTGAGAGACAGGGAGGAGGATATGGAGAGCCACATCCAAATCAAATGCGTACAGGGAAGGATATGTAAACCCCCTCTCATGTAGAAACAATCCCTGCCCATAAGACACAAGGGCCCAAGCAGAATAAAAAGGACTGCAAGAGCTCCTAGCAGACTTCTACCCCCTTCCCTGAGCCCCGGGAACCTCTGACACAGGTCCCGGGGCAGAGCCCCGAGACACAAATTTACAATCAAAATTTACTGTAATTTGTAAAAATTATAATATGTAAATTTATAGTAGATTTAGTATTTTACTGTTCTGTAATTGATTACTTTATTGTATCTTGACTCCATTTTATCTATATGCAAACTGATATTGACCCTGAACTATATCTACTGTCACAAATCCACAATAACCAGCATACTGATCATCACTACTGCAGGTATTACACAGCAAACCTTGCAAAAAACCAGCGTTGAATGTAATGAAACGCCATTTTCTGGGTGAGCCCCGTTGGCTTCCTGGAGCTTATTGAGCTAATGTATGTTATATTAGACTAGGACATTAGCTATGGAGTTCAGATCTACCAGGGACCAGTGCCAGAACCTGGACCCCCCAGGAAAGGTTTCAGGGAGCAATGGCCCTAGAAAACCCCCTTGTGGTTGGGGGTTTTCCTTATCTGCCATCGACCGGGGTTAGGCACCCAGAAAGATAGGCATAACAAAACAAACCCCCACATGGTAAGAAACTAACACAAAAAAACGAATAGAGAGGTAGAAACTCCATACAATCCCAAGGAAACAAGCAAACTTCACACTTTACTGCCGTGCTGCTCGTCCGCGCAGCTCCACGCCCCGAGAGGGGGTGGCCCGGACTTCACCTCACCAGCTGCCTAGCACCAGTTCGGAAGCTAAGCTTCAACCAACGTGAAAAAAACGCTGACCGGTGGGAGGGAGGATATCCAGGGGAGCCTCTGGGGCTCATCCAGAAAATGGCGTTTCATTACATTCAATGCTGGTTTTCTGTGGGGAGCCCCTATGTATGGCTCCCTGGAGCTTCATACCCAAAAAGAAGGAAAAGAAAGGGCTAACCCGGGAGGCGGCCACCACAAACTCCGCGACACGAAGTTGAGACAACAGGCAGCAACCTGCAACCCAAAGCAACACAAGAACGCACAGGAGCAGACATGCTCTCAAAAGAGCGAGCGGCCAGGAGCCTGTGCGACCCCTAAATCCTCGTACCCAAAATGAGCCCAAGACGTCACCAAACACGGCAGCGAAAGCTGCAAATGTCCAAACGACATGAGTGCAAGGATAGTCTGCAGGCTGGTAGACTTAAACCTACAGATGACCTGGGAGACCCGAGCCCTGAAACAGGGAACGAGGGGAACCGGATCAACCCAAAGTGCATCCCCAGCCACGGCACGCAGGTAACGGCGAAGAGCCGCAACAGGACAACACATGTCGCACTCCCGGCCGAACCAACCAAGCATGAATAACCCAAAGACCATTCTGGAAAGCAGCCATCTCGACTGTCGCGAGAAGGATGGAGAAAGGCTGCAAGCGAACAAACCTACCACCAGTACCAAAAGAGCAGAAACCTCTGAGCAGGAGAGCTGGAGGATCTTCGATCCGACCCACAGAGGCCAATGCCAACAAAATATGGCCTTTGAAAAACAATCTTGAACCGAAGGGGCAACCACAAACCGAGGAAGGATAAGAGAGCACCCTGATCAAGGACCAGGACAGCTCAGGCGGTGCATGAGCAGGCAGGAGGTGAAACAAAACACGAGAAGCGTACGGACCGGGACGGATGTGACGTCCACCCCGAACGCAAGCCGGAGGGGCTCCACCAGTGCTGCACAATACGTGGCAACAGTAAAAAGCATCAATTAACAGTCCTTAAACCCCAAGAAAGGACAAGATAATCCCGATGTGTAAAAGAAGACAACCTACGAAAGAGCAAGAAAATGGCGAATAGAAACGCCAGGAACGTCATACTGTCGCCGAGATGAAGCTCGCAGGTGGGACACCATAAACGAAGTCATCTGATCACCAAAGAGATGGTGATATACCTGGGTCAAAAGAGCAGACGCGAAGAGCCGAGGAGAAGGCCGAACCAGTCATGTACAGGACCGGTCCAATCTGCCGAAAGAGGCGAAGCCACGGAAAATGCCCCGGGTTCTGACACATATCAAGAAGCGTCTGAAAACAAAGCTGGGCTGGCCACCAAGAAACCATGAGGACCACTCTCCTTGGAAAAGACTCCAACCAAGTCAGAACCCGAAGCAACAGTTGGAACGGGAGAAGAGGAACAGGTAACTCCACCTCAACCAGTCCTGCCGAAAGGCATCCAATGTGAATGTCTCACAGGTGGGTAAGGGCACCACATAGAATGGGAGATGCCGAGACCACACCGACACAAAGACATCCATGTCTAGGAGTCCATATGTCCAGCAGAGCCAACAAAATGAGTTGGCGATGACCGGCCAATCCGTGAACAGAGGACTGAACCGAGACAGGCCGTCCGCCAGGACGTAGGACACCCCGGACATGAAATGCACAGCTAGCCAAACCCCGAGAATCCAGCAGACGAGCCACTCAAAGGGACCAACCCCAAAGGTCAAGGAGCTAAGAGAATCCCCGTGGCTCCGGCAATGAACCACCGAAAAACAGCCTGAATGGAGCCGGACGGGAGAACCCCAAATGAGCCAAACCATCCAAAGCGCAAACCAGACAGCCACGACCTCCCAAACCGTGCTGTGAGCCCAATGGACAGATGGACCCCACCATCCCTGGCCGGCCTGGTGAGCACTGGCCACAATGCCCCAGCCTGAGAGATGACCCGTCCGTGAACACATCGAGCGAAGGCTCGGGGTGGCGCCAAGGAACGGAACCACAAAACCCCAAAAGAGGAAGCCGGTGATGCAGCACTAACACAAGATCCCTGGAGGACAAACCCAACAATTGCAAGAGAGGCGGAATGGGAGTCCCCAAAGGAACCGAACAGACGCCGAAGCAAAACCCGACCCAACGGGCAGACCAGCACGGCAAAGTTCAGACTTCTGCACAACTGCTCGAGCAACCACCGAGTGACCCGAGACCCCCTCATAAAGAACCGAAGGCAGGACCACAGCCGCAGCAATGCTTCTGGAGGGAAAGACAATTAAGCGGTCCAAGAGTCCTAAACAAGACCCAGCCTGGTCCGAACCCGGGACAGAACCAGATGGAACAGCCTCCAGATCACCAGGAATCCAAACCCAGTGATCTGGAAAGAATCACACCCCTGGTGAGCAGACAAGCGGACAGACTGAGAACCCACACCAGGCAGTCAGCGAGGTAGGCCAGAAACCAAATCTCGAGCAGACGTAGACATGTCACCAAGATCCAGTAAAGGTGTGTAAATACACTAAGTGCCAATTACAAACTAGGGAAGGCAACAAAAGCAGCAAGCCTGAAGCCCCACCACCCACTGCGCCAGTCCCGGAACACTGGAGAGGAACGTGCCAACAAGTGACCCGGAGGTCCAGGGACACCATCCATACACCCGGCCCCAACAGAAGCCGGACCGGAGACAACAGTCTTCCAAAGAAGGCAAAGAATCCAGGGGGGTAGACTGCATAAGTCCAGAAGAACTGCAATGCCAGTGTCTGCACTAAAACAGGCGGGAACCTCAGAAGGATGGGGCGGAACGACCACGTCCAAATGCACCCACACCAAGATGACATGAAGAGCAGGGGAAAAAGCCCACCCCGCCAGCCCTGAACCCCCCAAATGGGGAGAAGCTGCCCGATGCCACCAGAGGCCAGAAGACAGCCACAAGCGAGAGCCAACAAAGCAAGCTGCCCCCACCCCCCTGTGCCCCATCAACAGCGAAGGGAACCGAACCCCTTCCGAAAGAAAATGTATATACTGCAGATAAATACACACATACATATATGTACAAATATATACACATATACACATATATACATACATACCTACACACAAAATGTATAAAAATATACATACAAACGTGAAAATAAAATTGAAAAATAAATTAAAGAAAAGAAAAAGACAAGCCACCGACCTGGAGGGTAGAGAGCACCACGCTGATCTGACAAAGAAGGCACCAAGAGAGCACAAAAACTGCACCAAAATACCCACCTCAACAACAAAAACCCAAAACCCTGGCACGACCACAACACGTGCCAAGACCCAAAAATATCAGCCTGCAAGCCAGGAAGACCCTGGAACCCCAGAAGGCAGAACCTGGTCACTAACGAGGTAACAAAGCCCCCTGAAACCACAAAGGGTGCCCAAGAGGAAGAAACCTCCAGAACGAAACCAAAGAACTCAAGGGAACCTGGAATCAAACCTGGAGAAGCCCAAACTACCACATTTGCCAGTGGAATTGTACCACTGAAGGACAAAGCACAGCACCAAGACAGAACCCCCAGGGAAATTACCAAAATAGACCGAAAAATGAGGGACAAGGTGTGGGAGCAAGCGTAAACAGACAGGGACACTAAGCCCAAACCCTAGGGCCAAGATCCAAAACAGACAGATATCGCAAAAACCAGTGTAAAAACCAATATCCAAGCATTCCTAGAGGAACAGAAGATGGGCGTAAAACCCCAGAAAATCAAAGAAACTGGCAACAGGAGGATAAAACCCCTGAAAGAAGTGAAAAAACTCACCCAAAATGGGAGCTCCCACATCTCGTCCTAGGTAAACAAACCGCAGCGCCGCCCTGGTGGTCAAGAGGGGAGTTATCTGCAGAAAAGTAAATGGCCACCACACTAAGGAGCCATGACCGATGCAATTGAGCTCAAAACACGCTAGCAAATGTGGGAAGCAAGTAGACATGAGGGACAAAAAACCCCGCCCAGAAGCAGAAGACCCAGGCAGGGGCAAACAGCCCCAGAACTGCAAGCAGGCATCCCCCACAGCCCCAGGAACCCGCAACAGAGGCCCCAGGGCAGAGCCGTCCTCCACGCCCTCTGCCCTCAAAGAAAAGGAAGAGTCCAGGGGAAAGGCAGCATAGAAAGGGCCACTGGTAAGACCCAGAAGCCTTGGCAGGAGGAACAGGCTCGAAAACCTCTGTCCCCAACCTGAACGGGGCAGCCTCCGAAGCCGCCCGAGTCTCAGCACCAACTAAACCCTGCCCCGACCCCGAAACCCGCAGATGGTCAGGAGCTGGGAACAGGGAGGGAAAGGGGTGAACCGCACCTAACCAAAACAGGGGCGGCTCCAGGGCATCCGGGTGCAAAACCAACCTAGCGTGTTGCAGCAACCTAAACCTAGCTAAAGCTAGCTTCTTTCATCATGATGCCCCTGTTACCTAGCAGTAAATAGGTACCTGGGAGTTAGACAGCTGCTACGGGCTGCTTCCTGGGGGGTGTGTAACAAAAAGGAGGCCTGTTTGAAGACCGCGGGGACGCTAAGCCCCGAAATCATCTCAAGATAACCTCAAGATAGCTTGCAACATGGATGCCGCCTATACTCTGAATAGTAAGGACATCAGAGGAGTACTGGAGAACAAGCAGAGAACACCTCTCACAAGATTCCGGTTCAAGGTGCCAGTGACCCAACAGGCAGCAAGACAGAGGTAAAAGTGGCGACCATCACCCTGAGACAAGGGCACAGCAACCAACGAACCCATACAAGATGGGATGGAACCCGGAAGACACATCCAATTAATGGTCCACCGTGCCCCGACAGGGGTTTTCCAGGGCCCATAGACTGACTGCTACGGGAAGCCCGGGCAAGGATTTGCTAACCGGTTAACACCCAAGCTGACAAGGGGGTAGATGCAACACTGAAACCCCTGCAATGTGTACAATCACGGGAGCCTAGCAGAGGGCCACCAAACACTACAAGTGGAACTATAGCCACTAGGCAGACCCCCACCAGGCAAAGAAAATAAAAACAAAAGAAATCCCCGCAAAAGTACATCATCCCCAGAGGCAACAGGAACCGATCGCCACGTAGATGGCAGGCCGCGCAATACCATGACACCCTAACCAGCACAACACCAGTCCCTACCCAAGGCCAAACAAGGGCCCCAAGCCCCAGCTGGCCCCAAGGGCGAGGCAAAAGCTGAGCAACAAGAACCTTCACAGGAATGGTTCCCGAACGCCCCAGGGAAGATAACTCTGTCACACAGGAGCAGTACACACAGGGCGCTTAGGGAAGGAAGCCCCTAAGCGCATGCAGTCCCGGTACTGATGAGGAACACCTGGCCACCTCACAACACAACACATGGCAGTGATTGCCATGAAGGCAAACACCGCCTAGGAAACTGAGGCTAGAGAAGTGTCTGTCCCAGTTGTCATTAGCTTACAAACTGGTGCTAGGCAGCCAGCACGGTGAGGTCTGGGGGCCCCTCCCCACACCCTCTCGGCGCGGGGACAGCTGCGCGGACAATTGGCGCGGCAGTAAAGTATGATGTTTGCTTGTTTCCTTGGGATTGTATGGAGTTTCTACCTCTCTGTTCGTTTTTTTGTTTTAGTTTCTTAACATGTGGGGTTTGTTTTGTTATGCCTGCCTTTCTGGGTGTCTAACCCCGGTCGATGGCAGATAAGGAAAAACCCCAACACAAGGGGGTTTTCCAGGGCCATTGCTCCCTGAAACCTCTCTGAAAGGGCCAGGTTCTGGCGCTGGTCCCTGGTAGGTCTGAACTCCATAGCTAATGTCTCAATCTAATAAAACATACATTAGCCCGAGAAGCTACAGGGAGCCGTAGGGGCTCCCCAGAGAAAACTTAAGATTGGCCTAGTTACAAAACAAGTAGTTAAGAGATACTCATCAAAGCTTACCAGTATAATAAGTAAAGCAAAAATTTCCTATTATGAGAGTAGATTGGAAGAAGCAAAAGGAAACATAAAAAGCACATGGAAAGCCATCTCTAAGATTCTAGGCTCTAAACAGCAATCACATAACAAGCAGATAAAACTCTCCAAGGATGGTTATACACATGTAAGTTATTTAGAAACGGCAACTGAATTCAATAGCTTTTTTTCATAAGTTGGTGCTAACCTTGCCAGAAAAATCCCACAGACCCAGACACATGTTACTACTTATATTACAGGCAGCTATTCAACTCTCTTCTCCTTTTACCAGTCAGCCCGACAGATGTTATGTCCATCATTCACTCACTAAAAACCAAAGCTGGGAACATTTATGAAATACCATCTATGGTATACAAGAGTGCCACCAATGCCCTTGCACCACCCAGAGCTCTGCTATTCAACAAATCTCTAGTGGCGTACTTTCCCTGATATCCTAAAAAACCAGCGTTAAACGCAATGAAATGCCATTTTCTAGGGTGAGACCCGGAGGCTCCTCGGAGCTATCCAGGCTGATATGTATCCATTAGCGCTCTGGCATCAGTCAAAGTGTATGGAATTCTTGCCTACTGGGGATCACGATCCAGAACCTAGCCCCCTTCAGAGGGGCTCTATAGAAACAAGAAGAAATAGCCTATAGAAACCCCTGTGAGGTTGGAAGCACTCTATGTCTGCCATCGACCGGATCTGGCACCCATAAAGGTAGGCACCCCAAAACAAACCCCTATTCTGGTGAAAATATTGCTACCAAAATCCATGTCAACCAACAAACTCACACTAAACATGGAAAAGACCTACCACATCTTATTTGGAAGCAAATCAACAAATGCAATTCAGCTTCAGATAGACAATATACATCAGCAATAAAAATGATGGAAAGTTCCTAGGCCTATACTTAGACAAAGTGACTCAACTTCAGCATCCACATACACACTTAACCAAGAAAGTCTCTAAAATGGTTGGTATACTCTCTAAATTCAGATATTATGTTCCAGCCTCTGCTCTCCTCTCACTATACTACGTGCTAATCTATCCCTATATTACATATGGTATCTGTGCATGGGTTTAACCACTGCAAACTACCTCAAGCCCATCATCACCTAGCAAAAATCTTTTATCAGGACAATAACAAACTCTGCTTTTAGACAACATTCAGCCCCACTGTTTAACCTTTAAAATGCACAACACATCAATAGCTGTGGTGAGTAACTGTTGCAGAATTGCGCACCATAGCTATTGATGTGGTGGAGTACTATGCTAGATTTAAAAGTCCCGTGGCTACATGGGGTTCATATCAGCTTCCTCTGGGCAATTGTAAACAGACGGCATTATTAAAAAAAATCGTAGGCAACATTCTTGGGTGTAAGAGCCTCAGTACTGAGTGAGCAACCAAGGCTGGTGCATGCAGCATGAGCTAACAACACTGCTGTTCAGGTTGTGACCACAGCATCGCCTAAAAATGCCATAATATACTTGTTCATGCTATTATGTAGTGATGATATTATTACAGAAGACCCCTGACTGTGATAAAACTGACCAGGGTTCTGATAATAGCAGGATTGTGGTGATATATAGCGCTGTGCGCCATGGAGGGAGGAGTAATGCTGTGGGAGGGTAGGGTAGTGGCGTTATCTTCTGACTGTGTGTTGCCACCTTTTATTGACTGCACTCACCATACCAGCTTAGTGGTTCGCTATGGTGAACACAAATGTAGATACCTATATATAATGTGTGTATAGAGGGTATAAACAGCAAGAGGAGTAGGTTGGGAGCCGCCATTTTGGTGAGGGAGGAGCGTCGTCTGCAGGACTTACCATGTTGTTTACTGATGACCACGATGGTCTTTGGGCAACATACCAGTTTACTTGTACAAGTATGGGGAATAAAACAGGTAGATATTTATATATAATGTGTGTATATAGCGTAATAACACCAAAAACAGTATTGTTGGAGGAGAAATATTAGTGCGTCTGGCCTTGAGGGCGGCAGCCATCAGCTGACTGTGTGAGGTCCTACGTCTTTGTGCCTTTACTCACCATACAAGCTTAGATGTACAGTTATGGTGAACAAAACATGTAAATACTTATATATAACATCTGTATATAAAAGCGAAAAACAGCATGGTGGGTGGAGAATGGTGGCAAGTCAGGTGATGTGAGGCAGGGAGGGAGTGGCAGCCAGTGGCGGGCTGCCACTGCCACTCAGCATACCAACTTAGTGGTTCGATATGGTGAACACGAATGTAGATACTTATATATAGCGCCTGTATATAGTGAATAAAAGCAAAAACAGTATGTGGGAGTGAGAATGTGGGTGAGTCAGGTGACTTGAGGGAGGGCGTTGGTGGCTGGCTGGTACACAGCGGTCACTCCTCGTTACTTTTTGACTCATAATAGCAACTTAGTGGTTCGTTATGGTGAACACGAATGTAGATACTTATATATAGCGTCTGTATATAGTGAATAAAAGCAAAAACAGTATTGTGGGAGGAGAATGTGGGTGAGTCAGGTGACTTGAGGGAGGGCGTGAGTGGCTGGCTGGTACACAGCGATCACTCCTCGTTACTTTTTGACTCATAATAGGAACTTAGTGGTTCATTGTGGTGAAAAAAAACATGCAGATACTTATATATAACCTGTGTATATAGTGTAATAACCGACAAAGTATTTGTTCACTGTTTGATGAACATAATTGAATCAACAATATGCACACCCTATTTTTGAGTACAGCGATGATTCACTCATTTTATTATATAATTATATCACACTACACACTATTGAATAATATTACAGCAAAAAAACTACGAAAAATCAATCAGAGACATTGAAATAATTAGGTAATTATCACTTTGTGGCAACTCCGGCCTGACAGCTGGCGATCAACAGACCGCCTGGGACGCATGCTGAGTCGGCGCCTATTTTTTGCCAGAATTCCCCGCCCTATAGCAGGCAATATATGCCACTTATGATTTTTTTATTATTTTTTCCCGTGATCAGTGAACACAAATTAACAGGTTAGGAAGAAAAAATAATTTTTTTTTTTTTTTTTGGTATGTGCCTGTGGGTGTCAAATGGTATATAGCTATGCGCCATTTAAGGGTTAAGAACATTGTGCGAGGAGACTATACTACACTTTCTAACTTCAGAATTGCTTTTAAGTACATGGATAGAAAAATACTAAAGAATTTGTTCACTACTTTTGTTAGACCAAAGCTGGAATATACAGCAGTTGAATGGTGCCCATATCTTGAGAAGCACATCAACAAACTGGAAAAAGTGCCAAAGACATGCCATTATGTGGCTCCCAGCTCTGAAGGACAAGAGCTATGAGGAGAGGTTAGAGGCATTAAATATGCAAAAACTAGAAGATAGAAGAAAAAGAGGTGATATGATCACTATGTAGAATATAGTAACAGGAATCGATAAAATTGATAGGGAAGAATTCCTGAGACCTGGAATTTCAAGAACAAGAGGTCAAAGATTTAAACTAACGGAACAAAGCTGCCAAAGAAATATAAGAAAATTCACTTTTGTAAACAGAGTGGTAGACGGTTGGAACAAGTTAGGTGAGAAGGTGGTGGAGGCCAAAACCATCAGTAATTTCAAAACGTTATATGACAAAGAGTGCTGGGGAGATGAGACACCATGACTGAAGCTCTCATCCTGTAACTACACTTAGGTAATTACACTTAGGTAATTACTTAGGTAGTAACAAACAAACTAAACCCAGTTGTCGAAGAAATATATGAAAATTCACTTTCGCAAATAGAGTCGTATGTGGTTGGAACAATTTAAATGAGAGCATTGTGGAGGTCAAAACCATTAGTAGTTTTAAAGCATTATATGACAGAGTCCTGGGAAGATGGGACTCCAAGAGCATAGCTCTCATCAGTTTAACTACACTCGAGTAATTACACACACACATACTGGTATTTCACAGAAAATCAAGTGCATTAATTTTCTTTTTTTTGCAGGGAAGTGCATTAATGAGGAGTCTACACTGGAATATCATGAGCATTGGAGAACAGTATACACCAAGTGCACAGGATTTAATAATAGGTGCACAGGAGTTTACTTTTAAGTAAATGAGCTACAAATAACATTAAATAAATGAGAGAAAAATATATTATATAATTACATTCTACACAGGATAAAAAATCTAATATACCTGATTTAACTTCAAGAGCCTTAGAATCATTATGTGGTGTACAAAAGTTGAGAACAAGTGCCTTTTATTAACAGTGCATAGCAAATAGCACTAAGCTCATAGCACTGAGCAAATAGCTCATTTGTTAACATTTTGTGCATATAAATTAACATAAAGTATATTTACTGAGCAAGAAATCTTGATACAAAAAAATACCAAAATGGGAGGACTCAATATATAATGAGGCTTTAATTAACCACTGCACTGCGAAACGTACCTGTAGGCGCTCAATGGGCGGTACGTAACACGCCTTAGGGATCTTATAGGTATAGCGTATGATTCAAAACTCCCACGGCTACATGGGGTTCACATCAACTTCCTCAGGGCTCTTGTAAACAGATGCCATTAAAAAAAAAAATCGTGGGCAACATTCCCAGGTATGAGAGCCTCAGTACTGAGTGAGCAACCAAGGCTGGCACACGCAGCATGAGCTCACAGCATTGCCTAATAAGGTACAAAATATATATGTAACTGGTATTATTTAGCCATGATAGTATTACAGAAGAGCCTGAGTGTGATAATGACTGTGTACAATGTTCAAATATCAGTAAATCAATGCTGTTCAAGATGTTCACAGCGCTAACCACAGCACACACCATTATTTCCTCCCTCTAGGAATCTTCAAACGACTTCTTATGTTAGTTTACAAAATAAACTTGTAGTCAGTTATTCATTTACAGGATTTAGTGACCAGGATTGTGATAATAGCTTGATTGTGGTGATAATTAGCGCTGTGCGTAGTATTGTGGGAGGAGGAGGAATTTTGGTGAAGGAAGGAGGGAATCGAGGTAGCGTTACTGTGTGTGGCAGCCACTTTTGTTTTGCTCACCATACTAGCTTAGTGGTTCACTATAGTGAACACATATGTACATGTGAATATACAATGTGTGTATATAGTGTAATAACAGCAACAGGAGTATGTTGGGAGGAGCCATTTTGGTGAGGGAGGTGGCGTCATACTCAAATACAAATACAAATACAAATACAAATATTTATTCCGGTAAAGTACATACATACAAGGTGAAATACAAAAGTTGATGGATTTATAAATAGAGCTAGTACATACAATGCCTAAAGCCACTATTATGCAAAGCGTTTCGGGCAGGAAAAACACTAAGAATAAAACTTAATACTAATTTAGATTAAAGTATAAATTGTGTTGAGATAAAATCAGAAAAAAATGATAAAGGGGGGGGGGGGAACATGGCAGAAAAAAAAGCAAAAATACAATTTGGTCAACAAACAGTATTGTTTAAAATCATAGACATGGGTTGACATTTAGGGGTGAGGTAGGTTACATTGAGTTAATTAGGTGGTACTTAGTTTTTATCCTAAACTGGTTGGGAGAGGTACAGTCTTTAACATAATTGGGAAGGTCATTCCACATTCAAGGTTCCTTGATTTGTAAAGCATTTCTAGTTAGACTAAGTCATACTCTTGGAATATCAAATAGGTATTTGTTTCTGGTGTGGTGCTCATGGGATCTGTTACAACCTTCTAGGAAGCTTTTAAGGTCAGGATTGACATTAAAATTCAGCGTTTTATATATATATATAATACACATGAGAGGATGTGCAGTGACTTAATATCTAACATATTCAGAGATTTGAGTAAGGGTACTGAGTGATGTCTGGGGCCAGAGTTAGATTTTGTACTAATAGCAGCTTTGTGTTGAGTAATATTGTGTAATGTTGACTCATATCGTTGTCGTCTGCTGTGTGACTTGTCATGCAGTGTATGGTGGCTACTGTCCTGTTTGGACACAATACCAGCTTAGTTGTATAGTTATGGTGAATAAAACATGTAGATACTTATACATAATGTGTGTAAATAGTGTAATAAAAACAATAACAGTATGGTGGGAGGAGGAATGTTGGCGAGTAAGGTGTTGGAGGAGTAAGGGAAGGCTGGCTGGGTGTGACAGACAAATAAATGAACTATTGAGAGATGTGTATGAAATACATGTGTGTCTATGAAACATTATTGGAACCAGGCAGTTTGACAGAGATGTAATTAACTAAGTGTAATTACCTAAGTGTAGTTACAGGATGAGAGCTACACTCGTGGTGTCCTATCTACCTAGCACTCTTTGTCATATAACGCTTTGAAATTACTGACAGTTTTGGCCTCCACCATCTTCTCACTTAACTTGTTCCAACCGTATACCACTCTGTTTGCAAAAATGAATTTTCTTTTATTACGTCAGCATCTTTGTTTAGTTAGTTTAAATCTTTGACCTCCCGTTCTTGAAGTTCCAGGTCTTAGGAAATCTTCCCTATCAATTTCATCAATTCCTGTTACTATTTTGTATGTAGTGATCATATCACCCCTTTTTCTTCTGTCTTCCAGTTTTGACATTTTTAATGCCTCTAACCTCTCCTCGTAGCTCTTGCCTTTCAGTTCTCGGAGCTACTTAGTAGCATGTCTTTGCACCTTTTCCAGTTTGTTGATGTGCTTCTTAAGATATGGGCACCACACAACCACTGCATATTCTAGCTTTGGCCTAACAAAAGTCATGAACAATTTCTTTAGTATTTCGCCATCCATGTATTTAAAAGCAATTCTAAAGTTAGAAAGCGTGGCATAAGCTCCTCGCACAATGTTCTTTATGTGGTCCTCAGGTGATAGTTTTCTATCTAGAACCACCCCTAGATCTCTTTCTTTATCAGAATTCATTAAAGATATCTCACATAATTTATAGATTGTGTGGGGTCTATGTTCTCCATTCCACATTCCATAACATGGCATTTATTCACATTAAATTCCATTTGCCAAGTGGTGCTCCATATACTTATTTTGTCCAGGTCTTCTTGAAGGGTATGACAATCATCTAAGTTTCTTTTCCTTCCTACTATCTTAGCATCATCCACAAATATGTTCATATAATTCTGTATTCCATCTGGTAGATCATTTATGTAGACAATGAACATCACAGGTGCAAGAACTGAAACCTGTGGTACTCCACCTGTGACATTTCTCCAGTCCGACACATTGCCTCTGATTACTGCCCTCATTTTTCTATCAGTCAGAAAATTTTTCATCCATGTTAGCTTACCTGTCACCCCTCCAATATTTTCCAGTTTCTAAAACAACCTCTGATGTGGAACTCTGCCAAAAGCCTTTTTTAGGTCCACATAGATGCAGTCAACCCAACCATCTCTTTCCTGTAAAATCTCTGTGGCTCAATCATAGAAACTGAGTAAATTTGATACACAGGATCTTCCAGATCGAAAACCATACTCTCTGTCTGATATTATATCATTTCTCTCCAGGTGTTCTACCCATTTAATTTTTATTATTTTTTCCAATATTTTGACTATTACACTTGTCAATGATACAGGTCAATAATTGAGGGGGGGGGGGGTCTTCCCTGCTTCTACTTTTGTAGATTGGACTATAGACTATGTTAGCCTTTTTCCACACAACTGCTATGACTCCTGTACACAGGGATGTCTGAAAAAACAGCTGAAGTGGAATGCTGAGCTCAGCTGCACATTCTCTCAGAACCCATGGTGAAACTCCATTTGAGCCAACTGCTTTGTACTTACTTAGCTTCGGGAGCATTTGTTTCACTTCGTCTCTAGACACCTCTATGTGCTCTATGCTGTTCTCTGGAATTCTTATTGTGCCTGGTTCTCTGAAGATCTCATTTTGTACAAACACACTTTGGAACTTTTTGTTTAACCACCATGGTGCGCCGAGTTTCTTGTGAAATTTCCCCTGTGCGCATGAAATAAAGTGTTCCCAAAAAATTACGAGGGCCCGTGGTTATGAGTTTTTTGGGTTACGACCAGGATTTGCTTGGAAAATTTGTATCGGGATACAAGGGTTGCCTCAAGATACAAGGGTATTGATACGCATTCGGGCTGACCTAGCGATTGATGGCACGGCATCGCCGCTCAGTTTACCAGCACCTCGTGCCCAGTGACTATCCTGGCTGAATTCTTCACAAGGATTTCCCGTTTATTTTCAGATTTTTTGCTATTTGAGCATAAAATTTGTTATTATATATATATCGCAATGGGTCCCAAGAAAGCCAGTGGTAAGGTTCAAGGCAAGAAATCACATGTGAGGATGACAATAGAGGAAAAACAAGAGATCATTCGGAAGCATGAAAATGGTGCACATATTGTTGAACTTTGTAGGCAGTACAACAAATCCACGTCAACAATATGCACTATACTTGCCAAGAAAAAGGACATTATAAGTGCTAAAGTGGCAAATCAACAATCACGAAACAAAGACCACAAATACTTGAGGAAGTGGAAAAGTTGTTATTAATTTGGATACACAACAAGGAGTTAGTAGGTGATAGTGTTTCAGAGGCCATCATTTGTGAGAAAGCCAAGGTACTTGCACGAAGACCAGGTAAAGAAAACCCCTAAAACGAGTGCAGATATGAAAGACTTTAAGGCAAGCAGGGGATGGTTTGAGAAATTTAGAAAAAAAAGTGGTATTCATAGTGTTGTGAGGCATGGGGAGGCTGCCAGTTCAGATAAACCAGCGGCTGAAAGATTTATTGAAGAATTTAAAGAGTTTGCAGAGGCTGAGGGATACCTACCACAACAAGTGTTTAATTGTGATGAGACAGGACTGTTCTGGAAAAGATTGCCTAAGAGGACATATATTACCAAGGAGGAAAAGTCATTGCCCGGACACAAGCCTATGAAAGATAGGTTTACGCTTGTTCTGTGTTCAAATGCGAGTGGCGATTTGAAAATTAAACCCTTGCTAGAGAATCATTCTGAAAATCCAAGGGTTTTCAAACAGTATAAAGTGCAAAAAAACCAAATGTGTGTGATGTGGAGGACTAATAATAAGACATGGGTGACAAGGATTTTTTTTCGGAGTGGGTGAATGAAGTGGTGTGCCCTGCCATAGAAAAAAATCTGCAGGGTATTTAGGTGGCAAACATTTACCACCCAAAGCCCTGCTTCTCCTGGACAATGCTCCTGCTCATCCTCCAGGCTTGGAAGACTGAATTGTTGCACAAATACAGTAAATTTCTCACAGTAAAGTTCCTTCCTCCTAACACCACTTCTTTAATTCAGACTATGGACCAGAAAATCATAGCGAATTTTAAGAAACTTTATGAAAGGGCACTTTTCCGGAAATGTTTTGGAGTGACTGAAGCCACAAAACTCACCCTTAAAGAACAAATCCACAAGGGTCGTGACGAGGATTCGAACCTACTGTCCGGGAGCATCCCAGACGCTGCCTTAATCGACTGAGCAAAGACATGGTCAAAAGAGTTTGTTGTCAAATCCCTTGTGGATTTGTTAATTTGATGCATCACGTTATTGTGATTTCTGTGAGTAATGAAGTAAGGGCGAAGAGGGAGAACGGCCTATTGACATAGCTCGAGTGCATGGGGGAGTTGTGTAAAACCCTGGTTTGTGTCTCAGAGAGGCTGCAGGATCCAGTAAGTTCAGTAGAACTTCAGTTTCAACTCTTTTGACCATGTCGTAGCTCAGTCGAAAAAGGCAGTGTCTGGGATGCTCCCGGAGGTAGGTTCGAATCCTTGTCATGGCCCTTGTGGATTTGTTCATTTGATGCATCACGTTATTGTGATTTCTGTGAGTAATGAAGTAAGGGCAAAGAGGACGAATGGCCTATTGACATAGCTCGAGTGCATGGGGGAGTTGCATAAATCCCTGGTTTGTGTCTTGGAGAGGCTGCAGAATCCAGTAAGTTCAGTAGAACTTCGGTTTCAACTCTTTTGACCATGTCGTAGTTCAGTCGATTAAGGCAGCGTCTGGGATGCTCCCGGACATAGGTTCGAATCCTCGTCACGGCCCTTGTGGATTTGTTAATTTGATGCATCACGTTATTGTGATTTCTGTGAGTAATGAAGTAAGGGCGAAGAGGGAGAACGGCCTATTGACATAGCTCGAGTGCATGGGGGAGTTGTGTAAAACCCTGGTTTGTGTCTCAGAGAGGCTGCAGGATCCAGTAAGTTCAGTAGAACTTCAGTTTCAACTCTTTTGACCATGTCGTAGCTCAGTCGAAAAAGGCAGTGTCTGGGATGCTCCCGGAGGTAGGTTCGAATCCTTGTCATGGCCCTTGTGGATTTGTTCATTTGATGCATCACGTTATTGTGATTTCTGTGAGTAATGAAGTAAGGGCAAAGAGGAAGAATGGCCTATTGACATAGCTCAAGTGCATGGGGGAGTTGTGTAAAACCCTGGTTTGTGTCTCGGAGAGGCTGCAGGATCCAGTAAGTTCAGTGGAACTTCGGTTTCAACTCTTCTGACCATGTCGTAGCTCAGTTGATTAAGGCAGCGTCTGGGATGCTCCCGGACGTAGGTTCGAATCCTCGTCACGGCCCTTGTTGATTTGTTCATTTGATGCATCACGTTATTGTGTTTCTGTGTGTAATGAAGTAAGGGCAAAGAGGGAGAACAGCCTATTGATATAGCTCGAGTGCATGGGGGAGTTGTGTAAAACCCTGGTTTGTGTTTCGGAGAGGCTGCAGAATCCAGTAAGTTCAGTAGAACTTCGGTTTCAACTCTTTTGACCATGTCGTAGTTCAGTCAATTAAGGCAGCATCTGGGATGCTCCCGGACATAGGTTTGAATCCTCGTCACGACCCTTGTGGATTTGTTCATTTGATGCATCACGTTATTGTGATTTCTGTGTGTCACCCTTAAAGAGTTCTAGAAACACCACTTTAACATTTGTAGTGCTTTAAAACTCGTTGTCAAAGCCTAGCAAGAAGTGACTTAAAGATCTCTGATCTCTGGCTGGAGAAAACTGTGGCCTGAATGTGTGACAGAACTAGATTTTGAGGGGTTTGAGCCTGCAAATGATGTGCAGGATATCGAGGAAATTGTTACTCTGGGCCAGCAAATGGGCTTGGAATTGGATGGTGATGATGTGGAGGAGTTGGTGGAAGAACACAACAAAGAACTGACCACAGAAGAACTCCAAGCCCTTCAAAAGGAACAGAAAGAAGACAGAGTGGAGGATGTTTCTCCAGTGGAGGAGGATGAGGCAACAGCGAATGTCCCTTCCACAACCATTAAGAAGTGGTGTCAGATGTGGGAAGAGACGCAAACTTTTATTGAAATGACTCACCCAGAGGAAGCTGTAGGAGGCCGTTACATTAATCTTTTCAATGACAATGTGATGCCTCACTACAGAGACCTCTTGAGAAAAAGGGAAAAACAATCTTCCATGGACAGATTTGTTGTGAGAAAATCGAGCAGTGAGCCACAACCTTAGTGGTATGCAGGCAAAACATGCCAGAGAATGCACCCCAGAGAGGTCCTCACTGCCTGATGTTATAATGGAAGGGGACACCCCTTCCAAACAGTAACACTTCTCCTCCTCCCTCCTCACCATCATCCATACGTCAACAGCAGTCATCAGCAAGGGTAAGTAATAACTTGAACATAGTTTTGTAGTGTAGATTTCGATGAATTAGGTAAAAAATTTACTTTGAAGTGAGGCTTTTGGGTAGTCAGGAACGAATTAATTCATTTCCCATTATTTTTTATGGGGAAATTAACTTCGGTTTACGAGTTTTTGGGTTACGAGCCGTCTCCAGGAATGGATTAAACCCCTTAAACCGAGGTACCCCTGTACCCATTTTACTGTTGTGTTAAACAGAGGCTACAGTTAAGGATTTGGGACCAGTAAATCCTCCGCGGCCAGAATACGAAACCAGGACAAAGCGCTCACAGAACGCCAGGCGAGCGTCTTACCACTACGCCACTCAAACTGCTATCAAATTATGATATATTATGCTATAATATATATTATGCCATAATATATACATTATGGCATATTAATATACCATAATATATGCTATATTATGTTATCAAACTGAATGAGTATACATTAGTCTGCAGGTGTGCCAATTGGTGCTTGTTCATGGGTAACTTGGTTGAATTTAGGCTTTGCTGTGGGGAGTCATGCCGGGCTTTTAGACCTTATAGGCATATACCCCTATAAAGAATTCTATTTTGAATACAATGATACTAAAACGAACGACGTAGCAAAGAAATAAGGTGAGAAAACTGTAACGAGTATACACATTTTACTGATTTTGCGCGCTCACGGGTAACTTTAACGAATTTAGGCTTTTCTGTGGGGAATCACGGTGGGCTTTTGGACCTTATATGAATATAACCCTGTAGGGAATTCTATTGCGAACACAATGATACCAAAACGAACAACGTAGCATGAGAGTTAACACTTTGGCGTACCCCGCGCGCCACCCTTCAACTGTGCGATATGGGACCCAGGGTGTCACGGGAGCGCGCGTAAATTCTGAAAAGTGTATACTCTTTTCAACTTTGTCACCTTAATTCTCGTCCTACGAGATTAAATTTGGTATCATTGTGTTCGCAATAGAATTCTATACAGCACTAAATGCATATAAACTCCAAAAGCCCGGCTAATTACCCGCAGCAAACAGAGAAAGTGCAAATGAGTTACCCAGGAGCGCGCAAACGCGATAAAATGTTTTCACTACAGTATTTTCACTCTGGTCACCTCAATTTTTGTCCTAGGTCTTTCATTTTGTTCTCAATGGGTTCGCAATAGAATTCTCTAGAGGAACATTAGCATATAAAATAAAAAACCTGGTCACACTCCAACCGCCGATGAGTTGAAGACGGGCCACGCGTTAGCCGCGAGTGAGCGCTCAGACGCCTTCCAGCTACACTCCCAATTCCCTTCCTTTTCAAGCCTTTCTTTCGCAATTTTCTTCCTGGAAGGGCCTTGGTCATGATCACTATCCATCGTGGAGTAAGCGTAGATAGTTTCTAAAGCTGCAGTAAGAAATATAGCCACGGAAAATAGACGAAATGTTCACACGTTTGAGATGTGAGGGGAGGCGACATTGGTCACAACAGTGGAGCGAAAACAATGGGCCGACGGCGTGTGCCAAGCCACCTGAGGGCCACGAGGCTCAACAAAGAAAATGGGAAGACATCGGCGCACATTTTAAAACCAGTCCCAAAAAAATCGGATAAAAACCTGACTTTTGGCGATTATTTAAAGTGGATGACGCACTGCTGCGTCATCCCAGTATTACCGCCAGTAAACGGATGACGCAATGCTGCGTCATGCCCGGGCGAAAGTGTTAAGGTGGGAAAACTGAAACGAGTATACACATTTCAGTGTCACCGCACGCTCGCCCCCACACCGTCAGGATCAGAGGTAATAGTCTGTGGCGCGCTCGAACCGCGCGTGATAGTGTTAATATACATGTGGGCCAACGAATGAGGTGGGTCACTTTGCCAGTGTCTCCCGCCTAGTGACGACCGAGCTTGAATTCTTTGTGAAGAATTTCATTGTTTTTGTCCTTTTTTGGTTTCCGAACATAAAAGTTCTTATTATATATCACCCCATGGGTTCCAAGAAAGTCAATGGTAAAGTTCAACCTAAGAAAATAATTTGAGGATGTCGATATAGGAAAAACAAGAGATCATTCATAGTGAGACAATGAGATGTCTCACTACAGACAAGTGTTAAAACATAGGGAAAAGAAATATCTATAGACAGATTCTCAGTAAGTCAAGCAAGCAGTGAGCCACAACCAGCTCCTAGTGGTATGCCAGCAAAACATAAGAGAGAGAGAGAGAGAGAGAGTACCCCAGAAATGTCATCACTGCTGTTATAATGGAAGGGGACTCCCCTTCCAAACACTAACACCTCTCCTCCTCCCCTCTTCCTCACTGTCTTCCATACACCAACAAGAGTCCTCAATAAAGGTATGATATACTTGTACATACTGTAGTAAAAAATATAAGTACATAGCAGTATGTATAAAATGTAATTTTTAAGTTAATATTTTTATGGGTGTGGAACGGATTAATTACATTTACATTATTTCTAATGGGAAAATTCGTTTTGATTTTTTAATTTTTGGTTTTCGAATCGTCGCTGGGAACTGATTAAAATCGAAAATAGAGGTACCAGTATCTGTACCATTAACAGAGGTGTTGGTAACTGTACTTTAGGGTATGGTTTTCAATCCTGTACCTTACAATAGGGCTAGCAACACTGCAAACCAGGCATGACGGGGCAGATCTTATTGAAACGTTTAAAATACTGAACAATTTGGAGGATGTTGATCTAGAAAAGTTCTTCAAAATGTCAGAAGTACACAAAGAAGGAGTATTAGTTTCAAGCTCAACAAGCCACAATATAGGACTGAGAACAGAAGATGCTTTTTTTCACCCACAGGGTTATTACCAATGGAACTGCTTACCCGTCAAAGCAGTAAATGCCAAAACTGTCAACTTTTAAGGTACATCTGGAACAGATCATCAAGGCAAATGGGGGGACCTTCAACTATCTGCCAGCTTCCTGTCTTTGTCGAGGCCACTAGTGTTAATGGCTCAGGTAAACATGTAAAGTGTTCATGGGCCATTGCTCCCTGCACCTTTCTGAGGAGGCAAGATTCTGGCTCATGGTCCCTGGTAGGCATACAAAGAACTCTGTGACTGATGATACTCAAGTAGTATGCACTTGATCAGTTAGATAGCATAAGGGATCCTCCAGGGCTCACCCAGAACCTGGCGTTTCATTACATTTAACGTTGGTTTTATGTAACAACTATCCAACCATTGTACCATATTTCATGGTACTAGGGAATTGGTACCATTGGTTCCATTGTACCATGTATATTTTGCAAATAAAAATTATTATTTCTATTTATATCAAAGACATTAAGAAAAGACATGTCTATCAAAGGCAGTAAGAAGACAATAAGGCTAACTACATACAATATTACTCTTTACTAGCAAATAAAGTATTAAAATATTAAATTCACTGGCTTTTACTGAACATAAAATAAGATTGTGATATTATATGAACCTAGTTAATGACACAGATAAAGCATAAAGCAAGTTTTCAAGTGCCAAGTCTCTATCTCCAGAAGCAAAAACAAAGGAACATTGATTATCTTGAATCTCAATGTGAACATAAAGCATACAAGTGTTACTTCCATGATAAACAGGAAATTTAAGAGAAAGAGACTGAACAAATCATATCTCCCATCAGACATGCTTAACTTCAAAAAGACTTACTAGGCAAAGACAAGACTGTCAGTCAGGTACTAGAATTCAGCAAAACGTTCGAAGCATCTGCGGAACATATGAAACAGCTAGCTGGCATTTAGAGTGGTCAGACTACTGATAGCCATGTATTCAAGGAATAAAACAACCATGATTGAGATATTTGAAATAATTCATTATTTAATACCTTTGTCATATACAAATAAATTTGTAAAATACAAATATCTCAGTCATTGGGAGATGTGCTTAGTTAAGTCAAAGAAAAATGGCCAAGAATAGAACAAGATCCAGAGGTTGGAGATTTCTGACAAGCGTCAAAAACAACTTAAGCCAATATGAAAATTCTATGACATAGTCAAAATTCAATGGTATATTCTTGTTTAACCCCAAAGCTGCTAAGGGCTATTTGGCCTTTGTCACCCACAGGTGCATAAAAAAAATAATCATATAAATCTGTTAATATGTTCCCTGATCATGGGAAAAAAATTAAAAAAATCGTAAGTGGCATATTTTGGCCGCAATAGGGTGTGGAAGTCTGGCAAAAAAGAGGCGCTGACAGATCATGCGTCGGAGGCGGTCTGGTTCGCCCCAGCTGTCAGGCGGGTGTTGCCACAAAGATATTATTACCTAATTATTGAAATGTCTCTGATTGATTTTTTCTTAGTTTTTTTTATAGTAATATTATTTATTAGTGTGTAGTGTGATATATTTATACGATAGTGTGAATAATCGCTGTACTTAAAATTATGGTGTGCATATTATTGATTTAATTATTATGTTTATAAAACAATAAACAAATACTTTTGCAGTTATTACACTATATACACAGGTTATATGTAAGTATCTGCATGTTTTGTTCACCATAAGAAACCACTAAGTTGATATTGTGAGTCAAAAAGCAATGAGGAATGGCCGACACAAACCAGCCAGCCAGCCACTTGCTACCACTCTCTCCCTCAAAAACTCCTCACTCGCCAACATCCTCCTCCCACCATTTTGTTTTTGCTTTTATTCACTATATACAGATGTTATATATAAGTATCTACATGTTTTGTTCACCATAACTGTTCATCTAAGCTGGAATAGTGCACAAAGAGCATAGTAGCCACCCCTTTCACAGCATAACAGGTCAGGATGATGATGCCACCTCTCTCACCAAAATGGCTTCTCCCAACACTTCTTTTGCTGTTATTACACTATATATGTACGTTATATATAAGTATCTACATTTGTGTTCACCATAGCGAACCACTAAGCTTGTATGGTGATGGCAGACAGTAACAAGTGGCCACACACAACTGATGTTCCCTCCCTCCCTCCCTCAATGGTTCAAGGCCAGATGCACTAATATTCCTCTTTCAAGTATACTGATTGTCGTATTATTACACTTTATACACACATTATATATATATAAGTATCTACATGTTTCGTTCAGCATAACTGTTCAACTAAGCTGGTATAATGCCCAAAGGGCATAGTGGCAACCCCTTATACATCATGACAAGTCATGCAGATGTTACCACCTCCCTCACCAAAATGGCTTCTCCCAATACTCCTTTTGATGTTATTACACTATACATACGTTATATATAAGTATCACATTTGTATTCACCATAATGATCCACTAAGTTGGCATGCTGAGTCAAAAAACAGAGAAGAGTGGCCGCCACTAACCAGCCAGCCAGCCACTGGCCACCACTTTCTCCCTCACCTCACTTCACTTGCCAACATACTGTTTTGGCTCTTATTCACTATATACAGATGTTATATATAAGTATCTGCATGTTTTGTTCACCATAGCGAACTACTAAGCTGGTATAGTAAGTGCAAAGAGCAACAAGTGGCCACACAAGATTCGGCAGACTACGCTACAGCCCTCTCACCCTCAACATTACTCCTCCCACAGCACAGCACTAATTATTTTTATTTTTTATTTTGTTTTATTTATATATACACGAGTTCTTACATTCTTGTACAGCCACTAGTATGCATAGCGTTTCGGGCAAGTCCTTAATCCTATGTTCCCTGGAATACAACCCCCTCAAAGAATCATTTTTACAACCAAGAACCAATTTTACTGTTGAGTTAATTAGAGGCTACAGTTAAGGGCTTGCGCCCAGTAAATCCTCATCGGCAAGGATATGAACCAAGATAAGCATCTTACCACTATACCATGGAGACTGATCTAACAATCCTGCTATTATCAGAATCCTAGTCATTTATGTCACAGTCAGCGATCTTCTGTAATACTATCATCGCTAAATAATACCAGTTACATATATTTTTGGCATTTGTAGGCGATGCTGTGGTCACAAGCTGAACAGCAATGCTGTGAGCTCATGCTGTGTGCGCCAGCCATGGTAACTGACTCATTACTGAGGCCTTCACACCCGAGAATGTTGCCCACGATTTACAAAAAAATGGTGTCTGTTTACAAGAGCCCTGAGGAAGGTGATGTGAACCCCGTGTATCCACGGGCCATTTAAATCTTGCGTAGTACTCCAAAACTTCATATGCAGTGATGCACACTTTTGCGTCAGTTACTCAAAACTTCATATGCAGTTTTGCGCAGATTAAGGGTTAATCAGAATTATAATTTTAATATTCACATGGAAGAATCTTGCCAAAGATATAATGTACAAGCCCCAGACATCAGCTGTCTTGCAATGATATGTGAAATGAAGCTTTTACAGTCATATACTTAGGGCAAAACTGGATACCCAGAGAAACACCCAAGCAGTTAGTATGTATTGGAAAATATTTCCTGTAGTACTTAAATCAGAATGTAATCAACAGCATTTAAATATAACTTTTCTCCTTACATAATGATTAATTTAGATGGAAAATGTACGGAAAGGTGGAAATAAATCTAATACAGTGGCACCTCGACATACGATTGCCCCTACTTACGATAATTTTGAGTTACGATATAAATTTCATCGAAAAATGCGACTCGACATCCGATATTCGTTGGTACACGTTCGGGTCGACTGAGCGCATGGTTCCCGGTCACGCTGCCAACCTGCCTCAGTTTACTACAGCTGCCCACTTAGTGACGATCGCGCCTATAAGATATTTCGCTTTTTGTGGTGATTTTTTGCATTTTGAACATTAAAGTAATTATTATCTATCGTGCCATGAGTCCCAGGAAAGTCAGTGGTAAGGCTCAACATATGAGATCCCATATAAGAATGACCATAGAGCAGAAACAAGAGATCATTCGTAAATATGAAGATGGTGTGCGGGTAGGTGAACTGGCTAGGCAGTACAACAAATCTCAGTCAACGATATCCACCATACTGGCTAAGAAAAAGGACATTATGAGTGCTAAAGTGGCAAAAGGCGTATTAATAATCACGAAACATAGAACACAATCACTTGAGGGTGTTGAACAGTTATTATTAATTTGGATACACAACAAGGAGTTAGCGGGTGATAGCGTTTTGGAGGCCATCATTTGTGAAAAGGCAAGAAAATTGCATGAAGACATTTTAAAGAAAACCCCTGGAATGAGTGATGCAGAAGTGAAAGAGTTTAAGGCGAGCAGGGGATGGTTTGAGAAATTTAGAAAAAGAAGTGGAATTCATAGTGTTGTGAGGCATGGGGAGGTTGCCAGTGCAGACAAACCAGCGGCTGAAAGATTCATTGGCGAATTTAAAGATTTTGTGCAAAGTGAGGCATACCTACCACAACAAGTGTTTAATTATGACGAGACAGGGCTATTCTGGAAAAGATTGCCAAAGAAAACATACATTACCAAGGAGGAGAAGTCATTGCCTGGACACAAGCCTATGAAAGATTGGTTTACTCTTGTGTTGTGTGGTAATGCGAGTGGCGATTTGAAAATTAAAACCCTTGCTTGTGTATCATTCCGATAATCCAAGGGTTTTAAAAAAATATAATGTGCAGAAACACAAAATTTGTGTGATGTGGAAGGCTAATGCTAAGGCATGGGTGACTAGGCAATTTTTTACGGAGTGGGTGAATATGGTGGTGTGCCCTGCCATCAAAAAATATTTGCAGGAGAACAGTTTGCCACTCAAGGCCCTGCTTCTCCTCGATAATGCTCCTGCCCATCCTTCAGGCTTGGAGTACTCATTGGATGAGGAATTTAAGTTTCTTACAATAAAGTTCCTTCCTCCCAACACCACTCCTCTACTTCAGCCTATGGACCAGAAAATCATTGCCAATTTTAAGAAACTTTATGAAAGGGCACTCTTCCGGAGATGAGTCGAAGTGACGGATGCCACAAACCTCACCCTCAAAGAGTTCTGGAAAAACCATTTTAACATTTGTAGTGCTTTAAAACTTGTTGACAAAGCCTGGCAAGAAGTGACTGTAAGAATCATGATCTCTGGCTGGAGAAAACTGTGGCCTGAATGTGTTGCAGAACGAGACTTTGAGGGGTTTGAGCCTGAACCTGAAGTGCCTCTCGTTGAGGAAATTGTTTCTCTGGGTCGGCAATTGGGTTTGGAGTTAGATGGTGCTGATGTGGAGGAGTTGGTGGAAGAACACAACAAAGAACTGACCACCGAAGAACTCCAAGCCCTTCAAATGGAACAGCAAGAAGAGGTAGCTGAGGAAATTTCTTCAGGGGAGGATGTGCCAGTAGAGGATGTTTCTTCCTCAAAAATTAAGAAAATGTGTGCAATATGGGATGAATTGCAAACCTTTGCTGAAACGACTCACCCAAGTCAAGCTGCAGTATATCATTGCCTTAACCTATTCAATGACACTGTGATGCATCATTACAGACTAACGTTAAAAAGAAGGGAAAAACAAATGTCTCTTGACAAATTTGTAGTGAGACAAACAAGCACTGAACCACAACCAGGTTCTAGTGGTATTCAGGCAAAACGTAGGAGAGAGAGTACCCCAGAGAAAACATCATTGCCTGATGTGATAATGGAAGGGGACTCCCCTTCCAAACAGTAACAACTCTCCTCCTCCCCCCCCTCATCACCATCTTCCATATGCCATCAAGAGCCCTCCATAAAGGTAAGTGAAACTTTGGTACTGGATTGTAGTTAGAAAAAAACATTGTATTCAGTATTAAATGTATTTGTATGTTAATATTTTGGAGGGTGGGGAACGGATTAATTCAAATCCCTTTATTTCTTATGGGAAAAATTGCTCCGACTTACGTTATTTCGACATACGATCCGTCTCTGGGAACGGATTAGCATCGTAAGTCGAGGCCCCATTGTATCTTCATTATAGCCAGTTTCATGCACTAAACAAGTTGAGTGTGTGGTGGATAACCTCACCCATCTATCACTGCCAGAGCTTGCAGTCAGCAGCATACATTGCCCTGTGCCAGACACTATATGACATTGATTGTCTTTCTCTCAAGAGAACTATCAAGGGAAAGCACTAAGCCATTATGACTGTACAGTGAGGTCTTGATTAATGATGGTAATCCGTTCCCAGAGATGTATCGTAAGTCAAAATATCGTACGTCGAAACGATTTTTCCCATAAGAAATAGAGGGAATTGAATTAATCCGTTCCACACCCTCAAAAATATTAACTTAAAAATACATTTTATACTGAATACAATTTTTTTCTCTAACTACAATACAGTACATATGTTTATCTTACCTTTATGGTGGACTCTTGATGGCATATGGAAGATGTTGAGGAGAAGGGGAAGAGGAGAGATGTTACTGTTTGGAAGGGGTTTATAACATTACTGGGTATAGTGTATATACTGGGTATATAGATGTTACTGTATTACTGGGTATATAGATGTTACTGTTTGGGAGGGATTATAACATTACTGTTATAATGTTACCCTTCCATTATAAGATCAGGCAGTGAGGACTTCTCTGGGGTACACACTCTGGCACGTTTTGCTTGCATACCACTAGGACCTGCTTCTGACTCACTGCTTGATTTTCTCACCAGACATCGTTCCACTGAAGATTGTTTTTCCCTTCTTTTGAACACTTGTCTGTAGTGAGGCATCACATTGGCATTAAAAAGATCAAGGAAATGGCCTGTTACAGCTTTATCTGGGTGATTCTTTTCAGCAAAACTTTGCAGTTCTTCCCATACTGCACACATTTTCTTAATTAATGAGGAAGGGACATCCTCTAATGCTGCCACCTTTTCCTCCTCTGAAGATTTGTTGTACTGCCTAGCCTTACCACTGACTTTCTTGGCGTGATATATAATAATCAGTTTTATGTTCAAAAAGCAAAAAATCACCACAAAAATGGAATTTCTTATAAGCGTGATCGTCACTAAGCGGGCGACTCTAGTAAACTGAGGCAGGTCGGTCTGCATGACCGGGAACCATGCACTCAGTCTACTCGAACGTGTACCAACAAATATCGTTAGTCGACGACACTATTATAAGTCGAGTCACATTTTTTTATTCAATTTATACTGTAACTCAAAATTATCATAAGTCGGGGCAATCGTAAGTCGAGGTGCCACTGTATAACACTTGGAAGGGGGTTAGGATAAGGATTTCGGATGGGATGAGGATAAAGGAATGGTGCACAACTACTTGGACGGTCGGGAAATGAACGCCAACCTGCATGAATCGAGACCGTTGTTCTACTATCCAGCCCATGCGATTGATTATCTACATGATTGTTTTTCACAACTCAACAGGGTTATAATTAAGTATATCAGGTCAATTAATCAACATTTTATCTGAATTTACCTGATAGGCCACTATCTCTCTAGTGACTTCAATGAGGACAGGAAGCTGGTAGCTTGTCAAAGGTCCCCTCCCCCTCCCGTTTGTCCTGATAATTTTGTTAAGTTGAATTTTCAGATTCAGAAGCATTTTGACATTTACAGCCTCTGCAGGTAGGCAGTTCAATGGGGAATAACTTTATGGATGAAAATATCTCCTGTTTTCTGTCCTGCATTGTGGCTTGCTGAGCTTGAAACCATTGCTCCTTGTTCATGCTACATTTGTCCTTGTGAAGAAGTGGTCTTGATCAATATCCACCAAATTGTTCAGTATTTTAAAAGTTTCAAAGTGATCAGCCCTGTCATGTCTGCGTTGTAGTATTGTTAGCCCTGTGGCCCCTCAACCATTCCTGGTATGAGAGTCCACTTACTTCAGGAATGATTTTAGTTGTCCAGCATTGACCTTTCTCCAAAGCAGACATGTCTTTCTGAAGATGAGTGAGGTCTCCATGTTTGGATGCAATAATCCAAGTGGGTGGGGAGGGGGGTGGGGGCAGGGGCACCAGAGATTTAAATAGTTTTATAATTACCTTCTTTTCCTTGATGTCAATATTTTGTTTGACCACTCCTAGGATTTTGGTTTGCTTTTATAACAGCAACTCCCACTTGTGCAATTTTCAGTGATTGGTGGATTCTGACTCCAAAGTCCTTTTCTTCAGCAATCTGCTGATAGCTAATGTTGTTGACTTGGTAGTTGTATTGTGCATTGTTATACCTCATATACAAGGTCTTGTATTATTTATACTAAAACGCACTTGCCAGTCTTCTGACTATTTGTGGAGTTATTGTAGATATCTTTGTAAGGCCTCAATATCATTGTCACTTCTGACTTTGCCATAAATCTTAATGTCATCAACAGATTTGATGATGTGGTTTGTAATATTCTCATCTATGTCACTGATGTACTACATATGAGAAAAAAGGCTGGCCCCAAAACGGAATCTTGCGCTACCCCCTACTCACCATATTTCTCCAGTAAGATTCATTTCCATTTAGGACAACTAGGCCCTAGGCGCATGCAGCCCCAGTACTCTTGCGTTACTCCTGGTTAGCACGATATCAAAACTGAACAACAACACTGCACTGCAGCACTGCTCAAAGAATGGAGCCAGAGTCGATCAACCGTTTGCCCTCACAACAGCCTGTGAACTGAGGAGAGTTGCTGGCGTGGAGGTCTGGGATCTCCCCATCCCCCTCCCAGGGAGGGGGGGGGGTTTGCACAGATGAATGCGCAGCATTTGTGGTGATGTCATACTTGTTTCCTTGGTTTTGATTGGGGAGTTCTGTTGCTAGTTCAGCTTTCGGTTTGCAAATTCTTTGATCAGAAGTAGTTTGTTTTGGAATTTCTACCTTTCTGAGTGCCTGACCTGGTAGATGGCAGACAAAGACTGCTTCCAATTACACGAGGGTGTCTTTAGGCCATTGCTCCTTGTGCCTCTCTTGAGGGGGCTAGGTTCTGGCTCTGGTCCTCGGTAGGCCTAGAACTCCTTCGATTGACTGTTGCCATGGTCTAATATATATACACATCAGCCCGGTATAGCTCCAGGGAGCCGAAGGGGCTCTCCACACAAACAGTGGTTGAAACAAAGAAAACATAAAGTTGGGCTAAATGGAAACGAATCTGAATGGAGAAATATGATAAGTGGGGTGCCGCAAGGGGTCCATTTTGGGACCTACCCTTTTTGTTATATACATAAATGACATAGATGAGAATATTACAAACCACATCATAAAATTTGTAAAGGACACAAAGATGTATGGTAAAGTGGGAAATTGTATTGATATTGAAGCCTTACAAAGAGATCTACATAGACTCCACAAATGGTCAGAAGTTTGGCAAATGCTTGTTAATAATGATAAATGCAAGACCATGCATGTGGGGCATAACAACCCATGCCATGACTACCAAATTAATAGCACTGTATTACAACAGATCGATGCAGAAATCGACCTTGGAATTCAAATCCACCAATCATTAAAAGTTGCACAACAGGTGGGTGCAGCAGTCAGAAAAGGTAACCAAACCCCTTGGAATAATCAAGTGTACTTTTGACTCCATGGAAAAGAAGACAATGGTTCAACTGTACAAATCCAGTTGTATAAATCAACTGTATAAATCTGTATGCTACCACTCGGCAAAATTCTTCTAATCACTAATTCTAGATACAATGCTGCTATTATTAGAATCCTGGTCATTAAATCTTGAAAATGAATAATTTTCCAAGATTATTTTGTAATGGAACATCAGCTGTCATTTCAAGATGCTTGGATGGGCCAAACAATGGCAGTGCTATGGCTGGGCTGCCTACCTAGAGCTGTAAATATCATAAACAGCATTATACCCACTGGTATCTGAATATTGTGCAGTCTTTATCACAAGCACGCTCTTCTGCTTGTGATAGGTGTGGTTGGTGTCAGGAGTGGTTGTGGGTGTAGTGGGTGTCAGGAGTGGTCGTGGGTGTGGTGGGTGTCAGGAGTGGTCGTGGGTGTAGTGGGTGTAAGGAGTGGTTGTGGGGTGAGGGTGTCAGAAGTGGTTGCGGGTGAAGGTGTGGTGGGTGTCAGGAGTGGTTGTGGGTGTGGTGGGTCTTTGACTGTTGTGTGGGTATTGGCATGTGGATGTCTACATTTATCGATTTAGAGAGTGCTGCCAATGAGAATGGCGCGTGTTACTGAGTGTGTGTACCAGAGGTGACCCTTGCATTAATCCTAGCAAGAGGGTGGGTGGAGGTCGGGGAGGGTTGGGTCTTGGTAGGGTGGGAGGGTTGGAGGTGGCACAGGAGTTGTTTAACCCTTGGACTGTGCAAAGTGCCTTTAGGCACTCAACAGGTGGTGCGCAACGTGCCTCAGGGATCTCATATGTATAGCGTACCATTCAAAACTGGCGCGCGGTGATGCGAGGTACAAAATGGATGCCTGAGGGCCTCAGTGATCATCCACCATTTTGAAAAAAAAATCCCAGCATGTCCCAGGGTTGTAGGGAGCCTAAGTTTCAAGGAAGCAACCATGTCTGACACATCGTCTACGAGCTCCTGCTCCACGTCAGCCGCGGTCTAGGAAAACGACTCTCCGAGGAGGAAATATGCGACATATTGTTTGGTGATGGATGATGATTTAGACTACGATCCAGAGAAAGACCTAACACAGAGGTCCGACACGAGTGAGGGGGAGAATGAGGAGCAGGAGGTCACGAGTGTACACGCGCCTCACCAGGCCTGCCTCGCCACATCAGGTCAACACCGCTAGTCACCACCACCATGTATGTACTCTGATGTGAGTTTATTTAGTGACAGTACATGTGATGAAACATTCTTGAGCTTCAGTGACATAGGCTTCGATACAAGCAGTGTTGACGAACCAAGTACAAGCAGCGATGGTGTTACTAGGTGGGGTTTTGCTGCCCCAGCAACATGCCGAGGCAAGCGGCAGCTTGTCACGCAGCCAGAGGACAATGACGACAATGTTCCCTTGACATCAGATGTTCATGGTAGGCCTACACTATGCAGAACAGTCTCATGTGGCATACCTATATGCAGCTCTAGCACAAGACGACGGACCAGTGTTTTTGATGCTCGTGGTGGTGCTGGCCGTGGTGTTGGTGGCAAAACCAAAACCACAAGTGTACTTGTGTGGGAGGAATGTGAGACTTTTGTCCCACAAATGCCAACATTTGATGGTACCGAGGTTGGTGTTACACAGTTATTCCCCTATATAGGTGATGATATGGCTGAAATTTACTATTTTATGGCATATTTTGATAAGAAATTCATGGACCATCACGTTGCAGAGACGAACAGATATGCTCACAGTCTCATTGACGCCAGCATTTTACCTGCCTCTCACATGACATGATGGAAAGACACGACAAATGAGGAAATGGATGTGTTTTTTAGCACTGAGCATGATGATGAAGCATTCAGAAAAACACGTGATCCAGGATTATTTGAGCAAAGACAGCCTTGTTCCATCCCCCCGTGTTCAACAGGTACATGTCACGTGATAGGTTCCTGCTGCTTCTCAGGTGCCTGCACTTTGAGAACAATGATAATGAAGACAGACAGGATAGACTTTGGAAGGTGCGGAAGATTTTTAGTGATATGAGAGGAAAGTTCCATGATTATTTTGTACCAGAACAGAAAGTGATGACTGATGAATCATTAGTCCTCTTCAAGGGACAACTGACATTCAAGCAGTACATCCCATCAAAGCGACATGAGTTTGGACTCAAGTTTTTCATGCTTTGTGAGTGCAAAACTGGTATTGTCATGGACATGTTACTGTATTCAGGTACAGATGTTGACATACCAGGTCAAGATCCACACGGGTTCTCCGGCAGTGTCGTTAAAACACTCATGGAAACGGTGCTGAACAAGGGGCATATACTGTTCATGGACAACTACTATACCAGCCCCTTGTTGATCAGATTCTTCCTTGATCTCAACACCAGCGTATGTGGCAATGTCAAGGCCGACAGGAGGGAAATGCCAGTGTTTGGCACTGGTATTGCAGTGGGTGATTGTCGGCTGCGAAAGTGTGACAATGTCTTATCAGTGAACTGGAGGAATAGACGCGAGGTGAATATGTTGACAACTATTCACACCGGTGCCATGTTGGACAGTGGCAAAATGCACTTTCAAACATGGTTCCCAATATATAAACCTGATTGTGTCATTGACTACAATGTAAACATGCAGCTAGTTGATAAATGTGACATGATGCTCGATGTCGTCGAGTGTGTGTGGAAATCTGTGAAGTGGACAAAGAAATTATTTTTCCATCTGACACGACGTTGCAGTGCTGAACTGTTTCAATATGATTCTTGTGAAATCAGGCAAGAGACTCCCAATACAGACATTCAGTGTTGCTCTAGTGTCACAACTTCTCATGAAGTTTGGGAAGGAGGGTTCTGTTGCAACGTGTGGGGGGAGGGTGCCAGCAACAATGCCACACACAGTTTCTGACAGACTCAGGGCTAACGAGAGGCTCGGTGTACACAAGCTTGGTTATATGCCAGGCACAGGATCACAGGACAGAGGTAAACGTGCCTGCATTGTCTGCAAGAACACACAACGTAGGATATGCATGGGAAGATGCATCTTCACCTGGTGCGTTGAGGTCAAAGTTCCCCTATGCCCTGTCGACTGCTTCTCTTAATATCATACACTAGCAGAGTTCTGAGTGCGTTGATAGTGAATGTATATAGTTTATGATAGTGTACAGTGTGTAAATATGTTATAAATATACATATATGAACATGAAATATTGGAAATATGATCAATGTTTGTGGACACATTTGTGATACACGTAACACAGTGTCTTGGAAGAGTACGAATGTTCCACTACCTGAATATTATTGTAAAAGTAATCAAAATACATAGGATTAGCCATAAAACCGGCGTTGAATGTAATGAAACACCATTTTTTGGGTGAGCCCTGGAGGCTCCTGGAGCTTATCGGGCTAATGTACTTTATATTAGACCGGGACATTAGCTATGGCGTTCAGACCTACCACGGACCAGAGCTGGAACCTGACCCATTCAGAGAGATTTCAGGGAGCAATGGGCCTGAACACCCCCCACCTGTGGTTGGGTTTTTTTCCTTAACTGCCATTGACCGGAGTTAGGCACCCAGAAAGGTAGGCATAACGAAACAAATCTCCCACATGGTAAGAAACTAAAACAATAAAACTGAACAGAGAGGTAGAAACTCCCTACAATCCAAAGGAAACAAGCAAACAAGCAAACATCACACTTTACTGCCTCATCACTCGTCCATGCAGCCCTCCCCACCTTAAGACGGGGAGGGGAGGGGGGCTCGGACCACATCGTGCCGGCTGCCTAGCACTTCAGTTCGGAAGGTAAGCTTCAACCAATGCGCAAAAAAATGCCAACCGGTGGGAGAGAGGGAGGGTTGTTGCCAGGGAGCCTCCAAGGCTCGCCCAGAAAATGGCGTTTCATTACATTCAACGCTGGTTTTCTGTGAAGAGCTCCTACAGCTCCCTGGAGCTACATACCCAAAGATAAAGAAAATGGGGACTTACTTGGGAGGCGGCCGCCACAAACTCCTCAACGCGAAGTCGAGGCAACTGGCTGCAACCTGCGACCCAAAGCAACACAAGAACGCTGAGGAGCAGGCACGTTTACCAAATAACGACTGGCCAAGACCCTGTTTGATCTCCAAAATCTATGCACCCGAATATGAGCCCAAGACATATTACCAAACACGCCAACCAAAGCTGCAAATTTCCGAACGTCATGGGCACGAGGATAGACCACAGACTGGCTAGACTTAATAACCCTGCGGACAACCTGGGAGACCCGAGCCCTGGAACAAGGAACGAGGGAAACCAGATCAACCCAAAGTGCATCCCCAGCTAACCCCAGCCGAGGCGCGCAGGTAACGGCGAAGAGCCGCAACTCTTAGACATAACACATGATGCAACCCTGGCTGAACCAACCAAGCATCAATGACCCAAGGACCCCTCTGGAAAGCAGCCGTCTCATTCTTTACCAGAAAAGATGGAGAAGGCTGCAAACGTACAAACCTACCCCCCAGGATCAAAAAAGCAGAAACCCCTGCACCGGACAGGGCCTTGGAAAAACAATTTTGGACCGAAGGGGCCATCACAAACCAAGAAGAGGAAAGATAAGAGAGCACCCTGTCCAAGGACCAAGATGGCTCAGGCGACGCATGAGCAGGCCGGAGGTGAAACATAGCATGAGAAAGCTTACGGAACGGGGCGGATGTGACATCCACCCCGAATGCAAGCTGGAGCGGCTCTGCCAGCGCCGCACGATATGAGGCGACAGTATTAGGTATCAAATGAAGGTCCTGAAAAAGTCAAGAAAGAAAGGACAAGACAACCCGATCCGAAAGAGAAGACAATTTACAAAGAGCAAGAAAATGTCGAAAAGAACACCAGGAAACTTCATATTGTCACCGAGATGAAGTTCTCAGGTGGGACACCATCAACAAAGCCACCTGATCACCATAGAAATGGTGACTCACCTGCGTCAAAAAAGACCAGACGTGAAAAGCAGAGGAGAAAGTCGAACCAACCCCGTACCGGACCTGGTCCGACCTGCTGTAAAAGGGGGGAGCTGCGGAAAACACCCTTGGTTGACACACCGAGCAAACAGCGCTGGAAACCAAGGCTGGGCCGGCCACCAAGGGGCCACAAGGACTACTCTCCCTGTCTCCCTGGGAAGGTCTCCAACCAAACCAAAACCCGAAGCAACAGTTGGACCGGGAAAAAGAGGTACAGGTAACCCCACCTCAACCAGTCCTGCCGAAAGGCATCCACTGCCTCGCAGTCGGGGAGGGGCGTCACATAGACTGAGAGATGCTGGGACCACGCCGACACGAAGAGGTCCACGTCCGGGAGTCTGTACGTCTGGCAGATCCAACGAAACGAGTCATTGTTGACCGTCCATTCCGTGGACAGGGAAATGAAGCGAGACAGGCCATCTGTCAGGATGTTGGACACTCCGCAGATATCAACCACATGGAGAGCCCAACCCCGAGGATCCGGGAGATGAACGACTCGAAGAGAACAATTCTCGAAGAGGTAAGGACCGAAGAGAACCCCCCGTGGTTAAGACAATGAATCATCGCAGAACAGTCCGAGTGGAGCCAGATGGTCGAACCCCCGAGCGACCCGAACCCTCCGAAGCGCAAGCCAGACTGCCGCGAAACTCCTGAACCGTGCTGTGAGCCCGACGAAAGAACAGACCCAACCTTCCCCTGCCGGCCTGGTGAGCACTGGTCACAAAGCCCTAGCCGAGAGACGACACATTCTTGAACACATCGAGTGAAGGCCTGGGAAGTCACCAAGGCACCGAACCCCGAAAACCCATTAGAGGAAGCCAGTGACACAGCAACCGACACAAGGCCCCCGGAGGACGAACCCAACGATCGTGAGAGAGGCTGGAAGGGGCGTCCACGAAGGAACCAAAACAGATGCTGAAGCCAAACCAGACCTGGTGGGTAGCCCAGCACAGCAAAGTTCAGACTCCCGTACAACCGCTCGAGTAACCGCGGAGTGACCCGGGACCCCCTAAGAAAAAGCCGACGGCAGGACCTGCAGCCGCAGCAATGCCTCTGGAGGAGAGACAAGGAAGCAGTCCAAAAATCCCAAACAAGACCCAGCCAGGTCCGAACTTGGGACGCAACCAGATGGGACTTCCTCCAGTTCACCAGGAACCCAAGCCGGGCGAGCTGGGAAAGAACCATATCCTTAGCAAGCAGACAAGCTGACTGACTGGGAGCCCACACCAGCCAGTCGTCGAGGTAGGCCAAAACCAGAATCCCTAGCAGATGCAGACGGGTCACCACAAACCGGGTAAGACACGTGAAAACGCGAGGTGCCAGATTCAAGCCAAAAGGAAGGCAACGAAAGCGGAAAGCCTGACGCCCCATCACAAAACCTAACCAGTCCCTGAACCCCAGATGAATAAGGAATGTGCCAATAAGCATCCTTGAGGTCCATGGAACACCATCCAGGTACCCAAACCCCTGCAACATGTACAAGCATGGGGGCCTAGCAAAGGGCCACCAAAAGAATATCAGGGGAACGATTGTCCCACTAGGTAGACCCCCACCAGGCAAACAAAAACAAAACAAAAGAAAACCCCCGCAAAAGTACACAATCCCCAGAGGCAACAGGAACTGGTTAGCACGTAGGTGGCAGGTTGCGCAACACCTTGATGCCTTAACCAACACAACACCACTCCCTACCCAAGGCCCCAAGCCCCAGCTGGCCCCAAGGGCGGGGCAAAAGCCGAGCAGCAAGAACCCCTATGGGAGTAGTTCCCGAACGCCTCAGGGGAGATAACCCTGACACACAGGGTTATCAGGGTTAGGGTTAAGTAATCAGAGGCAATGTATCGGAATGGAGAAATGTCACAAGTGGAGTACCACAGGGTTCAGTTCTTGCACCAGTGATGTTTATTGTGTACATAAATGATCTACCAGTTGGTATACAGAATTATATGAACATGTTTGCTGATGATGCTAAGATAATAGGAAGGATAAGAAATTTAGATGATTGTCATGCCCTTCAAGAAGACCTGGACAAAATAAGTATATGGAGCACCACCTGGCAAATGGAATTTAATGTTAATAAATGTCATGTTATGGAATGTGGAATAGGAGAACATAGACCCCATACAACCTACATATTATGTGAGAAATCTTTAAAGAATTCTGATAAAGAAAGAGATCTAGGGGTGGTTCTAGATAGAAAACTATCACCTGAGGACCACATAAAGAATATTGTGCAAGGAGCCTATGCGATGCTTTCTAACTTCAGAATTGCATTTAAATACATGGATGGCGATATACTAAAGAAATTGTTCATGACTTTTGTTAGGCCAAAGCTAGAATATGCAGTTGTTGTGTGGTGCCCATATCTTAAGAAGCACATCAACAAACTGGAAAAGGTGCAAAGACATGCTACGAAGTGGCTCCCAGAACTCAAGGGCAAGAGCTACGAGGAGAGCTTGGAAGCATTAAACATGCCAAAACTAGAAGACAGAAGAAAAAGAGGTGATATGATCACTACATACAAAATAGTAACAGGAATTGATAAAATCGACAGGGAAGATTTCCTGAGACCTGGCACTTCAAGAACAAGAGGTCATAGATTTAAACTAGCTAAACACAGATGCCGAAGAAATATAAGAAAATTCACCTTCGCAAATAGAGTGGTAGACGGTTGGAACAAGTTAAGTGAGAAGGTGGTGGAGGCCAAGACCGTCAGTAGTTTCAAAGCGTTATATGACAAAGAGTGCTGGGAAGACGGGTCACCACGAGCGTAGCTCTCATCCTGTAACTACACTTAGGTAATTACACTTAGGTAATTACAGGGGCAGTACTCACAGGGCATTTAGGGAAAATAGCCCCCTAAGCGCATGCAGCCCTGGCACTGATGAGGTACTCCTGGCCACCACACATGACAAAAAGACAGCAGAGAACACCACACAGGCAAACACCGCCCAGGAATTTGAAACCAGAGAAGCGTGTGTCCCGGTTGACATTAGCTTACGAACTGGAGTGCTAGGCAGCCGATGCAGTGAGGTCCGGGGCCCACCCCTTCCCCCTCTCGGGGAAGGGGAGGGACGAGCGGCACGGCAGTAAAGTGTGATGTTTGCTTGTTTCCTTGTTTCCTTGGGATTGTAGGGAGTTTCTACCTCTCTGTTCGTTTTTTGTTTTAGTTTCTTACCATGTGAGGTTTGTTTTGTTATGCCTACCTTTCTGGGTGCCTAACACTGGTTGATGGCAGATAAGGAAAACCCCCAACCACAGGGGGGTTTTCTAGGGCCACTGCTTCCTGAAACCTCTCTGAAGGGGCCAGGTTCCGGCTCTGGTCCCTGGTAGGTCCTGAACTCCATAGCTAATATCCCAGTCCATAGCTAATATCCATAAAGTAGCCCGATTAGCTCCAGGGAGCCATAGGGGCTCCTCACAGAAAAAACAATATAAATGCATTTGTAATTGTGTGGAAAAATAATATTTGTGGCAACTCGCGCCTGTTGAAGAACGTGCACCACTGCCTCTGGAAGTCTATGGCATGGGTACACACCATGCCATGATGTCACACGACATATTCCGGACACCACTGCAGCCAAAGTAAGTACAATTGTGAATTTTTTTCAACATACATGTGATCAGGGAAGGGTATTTAACGCTTTTGGTAGGACAAATAATTTTTTGTGAATAATTTATTTTCAGCGCACCTCAGGTTTGTCATATTTTAAGGCAGAGCAGTGCGGTGGTTAAGGTGCATATTATAATATGTCATTGTACAGCAAGTGTTAACATTTGTGGGTGAGAGTGGGGAGGGGGAGGGGTTGAACAGGATGGAGACGTGTGATCATCTGTCTGTCTGTCAAGCATCGTCTTGTCTGACAATCTGTGGCACAGACTTTATTCAGCCTGTGCATCATGACAGCCTGTCTAGTCTGTCAGAATCCTGACAGCCTGTCTACCTTGTCAGCATGCTTAAAGACTTCCTAGCCTATCAGCATCCTGACAGCCTGTCTAGCCTGTCAGAATCCTGACAGCCTGTCTAGCCTATCAGCATCCTGACAGCCTGTCTAACCTATCAGCATCCTGACAGCCTGTCTAGCCTATCAGCATCCTGACAGCCTGTCCTCCCGAAAGAGCTGGGAAGGGGAGGACAGGGGCTATGCATGTTAGTGGCTTTACAAGAATGTAAAAACATCAATGCTATGTACTCTCATAAACCGAATGTACCTTCTTGTATATAAATAAATAAATTGTCCAGATAATCGAGCTCATAGAGTAAAAGGCTCCTAGAACTGAAGAACAAGACCTACGAGGGATGGTTAGAGGCATTAAATTTGCCAAAAATAGAAGATAGAAAAAAAGGGGCAATATGATCACTATGTACAAAGTAGTAAGAGAATCGATAAAATTGATAAGGAAGAATTCCTGAGACCTGAAACTTCAAGAACAAGACTGACATAGATGTAAATTAACTAAACAAAGCTGGCAAAGAAATAAAAGAAAATTCACTATCACAGAGTGGCAGATGGTTGGAACAAGTTAGGTGAGTAGGTGGTGGAGGCCAAAACCATCAGTAGTTTCAAAGCGTTATATGACAAAGAGGACTGGGAACATGGGACACCACGAGCATAGCTCTTATTCTGTAACTACACTTAGGTAATTACACTTGGGTAATTCATTACTTTGCACTTGCTCGAGTTAAACTCTAGTAGTCATTTCTTGGACCATTCCATCAGTCTGTCCAATTCTTGCATGCAGCACGGAGATTAACAGTATTAAAAAATAATAATATATATAAAAAATTATTTTTCTTGTGCACCAGCTAGTTGTCATGTACATCAAGTGTGCAGTACAATGGTTAATTACAGAAAATAAATTCTAAACACCAAACTGCATTTTATGTAATATTTACTACAAAATGCAAAAGAATGCAAAATTTAAAAATATATAAATGATCAGTAAGTATAAAAATGGAAGTTGAGTCAGTCCAGAGTCAGTTTTGTACAGAATACAGTGTACAGTAAACAAAATTCAGAAACATTTACCAGATTTCGCATATTTTTCCAGTAGGGAAATATTTTGTGATTTCTGAGCTTTCTGCTATATTGTTGAGTTCCAATGTTATATTGGAAGGAAACAGTCAAAACGATTTGACTGTTTCCTTCGACTGACTGTTGCCACAGTCTAATATATACACATCAGCCCGGTATAGCTCCAGGGAGCCGAAGGGATTCTCCACAGAAATGTATGTTTATTATTAGACCATAATTTTTTTAATCCAAAGTAAAAAATGAACAGCTATTACTATTTTGATATAACAAATATACTGAAATATCCAAAAAATTTACTATAGTATTTCTAAAATAGGATGGAAAACTCATTTGTGATTACAAGAAAAAATTAGCATGTAAAAATGGGAAAAAATATAAATCAGCAAACAATTCCTAAATACTTATACCCACAAAAAAATACACAGCATATATTATGATCAAAGAGGAATGAATTTACCTGTAACTCTAGCACCATCTTAGGACTCTTGTGTGTTCAAGCTGTCTTATAACTATTGCTTCAGCATACACTAACCTTTCAAGAGGGGTAGGAGGCCGATGTGCTGTGTGATTAAGTGCAGTCTTTTCATTTGAATGTGCAGGAGAGTAGGATAGAGAGTTTGTAGGAGATATCTGAGGAAGTAAAGAAATAGTTAATGTTGTACTGTAAGGAGTAGTAAAATATCTACCAGAGTCCCATATAACAATACTGTACCTCTATAATTTTACACGCAATATATTTGCAGCAATTATGGGTTAATTTACATTTCATGATCATTTAAAACAAGTTAAAACAACACATAAATAAACTCAAGTAAGGAAAATTAGTAGATAGTAAGGAAATAAGCAAAAGATGGCAATAACTTAACTAAATTGTAATATCAGTCAGAATATTCTTAAATTAATTTCCACAACATTTTTGTGGAAGAACTCAAATGTCAAAAAAAAAAAAATGTAGAATGTAATGAAATGCCTCATTCTAGGGAAAATTCGGTGGCTCCTTACAACTAGCCACACTGAGGTAGCTCTACATCTATAAGTCACATCAGTCTTGCATGTCCTCAAAAGTATACCAGAGACCAGAGACACAAACCAAGCCCCTGTGACATTTCTGTTGTTACGTAAATTATGGTGACAATAAACACAGATGCTAAGAGAATACAATATATATATATATATCTATATATATATATATATATATATATATATATATATATATATATATATATATATATACATATATATATATATATATATATATATATATATATATATATATATATATATATATATATATATATATATATATATATATATATGTCGTACCTAGTAGCCAGAACTCACTTCTCAGCCTACTATGCAAGGCCCGATTTGCCTAATAAGCCAAGTTTTCATGAATTAATGTTTTTTCGTCTACCTAACCTACCTAACCTAACCTAACCTAGCTTTTTTTGGCTACCTAACCTAACCTTACCTATATATATAGGTTAGGTTAGGTTAGGTAGGGTTGGTTAGGTTCGGTCATATATCTACGTTAATTTTAACTCCAATAAAAAAAAATTGACCTCATACATAGTGAAAAGGGTAGCTTTATCATTTCATAAGAAAAAAATTATAGTAAATATATTAATTCAGGAAAACTTGGCTTATTAGGCAAATCGGGCCTTGAATAGTAGGCTGAGAAGTGAGTTCTGGCTACTAGGTACGACATATATATATATATATATATATATATATATATATATATATATATATATATATATATATATATATATATATATATATATATATATATATATGGACAAATGTAGTCTACAGAAGTTTGCAGGTGAAACTTGGCGAGCAACGGTGTGATAGCGAGTTGAGTGCACTGAGAGTCGGTGTTGTATGGTGGAGTATCTCTCAAGAATCTGTACTAAACCACGCTTGAAAGTAGACTGATAATTACTCGATTGATAAAGATTAGGTCACCCAAGAGGTGGCACGGGCATGAATAGCCCATAAAATAATTACTCGCTTCTCGATTGCTTATATGATCGACCATACCTCACCTCATCATCCTCCAAAGATTGGAAGGAATGTTAACTGTAATTAGGGAAAAGGTTTGAGTTTCATCATTAGTATTAATGAGAGTTATGCTACTCTCATTAAGCTAATGAGAGTTTAGAGGGAGTATACTATTGGCATACTTTCCTTGCTACATAACTTCCCCCTCCCTGGGGATGAAAGGAAAAACACTTGATCAAGGAACCTGGTTGGTTGGTGAATTGTACACCCTACTCGCATTGTATAACCCTCAAAGTTAACTTCCTCCTCTTCGCTGATGTCATCTAACTGGGGTTGTGTTGTCGGGTGGGAGTTCACACAGGATCATCCATCATCGTAGGATCAGGTGGTGGTGCTGCTGGTAACTGGGGTTGTAGATTGGGAGGTCGCACAGGATCGTCCGTTGTCGTAGGTGGTGGTGCTGCTGGTAACTGCGATTGTAGGGTGGAGGTCGCAATAGGATTGTCCGTTGTCGTAGGATCAAGTGGTGGTGCTGCTGGTAACTGCGGGCAAAAAGTGTATGGTGTCGTCGGCGAATGTGTTTCTGGAGGAATGTCTGGGGCAGCGTTACAGTGTGCTGGGCTTAGGTGATTATGGAGATGTTTTCCCACTTGCTTCGGCGTTCAATGCTGAAGAACTTCGGTGTTTGAGAAACCACTTTAAATGGTCCTTCGTAAGGTGACTGTGGACGGCATCGGACAGCATTGATTCTTACAAACACAAGTTCAGTTGTGTGGAGCTCATGAGGAACATATGTAGCATGGGTTGGTGTGGTGGTATTGCGTATACCAAGTCTGCTACCGAGAATCCACTGCCCTCCTTCGTGGCCGAACAGATGCCAAGCAAAACTAATGGAAGGTTGTCGATCCAATCATCAGGGTGTGCTCTAGCTCTTAGGGCGGCTTTTGGTTGTCTATGAAAGCAATCTACCAATATGTTCAACTTAAGGTGGTATGCTGTGGTTGGTTGTGTATGGTGCCGAGGAATTCCATAAGTTCCTTCCATAGATATGATTCAAACTGGCGTCCTTGGTCGGTGATGATGACAGAGGGGCTGCCAAAATGGGCAACCCATCCAGGGAGGAAAGCCTGGACCACTGACTCAGCTAAGATGTTGACTAATGGGATTTTTTCTGGCCATCTGGAGAATCGATCAATGCAGATGAGTAGATAGGAATAATCTCTTGCCAATGGTAACGGTCCAATGACGTCTATATGCACCACCTCGTCACAGTCAGAAGGTAACGGGAACTGTTGACGAGGGCTCTTTGTGTGTCGATGTGTTTTCATCAACTGCCACTGGAGACATGAGTGAGTCCATTGTTGAACATCGGCATTGTTTTCTGGCCATACAACAATAAAACCTAAAAAGAAAACCTAAAAGAGGAAGCTGGTGACGCAGCACCAACACAAGATGCCCGGAGGAACGAACCCAACGATTGCAAGAGAGGCGGAAGGGAAGTCTCCGAAGGAACCAAACAGACGCCGAAGCCAAACCCAATCCCACGGGCAGACCAGCACCTTAAAGTTCAGACTCCCGCACAACTGCTTGAGCAACTGCTAAACAACCCGGGACCCCCTCATGAACAGCAGAAGGCGGGATCACAGCCGCAACAACACCTCTGGCGGGAAAGACAAGGAGCGGCCCAAGAGCCCTAAACAAGGCCCAGCCAGGTCCAAACCTGGGACGGAAACAGATGGAATGGCCTCCAGATCACCAGGAAAACCAAACCCAGTGATCTGGAAAGAACCACACCCCTGGCGAGCAGACAAGCGAACCGACTGGGAGCCCACATCAGCCAGTTGTCGAGGTAGGCCAGACACCGAAACCCAAGCAGACTCAGACAGGGCACCAAGATCCGGTAAAGATGCAAAAATACACCAAGTGCCAATTACAAAATAGGGAAGGCAACAAAAGCGTCAAGCCTGAAGCCCCACTACCAACTGTGCCAGTCCCGGAAAACTGGAGAGGAACATGCCAAGAATTGACCTGGAGGTCCTGGGCCACCATCCAGGCACCCGGCCCCAACAGAAGCCGGACAGAAGACAACAGTCCTCCGATGAGGGCATAGAATCCAGGGCGCAGACTGAAGAAGTTCAGAAGAACTGCAGATTCGACAGGCCCATGTCGGCAAACAGCAGACGGGAACCCCAGAAGGATGGGGCGGATCGACCATGTCCAACGCACCCACTAAGATGACATGACGAAGCACAGGGGAAGAAGCCCACCCCACCAGCCCTGAACCCCCAAAGGGGGAGAAGCTGTCCACAGCCTCCACCAGAGGCCGGAAGACAACCAAAAGCGCCCATTAACTGCAGGACCATGCGAGAGTCAACAGAGCAAGCTGCTCCCCCAGCGCCCCGTCAACAGAGAGGGGAACAGAGCCCCTTCCAAAAGAAAAAGTACATATACATATATACACATATATACATATTATGTATATACACATACACACAAGGTATGTTACACACACGTGTGTATGCACATACACATGTGCACACACACACACATACACATGAAAAGAAAATTACAAGCTGCTGACCAATGGGCAGAGAGCACCACGCTGGCCAGGCGAAGAAGGCACAAAACTGCATCAAAAGGCCCACCTCGACAACAAAACCTCAAAGTCCCAGCACGACCACAACACGTGCCAAGACCCAAAAAGATCAGTCTGCAAGCCAGGAAGACCCCGGAACTCCAGAAGGCAGAACCGGGTCACACACGAGGAAACAAAGCCCCTTGAACCCATAAAGGGGGCCCAAGAGGAAGAAACCTCCGGAATGAAGCCAAAGAACCCAAAGGAACCCGGAATCGAACCAGGGGGAGCCCAAACCACCATATTTGCTGGCGGAGAAACACCACAGAAAGGCAAAGCACAGCCCCAGACAGAACCCCCAGGGAAACGTTCAAAACAGACCGAAAACCGAGGGGCAAGGTGTGGGAACAAGCATAACAGCCAGGGACACTGAGCCCAAACCCAAGGGCCCAGACCCAAAACAGACAAATGGAAAACCCGGAGAAAAATCAACACTCAAACATTCCCAGAGGAACAGGAATGGGCAGAAAACACCAGAAAAGCAAAGAAACAACAACAGGAGAATAAAACCCTTGAAAAAGGTTTAAAACTCACCCAAGACGCTCGCTCGCACACCCAGGCACATGTAAACAAACCGCAACGCCGCCCTGGTGGTCATGCCGGGAAACCAGCAGAAGAAAATGGCCACCAGAACAGAGGGCTGTGACTGACGCTAAATATATGAAAACACGCCAGCAAAAGCGGGAAGCAAGCAGACTGCATGGGCGAAAAACTCCGCCCAAAGGCAGAAAACCCAGACAGGGGCAAACTGCCCCAGAACTGCTAGCAGGCATCCCCCACAGCACTGGGAACCAGCAACAGAGGCCCCGGGGCAGAGCCGCCCTCCAAGCCCTCCGCCCTTAAAGAAAAGGAAGAGTCCATGGAAAAGGCAGCAAGAAAGGGCCACTGGTCAGACCCAGAAGCCTTGGCAGGAGGAACAGGCTCGAAAACTTCCGTCCCCCAACCCGAACGGGGCAGCCCCCGAAAATCGCCTGAGTCTTGGCCCCAACTAAACCCCGCCCCGACCCCGAAACCCACAGACGGTCCGGAGCTGGGAACAGGGAGGGAAAGGGGCAAACAGCACCTCACCAAAACGGGGCGGCCTCGGAGCATCCGAGTGGGAAACCAACCTAGCGTGTTGCAGCAACCTAACCTAGCTTGCAACACGGATGCTGCCTGTACTCTGAATAGTAATAACATCAGGAGAGTACTGGAGAACAAGCAGAGAATCTCTCTCGCAAGACTCCGGGTCAAGGTGTCAGTGACCCAACAGGCAGCATGACGGAGGTAAAAGTGGCGACTGTCACCCTGAGACAAGGGCACAGCAACCAACGGTCCCGTACAAGAAGGGTTGGAACCCGGAAGTCACATTCAATGGTCCACCGAGTCCAGACAGGGGTTTCCAGGGCCCGTAGGCTGACTGCTACGGGAAGCCTGGGCAAGGTGTTGCTAACCAGTTAAGAAACCCAAAAATAACAAGAGGGTAGAGGATAGCACTGAAAACCCCTGTGACGTGTACAATCATGGGGGCCTAGCAGAGGGCCACCAAACACTACCATTGGAACCATAGCCACACTAGGCAGGCCCCCACCAGGGAAATTAAAATAAAAACAAAAGAAAAACCCCGCAAAAGTACACCGTCTCCAGAGGAAACAGGAACCGGTCGCCGCTTAGGTGGCAGGTCGCGCAACACCTTGACGCCCTAACCAGCACAATACCAGTCCCTACCCAGAGCCAAACATAGGCCCCAAGCCCCAGCTGGCCCCAAGGGCAAGGCAAAAGCCGAGCAGAAAGAACCTCTACGGGAATGGTTCCCGAACACCCCAGGGAAGATAACCCTGTCACGCAGAGGCAGTACTCACAGAGCGCTTAGGGAAGGAAGCCCCCCTAAGCGCATGCAGCCTCGGCACTGATGAGGTACTCCTGGCCACCGCACAACACAACACACGGCAGTGAACGCCACACAAGGCAAACACCACCTAGGAAACTGAGGCCAGAGAAGCGTCTATCCCTGTTGACATTAGCTTACGAACTGAAGCTATAGGCAGCCAGTGTGGTAGGTCCGGGGCTCCCCCCCTCCCCCTCTCGGGGTGGGGAAGGCTGCCAGACAATCGGCGCAGCAGTAAAGTGTGATGTTTGCTTGTTTGCTTGGGATTGTAGGGAGTTTCTACCTTTCTGTTCGGTTTTTTGTTTTCAGTTTTTTATCATGTGGGGTTTGTTTTGCTATGCCTACCTTTCTGGGTGCCTAACCCCTGGTCGATGGCAGATAAGTAAAACCCCAATCACAAGGGGGTTTTCCAGAGCCATTACTCCCTGAAACCTCTCTAAAGGGGCCAGGTTCTGGCGCTGGTCCCTGGTAGGTCTGAACTCCTTAGCTAATGTCCCGGTCTAATATAACATACATTAGCTCAATAAGCTCCAGGGAGCCGTAGGGACTCCCCACAGAAAAGTTTCTAAAACTGTTGGCATTCTTTCTAAGATCAGATATTTTGTACCTCGCCCTGCCCTGGTGACGCTCTATTACTCTCTCATAAATAAATAAATAATAAATAAATGTTTATTCAGGTAAGGTACATACATACAAGAGATTTTACAAAAATTGATAAATTTGTAGATAGAGCTAGTACATACAATGCCTAAAGCCACTATTACGCAAAGCGTTTCGGGCAGGAAAAACATTAAAGACTAAAACTTAATACTAATTGAGTTTAAAGTATAAAATGTGTTGAGAACAAATAAAAATAAAAACAAAAAAGGGGGGAACATGGCTGAAAAAGCAGCACAAATACAATTAGGTTGACAAGCAGCGTTGTTTAAAAAAACAGACATGGGTTGACAATATAGGGGTAAGGTAGGTTACAGGGAATTTATTAGATAGTGCTTCGTTTTTATCTTAAATTGGTTGAGAGAGGTACAGTCTTTAACATATCTTGAGGTTATCTTGAGATGATTTCGGGGCTTTAGTGTCCCCACGGCCCGGCCCTCGACCAGGCCTCCACCCTCAGGAAGCAGCCCGTGACAGCTGACTAACACCCAGGTACCTATTTTACTGCTAGGTAACAGGGGCATTGAGTAAAAGAAACTCTGCCCATTGTTTCTCGCCGGCGCTTGGGATCGAACCCAGGACCACAGGATCGTATGTCCAGAATGCTGTCCGCTCGGCCGACCGGTTCCCCGGTCGATTGGGAAGGTCATTCCACATTCTGGGTCGCTTGATTTGTAGAGCATTTTTAGTTTGGTTAAGTCGTACTCTTGGAATATCAAAACTGTACAGGTATTTGTTTCTGGTGTGGTGCTCATGGGTTCTGTTACAACCTTCAATGAAGCTTTTGAGGTCAGGATTGGCATTGCAGTTCAGCGTTTTATATATGTATAATACACATGAGAGAATGTGCAGTGACTTAATGTCTAACATATTCAGAGATTTGAGTAGGGGTACCGAGTGATGTCTGGGGCAAGAGTTGGACATTGTCCTAATAGCAGCTTTGTGATAAGTAATTAGAGGGCGTAAATGATTTTGGGTAGTAGAACCCCAAGCACAAATACCATAGTTGAGATATGGATAGATGAGGGAGTAATAGAGCGTCACCAGGGCAGGGCGGGGTACATAATATCTGATCTTAGAAAGAATGCCAACAGTTTTTGAAACTTTTTTTATATATTTAGAATGTGTCCCTGGAAATTCAGCTTGTGGTCAATGTAAACGCCAAGGAATTTGCGATCTATTTTGTTACAAATTTGGGTATTGTTTATTCTGAGATTTATTTGATTAGAGGATTTATTGCCAAACAGAATATAGAAAGTTTTGTCAATGTTAAGAGTGAGTTTGTTGGCAGTTAGCCAAAGATGGACTTTATTTAGCTCAGTATTTAATGTGGCATTTGGAGCAAGAGGGTCAGAACTGGAGTAAATGAAGGTTGTGTCGTCAGCAAATAGAATTGATTTGAGGTGTTGGGAGGCATTTGGAAGGTCATTAATGTAGATGAGAAAGAAGAGAGGGCCAAGTATGCTGCTGCTCATCTATCTTTGTCTCAACTATGGTATTTGTGCTTGGGGTTCTACTACCCAAAATTCTTTAGGTCCTCTAATTACTCAACACAAAGCTGCTATTAGAACAATATCTAACTCTGGCCCCAGACATCACTTGGTACCCTTACTCAGATCTCTGAATATGTTAGATATTAAGTCACTGCACATCCTCTCATGTGTACTTTATATATATAAAACACTGAACTGTAATGTCAAATCTGACCTTAAATTCTTCTTAGAAGGTTGTAACAAAACCCATGGGCACAACACCAGAAACAAATACCTATTTGATATTCCAAGAGTACGACTTACTCAAACTTGAAATGCATTACAAATCAAGGGATCCAGAATGTAGAATGACCTTCCCAATCATGTCAAAGACTGTACCTCTCCCAACCAGTTTAAGATAAAAACTAAGTTCTACCTAATTAACTCCATGTAACGTACCTTACCCCTAAATGTCAACCCATGTCTTACTATTTAAACAATGTCTTACTTTTTAAACAATGCTGTTTGTTGACCAAATTGTATATTTGCTATTTTCTGCCATGTTTCCTCCCCCTTTCTTTATTTTTTATTTGTCAACACAATTTATACTTTAATCTCAATTAGTATTAAGTTTTAGTCTAAGTGTTTTTATCCCCCCCTCACCTTGCCCGAAACGCTATGCATACTAGTCACTTTAGGTATTGTATGTACAGGTACTAGCTCTTTCTTTAAATCCAACATTATGTTTGTAACTCATCTGCAATGTATGTACCTTTACCTGAATAAAGACTCTGAATCTGAATCATCCTGTAACTACACTTAGGTAATTACACTTAGGTAATTTCATAGTAAAGAATGCTGAGAAGACAGGAAACCATGAGCATAGCTCTCATCCTGTAACTACACTTAGGTAATTACATTTAGGTAATTACATAGAGCTATTATATCCAAATTAGCATCATAAGTGTAAAACCCAAATAATGATAGATTAATCTTAAGGTTTACTCAGAAAGTTGCGCTTGTTTATTGGCTTTATAGAAAAAGATGAATAAAAACATAAATAATGTGAAGTATCAACTAATATTTTATAAATAAATTATCATTATTATTCTTCAGTAATATTTGTAACACAATTACAATAAAAAGTTAAAAAATGTAACTGAATGGCACCATAACAAAACTAATTAATCACAAAAAACTTCTAAAAGATATTAAATAATACCACTAGTCTACCATTTCAAGAGACTTAAAAATCAACACATATATTTAATAATTGTTAACAAAACAAACATTTTATTAGTCTACATAACAAACAAAATTCTGACTTAAAATATTCACACAAATAAATAGTTTGAATTAATTAACAGCACACAGCTCCTGTTGGCAAAACGTATTTAGGTAACAGGAGGGGAAAGAGCAGGATGATGTTAGTAGAAGAACACAAGATTCCCCCTAGAGCAGTTTTGGAGAAAGAGCCTCAGCTTGCAAATGTGCCTTAATAACAAAACTACTGTAATTTAAACAATCCAATTTACTATGGAAAATTGAGAATAAAACATAAGCAAAATCTGAAAACACATCTTGTTCCAAAACTCATTCTAGGAAAAATAATTACTGTATATTATTCTTGTAATATTTTCTCTTAATTCATCACTCTCACCATATTCATAATCTGGTTGTTGACCTTGAGAATAACAGGATGCAAGATATTACCCATCTGGAAAAGGATTATTAAACAGCAATTATTCTATGACAAACATAAGTATACAATATAAATAATGTTCAATAACCTATGATGGGTCCATATCTGAAAATTGTACTCTATATTACTGAAACAAGAAACATTTTCAAAGCAGATACTGTATATGAGTGATAAATGGTATACTTGCCTTTGAAAGTTGTGCAAACATACTAAAACATCTTTCATGCATATATTTTGTACTTGCATAACGATGATTTGATGTGAAAACTTATGAAACTGTTGAGCATTGAAATATATCTATGACATCAGCACAAATATGACATGCAAGATATAAAAAATAGCATATATAAAAAAATTGCTAATTTGTAATAAAAAACTTCATAGCTTTGTATGGAAAACATTGAAAACTACATTAATATTAATCACAGTACATAACAGGAAAAAATGTCATTTCAACTATGTATATACTGTAAAAAGTAATGAAAAATACAAATACAGTACATGAATGATAAATTATCTAACAAAAATTACACTATCTACATGCTATTTATAAGAACTAAAGTAGGTTAAAATGAAATACATAAATAATTTAGACACTTAAATTATAGACCCAATATACATTTGCCAGACAAATAGAAATTAATTTATGAATAATTGTGAAACAAGAAAGCATACAGTTTGATTTATTAGCTGAGATACTACAAATATAAATAAAAGGTTATCACTAGCAGCAAAAAAAAAGAGTTAATGGTATTTTTGGGCTTAGTGAGACATTTGGGCACATTTCCTTCCTTACAAAATGCCTCCATTCACCTAGTGACCAGTAAATAGGTACTGTACCTAGCCACTGAGCTGCTCGGCTTCCAAATATGGCACCCCCCCCCCCCAGTGTGCAGGAAATAAATTCTTTTTTGTTTTGAAAGTGTCAAAAACCCTTCCCTGAGTATGGATATGGTAACAAAAGGTCAAAATTGTACTTACTTTGGCTGCTATGGGGTCCGTAATTTCGCGCGTGACGTCATCATTCCCTGGTCGCCCATGGCTTATGCTCCCAGGGCCAGTAAGGCGCGCGTCTCAAGATGCACGAGTTGCCACGAATATACATTTGTTCATTTTTTGTGCACAGTTCCAAATACATTTTATCTGTTTATACGTGCCAATCCTATGTATATAGCAGTAGAACATCCGTACTGTCCGAAGACACTGTGTTATGTGCATGACACATGTGTACACATATTTGGCACATATTTCGAATGTATCATGCTAATTTATGTATATATACAATCTATTTACACACTGTACAGTATCACACACTATATACACACACCATGAACACACTCAGAACTCCGCGAGTGTTAGCTACTACATCCAGCCAGTCCTCCCTCACTCCTCCAACATCGTATTCGCCATCACCCCTCCTCCCACCATATTGTTATTCACACCCATGTTTCATGTTCATTTATGTATATTTACAACATATTTACACACTATACACTGTCACATACTATATACATTCACCATCAACACACTCAGAACTACTGCGAGTGTGAGCTGCCACACCCAGCCAGTCCTCCCTCACTCCTCCAACATCTTCCTCTCCAACATTGCTCCTCCCACAATACTGTTATTATTTTTATTGCACTATTTACACATGTTATGTACAGTGATACCTCGGTTTACAAACACCCCTGTTTACGAACTTTTTGGGTTACAAGCCTGAAGTGTTCGGAAAATTTGAATCGGGATATGAGTTTGTTGATACGCGTACAGCCGACCTAGTGCGTAGTGGCAAGGTGATCGCGTCTCAGTTTACCAGTGCCTCGCACCTAGTGATTATCCCGCCTGAATTCTTTGCAAGGATTTACAATTTCTTTTCGGATTTTTGGCTATTTGACCATAAAAGTTGTTATTATATATCTCACCATGGGTCCCAAGAAAGCCAGTGGTAAGGTTCAAGGCAAAAAATCACATGTGAGAATGACCACAGAGGAAAAACAAGAGATCATTCGTAAGCATGAAAATGGTATGGTAAGCATGAAATGACTTACCCAGAGAAAGCTGTAGTAGGCCGTTGCATTAACCTCTTCAGTGACAATGTGATGTCTCACTACAGACAATTGTTGCAAAGAAGGGAAAAACAATCTTCAATGGAACGTTTCCTTGTGAGAAAAATCAAGCAGTGAGCCACAACCAGGAACTAGTGGTATGCAGGCGAAATGTGCCAGAGAGTGCACTCCAGAGAAATCTTCACTGCCTGATGTTATAATGGAAGGGGACTCCCCTTCCAAACAGTAACACCTCTCCTCCAACCCCCTCCTCACCATCTTCCATACGCCAACAGGAGTCATCAGCAAGGGTAAGTAAAAACTTGAACATACTTTTGTACTGAAGATTTGGGTGAATTAGTTACAACATTTACTTTGAAGCAAAGTTTTTGGGGAGTCAGGAACAGGATGAATTTATTTCCCAATATTTCTTATAGGGAAATTTGCTTTGGTTTACGAATTTTTGGGTTACAAACCGTCTCCAGGAAAGGATTAAATTCTTTAACCGAGGTACCCCTGTATACCTAACTATATGTTTTATTCACCAGAACTATGCAAGTAAGCCAGTATTGTGTCCAAACAGTACAGTGGCCACCATGCACAACATGAGAAATCACACAGCAGACAGAAGACGATGCTGCGATAACGAAGTCACCTCCCTCACCAAAATAGCTCCTCCCAACATACTCCTGTTGTTGGTATTACACTACATACACACATTGCATATACCCATGTACATATGTGTTCACCATAGCGAACCACTAAGCTAGTATGGTGAGCAAAACAAGAGTGGCTGCCACACACAGTGAGACTACCTTGATTCTCTCCCTCCCTCACAAAAATTCCTCTTCCCACAATACTATGCACATATGTACATTATACATGGGTACATACACACATTGTATATACCCCATGTACATATGTGTTCACCACAGTGAACCACTAAGCTAGTATGGTGAGCAAAACAAGAGTGGCTGCCACACACAGAGTGAGGCTTCCTTGATTCCCTCCCTCCCTCCCTCACAAAAATTCCTCCTCTCACAATACTACGCACAGCGCTAATTATCACCATAATCCTGCTATTATCACAATCCTGGTCACTAATTCCTGTATATAAATAATTGACCACAAGTTTATTTTGTAAAGGAACCTAAGAAGTTGTTTGAAGACTCCTAGATGCACTGAAATAATGATGTGGTTCTGTGGCTAGTGCAGTGAACATCATGAACAGCACTGAATCACTGATATTTGAACATTGCACACAGTCATTATCACACTCAGTCGAGTCGAGCCAGCGATCAAGGGAGGGTCTTGGGGTCGCGCGCTATGATAAACGCCAATATTTTTGGGTTAATTAAGGCTACAGTGACGGATCACAGATCTAAGGGTATCACAAAAGTGTATAACTGCCTGCAAATAGGAAAAAAAATACAGTGCCATCACTAGAACTTTGTCTTAAACAGTGAATTCACCAGACAGGCCATGTGGGAGGGCCCATGAGGCTTTGTTTACATTTGGGCTCCAGTGATCAGTGGTACAGTAAATTAGTGAACTGTAACACAACAGACACAACGATACAGTAACTGACTCCAGATCTTTGTGTTAGATAGAGAAGAACCACCATCATCAATCTACTAGAACTTAGTGAATTACCAGGTGAGAGGCGACGACGGATCACCATCGTCATCCATTACTCATCTTGTTGTGTGAGCGAGAGACTGAGTCGTAGGTACCCCTCTCTGGTCAATTCCTCAGGTGTACAGAGTGAGGTAAAATATTATCAAATTCTTGTTCAGTATATCATATACATTTAAAATCTCAAAGTGGCTCATTTTGGGTAGAGGTTGACATTTACGGGACCCTCGTAACACACGCATGCATGAACGCACGCACAGAGGCAATGTATCAGACAGGAGAAATGTCACAAGTGGAGTACCACAGGGCTCAGTTCTTGCACCAGTGATGTTTATTGTCTACATAAATGATCTACCAGTTCGTATACAGAATTATATGAACATGTTTGCTGATGATGCTAAGATAATAGGAAGGATAAGAAACTTAGATGATTGTCGTGCCCTTCAAGATGACCTGGACAAAATAAGTATCTGGAGCACCACTAGGCAAATGGAATTTAATGTTAATAAATGCCATGTTATGGAATGTGGAATAGGAGAACATAGACCCCACACAACCTATATATTATGTGAGAAATCTTTAAAGAATTCTGATAAAGAAAGAGATCTAGGGGTGGTGCTAGATAGAAAACTATCACCTGAGGACCACATAAAGAATATTGTGCGAGGAGCCTATGCCACGCTTTCTAACTTCAGAATTGCTTTTAAATACATGGATGGTGATATACTAAAGAAATTGTTCACAACTTTTGTTAGGCCAAAGCTAGAATATGCAGCGGTTGTGTGGTGCCCATATCTTAAGAAGCACATCAACAAACTGGAAAAGGTGCAAAGACATGCTACTAAGTGGCTCCCAGAACTGAAGGGCAAGAATTACGAGGAGAGGTTAGAGGCATTAAATATGCCAAAACTAGAAGATAGAAGAAAAAGAGGTGATATGATCACTACATACAAAATAGTAACAAGAATTGATAAAATCGATAGGGAAGATTTCCTGAGACCTGGAACTTTAAGAACAAGAGGTCATAGATATAAACTAGCTAAACACAAATGCCGAAGAAATATAAGAAAATTCACTTTCGCAAACAGAGTGGTAGACGGTTGGAACAAGTTAGGTGAGAAGGTGGTGGAGGCCAAGACCGTCAGTAGTTTCAAAGCATTATATGACAAAGAGTGCTGGGAAGACGGGACACCACGAGCGTAGCTCTCATCCTGTAACTACACTTAGGTAATTACACACACACACACAATAAGTATATGGAGCATCACTTGGCAAATGGAATTAAATGTTAATAAAACCAGCGTTTAATGTAAAGAAACGCCATTTTCTGGGTGAGCCCCTGGAGCTTATCGGGCTAATGTATGTTATATTAGACCGGGACATTAGCTAAGGAGTACAGACCTACCAGGGACCAGCGCCAGAACCTGGCCCCTTCAGAGAGGTTTCAGGGAGCAATGGCCCGGGAAAACCCCTTTGTGGTTGGGGTTTTCCTTATCTGCCATCGACCGGGATTAGGCACCCAGAAAGGTAGGCATAACAAAACAAACCCCACATGGTAAAAAACTAAAACAAAAAAACGAACGGAGAGGTAGAAACTCCCTACAATCACAAGGAAACAAGCATACAAGCAAACATCACACTTTACTGCCTCACCGATCATCCCCGCAGCCCTCCCCGCCCCGAGAGGGGGAGGGGGGATCCTCGGACCTACCGCACCGGCTGCCAGGCTTCAGTTCGGAAGCTAAGCTTCAACCAATGCAAAAAAAACGCCGACCAGTGGGAGCGAGAGTTGCCAGGGAGCCTCCGGGGCTCATAAAGAAAATGGCGTTTCATTACATTCAATGCTGGTTTTCTGTGGGTAGCCCCTACGGGTCCCTGGAGCTTCATACCCAAAGAGAAGGAAAAGAAAAGGCTAACCCGGGAGGCGGCCGCCACAAACTCCGCAACGCAAAGCCGAGACAACAGGTTGAAACCTGCGACCCAAGGCAACAAGAACGTATATGAGCAGACGCGCATAAAGAATGGGTGGCCAAGAACCTGTGCGACCCTCAAATCCCTGCGCCTGAAATGAGCCCTAGACGTCACCAACACAGCAGCAAAAGCTGCAAACGTCTGAACAGCATGGGCGCAAAGACAGACCGCAGGCTGGAAGAATGAAAAACTCTGCGGATAACCTGGGAGACCCGAGCCCTGAAAACAGGGAACAAGGGGAACCGGATCAACCACAGCGCATCCCCAGACACGATACGCAGGCAACGGCAAAAAGCACAACTGGAAAACAAAGGAAACACCCCCGGCCAAACCAATCAAGCATCAATAACCCAAGAACCCCTCCGAAAAGCAGGCATCTTGACCGTCGCCAGGATGGAGAAAGGCTGCACATGTACAAATCTACCACCAGTACCAAAGAGCAGAAACCTGAACCAAAGGGGCTACCACAAACTGAGGAGAAGAATAGAAGGCACCCTGATCAAGGACCAGGACGGCTCAGGCGACACATGAGCAGGCCGGAGGTGAAACAAAACACGAGAAAGCGTACGAAACGTCATACTGTTGCCAAGACAAAGCTCGCTGGTGGGACACCGTCAACAAAGTATATATAAAAAGTATATATATATAATAATTACTCTACTGTTCAAAAACCAAAAAAGCAGAAAAACAAATCCTTTACAAAGAATTCAAGCAAGATCGTCACTAAACGATCACCATATTCACTGGTAAATTGAAGCGGGGGTGACTGTGCCACCAGGAACCACACGCTAGGTCACCCATATGCTTGACAACAAACTACGTTACTCGAGGCAAAGCCCGTAGCCCAATACAAATTTTACGAAGAAATTGGGCATGTAACCTGAAAATTTTGTAAATTGGGGCATTCGTAAGCTCAGGTGTCTCTGTAGTTCAATGTGTGGAACATTGCTATGCTCAAAATTATGGGGCTCATATATGTGACATGTATATTATATTCTATGATCAATCAAATAGGGATTTTGCTGTTATTACACTATTTACACACATTGTATATACATAACTACATGTTTGTGCACCATAATGAACCACACAGATCATGTGTTGAAAGTTTATATACTATACCAGAACAAGGATCCAAGGTTAGCCTAGCGGTCGAGAGCTGAGTGTGGCAGGGGCTGCCCCAAATACCTTTTTACATAACCATTTCAGAGTATGTGAATGGTTTCATGTCTAGTACAGACCTAGTACAAAACAACTACAGACCTATATCAATCCTGCCAAACTTGTCAAAAATATTTGAAAAACTAATCTACAAGCAGCTTTACTCTTATCTAGCCAAACACAATATACTTAGCTCTTGTCAACATGGCTTCAGACCCAAAAAAAGCACTAACGATGCACTTATTAATATGATTAACTTGATACATGCAGCTCTTGATAAAAATGAGTTCCCTGTTAGGTTATTTGTGAACCTGCGTAAGGCTTTGGACACTGTCAACCACCAAAACCTTCTTCTTAAATTACATCATTATGGGGTCAGAGGTCACTCCCTGCAATACCTCAAATCTTACCTTACTGACAGGCTCCAGTATGTTTCTGTGAATAATTCAATTTCTCCCACCCTACCCATCAACATTGGTGTTCTTCAGGGCAGTATACTTGGCCCTCTCCTCTTTCTCATCTACATTAATGACCTTCCAAATGCCTCCCAACATCTCAAACCAATTCTATTTGCTGACGACACAACCTTCATTTATTCCAGTCCTGACCCCCTTGCTCTTAATGGCACAGTGAATACTGAGCTAAATAAAGTCCATCTTTGGCTAACTGCCAACAAACTCACCCTCAACATTGACAAAACTTTCTATATCTTGTATGGCAATAAATCCTCAAATCAAATAAATCTCAGGATAAATAATACCCAAATTTGTAACAAAATTGATGGCAAATTCCTTGGTGTTCTCATTGACCACAAACTGAATTTCCAGGGGACACATTCTAAATATATAAAAAAAGTTTCAAAAACTGTTGGCATTCTTTCTAAGATCAGATACTATGTACCTCGCCCTGCCTTGGTGACGCTCTATTACTCCCTCATCTATCCTTATCTCAACTATGGTATTTGTGCTTGGGGTTCTACTACCCAAAATCATTTATGTCCTTTAATTACTCAACACAAAGCTGCTATTAGGACAATATCCAACTCTGGCCCCAGACATCACTCGGTACCCCTACTCAAATCTCTGAATATGTTAGATATTAAGTCACTGCACATCCTCTCATGTGTATTATATATATATATAAAATGCTGAACTGTAATGCCAATCCTGACCTTAAAAGCTTCATTGAAGGTTGTAACAGAACCCATGTCCACCACACCAGAAACAAACACCTTTATGATATTCCAAGAGTTCGACTTAATCAAACTAGAAATGCTCTACAAATCAAGGGACCCAGAATGTGGAATGACCTTCCCAATCATGTTAAAGAGTGTGCCTCTCTCAACCAGTTTAAGATAAAAACTAAGCACTACCTAATTAACTCCCTGTAACCTACCTTATCCCTTTAATGTCAACCCATGTCTGTTATTTTTAAACAATGCTGTTTGTCGACCAATTTGTATTTTTGCTTTTTTCTGCCATGTTCCCCCCTTTTTTATTTTTTTATTTTCTCAACACATTTTATACTTTAATCTCAATTAGTATTAAGTTTTAGTCTTTAGTGTTTTTCCTGCCCGAAACGCTTTGCGTAATAGTAGCTGTAGGCATTGTATGTACTAGCTCTATCTATAAATTCATCAATTTTTGTATCACCCCTTGTATATATGTATTTTACCTAAATAAACATTTGAATTTTGAATTAAAATTTTTAGTTTTCTGTGGGGAGCCCCCTATGGCTCCCTAGTGCTTATCGGGCTAATGTATGTTATATTAGACCTGTCCATTAACTATGGAGTTCAGAACTACCAGGGACCATGAGCCAGAACCTGGCCTCTTCAGAGAGGTTGCAGAGAGCAATAGCCCTGGAAAAAACCCTTGTGGTTGGGGTTTTTCCTTATCTACCATCGACCAAGGTTAGGCAGCCAGAAAGGTAGGCATAACAAACAAACCCCACATGGTAAGAAACTAACAACAATAACCGAACAGAGAGGTAGAACTCCCTACAATCCCAAGGAAACAAGGAAATGTAACACACTACTGCTAGTGTGTTACATTCGCCGCTCATCCGCGCAGCCCTACCCCACCCCGAGACGGGGAGGGTGGGCTCAGACCTCACTGCGCCAGCTGCATAGCACTCCAGTTCGTAAGATAATGTCAACCGGGACAGACGCTTCTCTGGCCTCAGTTTCCTAGGCAGTGTTTGCCTTCATGGCACTCACTGCTGTGATTTTGTGTTGTGTAGTGGCCAAGTGTTTCTCATCAGTACCGGGGCTGCAGGCGCTTAGGGGCTTCCTTCCCTAAGCGCCCTGTGAGTACTGCCCCTGCGTGACAGAGGTTATCTTCCCTGGGGCGTTTGGGAACCAGTCCCGTCGAGGTTCTTGCTGCTCAGCATTTTCCTCGCCCTTTGGGCCAGCTGGGGCTTGGGGCCCTTGTTTGGCCTTGGGTAGGGACAGGTATTGTGCTGGTTAGGGCGTCAAGGTGTTGTGCGACCTGCTACCCATGCAGCGACCGGTTCCTGTTGCCTCTGGGGACGGTGTACATTTTGCGGGATTTTTCTTTTCTTTTTATTTTCATTGCCTGGTGAGGGTCTGCCTAGTATGGCTATAGTTCCACTGGTATTGTTTGGTGGCCCTCTGCTAGGCCCCTGTGATTTTACACGTCGCTGAAGTTTTCAGTGTTGGCATCTACCCCTTGTTAGTTTTGGATGTTAACCAAATGTTATGGATGTTTTTGGATGTTAGCCCCTGCCCGGGCTTCCCGTAGCAGTCAGCCTATGGGCCCTGGAAAACCCTGTCGGGGCTCGGTGGACCATTGGATGTGTCTTCCGGGATCCATCCCGTCTTGTGCGGGTTTGATGGTTGCTGTGCCCTTGTCTCCGGGTGACATTCGCCACTTTTACCTCCGTCCTGCTGCGTGTTGGGTCACTGACACCTTGACCCGGAGTCTTGCGAGTTGTGTTCTCTCCTTGTTCACCAGTACTCTCCTGCTGTCCTTACTGTTCAGAGTACAGGCGGCATCCATGTTGCAAGCTCAGTTTGGGCTGCTGCAAAGTGCTAGGTTGGTTTACCACCCGGATGCCCCGGGGCCGCCCCATTTTGGTTAAGTGTTGTTCACCCCTTCCCTCCCTATTCCCAGCTCCTGACCATCTGGGGGTTTTGGGGTCGGGGCGGGGTTTAGTTGGTGCAGAGACTCGAGTGGTTTTGGGGGCTGCCCCGTTTGGGTTGGAGACGGAGGTTTTTGAGCCTGTTCCTCCTGCCAAGGCTTCTGGGTCTTACCAGCAGCCCTTTCTTTGCTGCCTTCATTGAAGGTCTTCTTTTTCTTTAACCACTTAACTGCGCTAATGGAGTATTCTCGTCGGTGGGAAACTGCGCCAACCAAGAAAACTCTTTTTGATTTTTTCGTACCCATTCTAAATGTGTGTGAGGTTCGTTGTGTATGAAATAGACTCTTAGGACCTCCAGTGAGAGGCAGCCATCTTGGAAAAAATCCTAGAATGCCCTAGGGCTGCTGGCTGGGTTAGTACTGAGTGAACAACTATGGATGGTGTATGGGCCTCTGGCTCCCAAACACCTGTCCGAAGCGGTGTTTGAAGATCTCGCTCTGTCGGTGAAATTCAAACCTTATTGTTTGAAGAACATTAGGGTCATAATATTAGTGAAGCTAGGCGCAATAAGGACCTAACACAAGGGTTGGATGCAAGTGATACAGCACCTTTGAGGACGATACAGCAAGCGTATTCAGTTGTAGCTCTGAGCGGCACCCTTGCCCACCTATGTTATCTCCAATATATTTAGATGAATTGTTTTCTACATTCAGTGAAGATACATCTGATACAATTAGCATAGATGAACAGTGTTAGTGGCTTCCATGGTGGTGTTTTCCATAGATATTTTCAAGAGTAGCTGAATCTCTTCTTGACTAACTGACACTCTTTGAGGATGGCTGAATCTCTTCCAGACTGACGGACACTCTTTGAGGCTGGCTGAGGTGCAGAATGAACAACAAGGGAAGGACCAGGGAGTGTGGATGGAACCAAAGTCGAAGTGACTAATGCCCCCAGGTTCGGTCCCTAAAACCAAAGCGGGGCTGCTGTATGGCATCTGGGTGGGAAACCAACTTCGTGCGTTACAGTAAGCTAAACCTTACATGCAACAAGGATACTGCCTGTACCCTAACAGCAACATCATCAGACATCAGAATAAAACTGGAGCACAATATACAGAGAACATGATTCGCCTGACTCCAGGTCAAAGATATCGTTTACCCAACAGGCAGCTTGACGGAGGCAAAACATGTGACTGTCACCCTGAGACAAGGGCACACTTAGCAACCTTTGAACCCGCACAAGGCAGGCTGGAACTCGGAAGATGCACCCATGGGTCTACCGAGCCCCAACAAGGTTTTCCAGGGCCCATAGGGTAACAACTATGGGAAGCCAGGGCAAGATGTTGCTAACTGGTTAAACACCCAAACTAACAAGAGGAAGATGACAACACTGAAACCCCTGTGATGTATACAAGCACGGGGGTCTAGCAGAGGGCCACCAAAACAGTATCAGGGGGAACTATTGTCTCACTAGGCAGACCCCCCCCCAGGCAAACAAAAACAAAGAAAAGAAAAACCCCGCAAAAGTACAGCGTCCCCAGAGGCAACATGAACCGGTCGCCTCGTAGGTGACAGGTCATGCAACACCTTGATGCCCTAACCAGCACAACACCACTCCCTATCAAAAACCAAACAAGGGCCCCAAGCCCCAGCTGGCCTCAAGGGCGAGGCAAATGCCAAGCAGCAAGAACCCCAATGGGAGCGGCTCCCGAATGCCCCAGGGAAGAGAATCCTGACACGCAGGGGCAGTACTCACAGGGCACTTAGGGAAGGAAGCCCCTAAGCGCATGCAGACCCGGCACTGAAGAGGTACTCCTGACCACCATACACCACAACAAAACAGCTGAGACGCCATACAGGCAAACACCGTCCAGGAATTTGAGGCCAGAGAAGCGTCTGTCCTGGTTGACAATAGCTTATGAACTAGAGTGCGATGCAGCCGGTGAGGGTGAGGTCTGGGTGGCCCCCCCTCACCCTCTCTGGGAGGAGAGGGCTGCACGGACGAGCGGCACGGTAGCAGAGTGTGACGTTTGCTTGTTTCCTTGGGATTGTAGGGAGTTCTACCTTTCTGTTCATTTTTTTTTTTTTTAATTTCTTTCCATGTGGGGTTTGTTTTGTTATGCCTACCTTTCTGAGTGCCTAACCCTGGTCGATGGCAGATAAGGAAAACCCCTCAACTACAGGGGGGGGGGGGGTTCCAGGGCCATTGCTCCCTTAAACCTCTCTGAAGGTGCCAGGTTCTGGCTCATGGTCCTTGGTAAGTCTGATCTCCACAGTCAATGTTCCGGTCTAATATAAAATACATTTGCCCGATAAGCTCCAGGGAGCCATAGGAGCTCCCCACAGAAAAGATGCACATACCAAGAAGGGGAAATCAGTAACATCAGAAGAATCAAGAGAAGAAAGAAGTTATAATGTAAAAATCAGTAATAATGGTACCCACACTTTGAAGAAGCCTAAGAAGAAGTGCAAGGTAAAGTTATGGCCGTTTAGTTATAAGAAACCATGGAATACTGGATACCCAGGTGTCTTCCTTTTGAGTTCTTCTTATGGTTATCAATTGGCCATCATAGTCATTAGTATCTTTTGACTTTGATTTTCCCTTGCAGAATATAGGTAGAGTCATATCAAGAAGGAGACTTATTAGTAGTGTGGCATCTTGTTGTGACAGTAGGTCACCTGAGTGGCAGCCATGTCTTGGCTCCCATTACTCAATCTAACAGATGTCAGAAACCTCAGATATAATCCAGGATCCAAAGAGGGAAAATTCTCATTGGTGATCCATATGCATGTTCTACCAGTTGCAGACACATTTATGCCTGCAATTCAAGAGCTCATATCTACATCATGCATACCACAACATACGCTCTTCTGTTGATTTGACAACAGTGTCAACTATAACAGTTCTGGAAGTGACCCTGAAGGTGTGAAGCATTGTTGTAAGTTGTAATCTCCTGCTGTGTGGAGAGCCATCGTCATTTTTGTCTTAGTTACAGGATACATTGTTGTCTGTCATTTAGCTAGCTATAAAGTACCACTAGGATTTTGTATATTACTGTTATGTTAGCATTTACAATAAAAAATTGTTGTAAATTCTTCAAATTTACAGGAATTTTTATTTTCTTCAAATTTACATCCTCTTCACCCCAGGAAAGGGAATTATGTTAGAGAGGGACCCTTGTGAAGGGTATAACTCAGTAGAGAGACATAGAAACAGCAGTGTTTTAAGTTGAAAAACTGTCTGGAACTCTTGTTGAACTCTTGCATTTGGAATCCCCACCAGTACAATAATCAGTTCTGCACATGAGCAAAGCATTGTCATAGCAGGAAAGTATCATTCCCAGAACAGTGTAAACAGCAAAGAAAATACATGATTAAAAAGTATATTCAGTGCTGGAAAATATATAAAAACAACCATGTTAAATGTTGACAAACAGCCAGGAACTTTATAAGACATAAATGAACTACTGGGAGATGTGTATGAAACATATGTGTGGGTAGGAAACATTATTGGAACGGGGTGGTTGGACACAGATGTGCTAGCTGTCTGGAGTGTGGTGTAGGGTGGTGAACTTAAGTCCCAGTTTGTGTGGATTCATTAGACAATTCACCCCTAAGGCTTATGTTTACTGGAAGGTATCCCTCTTGATCTTAACAATCTTGTGACGAATTCAAGTAACCCTCCCCTCCCCATATTTATTCAGTGTAATATAATCCTGTGTTGTCTAATAAAACCCTGTTGGAAATTGTATCCCAAGGTGTATTTCGTGTCCCATGTAGAATAAGATTGATGGTTTCAGCTTCAGTGCTTCTACTGAGTACATATATAAATAAATATATCCCTCCCATTATTTATAAGAGAGTAAGAATGAATTTAGTTAGTTATACTCTGGGGTACAACTTTCAATCCCATGCCTTACACTAGTGTATAAATATATAAATGAACATACAATTTCAATGTATGGCATAAGACAACAGTAAAATCAATTCCAAGAATTTGCCCCTGTAAAAAAGAAAACACAGTTAGAGACTAAGCTAGCTTTCATGAGCAGCAAGCAAGCAATAAAGCCACAAGCATTTTTCTACAAACTGTAAATTCATAATAATCTCTGAAATCACAAAAAGAATTCAAAATATGGTAAGTACAGATAGCGCTCATGGTCAAACATGAAGGGAAAACTTTGATTACTAACAATATTTGTCACTTATTACTACAGTAATGGTGACAATTAAGCAATAAAAATCTTGTAACGGGATATTGTCTGAATAGTGATTTCAAAGATTACAGAAACATTAACTGAGGAAAAAGGTCACTATCCACTATCCTGAAGCTGTTTTAAGTTACCTCTCATGTGGCATTTATGGTTCTGTCCATTTCAGGAGTAGAAGTATAATCAATAGTGCATGACCGTAAGTGGGCATTACATTAGAATATAAATTCAAGCAGTGAATGTAATAAAAGATCTTTTTCATATGGGCTCTTGGTAGCTCCACGAGCTAAGCATTGGTACAGCCATGCCTTGTAAGACTGCACCATGCCCCTAAAATCCACCCTTGATTACCAAGAGATAGGACCAGAATGAGGCTCTTTCTATGAAGAAAGAGGAATTTGAGGATTAGAGGTGAACCCAAAACAGAAAAAAACCAGCGTTGAATGTAATGAAACGCCATTTTCTGGGTGAGCCCCTACGGCTCCCTGGAGCTTATCGAGCTAATGTATGTTATGTTAGACCAGGACATTAGCTATGGAGTTCAGACCTACCAGGGACCAGCGCAAGAACTTGGCCCCTTCAGAGAGGTTTCAGGGAGCAATGGCCCTGGAAAACCCCATTATGGTTGGGGGTTTTCCTTATCTGCCATCGACTGGGGTTAGGCACCCAGAAAGGTAGGCATAACAAAACAAACCCCACATAGTAAGAAACTACAACAAAAAAACGCACAGAGAGGTAGAAACTCCCTACAATCCCAAGGAAACAATCAAACAATCAATTTACTGCCATGCTGGTCGTTCGTGCAGCCCTCCCCTCCTCGGGAGGGGGAGGGGGTCCCAGGACCTCACCGCACCGGCTGCCTTCAGTTCGGAAACTAGGCTTCAACCAACGCGATAAAACGCCGCCGACCGGATGGGAGGGAGGGTAGCCAGGGAGCCTCCAAGGCTCACCCAGAAAATGGCGTTTCATTACATTCAACGCTGGTTTTCTGTGGGGAGCCCCTACGGCTCTCTAGAGCTACATACCCAAAGAGAAGGAAATAGGGTCTTACCTGGGAGGCGGCGGCCACAAACTCCTCAACGCAAAGTCGAGACAACTGGCTGCAACCTTTTTCCCAAAGCAACACAAGAACGCCGAGGAGCAGGGACGTTCACCAAATAACGGGCGGCCAGGACCATGTTCGACTTCCAAAATCCACGGGCCCGAATATAAGCCCAAGACATGTTACCAAACACAGCAGCCAAAGCTGCAAACTTCCGAACGTCATGGGCACGAGGATAGACCACAGGCTGGCTAGACTTAATAACCCTGACTTACACTACCCTGACTTTTGTTCATTTAATAACCCTGCGGACAACCTGGGAGACCCGAGCCCTGGAACAGGGAACAAGGAAAACCGGATCAACACAAAGCGCATCCCCAGCCACCCCAGCTGAAGCACGCAGGTAACGGTGAAGTGCTGCAACTGGACACAACACATGATGCACCCCCAGCCGAACCAACCAAGCATCAATGACCCATGGACCCCTCTGGAAAGCAGCCGTCTCGTTCTTCGCCAGAAAAGATGGAGAAGGCTGCAAACGGACAAACCTACCCCAGGACCAAAAGTGCAGAAACCCTTGTGCCAGAGAAGAGCATGAAGCTCCCCTATCCGGCCCCCACAGGCCAATGCCAACAAAAACAAAGCTTTGGAAAAACAATCCGGAACTGAAGGGGCCACCACAAAATGAGGAGGAAAGATAGAAGAGCACCCTGTCCATCCTGCTCTTAGGACAATATCTAACTCTGGCCCCAGACATCACTCAGTACCCTTACTCAAATCCCTGAATATGTTAGATATTAAGTCCCTGCACATCCTCTCATGTGTATTTTATATATATAAAACGCTGCACTGTAATGTCAATCCTGACCTTAAAAGCTTCCTAAAAGGTTGCAACAGATACCATGAGCACCACACCAGAAACAAATACCTATTTGATATTCCAAGAGTACAACCTAGTCAAACTAGAAATGCTTTACAAATCAAGGGACCTCGAATGTGGAATGACCTTCTCAATTATGTTAAAGACTGTACCTCTCCCAACCAGTTTAAGATAAAAACTAAGTACTACCTAATTAACTCAATGTAACCTACCTCACCCCCAAAATGTCAACCCATGTCTTCTATTTTAAACAATGCTGTTTGTTGACCAAATTGTATTTTTGCTTTTTTTCTGCCATGTTTCCCCCATCTTTTTTTCCATTTTTTCTTATTTTTTTCTCAACACAATTTATACTTTAATCTCAATTAGTATTAAGTTTTAATCTTAGTGTTTTTCCTGCCCGAAACGCTTTGCGTAATAAGTGGCTTTAGGCATTGTATGTACTAGCTCTATCTATAAATCCATCAACTTTTGTATGTTACCTTGTATGTATGTACTTTACCTGAATAAATATTTGTATTTTGTACTTTGTATTTGACCAGGACAGCTCAGGAGGCGCATGAGCAGGCCGGAGGTGAAACATAGCACGGGAAAGTTTACGGAACGGGGCGGATGTGACGTCCACCCCGAACGCTAGTGTGAGCGGACTCCGCCAGCTACCACACGATACGAGGCGACAGTATTAGGCATCAAATGACGGTCCTGAAAAAGCGAAGAAAGAAAGGGCAAGATAACCTGATCCAAAAGAATAGACAACCTACGAAGAGTCAGAAAATGGCAAAAAGAACGACAGGAAACTTCATACTGTCGCCGAGACAAAGCTCTCAGGTGGGACACCATCAACGAAGCACCTGATCACCATAGAATTGGTGATACACCTGCATCAAAAAGACCAGATGCAAAGAGCAGAGGAGAAGGTCGAACCATCCCTGTACCGGACCGGGCCGACCTGCTGAAAGAGGCGGAGCCGCAGGAAATGTCCCGGGTTCGGGCACCGAGCCAATAGCACCAGAAACCAATGCTGGGCCGGCCACCTAGGGGCTCACAAGGACTACTCTCCCTGGGAATGTCTCCAACCAAACCAGAACCCAAAGCAACAGCTGGACCGGGGGGAAGAAGTACAGCTAACCCCACCTCGACCAGTCCTGCCAAAAGGCACCCACCGTGAACGCCTTGCAGTCGAGAAAGGGCGTCACATAGATTGAGAGATGCCGAGACCACACTGACGCGAAGAGGTCCACATCTGGGAGACTGTATGTCTGGCAGATCCAACGAAATGAGTCGATGTAGACCGTCCACTCCATGGACAGGGAATAGACGAGAGACAGACCATCTGGCAGAATGTTGGACACTCCTCGGACATGAACCGCACGGAGAGCAAAACCCCGAGAATCCAGCAGACGAACCACTCGAAGGGACCAACCCCAAAGAGCCAAGGACCGAAGAGAACCCCCGTGGTTCAGGCAATGAACCACTGGAGAACAGTCCGAATGGAGCCGGATGGTCGATTCCCGAGCAACCCAAACCCTCCAAAGCGCGAACCAGACTGCTGCGAACTCCCGAACCGTGCTGTGAGCCCAACGAAAGGACAGACGCCACCGTCCCTGGCCTGCCTGGTGAGCACTGGTCACAAAGCCCTAGCCGAGAGACAACGCTGTCCATGAACACAACGAGCGAGGGCTCGAGAAGGTGTCAAGGCACCGAACCCCGAAAACCCCGAAGAGGAAGCCGGTGAAGCAGCAACCGACACGAGGTCCCCGGAGGACGAATCCAATGATTGCGAGAGAGGTGGAAGGAATGTCCCCAAAGGAACCAAAACAGACGCCGAAGTCAAACCTGACCAGGCAGGTAGACTAGCACGGTGAAGTTCAGACTCCCGCACAACCGCTCGAGCAACCGCCGAGCGACCCGGGACCCCCCTCAGAAACAGCCAATGGCGGTCCTGCAGCCGTAGCAACGCCTCTGGAGGGAGAGACAAGGAAGCGGATCCGAGAATCCCAAACAAGACCCAGCCAGGTCCAAACCTGGGACGGAACCAGATGGGACTTCCTCCAGTTCACCAGGAACCCAAACCTGGTGAGCTGGGAAAGAAGCATATCCCTGGCAAGCAGACAAACTGACCAACTGAGAGCCCACACCAGCCAGTTGTCAAGGTAGGCCAAAACCCGAATCACTAAAAGACGCAGACGGGTCACTACAACCCGGGTCAGACGCGTGGAAACGCGAGGTGCCAGATTCAACCCAAAAGGTAGGCATCGAAAATGGTAAGCGTGATGCCCCACCATGAAACCTAACCAGTCCCTGAACCCCGGATGAATAGGAACGTGCCAATAGGCGTCCTTGAGGTCCAGGGACACCATCCAGGCACTCGGCTCCAACAGAAGCCGGACCTGAGACAGAGCAGTCATCCGAAAGGAGGGCAAGGAATCCAGGGGTTCAGATGGGACAAGTCCAGAATGAACCTCAGATCCACACAGTTTCATTTCGGCACTGGAAACAAACAGAAAACCCATCTGAGGGATGTAGTCGTTTTGACCACGCCCAAGTGCACCCACTCCAAGACAACTGGACGAGGCGCAGGAGAAGAAACCTGCCCTGTTAGCCCCGAACCCCCCAAAGGAGGACGAGTCGCCCAATGCCATTGCAGGCCAGATGACACGACCAAAAAGGACCACAAATCATGGGACCAAGCATGGGCAAACAGAGCGAGCCTCCCCCCCATTAACGGGGTGAACCACAAAACGGCCGACGCCCGTTATGAGAACCCAAACGTCGAACAGGGCGATCACCTCGCCGACCAGACAACACTGGCCCCGAAGAAAACAACGACTCAGAAACTGGCACCAATAGCCCACCTCGACCAGCAGAACCCGGAACCCTGGCACGACCCCTCCGAAACTGCCGAGAACAACCGCTTCGTAGAATCAACAAGTCCGCCATAGGACGACAACTAGACGAAGCCGCGTGCAGAAACTGAGAGACCGCAGTCTCTGCAAACAGCAGTGGACAAAACGGAGACGAAAACCTAAGAACCAGGGCCCAAGCGGATTCCAAAGAGAGAGCGAGAACAGCCTGACGGCACGCGAGGCGAGAAGAAAAAAACAGAGACACCGCTACCTTCAGGATGGGCGCTTCAACAGTGCAGCCGATGCCCTAGCTGCCAAAGTCAGCGCCCCAGACGAAGGCCCTTCACTCAACGCTCCCACATCCTCCTCAAGCCAAGCAGAAGGCAGCTCGAGAAGGGAAAAGAAATGTGAGACTGAAGCCAAATGCCCACGGGCGCGCAACTCCTCCGCAACCAACGAAGCCGAAAGCTAAGGAACCTGCATGTGAAGTTGGAAAAGGCCAACATCCCGAGAAAGCACGGGAGTAAACAAGCACGCAATAAGGTGCTCAAACTCGCCCCCCCAGGTTAAACCTGCATAAAAGTAGAAGTTTCCCACCAATCAAGCTTGCGGATCTGACAGAACCTATGTCACACCCCAACAAAAAGAAAGGGCAGTCTGCCAGCCAGGAAGACTCCGGAACCTCCAAACGCACCCAAAAACGGGAAGAAGAAGAACCGAACTCAAATTAGGACGGATCCATTGCAGAGGCATAACCCGGGTCTCGCAAGAGGTATGCAGCAAGAGCTTCCCGAGCCACCTTTGCAGAGATCCGGGAAGTAGAAAACCTCTGGAAAGATGGATCCGAGGTACCCAGAGGCACCCAGAACTGAACCCGGGGAGGAGCCGAACCCAAATCATACTCATACAGGGAAGGGGGTAAGAAAAACTGTCCCTCTACAACAATAAGCCCTGTCAGGAAGGCAAAAACACCCAAGCAGGGTCAAAGGGGGGCCCAAAGCCCCCAGGTTGACTCTTCCCCAGCCCCAGGATCCCCCACGTCAGGACCCATGGCAGAGTCATCCTCCAAACCCTCTACCACTGAAGAAAAGGCAGAGTCCAAGGGAAAGGCAGACAAGGTCCCACCCAGCAGACCCCCTTCTTGGGGTCTGCTGGTGGGACCCAGAAGCCTCGGCAGGAGGAACCGGCTCAAATGCCTCTGTACCCGACCCGGATGGGGCAGCACCCGAGGCAGCCCGAGTCTTATTACCAACTAAACCCTGTGCTGAGGCCGAAACCCTCAGACATTTTGGAGCCAGACACAGGGGGGGGGGGAGGTGCAGGGAGAACCACAGGGGAAGGACACGGCAAGGGGCACAGCAGGAGCCAAAGTCGAAGGACTAACGCCCCCAGGTCAGGGTCCCTAAAACCAAAACGGGCCAGCCTCGGGGCATCCGGGTGGGAAACCAACCTAGTGCGTTGCAATAACCTAAACCTAACATGCAATGCTGATACTGCCTGTACCCTAACAGGAACATCCTCAGAGTAAAACTGGAGCATAAGCAGAGAACATGACTTGCAAGACTCCGGGTCAAAGGTGTCGTTGACCCAACAGGCAGCATGACGGAGGCAAAACAGGTGACTGTCACCCTGAGATAAGGGCACACTGCAACCTTCAAACCAGCAAAAGGCAGGCTGGAACTCGGGAGACGCAGCTATGGGTCCCCCGAGCCCCGACAGGGGTTTCCAGGGCCCGTAGGGTAACAACTACGGGAAGCCCGGGCAAGTTGTTGCTAACCGGTTAAGAAACCCAAACAAAACAAGGGTAGATGATAACACTGAAAACCCCTGGGACGTGTACAAGCACGGGGACCAAGCAGAGGGCCACCAAAACAATATCAGGGGAACTACAGACCCACGAGAACCTCCACCAGGCACACAAAAACAAAACAAAAGAAAAACCCCGCAAAAGTACACCGTCCCCAGAGGCAACAGGAACCAGTCGCCGCTTAGGTGGCAGGCCACACAACACCTTTATGCCGTAACCAGCACAACACCACTCCCTGCCCAAGGCCAAACAAGGGCCCCAAGCCCCAGCTGGCCCCAAGGGCAAGGCAAATACCGAGCAGCATGAACCCCTACGGGAGCGGTTCCCGAACGTCCCCAGGAAAAATAACCCTGACACACAGGGGCAGTACTCACAAGGTGCCTAGGGAAGGAAACCCCTAAGTGCATGCAGCCCTGGCACTGATGAGGTACTCCTGGCCACTGCACACCACACAAAGAGAGAAGAGAACGCCGCACAAGGCAAACACCGCCCAGGAATTTGAGGCCGGAGAAGCGTCTATCCCGGTATCTATCTATGGTATCTGGGGTGGGGGATGGGAAGGTGTCTGGGGAGGAGGATGTGAAAGTGTCTGGGGTAGGGGATGGGAAGGTGTTTGGGGTGGGGGATGGGGGTGTCTGGGGAGGAGGATGAGAGGGTATCTGGGGTGGAGGATGGGAGGGTGTCTGGGGAGGAGGATGGGAAGGTGTCTAGGGTGGAGGATGGGAAGGTGTCTGGGGTGGGGGATGGGGGGTGTCTGGGGAGAAGGATGAGAGGGTGTCTGGGGAGAAGGATGAGAGGGTGTCTGGGGTGGAGGATGGGGTGTGTCTGGGGTGGAGGATGGGAAGGTGTTTGCAGTGGGGGATAAGAGGGTGCCTGGGGTGAGGGATGGAAAGGTGTCTGTGGTGGGGGATGGGAGGGTGTATGGGGTGGGGGATGGGGGTTGTCTGGGGTGGGGGATGGGAAGGTGTCTCGAGTGGGGGGATGGAGGTGGTTTGGGGTGGGTGATGGGAGGGTGTCTGGCATGAGGGATGGGAGGGGTGTCTGGGGTGGAAGAGGGGAGGGTGTCTGGGGTTTATGATGGGAAGGTGTCTGGGGTGGGGGATGGGAAGGTGTCTGGGGTGGAGGATGGGAGGGTGTCTGGGGTGGGGAATGGGAAGGTGTCTGGGGTGGGGGATGGGAAGGTGTCTGGGGTGGAGGATGGGAGGGTGTCTGGGGTGGGGGATGGGAAGGTGTCTGGGGTGGGGGATGGGAAGGTGTCTGGGGTGGAGGATGGGAGGGTGTCTGGGGTGGGGGATGGGAGGTGTCTGGAGGTGGGGGATGGGATGATGTCTGGGGTGGAGGATGGGTGGGTGTCTGCAGATGGGGGGGATGGGAAGGTGTCTGAATTAGGGATGGGAGGATGTCTGGGGTGGGGGATGGAAAAGTGTTTGTGTTGGGGGATGGGGGATGTCTGGGGTGGAGGATGAGAGTATGTTTGGGGTTAAGGGATGGGAGGGTATCTAGGGTGGGGGGATGGGAAGGTGTTTAGAGTGGGGAATGGAAAAGTTTTTGGGGGTGGGGGATGGAGGGTGTCTGGGGTGGAGGATGGAAAAGTGTCTGGGATGGAGGATGGAAAAGTGTCTGGGATGGAGGATGGGAGGGTGTCTGGAGTATGGGGTTAGTGTGTCAGGTGGATGGAATGTGTCTGGAGTGGGTAGGTGGATGGGTGTGTCAGGAGTGGGTTTGTGAATTGGTGTTATGTTGTTTATTATGATTATGTTATGTTGTTTGGTTGATTAGATACACAGAGTTTAGTGTTTTTCATATTTATTTAGTGGTCTTGGTTACAGCAGTCAGTTTGTTGGCAGTGTCGTAGAAGTTGAGACGAAACCTGTAGCAGAGTAGAGAGCTGAGTGAGACCATGGGTAGAGAGCTCGGATGCGAGGTGAGAGTCCTAGAATATTGCTCTCTGAATATGGGCTGAGTTGAGGAGCTCGATGTGGGACAAGAGCATGGAAGCTCGATGCAGCCGGAATCTGGCTGTCTTCTCTGTGTCAAAGCTAAAGTCTCTTGGAGTCGGTAGGAACTGGACGTGCTCAGTGCTACATTGTTGTTGGTTAGGTTGAAGATGTGCAGTATCTTTCAAGCGTCTGTAATGAACCACTCTTGAAAGTAGACTTAACAAACCTATCTCTTTAAGCTAATGAGAGTGTGGAGTGAGTATCTGATTAACATAATACACTCACTACATAACTCCCTCTTTCAGGTAATGAAAGAAAATACAGAAAAAATACGAGGCTAATATTCCATGGGTCGCTGGGATCATGTAGTCCAGTACTAACAGATGCAGGCAGCATGTGGACGATCTCGGTGTAGCAGGAGAGAAGAATGTCCATGATTGTTGCATCCTGGGTCTCTGGTGGAGCATTTAGATCCAGGGCAGATGGGCTCAGACACCAGGACCATAGGAGGTAATGCAGGCACATAGTAAAGACAACGAAGGAATCACGGTTAGAGCTGAATTATCCTGTCAAAGAAACTGAAACGCTAGCTGTAGGCCCTGAACTGTGCAAGTGAAGTGCTTGAGTCGGCAGAGTAGAAGAATGCAGTGAATGTGGTAGATGAATATGATGAACGAGCAGCTGTCATGGGAGTCCCCGTAGGACCAGCAGTGCCCTGGCAGTGACGGAGATCCAGCAGGACAGGCTGTAGATCTCGCATTATATAGTTACTGATGAGGCTGCCGAATGAGTAAATGACAATCGTGGTGCAGCACACTTTGGCAGATGAACATGCAGAGATGATCTGCATGTTCATCTGGCAGTGACGGAGAGCCAGCAGGACAGGCTGTAGATCCTGCATTATATAGTTACTGATGAGGCTGTCGAATGAATAAGCGACGATCGTGGTGCAGCACGTTTTGGCAGATGAACATGCAGAGATGATCGCGGTGAAAGTCATAGCTGTGGCAAGATGCACACAGCATTCCACAGCAGGTGGCAGCGGTCCACAGCAGGCCTCCAGCAGTAGTGATTGTGGTCCAGCAACTGGCCATGTTGTAGTTCATTGAGGCTGGGTGGCTGGCTATTGTCGACACTCTCTGGGTCTCCAATGTAAAGTATGATTATGTTACAATTATAATTATGTATGCTATGTGTATGATTAGATACACATAGTTTAATGGTTTTTCATATTTATTTAGAAGTCTTGGTTACAGCAGTCGGTTTGTTGGCAGTGTCGTAGAAGTTGAGACAAAACCTGGAGCAGAGCAGAGAGCTGAGTGAGGCCATGGGTAGAGAGCTCGGATGCGCTGGTTAGAGTCCTAGAGCATTGCTCTGAATGTGGGCTGAGTTGAGGAGCTCAATGTGGGACAAGAGCGTGGAAGCTCGATGCGGCCGGAATCTGGCTGTCTTCTCTGTGTCAAAATTAAAGTCTCTTGGAGTCGGTAGGAACTGGACATGCTCAGTGCTACATTGTTGTTGGTGAGGTTGAAGATGTGCAATGGGTGGGTGAATTGGTGTGTTAGGAGTGAGTGGGTGGATGGGTGTGTTGGGGTGGGTGGGTGGGTGGGTGGATGGGTGTGTTGGGGTGGGTGGGTGGGTGGATGGGTGTGTTGGAAGTGGGTAGGTGGATAGGTGTGTTAGGAATGGGTGGATGGATGGTGTGTTGGAAGTGTGTGGGTGAATGGATGTGTTGGGAGTTGGTGGGGTGGATGGGTGTCTTGGGGTGGATGGGTGTGTTGGGGTGGGTGGGTGGATGGGTGTGTATGGATGTGTTGGGATTGGGTAGCAGAAGTCTTTAGGGGAGTGATATTTCTGAAAAGATGACAATTTTAAGACTTGGAGCTCTCACAAGTCATCAGTGACCCATAAACTCACAGACCTGGACCTGGATTGTACCTGGACAGAGTTCTGTCAAGTTCTTCTACTCTCCCAAGCCTTGACTTGTGAGAGCTTGGTTCAACAGGCTGTTGATTGGAGCGGCCCACAGGTCCACACATCCACCACAGCCCAGTTGGTCCGGCACTTCTTGAAGAAAACCATCTAGTTTTCTCTTGAAGGTGTCCACACTTGTTCCAGCAATATTTCTAATGTTTGCTGAGAGAAAATTGAACAATCATTGACATCTGATATTTATACAGTGTTCTCTGATTGTGCCTATGACACCCCTGCTTGTCACTGGTTCTATTCTGCATTTTCTTCCAGATCGTTCACTCCAGTATGTTGTTATTTTATTGTGTAGATTAGATACCTGGCCCTCCAGTATTTTCCATGTGCATATTATTTAATATCTCTCTTGTCTTCTTTCTAGGGAGTACATTTGGAGAGCTTTGAGATGATCCCAATAATTTAGTTGCTTTATCGTGTCTTGAACATGATTTGAACAATACTAGATCATGTTTACTCTGGTGGGGTGCAGTCAGTGGATTGGTGATGAAAGATAGGTGGGAATGTTTACTTGTGAGATGAATTACAAATGGCTAACTCTCAATACAGTACATTCATACTGTATATTGTCATTTACAGTACAGGTATTTATATAATTATACCTCTTCTTCAACAGCAACTAACTTTGACAAGCAGGATAACTCTATCATTCAATGTAAATAATGTGCTATATTTTTTATATTATTTGACCTAAAAATATTGTTTTTTTGAGGAATTTTGGTGGTCCTGGAACTCATCTCTTACATTTACAGCATTGTGCCTCTGGGAAATCTCCTTCCATATTCTAAACAAATGCTATATGAAAATTTTTTCAGAACCTAACCTGCTCGTATTAGGGGGTTGCTAGTCCTCGCAAGGAGGAGAGGTTCCCTAAGATAAATTCCACAGGTACACCAAACAGACAGAGCAGGACATTGACAAAATGTCCCAACATTCCCCACATTTAGTATTTGATATTGGTTTAAGGTTAACCCTTACACTGCTCAGGGGTCCTTGGGACATTTACACCCCTGTGCGCAAGAAAAAAAAAAATTCAAAAATTTTTTTTGTCTTCTAAACATGTTAATTTGTGTCCCCTGAGCACGGAAAAAAAAAAAAATCGTAGGTGACATATTTTGGGCGCAATTGACCAAGGAAGTCTGGCAAAAAGTGGGCGTTGACAAAGCGGTCGTCAGACCCGGTCAGCGTCACCCGCGTTGACAGATGGGAGTTGCCACAAAGATATTATTACCTAATTGTTTCAATGTCTCCGATTGATTTTTTCTTAGTTTTTTTGCAGTAATATTATTCAATAGTGTGTATTGTAATATATTTATATAATAAAAGTGGTTAATAATCGCAATACTCAAAAGTATGATGTGCATATTAGTGATTCAATTATTATGTTTATAAAAGAATAAACAAATAGTTTTGCTGCTTTTACACTCTATACACAGGTTATATATAAGTATTGGCATGTTTTGGTCACCATAACGAACCACTAAGTTGGTATTGAGAGTCGAAAAGCAACGAGGAGTTACCGCCACACACCAGCCAGCCACTCGCTGCCACTCACTCAACACACGCACTAAACTTTCTCCCCCAACAATACCATTTGTGGTGTTATTACACTATATACAGACGTTATATATAAGTATGTATATATTTTGTTCACCACAACTGTACAGCTAAGCTGATATAGTTAGTTCAGGCACGAAGAGTCGTCGCTATACACAGATGGCGGCTGGCGGCTCCCTCACTCTTTCAAGGTCACACGCACTAAACTTTCTCCCCCAACAATACCTTTTGCAGTGTTATTACCCTATATACACATATTATATATAAATATCTACATGTTTTATGCACCGTAACTGTACACCTAAGCTTGTAGTGCGCCCAAAGAGCATAGTGGCCACCCTCTAAACAGCTAGACAAATCGTGCAGACGACGTCACCTCCGTCACCCATATGGCTCCTCCCAGCATAATCCTTTTGCTGTTATTACACTAATACACACATTATATATAAGTATCTACATTTGTGTTCACCATAGAGAACCACTGACCTGGTATGGTGAATGCAAACAATAACAGCTAGACACACAGTCAGTAAACGATGCTGTCTCCCTCCATCTCTCAGCATCACTCCTCCCACAGCGCTAATTATTACAACAATCCTGCTATTATCACAACCCTGGTTATTTATATCACAGTCATTGGTCATCTGTAATATTGTCATCGCTAAATAATAACAATTATATATTTATTTTGACATTTTTCGGCGATGCTGTGGTCACAAGCTGAACATCAATGCTGTTCGCTCATGCTGTGTGCGCCGGCCTTGGTTGCTCCAACAGTACTGTGCCTCTCACACCTGAGAATATTGCCCACGATTTTTTTTTAAATGGCATCTGTTTACAAGAGCCCTGAGGAAGCTACTGTGAACCCCGTGTAGCCGCGGGCCATTTGAATCAGGCCTGGCACCCTATGGCATATATATATGCCATGCGCACCATGGGACATGTTACTCAGGGCGTATATATACGCCATGCGCAGTTTAAGGGTTAATCTCTGATCTCCAAGTTTCCCATGCCTCATAGAGAAAGCCAGATTATGGTTCTAGCTCCCAGTAGTCAAGGATTGGTTTATGAAAACTGGTGGATTTTCCTAAGGCAGGCTGTAGCAGCTCTTAGCTCAGAGAGGTACTGAGGGTGCTTTCATAGAAAAACATATGATGGAATGAGAAATTATATTTTTAAATATCACTTAAAATATCAGTACTAAGTTTTAATAAGCTATATTAATTATTATAAACAAATTCTGGTTTCTAGGGAGCCCCTGTTGACTTTCCTGACTCTATCTCACTGAGATTTGCTTGCCTTTATGCAAATGGGTCACTTTAGACATGGAAGTTTTGTTTGGTCTACTGGGGCTTAGAGCCAAAACCTGGCCCCTTATAGATGCAGAGAGATCGAGTGATGATTCATCACCTCACTGGGAAAGCATCCAGAAAGTCAGTGAAGCTTTATAGACAACTGAAAGGATAATAAAGGCCTAAGTCAGAAAATAGCCAAACAGCTCCACAAATGATTCACCCAGAATAAGAGAAACATTCAAAATTTTTAGCAGGAAACTCATAGCACCAAATGTCACCATCAGGTGGCCCAGCTTCTGCACACAACCTTCTTTTGTACCCAGTTCAATCTCTAATGTCCAGCTGGACAGTAGTAGTCTGCATCATACAGATGAGGCAAGCACCTCTGCTTCAAGCTAAGTGCTGGTCATCCTCAGACTTAATCCTACAGCGGGCCATTAGTTTCTGTGCCATTACACTGTCGGCTCTCTGAAGCTATCTTACTGTTCAAGTGCCATTCTACTTGAGTGTCGTTAGTTGCAGAGTGCTTGTATTGCCTACTGGGAACCATGAACCAGAACCTGGGCCCCCCTCAGAAAGGTGCAGGAAGCAATGGCCCATGAACACATCAATTTAAAGCAGGTCATCTTCTCATTGACCAGGGAAGGCACCCAGAAAGGTAGGGTAAATAAAAAATGCAATTGGGTGAAAATGCGACCTACATATCTTGAGGTTATCTTGAGATGATTTCGGGGCTTAGCATCCCTGCGGCCTGGTCCTTGACCAGGCCTTTTTTTTGTTACACACCCTCAGGAAGCAGCCCGTAGCAGCTGTCCAACTCCCAAGTACTATTTGCTGCTAGGTAACAGGGGCATCAGGGTGAAAGAAACTTTTTGCCCACTTGTCTCCGCCTCCACCGGGGATTGAACCCGGAACCTCAGGACTATGAATCCAAAGCGCTGTCCACTCAGCTGTCAGAAGCCCTCAAATCCTCACAAAGAACTCAAAGCCCTCAAAAGAACTCTCTCACAAAGAAAACAAACGAGCAAATTTTTTTCCAAATAACCCCCCTCATTAGCTGTATTCTCCCCCCCCCCACACGGGGGGAAGGGGGAAGGGGAAGCCATCCTGGATAAGCTGGGCTGCCACCAGCCAGTTCTTGACTGATGAGTGGTGCCGAGTGGTCGCTGTCGCTCTGGCTCTGTGTTCCCATTTACTTTTTTTGCAGTTTCAGCAAATCAGGCCAGTCTGTGGTCTACCCACAGACCCATGATGTTTGCAAGCACCTTGCAAACTTCAAGGTCTTCTCAAATATATCCTGGGCTGATATTTGAGCTTGGTGATTTTGGTACTCTGACAGAGTTTTTGTACTCACCTAATTGTACTCACCTAATTGTGCTTGTGGGGGTTGAGCTTTGGCTCTTTGGGCCCTCCTCTCAACTGTCAATCAACTGGTGTACAGATTCCTGAGCCTACTGGGCTCTATCATATCTACACCTGAAGATATGTAGATATGTAGATATATTTGTGGTCTGGTATTTGGTTAATGGAGTCTCTTCTGCATCCCAGTGCTTGCCACATATCCTCCTTGGTAAGTCTTGTTTTTTTTGTGTGTTAGCTTCAGGGAGCTACCAGGGGCTCTCTCCAGAACCCAAGTGTTGAATATAATGAAATGCCTTTTTCTGAAAGAGTCCTGGTGGCTCCCTGATTCCCTTCCACCTAGCAGGTTAATCAGTTCATCAGTGAGCTGTTCATCATCTCCAGAAGTAGGTAAGGAAGATGGCTGTGAGCAGAAGCCAGGCCATCTGATGATGGCATTCAATACAATGAGTTTTGCACTAATTTTGAATGTTTCCCTTGTTTTGTGTCAATCATTTGTGGAGGTATTTGGTGATTTTGAGTCTTAAGACTTTGTTATCCCTACAGTTGTCTGTAAACTTTCATTGACTTCCTGGATACTTTCTCCATGTGAAAGTGAAGTGTCACTCTTTCTGCATCTCTCTGTGGAGGGAAAGGGGGGCCAGGTTTTGGCTCTAGTCCTTAGTTAACCAAACCAAACTTCCCATCTGATGTGACCCATTTGTATGGAGCATCCAAGGCTCATCCAGGAAGAGGCATTTCATTACATTCAACACTGGGTTTTGAACTGCAGATATTATCCCAGTACTGGAGAGACAACCAAATTCCTATAAATTATTTGTTACCAAATATAATGCAAATCCATACATGTAGACTACATATAATACTGTATAAACTTAATACAATCAACACCCAAGTGTGTGGCTCATTCTAATACTGTGATGGAATTCCAGCTAACCTGTGTACAGTGCTTACTTTAGCATGTTGTCCAGAGCTGACGCGGAGGGATCGAGTTCGCTGTAGGCCTTTGACTCTCATAGATGACCAGACCGAGCCGAACAAGGAGTGGTTACGCTAGAAAACCACCATTAGGAGGTTATTGTTAATGTGTTGTGAGGATTCTTTATAACTGTTAATGTGTTGTGGGATTGAGAGGGTACAAAAAGATCTGAGGCAACTATGTTTAAAATAATAAAATAAAATGCTGACATCAGTGGAAGTTCCAGGGAATTTGCATTCTTAGTACAATAAACCTTATATACAGAATAGGTCCTTTATAGCATTAATCATTTTCATTTTAAACCATAACTGAATTTAAAAAAAAAAATGAGTTAAAAATATTGTAAAAAAAACTGTTTCATCCCTTCTCATTTCATTTAAATTAATGTATGTTTTGCAAAAAGGTATAGCTCTTTAGCAATGCTATAAAAACCAGCATCAAATGTAATGAAACATAAATTTCTGGTTAAATCCAGATGGCTCCCTGAAGCTATACACTGAGACGGTTCCCATCTACCAGGTCACATTAGCCATAGAGTATATAGGTCTACTACAGACCAGTGCCAGAACCTATCCCTTCCTCATGGAGGTGCAGGAAATGGTGGCATTTTGCAACTTAACTGGGGAAGACAATCATAAAGTCAGTGAGGCAAATCAAACCCCTGCTGGATTCAAAAAGAGACCAAAGCCTTGAAATCCACCTAATGAACTCCATGAACTATATAAACTGTTGATCAGATTTTCTTGAAACTAATATGTGAGCTTATTTGCACCATCTCCCTCCTACTAGTTTGGGTGGAAGGGGATAAGTGGTTCACCGCTTGTTGGGGTGTGTGAGCTATCAGTTCTGGAACAGATATAAACACCCACCCGGTGACCTGGAAGGGAGGTGGGGAAGACTCACCAGGGAGCCACCAGGGCTCATCCAGAAATAGGCATTTCATTACATTCAACACTAGTTTTCTGGGGGGAAGCCCCTTGTGGCTCCCTGAAGCTAGCTACCAAAGGAGAAGGAAGCACACATGGGAACTTACCAGGGAGGAGGGAGTAATGCAGGAGACAAAATGAAGAAGAAACCCGTGGATGAGAGACACGACCCTAGGCCACACAAGAGTGCTGAGGTCCAAGAACATTCACAAAATACCAGGACGCCAGAACCATATTAAATCTCCAAAAAAAACTTCACCCGAATATCTGCCCAGGACATATTCGCAGGCACAGCCAAAAGAGTGGCATACTTCCTAATTTGATGGGCATGAACATAGATCACAGGCTGGCTAGACTTAATAACATGGACAACCTGAATTATATGAGCCATGGAAGAAGGAACCAAGGAAACAGTGTCAACCCACAAAGTATCCACCGAAGCAAAATCGATGGTACGAAGGTACTGTAGTGGCAGAGAGTTGCCACTAGATGAATGATGCATCCTTGACTGACCCAATGAAGCATCAATAACCAAAGTACCCCTTTGGAAGCCAATTGACTCATTCTAACTTTGTTTGGAAGCAAACTGACCCAGATTATGCCATCAAAGTGGCATAATCTGGGTAACGCTGGAGGAACGCCATAAAGAAGCATAATCTTGATCACACTGGAGGTACATGAAGAGTGCCTCCTGAAACTCCCCCCAAGCCCCGGAAGCCACACTCGAGGGCCCTAGGGTGGAGCCAGCATATGCACCTATTGGCAGGGGATAGAAAAGTGGAGTCCAAGGGAGAGGCTTCAAAGAAAGGGAGGCTGGCAGGAAGGAAGGAAACCCCTGAAGCTTTGACAGGACTAGCTGGTTCAACTGCCTCCATGCCCAATTCAGAAGGGGTTATGTGGTCCCCAGAGTTGGCCAAGCTACATCCTGAACTAAACCCAGCACCTACCCGAAACCCTCAGACGCTTCAGGGCCAGAAATAGGAGGCGGGGGAAGATCAGTAGAAGGGTGACCTCGCCTGAATAGGAAGGAAGAGGAGGTGCAGATGGAATCAAAGTGAAGTTCACCAGCATCCCTCAATTCCAGGTCCCTAAACACCAAACAGGGCAGTTTTGGGGCATCCAAATGAGCACATAATTTAGACTGCTACAACCTAACAAAACAAATATACAAAGCAGTACCTGCCTGGTAAGCCCTAACCTCATCAGAAGGGTTAGAAAGAAGAGTCACATGGGAAGAGAAAACCCCACAGGAATCAGGGTCAAACGTGTCACTGACCCAACAGGCAGCATGACAGAGGCAGAATGAGTGATTGTTGTCACATGGTACAGATGATGAGTAACCCTCAAACTTATACAAATTGAGAGCAAATTTGGGAAAATCCATAGGACCACCAAACCCACAGTGAATTTTCAGGTCCTAAAGGGGTAAACTGAGCAAGACACCCCAGCACTGGGGTGTCTTGCTCAGATACAACAAACCTAAAAGTAAGTTGACAAAGCCTGGGTTACATAACAATGAAGGCCAACCTCTGCATACTGAAGAGAAGCCCATGAATCACCAGTACATTCACCATAAGTGAGGAAGACCTCTGAGGGAGCATTTCATGAACACTTCAGAGTAGATAACTGGCAATGCAAAGGCAGTGCTAGGAAGCACACGGGGAAGGTAATCCTGAGCCCATGGAGCTCCAAACACTTTAAAAGCCAGGCTCAGGTTTCACTGCAGTGTACAAAAAAAGCCACCAAGGGGCAAACTCTGCACTACTTTGCTGAACAGAGGAGCTCACATGAAGGTGAGGCAGCCCAGGAACTACTACATCAGTGACAGAACTGACAGTTCAGACCCCAGCAGGCAGTGAACCATTTCCCTCCTTCCCCAAATAAGTAGGAGAGGTGGGGCAAACAAGCTCATAATAGATATTGAGAGAATCAGATCATTTGTTTATATAGCCAAGGGGAGAGTTCACTCGGCGCATTTCAAGGCTTCAGTCTCTTTTGAATCCAGCAGTGGTTTGTTTTGATTCTCTGATTTTCCGGTTGCCTTCCTTGGTGAGGTGGTGAAATGTCACTGCTCCCTGCACCTGTGGCAGGGCAACATTATGGTGCTGGTTCCTACAGAATTCCACTGCTGATGCAATCTAGTAGATGTGATTCATCTAAGTGTATAGCTTCAGGGAGCCACAAGGGCCTCCTCCCAGAAATGTCATTTCTTGGAGAAATCCTGGACCTCCCCTCACACAGCATGTCGAGTTAGGAGAGGACTTTCAATGTTTGCAAAAAAGATATTAGTTATGTTTAATTTTTAAACACAGCCTTAGGAAGTTTATTGTTAGTAATTATTCTTAAAACTCATGTGCAAATGTAAATACATGTCAGCAATCATATTTTTCTCCTGATCATGTTCACACCATTCAATACTCTTCCAATATAATTTATGTATCACAGAAATTGTAAACATCAATCCAAATAAAAAGTAATGAAAAATAAGCATGCCACAAGGACTGGATAGAAATTAATAGTACTAGTTAAAACTTAATTATGATTGTATTTTATTTAAAAATCAAGTTTAATTGGCTATTTTTACAAATTCTGAAATATTTCCCATATTGTGGATAGGAGTTGTAATGAATTTTGTTTTATTTGCAAAATTAGACTACTCATTTATATTTTGTGGTTTTACTCAACTGTGATTATAGTTCCAGACAATACTGCTTTCAATCTATTTCTAGGACATTACCTTAAAATGTCTTCATAGTAGTCTAAGTTGTAATGCTGTATTGGCCTAGTAAATGAAATAAAAGTAGCACTGCCATAAAAAATACAGATAAGAGAAATGAAGAGGATAAAAGGAAATATTATGATAACATAATATATGAACTATTAGAGGGTGAGAAGGAAATGTTGAAATAACTCATGGACTGTCAAAATAATCAGTAACAATTGTCAAGGTATGATTTCCCTGGTCAACTAGGAGAAATCCAGGGGTAATCTGACATTCAGGGAAAACTTTGTGAATGCAGGCAGAGTTGAAGATAGAGATTTAGAAGTTCTGGAGAGAGATTTCGAAGCTCTGGATAGAAAAATAAAAATACAGCCTCATTATGAAAAACCTTGCAAAAGTAGAGGGTAAGAATAATATCAGCAAATCATTGATGATATTAAAGAAAACCTGACAGGCATGGAGGAGGATCTAGGCATTTTTCAGGTAGGGAGGTTAGGTTAGCCTGAGGCAAATCTGGTATGCATGAACATTGCAAATCTTGAGAACAGAAAGAGGATATTCAAAAGTGCACAAAAACTAAAAGATCAGCATTTACAACCCCAGACTTCACAGTAGAACAACAAAATAAAATGTACAAGTAGATAAGAGACAAACTAAAGGAGTTAAGAAACCCAGACCAGTACAAAGATTCAAGGCTAAAAATATGGAGAGGACAGATGATCATGATAATGGATGGAGGAGAGAGCATAGTTCTTCACTCAGCAAGGCAGAACCATCCCTATATATCATGGATGATAAGCCAGCCTATCCACTCGAGCATTCACAATGTCACTGAACAGATGTACTAAATTACCAGAACCTAACCTAACCGAAGACCCAAGAATAGAAAATTGGATATCACATAAATTTTACGAGACACTATTATTTTTAGTACATCAGTTGTAGCCCTAGGAGATTTAAATGTCAAATGTACTAATTGAGGAATGGGTTGAACAAGCAGTCACAAATCCAAAGTGATAATGTATGGAATAAGAATGTGAAGAATGCAAAAGCCCCTCTGTCAGCCCCTAGGAACAATATTAGGAGTTTAAACTGTTTCTACATATATGTCAGAAGCTTTGTAACTAAATTTGATGCATTTTTCACATACAGTTAGGCTGAGAATCCCAACATCATTGGCGTCAGTGAAACATTGGGATTAGAGGACATAAATGAAGAGGCATTCCATCTTCTAGGCGATCATCTTCCAGGATGAAGCCAGAGGAAACTCTGGGGGTCAGTAGTAATTCTGAAGGATAATTCAGAAAGTACAGAACAACAAGAGCAGTTGGCATACTGCTATATGTAAAAAGAGGACTTGAATGCAACCAACAATGCAGAATTGAAAAGCTTAGGATTTTTAGAATCTGTATGGTGCATCATACTTGCTCAAAATGATAACAAACTGAGACTGGAATTATGAAACAGGGCAGATAGAGCAAACACAGCGAAGTTATTGATAGACATAATGTGATCAATGTGGCACTGGAAACCCAAGCCACATTGTGTTTCCATTGTTGATGACTTTCTAGACTACCCTTGAGGAGATTCAAGGAATGAGAGAGAAAATGCAAAACATTTCCAAACAAACACACACTATGCTCTTAGGAGTACAAAGTGTGCAGGTTTGAATCCTTCTCTTGGCTCCTACTGGTTTTCTCTTTGATCATTTGGTTTGGCTGGCTTGTCTGTGGAGAACCCCTCCAGCTCCCCCAGAACTTACTGGGCTGATATGTATATATTAGACCGTGGCATCAGTCAATTCGATTGGAGTTCTATGCCTACTGAGAACCACAAGCCAGAACTTGGTCCCCACAGAGAGGCATGAGGAGAAATGGCCTATAAATACCCCCATGTGATTGGAAGCATTCTATGTCTGCCATCAACTGGGTTAGGCACCCAGAAAGTCCCAAAACAAACACCACCTGGTTAAAAATTGCTATCGAAAGTCAAACTATCAAGCAGAACTCCCAATCTGAAAAGAAGCAAACAAGCATGATGTCACAACCGCTGCCACGCCGCTGTCTGCACAGCTACCCCCCTCCCTGGGAGAGGGAAGGGGGAGCCCCAGACCCCCGTGCCAGCCATCCAACCCAAGGTCTAAGGCTGATGTGTTGAGTGGCGGTCGTTCAACTCTGACTCCTGTCTCGGTGGTGTTTTTCTACTGTGTGGTGGTGTGCAAGCCAGGAGTAATTCACAAAGTACTGGGGCAGCATGCGCCTAAAGCCATCTTCCCTAGGTGCCCCTGTAAGTAATGCTTGTGGGTTATCTTCCACAAGTCGCTCAGGGATTACCTCCCCTACGTAGGGGTCTTTTTCTGTTCAGTGACTGTCTGCCCTTGGAGTCAGCTGGGAATTTCATAGCTGCTGTTTGGCCTTAGGTAGGAGGTAGTATCGTCGCTGGTAGGGGCACAAGGTACAGTGCAACTTGTCACCTATTATCACAGCGACCAGTTCTTTTCCTTCTGGGGACGTTGAACTTTTGTGGGATTTTCTTTTTCTTTTTGTTTGCTGCCTAGTGGGGGTCTGCCCCTTGGCCATTGTCCTCCCTCTATTATTCTGGTAGCCCCCCGCTAGGTTCCCGTGATAGTACACGATGCAGGGGTTCAGCTTTAACCCTATATGGCCTTTAACACCCACAGGTGCAACATAAAAAAAAAGTCTTATAAAAGTGTTCATTTGAGTTCCCTGATCATAGGAAAATGATAAAAAAATCGTAGGTGACATATTTTGGCCGCAATAGGGCGGAGGAAGTCTGGCAAAAACCAGCATTGATATAATGAAACGCCATTTTCTGGGTGAGATCTGGAGGCTCCAGGGAGCTATACCGGGCTGAAGTGTATATATTAGACCATGGCAACAGTCAATCAATGGAGTTCTAAGCCTACTGAGGACCAGAGCCAGAACCTGGCCCCCTCAAGAGAGGCACGAGGAGCAATGGCCTAAAGACATCCCCTGTGTAATTGGAAGCAGTCTTTGTCTGCCATGAACCAGGTCAGGCACCCAGAAAGGTAGGAATTTCACAACCAACTACTGCTGGCCAAAAAATTGCAAACCGAAAGCCGAAAAAGCAAACTGAACTCCCTAATCAAAAACCAGGAAACAAACATGACAGTCACCACAACCACCGTGCATTTGTCTGCCCAACCCCCCCCCCTCCCCGGGAGGTGGACGGGGGGGGGGGTCCCAGACCTCCACACCGGCAACTCTCCTACCAGCCGAAGGGAGGGAGGAATGCCGGGGAGCCTCTGGGTCTCACCCAGAAAATGGCGTTTCATTACATTCAACACTGGTTTTCTGTGGAGAGCCCCTTTGGCTCCCCGGGGCTACCTAACCAAAGACAAGGAAAAGGGGACTCACCCAGAAGGCGGTCATTACTTGCTCCTCAACTCAAAGTCGAGACAACTGGTCTCAACCCTGCGACCCAAGACTATACACTCCTGAGAAGAACATTAACAAGGTAACGTGCAGCCAGGACCCTGATCAACCTCCAAAAGCCCCGTGCCCAAAGATAGGCCAGGACATACTGTATTACCAAAACAGCAGCCGAATGCCGAACTTATGAAAGGCATGGGCACAGGGATAGACCGCAGGCTGGCATGCCCAAATAATCCTGTGGACAACATGGGAGGAGAAAAACAGGGTCAATCCAAAGAGCGTCCTCTGCCACAGAGGCCGTGGCGCGCAAATAACGGTGAAGAGCCACAGACACAAAATATGATGCACCCACGGCCGAACCAACCAAGCACCAACAAGTCAAGGACCCCTTCGGAAAGCAGCAGACTCATTCTTTCCAGAAAAGAAGGAGAAGGCTGCAAACAAATGAAACAACCACCAGGACCGAAAGAGTAGAAACCTGCACCGGAGGAGAGCATGAAGCTTGCCCGACCGGACCCCCAGAGGCCAATGCCAACAAGAAAAGAGCCTTAGAAAAACAGTCCTGCACCAAGGGGGGCAACTACAAACCAAGGAGACGAGAGAAAAGAGAGCACTCGGTCCAACGACCAGGATGGCTCAGGTGGCGCATGAGCAGGCCGGAGGTGAAATAACGCCCGAGAAAGCTTTCGGAACGGAGCAGAAGTGGAATGCACCCCGAAAGCAAGCTGCAGCAGTTCCGCCAGCGCCTCACAAAACGAGGCGACAGAATTTGGCATAAGATGACGGTCCTGAAACAACTAAGAGAGAAAGGACAAAACAACCTGATCAGAAATCGAAGACAAGCTACGAATTGACAAAAATTGCCGAAAGGACTGCCAGGAAATTTTATTCTGCCGTCTAGACAAAACTCGCAGGTGGGACACCATCAACTAAGCCACCTGATCCACCATACAAGTGGTGATAGACCCGCGTCAAAATGACCAGACGCAAAGAGTGGAGAAGATCAAACCAGCCACGTAACAAACCAGACTGATCTGCTGAAAGAGGCGAAGCCGCGGGAAGACCCTAGGGTTTAGACATCAGGCAAGAAGCGCCTGAAACTAAGGCTGGGCCAGCCACCAAGGAGCCAACAGGACTACTCTCCCTTCGTAAGTCTCCAACCGAGCCAGGATCAGGAGCAACAACCAGACCGGAGGGAAGAGGATACAGGTAACTCTGCCTCGACCAGTCCAGCTGAAAGATATCGACCCCGCCAGCCTCGCAGTCTGGGAAGGACGCCACCTAAACTGAAAGATGCTTCGACCACCCCGATGCAAATAGGTCCACCTCTGGGCGCCTGTACGTCCGGCAGAGCCAACTAAACAAGTTGGCGTCGACCGTCCATTCCGTGGAGAGGGGAATGAACTGAGACAGGCTGTCCGCCAAGATGTTTGAAACCCCTTGAACATGAACCGCCAGGAGAGCCAAGCCCTGAGAACTCAGCAGACAAGTCACCTGAAGCGACTAGCCCTAAAGAACCAAGGACCGCATCGAACCCCCGCGATTCAGGCAATGAACCATCAGGGAGCAGTTCGAATGCAGCGGGACCATTGCTCCAAAGAGGAGCGAGTCAAATCCTCTGAAGTGAATGCCACACCGCCGCAAACTCCCGCACCGTGCTGTGAGCTCGATGGAAGGATGGACCTCACTGACCCTGGCTGACCTGGTGAGCACTTGTCACAAAACCCCAGCTGAGAGACGAGGCATCCATTAACACATCGAATGAGGGCTCGGGGAGGCACCACGGCACAGAACCCCGAAAATCCCGCACAAGAAGCCAGCGACGCAGCAGCCGACGAAAAGCTCCCGGGATCCGAACCCATCGATACCGAGAGAGCGGTGGAAGGGACAACCCCAAAGAAACCAGAACATCTACTGAAGTCAGATCTGACCCGATGAGTAGACCAGCACGGCAAAGCTCAGGCTCCCGCACAGCCGCTCAAACAACCGACGTGTGTCCTGGTTGCCCTTCAAAAACAGTTGGAGGCGGGGCCGCAGTCACAACAGCATCACAGGAGGGAGAGACAAGGAAGCAGGTCCGAGAGTCCCATACAAGTCAAGAATCCAGCTAAGTCCGAACATGAGAGGGAACCAAAAGGGATTTCCTCCAGTTCACCATGTGACCCAAAGCCGGCGAGCTGGGAAAGAACCATATCCCTGGTGAGCAGATACTCGGACCGGCTGGGAGCCCACACCAGCTAGTCATCGAGGCAAGCCAGAACCCGAACCCCTAACAGAAGCAAACAGGTCACCACGACCCGTTAAGACGTGTGAACACTTGAGGTGCCAGATTCAAGCAGAATGGAAGGCAACAAAAGCGGTAAGCTTGTTGCCCAGCGACAAAACTGAGCCAGTCACTGAACCCCCCAGTTGAATCAGGACGTGTACAATAAAATTATAAAACCAATACAGTGGCACCTTGACTTACGATTGCCCAGATTTACGATAATTTCGAGTTACAATATAAATTTGATCGAAAAAAGGTACTCAAATTACGATAGTGTCGTCGAATAACGATTTTTGTTGGTACACATTCGGATTGATCGAGTGCATGGTTCCCGGTCACGTGGACCAACCTGCCTCAGTTTACTAGAGCCGTTCCACTTAGTGACGATCACATTTATTAGAAATTCTATTTATGTGGTGATTTTTTTATTTTAGAACATAAAATTGATTATTATATATCACACCATGGATCCCAAGAAATCAGTGGTAAGGTTCAACATATGAAAACACATGTAAGAATGACCCTAGAGGAAAAACAAGACATTAAATGTAAACATGAAAATGGTATTCGTGTTGTTGAACTAGCTAGGCAGTACAACAAATCTTCAGAGGAGGAGGAGGAGGAGGAGACAGTGGCATTAGTGGATGTCCCTTCCTCATTAATTAAGAAAATGTGTGCAGTATGGGAAGAACTGCAAAGTTTTGCTGAAAAGAATCACTAAGATAAAGCTGTAACAGACCATTGCATTGATCTTTTTAATGACAATGTGATGCCTCACTACAGACAAGTGTTGGAAAGAAGGGAAAAATAATCTTCAATGGAACGATTTCTAGTGAGAAAATCAAGCAGTGAACCAGAAGCAGGTCCTAGTGATATGCAGTCAAAACGTACCAGAGTGTGTACCCCAGAGAAGTACTCACTGCCTGATGGTATAAAGGAAGGGGACTCCCCTTCCAAACAGTAACACCTCTCCTTCTCCTCCCCCCCCCTCCTCACCATCTTCCATATGCAATCAAGAGTCCTCCATAAAGGTAAGATAAACATATGTACTGTATTGTAGTTAGAAAAAAAACAGCGTTGAATGTAATGAAATGCCATTTTCTGGGTGAGCCCCGGAGGCTCCCTGGAGCTTATCGGGCTAATGTATGTTATATTAGACTGGGACATTAGCTAAGGAGTTCAGACCTACCAAGGACCAGTGCCTGAACCTGGCCCCTTCAGTGAGGTTTCAGGGAGCAATGGCCCTGGAAAACCCCCTTGTGCTTGGGGTTTTCCTTATCTGCCATTGACCGGGGTTTGCACCCAGAAAGGTAGGCATAACAAAACAAACACCACATGATAAAAAACTAAAACAAAAAAATGAACAGAGAGGTAGAAACTCCCTACAATCCCAAGAAAACAAGCAAAAGAGCAAACATCACACTTTACTGCCGCACCAATCGTCCGCGCAGCCCTCCCCGCCCCGAGAGGGGGAGATGGGAGCCCCGGACCTACCGTGTCGGCTGCCTAGCATCAGTTCGGAAGCTAAGCTTCAACCAATGCGAAAAAAACGTCGACCAGTGGGAGGGAGGGTTGCCAGGGAGCCTCCGGGGATCACCCAAAAAATGGCGTTTCATTACATTCAATGCTGGTTTGCTGTGGGAAGCCCCTACGGCTCCCTGGAGCTTCATACCCAAAGAGAAGGAAAAGAAAGGGCTGACCCAGGAGGCAGCCACCACAAACTCTGTAACGCGAAGCCGAGACAACAGGCAGCAACCTGCGACCCAAGGCAACAAGAACGCACAGGAGCAGACGCGCATAAAGAATGGGCAACCAAGAACCCGTGCGACCCTCAAATCCCTGCACCCAAAATGAGCCCTAGACATCACCAACACAGCAGCAAAAGCTGCAAACGTCCGAACAGCACAGGCGCAAGGACAGACCGCAGGCTGGAAGACTTAAAAACTCTGCGGACGACCTGGAAGACCCAAGCCCTGAAACAGGGAACGAGGGGAACCGGATCAACCCAAAGCGCATCCCCAGACACTACGCAGGAATGGCAAAAAAGCGCAACCGGACAATACAGGACACACCCCCGGCTGAACCAATCAAGCATCAATAACCCAAGAACCCCTCCAGATAGCAGCCGTCCCAACAATCGCCAGAAGGATGGAGAAAGGCTGCAACCGTACAACACAGGACGCATCCCCGGCCAAACCAATCAAGCATAAAAAAAACAAAAAACCATCCGGAAAGCAGCCGTCTTGACAGTCGCCAGAAGGACGGAGAAAGGCTGCAAACGTACAAACCTACCACCAGTAACAAAAGGAGCATAAACCTGAACCGAAGGGGCTACCACAAACTGTATAGAAGATAAGAAGGCACCCTGATCAAGGACCAGGATGGCTCAGGTGATGCATGAGGAGGCCGGAGGTGAAACAAAACACAAGAAAGCGTACGAAACGGGGCAGATGTGACGTCCACCCTGAACGCAAGCCTGAGCGGCTCTGCCAGCGCTGCACAAAATGAGGCGACAGTAAGAAACATCAAAACTGTAGTCCTGAAAACCCAAGAAAGGACAAGACAACCCGATGCGAAAGAGAAGAAAACCTACGAGGAGCAAGAAAAAGTGCATAGAAACACCAGGAACGTCATACTGTCGCCGAGACAAAGCTGGGGTTTTCCAAGGCCATTGCTCCCTGAAATCTCTTTGAAGGGGCCAGGTTCTGGCGCTGGTCCCTGGTAGGTCTGAACTCCATAGCTAATGTCCCAGTCTAATATAACATACATTAGCCCGATAAGCTCCTGGGAGCTGTAGTGGCTCCCCACAGAAAGAAAATATCAATGTTCACTACCTTTCATTAATTTGTACTACATTACCATGATCATGGAAAGAGTTCAGAGGATCCGAGTACGGCATTAGTAATTTAAGAAGTCTTACCCTATGTGTGGGAATATCATCATCACGCATTTCATCCAGATTGCCTGAGATGGCGCGCTTCAGCTCAGGTCCTGCTTCATGCAATGTTCTCAAACCTATGGGTGGAATGTTTAATAAATATATAATTTCTTTATCTTTATCTACTTTGCACTCTTCTTCTATATACAATATTTATTAAGATGTTAACATTCAGACATTCTAATACAAATGTTATTTTGATTTTCTAAGGGGTAGCCCCACCAGTGCCTTTCCATAATTTATGCACACACACACCAGAGCCAATACTGTCTCAAGGTATTTCAAACTTTCTCACTGGACTAATGGAGACATCAATATCCTGTCCCCTCAATGAGGTAAGAGAGCTGTGGGGAAGGGGGGGGGGGATATGACCACCATACACTGAGGAAAACCCAAAAATCCAGCAATGAATGTAATGTAACGCCTTTTCCTGGGCACTCCTGTGGCTCTCTGAAGATCTCTCGCATAGACTGCTACATGCAAATGGGTCATCAGATATAAAATCAATGAAGCTTTACAAATATCAGGTGGGTTAACAAAAGCAAAGGCTTGAAACTGCCAAACTACTATAATAGAATACAACAATACAATGTTTGTGTACAAAGGACATGGGAGTAATGTACAAGTTGTAGAGACAGAAGTTACACAATCTATGAAGCCACTATCACACAAAGTGTTTCAGGCAAAAACATTACAAAAAAATAAAAAAAACTTTTCTGGGGGGAACCCCGTCAGCTCCCTGGAGCAATCCTAGGCTGATATGCTAATGTCAGACTTTGGCATCAGTCATGTGTATGGAGTTCTTAGGCCTACCAGGGACCACGGCCAGAACCGGGCCCCCTCAGAGAGGCAAGGGGAGCAATGGCCTAATAGAAGCCCCCGTGTCATTGGAAGCATTCTATGTCTGCCATCGACCGGAACAGGCACCCAGAAAGGTAAGCGCCTCAAAACAAACCCTTATTCTGGTTAAAATTGCTACCAAAAGCCAAACTAGTGGATAGAACTCCTCAACAGAAAACAAGCAAACTAGTGTGACGTCACACGCCGCCGCGCCGCTGGTAGGCCTAAGAACTCCATACACATGACTGAAGCCAAAGTCTGACATTAGCATATCAGCCTGGGATAGCTCCGGGGAGCCTCCGGGACTCACCCAGAAAATGGCGTTTCATTACATTCAACGCTGGTTTTTTTTTTTACAAAGGTGAGATTGGGGTAATACACTTAACCACTGCACTGCTTTGCATTAAAATATGACAAACCCATCGGTGCGCAGAAAATAAATTCTTTCCAAAAAATTATTTTATCTTCTTATATTGTTAAAATGCAGTCTCGGATCATGGGAAACTAAAAAAAAATATTGTATGTTATATACTTTAGCTGATGATGGAGCTGGGAGGTTGAGCAAATTATGGGCGCTGAGCGATAGAGCGCTCAATGTCACGAGGCCCTGCCACCCCGTTTGGCGGCAGTTGCTGCAAATATTATGTTTCACAATTATTTTGATGTTTCTCATTCGTTTCTTCACTTCTTTTGTTGTAAAATTATTCAAAAGTGTAATTTGTGGAATTTTTATAGTTCAATGTATGGAATATTGCTGTGCTCAAAATTATAGGGCTCATATGTGACATGTATATTATACTCTACTATCACTCAAACAGTGTTTTTGCTGTTATTACACTATATGTACATATTGTATGTACCTATCTACAAATGTGTTCACCATAACAAACCACTAAGTTGGTATAGTGAGCCCAAAACAACAAGAATGGCCGTGATGCTGGCTGACTCCCTCCCACCTTCAACACCCACTGACCAACATTTTGCCTCCCACCATACTGTTATTGTTTTTATTACACTCTTTACACATATATATACGTATCTACATGTTTTAATCACCATACTTGTACAACTAAGCTGGTATGTCGAGTTCAGGCAATAAGAGAGGTCGCCTCACACACAGCTACTATTATCCTGCTATTATCAGAATCATGGTCACTAAATCACATAAATGAATAATCTTCCACATGCTTATTTTGTAAAGGAACATGAGAAGTGGTTTGAAGAATTTTAGATGGACAAAATAATGGCAGTGTGCTGTGGCTAGTGCTGTGAACATCTTGAACAGCATTTATTCACTGATATCTGAATATTGTACACATTCTTTATCACAGTCAGGCTCTTCTGTAATACTGTACTATCAAGGCTAAATAATACCAAACATATATATTTGGACATTTTTATGCGATGCTGTGGTCACAATCTGAACAGCAATGCTGTTAGCTCATGCTGGGTGTGCCAGCCTTGGTTACTCACTCAGTACTGAGGCCTTCACACCCGGGAATGTTGCACCACGATTTTTTTTAAATGACGTCTGTTTAGGAGAGCCCTGAGGAAGCTGATGTGAACCCTGTGTAGCCGCGTGAGTTATGAATAATACGCCATACCAATGAGATCCCTGAGGCGCATTGCGCACACACCACAACGAAAGCCTCAAGGTGTGTTGCGTAGTGCAGTGGTTACTACTAAAGAAGAAATAAGCTAACAAAGTGAGAATGTTCATGGAAAATAACAAAGGAATTCTAAAAATATGACACTTGGATGACAGGCAAGACTATTATAATATGGAGTCAGTAGTTGTAGCAATAATACAGTAGTTTATTTACATTAATTTCAGAATGGAAATACAGGGAACAAAAGAATGGAAACTGCAAATGAATCACATAGAACAAGAGAAACATTAAAAATTAGCATAAAACTCGTAGTACCTAATGCCACCACCAGGAGCCTTCTGTGTGCAGCCATATACAGTGATCGATTCTCGAACTGATGACAGCCCACGGATAAACTAACTAACCTGATATGGAGGGAGCATTTCAGGGAGTTATAAGGGCTCATCCAGAAAGAGGCATTTCACTACATTCAATGTTAAGTTATTGGGAGAGTGGCTCCATGATCATAACTAGCCACAGAGAACTAAAATGAGACTCTTCAGGTAGGAGGAGAGATGGCATGCACTAGGATGAAGAAGAGAATCCAGGATGAGAGACATGGCCCAAATCAACACACAACTGACATGGGCCCAGGAACATTAACCAAATAATGGGCCCCCAGAACCCTGTTAGAACACTGAAACTCTCAAGCTCGAATATCAGCTCAGAACATGTTGGAGAAGACTGCAGCCAATGTACTAAACTGGCACACATCTTGGGCCTGAGGCTAGACTACAAGCTGGCTAGATTTGATGACAATGAGGACAACCTGCAAAATACAAGCCTTGGAAGAGAAAACCAAGGAAATGGTATCAACTAACAAGATGTCCACTGAGACAGAACCAGTGATCTGCAGGTAGAGGCAAAGAGATGCCACCAAACACAAGCAATGCACCCCTGGCCATGAATAACAAAGCATCAATCATCAATGTACCCCCTCTAATAGCTTACTGACACACTGTTTACTATTTCGCAAAAGATGACAATCAGGAAAAACAAAACCAAAACGAAATGGACAGAACAGCCCTGAATGAAACTAAAGAAATGTGGTTTGCAGTGTCATCAAATCTAGCCAGCTCATAGTCTACCCTAGGGCCCAAGATGTTTACGAATATGCTGCAGTCTTCTCCAACATGTCCTGGCCTGATATTTGGGCTCTAGAGTTTTGGCAGGGTTCTGGAAGCTCGGTATTTGGTTAATGTTCTGGTCACAGTCAATCGTGTGTTACCTTGGTCCATGTCTCCCAGCCTAAATTCTCTTCTTCGTCCTAATGCATGCTGCTGCTCTTCCTTCCTGGTAAGTCCCATTTTTGTTTTCTGTGGTTAGCTAACAACAGAGAGCCCCACCATGGGGGGGGGGGGGCTCCCTCAGAAACCCAGCCTCGAAAATAATGAAATGCCTCTTTCTGGATGATCTCCAGTGGCTCCCTAACTCCCTCTCTCCCTACAGGTTAGCCAGTTCATAGCTACATAAATTATCACATTAGATGGTTGCGTGAAGAAGTCAGACTGCCTGGTGGTGGTATTTGGTGCTATGAGTTTCGTGTAAATTTTTTTATGTTTAACTTGTTTTGTGTGAATTGTTTGTGGAGTTCTTTGTTGATTCCTGGGCTTTGGTATTTTTTGACCCTCTAGTTGTCTGTAAAGCTTCACTGACTTTCTGGATGCTTCCTGGTGTGGTGGTGAATTGTCACTTGCTCACTGCCCCTGTGTGAAGGGAGTTCTGGTTTCTGGTAGACCAAACAGAACTCCTTTATATTTTGTGTCCTATTTGCATGGAACAATCCCAGCAAGATAGCTTCAAAGAGTCACTGGGCCTCATCCAGAAAGATTGTTCGATTTCCTTGAATACTGGATTGTTTGTTAACCCTTAAACTGCGCAACATGTCATAGGGCGTGTTGAGTAACTGACGCAAAAGTGCGCATCACGTCACATGACGTTTTGGAGTACTATGCAAGATTTAGTTAAACGGCTTGTAGATACACAGGGGTTCACATCACCTTTCTCAGGACTCTGGTAAACAAACTCCATTTTGTTTTTAAATCGTGGGGAACATTCCCGGGTGTGAGGTCCTCAGTATTGAGTGAGCCACCAAGGCTGGTGCATGCAGCATGAGCTTACAGCACTGCTGTTCAGCCTGTGACCACAGCATCGCCTAAAAATGTAAAAAACCAGCGTTGAATGTAATGAAATGCCATTTTCTGGGTGAGACCCAGAGGCTCCCAGAAGCTATCCAGGCTGATATTGCTAATGTTAGACTTTGGCATCAGTCATGTGTATAGAGTTCTTTGGGCCTACCGGGTACCACAAGAAAGAACTTGGCCCCCCTCAGAGAGGCGTGAGGAGCAATGGCCTATAGAAACCCCTGTATGGTTGGAAGCATTCTATGTCTGCCATCGACCGGGTCAGGCACCCAAAAAGATAGGCGCCCCAAAACAAAGGCAATAAGAGGCAAAGGCAAAGGCAATTTATTCTGGTGAAAATTGCTACAAAAAGCCAAACTAGTGGAGAGAACTCCCCCAACAGAAATGAGCAAATGAGCATAACGTCACACATCACTGCACTGCTGTCTGCACAGCTCCCCCTTCTCCCTCCCAGGGAGGGGGAAGGGGGGAGCCCCAGTTCCTTGTGCCAGCAATCCACACCCCAGTTCTGAGGCTGGATATCAAAACACGCGAAAAACCGCCAACCGGAGGGAAGAAGGGTTACCAGGGAGCCTCACGGTCTCACCCAGCAAATGGTGTTTCATTACATTCAACACTGGTTCTCATGAGGGAGCCCCTTCGGTTCCCTGGAGCTACCTACCAAAAGATGAAAACCAGAGGGACTTACTCGGGAGGCGGTCGCTGCTCATTCCTCAACGCGAAGACGAGACAACTGGTTGCAACCGCTGACCCAAAGTGACACAGGCCCCGACTAGGCCCAGGAATGTGTACCAAGTAATGCACAGCCAGGATCCTGTTCCACCTCCAAAAACCCCACCCCTGAATGTCAACCCAAGACATATTAGCAAAAACAGCTGTAAGGGCAGCAAACTTACGAACGTCATGGGCACGGGGATAGATGGCAATCTGGCTAGACCGAATAACCCTGCGGATGACCTGGGAGACCCGAACTCTGGAACAGGGAAGAAGGGAAACCAGATCAACCTAAAGCATGTCCCCGGCCACAGAGTCTGTCGAGCACAAATAACGGCAAAAAGCCACAATCGAACACAACACATAATGTACCCCCGGCCTAACGAACCAAGTATCTACAACCCAAGGACCCCTCCGGAAAGCAATAGTCTCATTCTTCGCCAGAAAGAAGGAGACAGCTGCATATGAACAAACCAGGACCTAACGAGCAGAAACCCCTGCACCGGAGGAGAGCATGAAGCTCCCCAACCGACCCCCCAGAGGCCAATGCAAGCAAGAAGAGCCATAGAGAAACAGTCCTGAACTGAAGGGGCCACTACAAACCGAGGAGAAGAGGGATAAGAGAGCACCCTGTCCAGCGACCAGGATGGCTCAAGCGGCGCATGAGCAGGCCGGAGGTGAAACAATGCACGAGACAGCTTGTGAAACTGCGCAGAAGTAACATCAATACTGAAAGCCAGCTGCAGCGGCTCCGCCAGCGCAGCACGATAGTAAGCGACAGTATTCGACATGAGACGACGGTCCTGGAACAACCAAGAAAGAAAGGACAAGACTACCTTAACTGACAACGAAGTATACCTACAAAGCAAAAGAAAGAACTGAAAGAACTGCCAAGAGACCTTATACTGCTGTCAAGACGAAGCCTGAAGTTGGGACACCATCAATAAAGCCACCTGATCATCATAGAGATGATGATAGACTCGAGTCAAAAGTACCATACGCGAAAACTCGAAAAGAAGATTGAACCAGCCACGTGACGTACCAGACTGATCTGCTGAATGAGGCGGAGCCACGGGAAAACCTCTGGGTTCGAACACCAAGCAAGCAATGCCTGAAACCAAGGCTGGGCCAGCCAACATGGGGCCAAAAGGACTACTCTCCTCTGGTAAGTCTCCAAGCGAGTCAGGATTTTAAGCCACAGCGGAACCGGAGGAAAGAGGTACAGGAACCCCAACCTCAACCAGTCCTGCCAAAAGGCATCAACCTCAGTGGCCTCACAGTTGGGGCAGGGCGTCACATATACAGGAAGGCACCTCAAGCCATGCCGACGTGAAGAGGTCCACCTCCGGGTGCCCGAATGTCTGCTAGAGCCAGATGAACGAGTCGGTGTCGACCGTTCATTCTGTAGACAGGGGAACGAACCAAGACAGGCCATCTGCCAGGACGTTGGACGCCCCCCAAATATGAACTGCCAGGAGAGCCAAACCCGAGAATTCATCAGACGAGTCACCCAAAGCGACCAGCGCCAACAAGCCAAGGACCTCATGAAACCCCCTCGGTTCATGCAATTAACCACTGGGGAGCAGTCCGAATGGAGCCGGATCATCGATCCATGAGCAACCCAAACCCTCCGGAGAGAAAACCACACCACCATGAACTCCCGCACCATGCTGTGGGCTCGATGGAAGGACAGACCCTACCGCCCCTGGCCGGCCTAGTGAGCACTGGTTGCAAAGCCCCAGCCGAGAGACGATGCGTCCATGAACACATCAAGCGAGGGCTCGGGTAGGCGCCATGGCATTGAACCCCCCCAAAAAACGAAGAGGAAGCCGGCGATGCAGCAGCCGACACAAGGCTCCCAGGGGTAGAACCTAGCGATCTCGAGAGAGGCGGAAGAGATGTCCCCGAAGGAACCAGAACAGCTGACAAAGGCAAACCCGACCCGGCAGGTAGACCATCATTGCAAAGTTCAGGCTCCTGCACAGAACCCTCGAGCAACCGCCACATGACCCGGGAGCCACCCCCAAAGAAGCACGTAGAGAACCACAGCTGAAGGAGGGACTCCTGCACTCTATCAGTTCATCTTGGAGTGGGTGCGCATGGGTGTGGTCAAAATGACGACGTCTCTCAGGTGGGTTTCCCTCTTGTTTCCCTCTCCCTCCGGAGACCCCCCCCCCCCAGAGGGAGAGACAAAGAAGCAATTCGTGAGTTTCAGCCAAGTCTGAACCTGGGAGGGGACCAGATGGGATCTTTCTCCAGTTCACTGGGAACCCAAACTTGGCAAGCTGGGAAAGAACCAAATCCCTGGCGAGCAGACACGCGGACCAATTGGGAGCCCAGACCAGCCAGTCGTCAAGACAGACCAGCACTCGAACACCTAAAAGACGCAGACGGGCTACCATGACCCGGGTGAGGTGTGTGAACATATGAGGTGCCAGGTTTAACCCGAATGGGAGACAACGAAAGTGGTAACCAAGACGCCCCACAACAAACTCGAGCCAGTCCCTGAACCCTGGATGAATCGGGATGTGCCAATATGCATCCTTGAGATCCAGGGACATCATCCAAGAGCCTGTCTCCAACAGAAGCCAGACCTGGGACAGAGTGCTCATCTGAAAGGAGGAGCAAGAAACCCAGGGGTTCAGACGGGACAATTCCAGAATGATTCGCAGGTCCGCACTGTCCCGTTTCAGTACTGGAAACAGGAGGGAAACCCACCTAAGAGACATCGTCGTTTTGACCACACCCAAACGCATCCACTCCAAGTTCAACTGACAGAGTGCAGGAGAAGAGGCCTGCCCTATCAGCCCCGAACCCTCCCCCCCTCAAGGAGGAGAGGCCACCAAATGCCACTGCAGGCCATTGGAAATGACCCAAAAAGCCCATAAATTGTGAGACCAGGTGCAAACAAACAGAGCAAGTCTTTCCCCTCATCGTCCCGTCAATGGGGAGAACCACAAAAGAACCAACATCCCTTACGAGAACCAGACCTGCGCACAGAGTGATCACCGCACCTACCAGACACAGACAGAATCGAAGGCAGAGTCGGCTCCAAACCTGGCACCTGCAGCGGAACCCTGAGCCCTGGCATGACCCTTACGGGAGGAACCCCCCGGGACCCCCAGTACCATCGGATAATCAACAAGTTGGACATCGAACGACAGCTGGAAAAAGCCACCTGCAAAAATCGCTCAACGGCAGTGTTTGCAAACATCAAGGGACAAAAGGGCAAAGAAAACCTAAGAGCCAGGACCCAAGCAGATTCCAAGGAGGGGGCGAGCACAACCTGCCAACACGCGAGACGCGCAGTGAAAAGAGGGGTAAAAGCCCCAAGGGTTCAGGTAGGACAAGTCCAGAATGAACTGCAGGTCCGCACAGTCCCATTTCGGAACTAGAAACAGGTGGAAAACCCACCTGAGAGATGCCATCATTTTGACCATACCCAAGCGAACCCACGCCAGGATGACCCGACAGAGAGCAGGAGAAGAGACCTGCCCCTCCAGCCCCAAACCCCCCGAAAAAGAAGGAGCAATCCAACACCACTGCAGGCTGGAGGAAACGACCCAAAATACCAATGAATCGTGGGATCCAGCAAGAGGAAACAGCACGAAAATCAAGCATTGGTCAGAAGGTTGGAGCCAGAGTCGATCGACCATCACCAACACAACAGCCTCTTGAATGGTGGTTGGCTAGCCAGTGCGGGAGGTCTAGGAACCCCATCCACCCCCACTTCCCCCTACTGGGGAAGGGGGAGTTGCGCAGACAGCGGTGTGGCAGCTGTGGCGACGTCATACTTGTTCGATTGTTTTAAATTGGGGAGTTTTGCTTGCTAGTTCGGCTTTCGGTTTGCAATTTTTGCAATTTAAAAATTGCAATTTTTAACCAGCTGTAGTTTGTTTTATTATTCCTACCTTTCTGGGCTTCTGACCTGGTAGATGACAGACATAGACTGCTTCCAATTACATGGGGGTTGCCATGGTCTAATATATGCACATTAGCCCGGTATAGCTCCAAGAAGCCGAAGGGGCTCTCCACAGAAAAGCCAACCAAACCTTTAGAATAATCAAGCGTACCCTTGACTTCATGGAAAAGAAGGTAGTGATTCAATTGCACAAATATATGATGCACCCACATTTGGATTACTGTATCCTAGGATGGAGACCATATCTTCAGAAAGATATAGCTGCTCTGGAGATGGTGTAACACCATGTAATAAAAATCATTCCCGAGCTAAGTCAACTCATGTATCAGGAATGGTTGAGGGCCACAGGGTTAACAACACTGCAAACCAGGCATTACAGGGTGGATCTCATTGAAACTTTTAAAATACTGTACTTAAGAATTCGGAGGATGTGGATCCAGAATTTTTTTTTTCAAAAGGACAGATGTAACACAAACATGGAGCAATGGTTTCTAGCTCAAAAAGCTATAATGTACTACTGAGAACAGGAGATGCTTTTTCACCCACATGGTTAAACCCATGGAACTGCCTACCTTCCGAAGCCGTAAATACCAAAACTCTGTTAACTTTTAAAGTACAACTAAAAAAGATCATCAAGGTAAATGGGAGGACCTTCACAAGCCGCTGGCTTCCTGTCCTCGTTGAGGCCACATTAGTGGCTCTCTGGTAAATTCAGGTAAATACTTAAAAAACTCACCAGCCTGCAGAGTGACTGTATTGGCAGAGTCCTTATCAATTTGTTCTTTAATTTCTTGCTTCTTCTTTTTAAATCTTCTGAAGTAATCTTGAATTAGAAAAGTTGCATAAAACTTGCCCACAGTGACATCATCTTCAACTGTAAAGAGAATACATAAAAAGAGAATATTCATAATAATGAATATATATAAATGACAATTAAATTGAAAGCAAGTGAAGAGTCTTTGTATTGACCTGAGAATTATTAATTATTCTAAATTATACAAAATGAAAAGCACAAAAGTTTGCTGTTTTCATATTTTTAAGATAAATGTTAAACATAAAAATTTTTATATTTTAAGTATTAAGTCAAGGGCAAAGTATCTGATTTACCAGAAGGTTGGAGAGTACTGTATTGTTTCCTATAAACATTTATTTCCAATTCTTCTTCCTTTCACTTCTCTACACTGACAAAGTGCTGCAGCAGAGGGCTCAGCACTATCAAACAGCCTCCTTATGCAATCTAGTATAGACCTAGAACTAAACCTCTCAACAAGTATCTATGACAATCATCACTTTAATGATCAAAATTGCAAGTATTATACAGCAAACAATGTAAACAATGTATTAACACATAATCACAATGTATCTGTAATTAGCTTGAATGTAAGATCTCTATGCAAACACATTGATGATGTTAGTGTTCAAATTAAAACCGTTGACAACAAATTCCCCTTTATTATATTGTAATTACTGAAACGTGGTTGAAAGAGGGTGCAACACAACTCTTTAACATACCAAACTACTCGGCATTTCAGAACTGTAGGCCAATCCAGAGAGGTGGTGGTATTGCTCTTTACTACCACCAAAAGCTGACATGCTTAACCCTCAAACCGCTAGGGGTCCAAATGGCTTTAACCCTCAAACCGCTAGGGGCTCAAATGGAATTCACACCCACAGGCGCAACAAAAAAAAAGAAATTAAAAAAATTCTTTCGTCTTATAGAAGTGTTCATTTTTGTTCCCTGATCACTGAAAAAATAACAAAAAAATCGTAGGTGGTATATTTTAGCCGTAATAGGGTAGGGAAGTGTGGCAAAAAAGGGGCGTTGGCAGAGCCTTCGCCAGATGAGGTCTACTCCGCCTGAGCTGTCAGACGGCAGTTGCCACAAATATATTATTACCTAATTATTTCAATGTCTCTGATTGATTTTTTCTTAGTTTTTTGCAGTAATATTATTCCATACAGTGAATTGTGGTATATTTATATAATAAAATGTGTTAACCATCGCTGTACTCAAAATTATGGTGTGCATATTAGTGATTCAATTATTATGTTCATAAAACAATAAACAAATAGTTTTGCTGTTGTTACACTATATAAACAGGTTATATATAAGTATCTGCATGTTTTGTTCACCATAACGAACTACTAAGTTGGTCTTGTGAGTCAAAAAGCAACGAGGAGTGACCGCCACACACCAGAGAGCCACTCACTGCCACTCCCTCCCTCAACACCACCTCACTCGCCCTCATTCTCCTCCCACAATACTGCTTTTGCATTTATTCACTATACACAGACGTTATATATACGTATTTACATGTTTTGTTCACCATAACTGTACATCTAAGCTTGTATGGTGAGTAAAGGCACAAAGACATAGCTACTCATACAGTCAGCTGATCGGTGGCCGCCCTCAAGGCCAAAAGCACTAATATTTCTCCTCCAACAATATTGTTTGTGGTGTTATTACACTACATACACACATTATATATCAGTATCTACCAGTTTTATTCACCATACCTGTACAAATAAGCTGGTATGGTGCCCAAAGACCATAGTGGGCACCAGTAAACAACATGCCAAGTCGTGCAGACAACGCTCCTCCCTCACCAAAATGGCGGCTCCCAACCTACTCCTCTTGCTGTTATCTCACGCTATACACACGTTATATATAAGTATCTACATTTGTGTTCACCATAGTGAACCACTAAGCTGGTATGGTGAGTGCAGTCAATAAATGGTGGCAACACACAGTCAGAAGACAACGCCACAACCCTCCCTCCACAGCCTTACTCCTCCCTCCATGGAGCACAGCGCTAAATATCACCACAATCCTGCTATTATTAGAATCCTGGTCAGTTTTATCACAGTCAGGGGGCTTCAGTAAAACTATCACTGCTAAATAATAGTAGTATCATATATATTATGGCATCTGTAGGCGATGCTGTGGTCACAAGCTGAACAGTGGTGCTGTGAGCTCGTGCTGTGTGCGCCAGCCTTGGTGGCTTGCTCAATACTGGCTCTAACACCCAAGAATGTTGGCCTGGATTATTTTTCTAGGTGGCATCTGGCAACTATCGGTCGTGGCTGTACTATAGCTGCCCCTATCCCAGGTGGAGCGTTTAAATTATAGCGCTGTGCTAGATGCGAAATCATATATATATGATGTGCGCGGTTTCGGTTTTGTCACTGATATCATATATATACGATTTGCGCGGTTTAAGGGTTAACACCCACAGGCACAACAAAAAAAAATCCCAAAATTTTTTTCGTCTTATAAAAGAGTTCATTTTTGTTCCCTGATCATGGAAAAAATAATAAAAAATCGTAGGTGGCACAGTTTAGCTGCAATGGGGTAGGGAAGTCTGGCAAAAAAACCAGCGTTGAATGTAATGAAACTCCATTTTCTGGGTGAGCCATGGAGGCTCCCTGGAGCTTATCGGGCTAATGTATGTTATATTAGACTGGGACATTAGCTAAGGAGTTTAGACCTACCAGGGACCAGTGCCAGAACCTGGCCCTTCAGAGAGGTTTCAGGGAGCAATGGCCCCTGGAAAACCCTCTTATGGTTGGGATTTTCCTTATCTGCCATCAGCCATGGTCAGGCACCCAGAAAGGTAGGCATGACAAAACAATCCCCACATGGTAAAAAACTAAAAAAACTGAACAGAGAGGTAGAAACTCCCTACAATCCCAAGGAAACAAGTAAACAAGCAAACATCACACGTTACTGCCACGCCGATGTAAAAATCTGCCAAAATCTGGAGGATGTATATACTCGTTTCAGTTTTCTCACCTTATTTCTCGTGCTACATCGTTTGTTTTGGTATCATTGTGTTTGCAATAGAATTCTTTATAGTGGTATATGCATATAAGGTCTAAAAGCCCGGAGTGAGTCCCCACAGCAGAGCCTAAAGTCGGCCAAGTTAATCGTGAATGAGCACCAACTGGCACACCTGCAGACTAATGTATATACTCGTTCAGTTTGATAACATAAATTTTCATGCTACATCCTTCAGTTTGGCATCAAATTGTTTGCAATAAAAAGGCGCGTATTTTAAAACTAGTCTCATAATAATATAACAATAAATAGAATTTTAATGAATATTTTAATATTTTGGACACTCTTTGATGCTCATCACCACAAAATTATGTACAGTATATCTTTCCAGTGTTCTGACATCAATTTTCATGTTACATCTTTCATTTTGGTATCAAATTGTGTGCAATCTAAAGGTGCATATTTTAAAACTAGTCCCATAATAATAGAACAATAAATGGAATTTTAAAAAATATTTTAACTTTTGGACACTTTTTGATGCTCATCACTACAAAATGATTTATATCTTTCCAATATTCTGACATCAATTTTCATATTACGTCTTTCATTATTATATCAAATTGTGCGCAGTCTAAAGGCACTCATTTTGAAACTACTCCCAGATAGATCAGATAAAATTTAAATTTTTAACAAATATTTTAATGAGTAATGACGGACCTCGTTACCCGAGATGAATCAGGAGAAAAATGAGTGACGACGTTTGATGTCGCCGAAATGCGAAAGTGTTAACTTGTTCCAACCACCTACCACTCTGTCTGCGAAAGTGAATTTTCTTCTATTTCTTTTACATCTTTGTTTAATTAAATTAAATCTATGACCTCTTGTTCTTGAAGTTCCAGGTCTCAAGAAATCTTCCCTGTCGATTTTATCAATTCCTGTTACTATTTTGTACGTATTGATCATATCACCTCTTTTTCTTCTGTCTTCTAGTTTTGGCATATTTAATGCCTCTAACCTCTCTTCGTAGCTCTTGCCCTTCAGTTCTGGGAGCCACTTAGTAGCATGTCTTTGCACCTTTTCCAGTTTGTTGATGTGATTCTTAAGATATGGGCACCACACAACCGCTGCATGGCACAGCTGTCTGTCCTACAATCCCTATAGAATTGATTTTTCATAAACTCTAAACGTTTGGAGTTATAAATTTTTGTTGTCTAACTTTGCACATATTTCAAGTGCCATATTGACAAATTTTTTTACAGTAAACTATACTGAAAACCTATATTCTAAATATATGAAAATAAAGTTCATATGCTATTCTGAGAGCATAATAACACCACATGTACAGTTGGTGATACTTTATATTTCTGCAGCTGATTTCAAAATTTGAAGTTTTCAATATTAAATTTTAAAATTATTTTTTATTTTCTTTTTTTTTCAAGTTACACTGGTATCACTTACACAAAGTTGAAGCATTTGCCAAATAGATTATGCACAAAACATTTGAAAGAATTTCAGAAAATTAAAAAAACTGAGGTTAATGTCACACATCATATGACGTTTTGTGCAGTTTAAGGGTTAAACTCGCACTGTATCTTGTGCAACCAAATCACCCAATATATATACCTAAGCCATACAACTTCACCATTCTAATACTTGCTATCATCTAACATCATGGTTGTTATATTGAAGGCATATTTTATTGCATTATACCTTGAAATAAACCTCAAATTATGCTACTATGTACCTGTTGATAACTCTCAAATTTTACTTTAATGTACCTACTAATCTTTGTCAGATTTTCTTACAATGTATCTGTTAAATTTTTTTCAATTTTGCTCGAAATTACCTACTTAACATTATCTGTTTGATTAAGAACCTGCCCAAAAAACTGTGTGTTAGTGGCTTTACAAGAATGTAAAAACATCAACACTGTTCTCTTCTTGTGTGTGTGTGTGTGTGTGTGTGTGTGTGTGTGTGTGTGTGTAATTACCTAAGTGTAATTACCTAAGTGTAGTTACAGGATGAGAGCTACGCTCGTGGTGTCCCGTCTTCCCAGCACTCTTTGTCATATAACGCTTTGAAACTACTGACGGTCTTGGCCTCCACCACCTTCTCACTTAACTTGTTCCAACCGTCTACCACTCTATTTGCGAAGGTGAATTTTCTTATATTTCTTCGGCATCTGTGTTTAGCTAGTTTAAATCTATGACCTCTTGTTCTTGAAATTCCAGGTCTCAGGAAGTCTTCCCTGTCGATTTTATCAATTCCTGTAACTATTTTGTATGTAGTGATCATATCACCTCTTTTTCTTCTGTCTTCTAGTTTTGGCATATTTAATGCTTCTAACCTCTCCTCGTAGCTCTTGCCCTTCAGTTCTGGGAGCCACTTAGTAGCATGTCTTTGCACCTTTTCCAGTTTGTTGATGTGCTTCTTAAGATATGGGCACCACACAACAGCTGCATATTCTAGCTTTGGCCTAACAAAAGTCATGAACAATTTCTTTAGTATATCGCCATCCATGTATTTAAATGCAATTCTGAAGTTAGAAAGCATAGCATAGGCTCCTTGCACAATATTCTTTATGTGGTCCTCAGGTGATAGTTTTCTATCTAGAACCACTCCTAGATCTCTTTCTTTATCAGAATTCTTTAAAGATTTCTCACATAATATATAGGTTGTGTGGGGTCTATGTTCTCCTATTCCACATTCCATAACATGACATTTATTAACATTAAATTCCATTTGCCAAGTGGTGCTCCATATACTTATTTTGTCCAGGTCTTCTTGAAGGGCATGACAGTCATCTAAATTTCTTATCCTTCCTATTATCTTAGCATCATCAGCAAACATGTTCATATAATTCTGTATACCAACTGGTAGATCATTTATGTACACAATAAACATCACTGGTGCAAGAACTGAACCCTGTGGTACTCCACTTGTGACATTTCTCCATTCTGATACATTGCCTCTGATTACTGCCCTCATTTTTCTATCAGTCAGAAAATTTTTCATCCATGATAGAAGCTTACCTGTCACCCCTCCAATATTTTCCAGTTTCCAGAACAACCTCTTATGTGGAACTCTGTCGAAAGCCTTTTTTAGGTCCAGATAGATGCAGTCAACCCAACCATCTCTTTCCTGTAATATCTCTGTGGCTCGATCATAGAAACTGAGTAAATTCGATACACAGGATCTTCCAGATCGAAAACCATACTGTCTGTCTGATATTATATCATTTCTCTCTAGGTGTTCTACCCATTTAGTTTTGATTAGTTTTTCCAATACTTTCACTATTACACTTGTCAATGATACAGGTCTATAATTGAGGGGGTCTTCCCTGCTGCCACTTTTGTAGATTGGAACTATGTTAGCCTGTTTCCACCCGTCTGCTACGATTCCTGTACACAGGGATGCCTGAAAGATCAGGTGAAGTGGAATGCTGAGCTCAGATGCACATTCTCTCAGAACCCATGGTGAAACGCCATCTGGGCCAGCTGCTTTGTTCTTACCGAGCTCCTTGAGCATTTTTTCCACTTCGTCTCTAGACACCTCTATGTGTTCTATGTTGTTCTCTGGAATTCTTATTGTATCTGGTTCCCTAAAGATTTCATTTTGTACAAACACACTTTGGAACTTTTCGTTTAGTGTTTCACACATTTCCTTTTCATCTTCCGTGAATCTATTTCCCATTTTCAACCTCTGAATATTATCCTTTACCTGCAATTTGTTGTTTATGAATTTAAAGAATAGACCTGGTTCTGTTTTACATTTGTCCGCAATCCCTTTTTCAAAATTTCTTTCTGCCTCTCTCCTCACTGCCGTGTAGTTGTTTCTCACATCTTTGTATCGCTGGTATGTTTGGGGGTTCGGCCTCTTCCTGTATTGATTCCATTTTTGTGTCTTTCGGTCTCTAGCCCTCCCGCAATTTCTATTGAACCAATCCTGTTTCCTAGTTCTGCATCTCTGTTTTGGTATAAATTTTTTTGTGCCTTTATCATATATCTCACAAAACTTGCCATACATCTCATTCACTTCCTTGCCTAGCATCAAGTCTGTCCAATTATACTCACTAAAAAAATTTCTAAGGTCACCATAATGTCCTCTCCTGAAGTCTGGTTTTTCAACTGCTTCAACCTCCTTATTTTCTTCCAGCTTATAACGCATTGCATACTTTATTCCCAAAAAGACATGGTCACTTTTACCCAAGGGAGGAAGGTACTGAATGTCAAATATCTCTTCCTCCTTCCTGGTAAATATCAAATCTAGCATGGAGGGAACGTCCCCTTCCCTCATCCTCGTAGCTTGTTTAACATGTTGATACAAGAATGTTTCCAGGATGAGGTCTACAAATTTACAGGTCCAAAAATCTTCTGTTTTAGCTTCATATGCTTCCCAGTCTATGGATTTCAAGTTGAAGTCACCGACTATCAACAGTCGTGATCTATCGTTATCCGCTCTCGCTATAATCTCTCTCATTATTGTTATAAGACCTTCACGTTTACTATCTAGCTCCTCCTTTGACCATGTGCTGCTTGGCGGTGGACTATATGCATTTATCATCATTAGTTTATCATCCTCATAGCAGATCTCTAGTGCTATTATGTCAACTTCTTGTGGATTGGCAGTCATTATTTCCTTCACCTTTAGGTGTTCTTTTACCAGCACAGCAACGCCACCGCCTTTCCTAATTTTTCTGTCCCGTCTCCAAATTGAGTAGCCCCTTGGGAATATGACCTCATTTAAAATTACATCTTCAAGTTTTGTCTCCGTGAGTGCAACAATGTCTGGTGTCTGCAGCTGTATTACATCACTTAACTCCAGTATCTCCAGTGTGTGTAATTACCTAAGTGTAATTACCTAAGTGTAGTTACAGGATGAGAGCTACGCTCGTGGTGTCCCGTCTTCCCAGCACTCTTTGTCATATAACGCTTTGAAACTACTGACGGTCTTGGCCTCCACCACCTTCTCACTTAACTTGTTCCAACCGTCTACCACTCTATTTGCGAAGGTGAATTTTCTTATATTTCTTCGGCATCTGTGTTTAGCTAGTTTAAATCTATGGCCTCTTGTTCTTGAAGTTCCAGGTCTCAGGAAGTCTTCCCTGTCGATTTTATCAATTCCTGTTACTATTTTGTACGTAGTGATCATATCACCTCTTTTTCTTCTGTCTTCTAGTTTTGGCATATTTAATGCTTCTAACCTCTCCTCGTAGCTCTTGCCCTTCAGTTCTGGGAGCCACTTAGTAGCATGTCTTTGCACCTTTTCCAGTTTGTTGATGTGCTTCTTAAGATATGGGCACCACACAACAGCTGCATATTCTAGCTTTGGCCTAACAAAAGTCATGAACAACTTCTTTAGTATATCGCCATCCATGTATTTAAATGCAATTCTGAAGTTAGAAAGCATTGCATAGGCTCCTTGCACAATATTCTTAATGTGGTCCTCAGGTGATAGTTTTCTATCTAGAACCACTCCTAGATCTCTTTCTTTATCAGAATTCTTTAAAGATTTCTCACATAATATATAGGTTGTGTGGGGTCTATGTTCTCCTATTCCACATTCCATAACATGACATTTATTAACATTAAATTCCATTTGCCAAGTGGTGCTCCATATACTTATTTTGTCCAGGTCTTCTTGAAGGGCATGACAATCATCTAAATTTCTTATCCTTCCTATTATCTTAGCATCATCAGCAAACATGTTCATATAATTCTGTATACCAACTGGTAGATCATTTATGTACACAATAAACATCACTGGTGCAAGAACTGAACCCTGTGGTACTCCACTTGTGACATTTCTCCATTCCGATACATTGCCTCTGATTACTGCCCTCATTTTTCTATCAGTCAGAAAATTTTTCATCCATGATAGAAGCTTACCTGTCACCCCTCCAATATTTTCCAGTTTCCAGAACAACCTCTTATGTGGAACTCTGTCGAAAGCCTTTTTTAGGTCCAGATAGATGCAGTCAACCCAGCCATCTCTTTCCTGTAATATCTCTGTGGCCCGATCATAGAAACTGAGTACATTCGATACACAGGATCTTCCTGATCGAAAACCATACTGTCTGTCTGATATTATATCATTTCTCTCCAGGTGTTCTACCCATTTAGTTTTGATTAGCTTTTCCAATACTTTCACTATTACACTTGTCAATGATACAGGTCTATAATTGAGGGGGTCTTCCCTGCTGCCACTTTTGTAGATTGGAACTATGTTAGCCTGTTTCCACACGTCTGCTACGATTCCTGTACACAGGGATGCCTGAAAGATCAGGTGAAGTGGAATGCTGAGCTCAGATGCACATTCTTAAAATATTAAAAAAATTAATTTCATCAAGTCCCTGTTAATATGGGAAGACACAGTGTCTATGCTTAAGGCACAACTCTCCTAAACACGAGAGTTAAGTATACAACTTTAGAACACTTTCCCACCAGGAGACTCGAACCCTAGCCAGCACAGAAGCCTTCCAGCAACTGGCATAACAGGTACGCCTTAACCCTCTCCACCACCCGCTCAGACCCTTAAGGTGTGTGTGTGTGTGTGTGTGTGTAATTACCTAAGTGTAATTACCTAAGTGTAGTTACAGGATGAGAGCTACGCTCGTGGTGTCCCGTCTTCCCAGCACTCTTTGTCATATAATGTGTGTGTGTGTGTGTGTGTGTGTGTGTGTGTGTGTGTGTGTGTGTGTGTGTGTGTGTGTGTGTGTGTGTGTGTGTGTATATATATATATATATATATATATATATATATATATATATATATATATATATATATATATATATATATATATATATATATATATATATATATATATATATATATATATATATATATATATATATATATATATATATATATATATATTTAGGAGCTAACAAAATCTGAGTCATACCTCCAACTGGTGGAACAACTTGATCTAGAAGTTTAGGATTTGTACGCTTCCAAATCTTCTTAATGACTGCCCTCAACTCTTCATTGGCATCATCAATGTTGCCCTCAGTTTTTATTCTCAAGGATGTTCTAACTAAGGCAAAAAGTGTTGCATTGAACATCACTGTTCCATCAGTATTTAGAGGCATATTCATAGCCACTAAACGCTGAAAAATAAAATGTTGAAATAATAGTTATTCTAATATATAGAAGATAAAAATTTACTCTCAATGCAAATAATTTTGTGATTTTTTCTAAATAAAGTATGTAGTCAGATAAAAATAATAATAAGAATTGAAGTAACAACTTACCTTACAAGCTACGCGATATGGGCACAATTTTCCAAATCCCAGTGGAGGAGATATTTTTCGGAGAAGAGTAACCACATCTAAATGTTTAATTCTGCCCTTAGCATCAGGGTCATATTCTGACCACAGTGTGATGAACTCATCCAGGTGATGTGGACCAAGGATAGACCAGTCCCGTGTTAAGTAGTCAAAGTTGTCCATGATAACAGCAACAAACAAGTTGATAATCTGTTAAATAATGTGTATCAATCATAATAAAAGCAAAATCTAACACTTTTAAATATTTCTTTATATTTTAAATTGTAATTCTGTAATAATCATATTTAGTGTTTATTAACCATTGTGATGCAGTGAGTTTATTGTGACATTTCCCCTGTGCGTGAAATCAAATGTTCTGCCCCAATTTTTTTTTTAGTAAAATGATATATGCCCTTCCCTGAACATGTCTATGTAAAAATAAATACCAAATTCTACTTACTTTGGCTGTGGGGACATGGACAAGGTACGCTGTGATGTCATCACGGGCCATTTAAGCACCGCAAGTTGCCACAAATATATTTTCATTATTTGTTCTATGTATTTCCAATGCGGTTTTATTTGTTCTTTTATCGTATATTATGCATATTTGTGTCCTTTACAATATGTATACAGTAGAACATTCATAATGTTCCATGGAATTGTGATACATATGTCAGTAATGTGTCAACAATAAATGTTTATTGTCGCGATATTACTTGTTAAAAATTCACTAAAATTACATTATGGAAAGTTTCACACACAATTTACACAGTAACCCACTGTATTACACACTCAGTACTGTGGAAGTGAGTAATAATCAACAAAGTAATCCAGTCGGCCAAGTGGACAGCACGCTGGACTTGTAATCCTGTGGTCCTGGGTTCGATCCCAGGCGCCGGCGAGAAACAATGGGCAGAGTTTCTTTCACCCTAAGCCCCTGTTACCTAGCAGTAAAATAGGTACCTGGGTGTTAGTCAGCTGTCACGGGCTGCTTCCTGGGGGTGGAGGCCTGGTTGAGGACCGGGCCGTGGGGACACTAAAAAGCTCCGAAATCATCTCAAGATAACCTCAAGATATGGTACACAACGTGACTTCGCTTTTGTTGCACCAGGAATAAATAGATTTTCGCTTCCTGTTTCTTCACTCTGTGTGCTTGCAAATAACGTACTCAGTCTACCGTAAGCGCGTTTTGAATGTGTACAAAAAGATAAAAAATACTTTTGCCAGTTGGCGCAGTAATAGGCGAATGGGGAATTGTCGTTTGGCGCAGTGCAGTGGTTAAAGTATGTTATATCTTGGATAAAAAAAACCCAGCATTGAATGTAATGAAACGCCATTTTCTGGGTGAGCCCCGGAGGCTCCCTGGAGCTTATCGAGCTAATGTATGATATATTAGACTGGGACATTAGCTAAGGAGTTCAGACCTACCAGGGACCAGTGCCAGAACCTGGCCCCTTCAGAGAGGTTTCAGGGAGCAATGGCCCTGGAAAACCCCCTTGTGACTGGAGTTTTCCTTATCTGCCATCGACCAGGCTTAGCACCCAGAAAGGTAGGCATAACAAAACAAACCCCACATGGTAAAAAACTAAAACAAAAAAAATGAACAGAGAAGTAGAAACTCCCTACAATCCCTAGAAAACAAGCAAACATCACACTTTACTGCCACGCCGATTGTCTGCGCAGCCCTCCCCACCACGAGAGTGGGAGGGGGAGCCCCAGACCTACTGCGCTGGCTGCCTAGCATCAGTTTGGAAGCTAAACTTCAACCAACGAGAAAAAACCGTCGACCGGTGGGAGGGAGGGTTGACAGGGAGCCTCCGGGGCTCACCCAGAAAATGGCGTTTCATTACATTCAACACTGGATTTCTGTGGGGAGCCCCTACGGTTTCCTGGAGCTTCATACCCAAAGAGAAGGAGAAGAAAGGGCTGACTCAGGAGGCGGCCGCCACAAACTCCGCAACACAAAGCCGAGACAACAGGCTGCAACCTGCGACCCAAGGCAACAAGACCGTACAGGAGCAGATGCGCATAAAGAATGGGCGACCAAGAACCTGTGCGACCCTCAATTCCCTGCGCCCGAAATGAGCCCTAGACGTCACCAACACAACAGCAAAAGCTGCAAACGTCTGAACAGCACGGGCGCAAGGACAGACCACAGGTTGGATGACTTAACACTTTTGCGCACCCGGCATGCCACCCCTCAACTATGCGTAGTGGGTTCCAGCGTTTCACGGGAGCGCGCGTTAATTCTGAAAAGTGTATACTCTCTTCAACTTTGTCACCTAAATTCTCGTCCTACGAGATTAAATTTGGTATCATTGTGTTTGCAATAGAATTCTCTACAGCACTAAATGCATATAAACTCCAAAAGCCCAGCTAATTACCCGCAGCAAACAGAAAAAGTGCAAACGAGTTACCCAGAAGCGCGCAAAAGCGATAAAATGTGTTCACTCTTTTCACTCTAGTCACCTCAATTTTTGTCCTAGGTCTTTCATTTTGGTATGAATGGGTTTGCAATAGAATTCTCTAGAGGAATATTAGCATATAAAATAAAAAACCTGGTCACGCTCTAACCGCCAATGAGTTGAAGACGGGACACGCGTTAGCCGCGAGTGAGTGCCCAGACGCCTTCCAGCTACACTCCCAATTCCTGCCCACAAATGTTTAGTATTATTACTTGTTGCTAATCTCAATTTTCATGTTACAGTGCTCATTTAGGTATGAAATTGTTCCTAATAGAATGCTTTAAATGGATATGTGCACATAAGGGTCAATTGAAGAACAATATTGCCAGTACAATACGCAAAAGTATGAACAAAAAAAAAATATACAAAATAATACAACTTTTTGTACTTACCACCTCAGGGTTGTGTGTTGAACATGACATGGGTTGAACATTTGTTTATCCACTCCACCTGCTCCTGGAAAATGTTTCCTGCAGGGTCAACCCATGTTTTGTATAGGTGGAGTGGATGGTGGGCAAGCATTACTGCTTATCGGCCCAGAATTTTCTCTTTCGATGGTATCTGCTGTAGCATGGTGCAGGACACAATGCCACATCACACGTCTTGCACTTATAGTGTGTGTCCTTCCTTTTACCCGACATTTTGCACACATGACACCTCAGACGCTTCTGTATCTTTACTTGGGTATGGGACAAGTTTCTGTTGAGGCGTTCTGGATTATCCACAATACGGGGTCTTGTTGTAGCAGAAGCACCACTAGGGATAATCACAGCATCGTCTTCTGACTCAGACGATGAAGGTAAGTCTGCAGGTTTAGGTGAAGTGAATAGTGGGCACCTCACACCTGAAGGTCCTGCTGTTGAAGGTCTGGGTGTTGATGGTCCTGGTGGTGCAACATTGGCTCCAGTGGCATTGACATCAGCAGCATGTGGGATGTCATCATCTTCCTCAGGCCAGTTACTAGACTTATAGAACAATAGTGCAGTAATGACTTGTTCATGGAAATGGAGTAATGTCAGTTTCCTTCTATCTGTTATGTAGTAGTTGTACATCACAAAAGCATTGTAGATAGCCATTTGCACAAAATAGAAGGTCATTTTCTTCGTCCATTTGTGAGTTTTCCTTGTGAAGTGATAATATTTGATCATTTGGTCAAAGTGATCAATACCTTTCATGTTTGTATTGTAGTCACAGATTGCATTCGGCTTGTTGACAGTTACCTGCTGCACTGAGGTTGTTCCATCACGATTCCATACTCGTTTTCTGCGTTGAACCTCTTGTGTTTCTGCATTGTGACAATTTGTTATGAGTGAAACAATTCGTTTATCTTTCCACAAAATTATGAAAGTATTGTCCTTGCGTTTGAATAAAGTTTTATCTACTGCCACTTTACCCTTTGCTTGCATCTGAAGGGATTTAGGTGCATCACGCTGCATTCTGAGGGTACCACAGGTGTATACCCCTACTTGAAGCAGTGCTTCACTCAGTCTGACCAAATTGTAATAATTGTCCATATATAAATGGTAACCTTTGTTCTTCAGGGGTTCAATCAAGCCCATAACTGTGTCAGTCATCGTTTTCCCAACTCCAGAATAAATTTCAAAATCATAAATGTAGCCACTGTTGGCTTCAGCTAGAATGTAGAGCTTTATTCTATATTTATCTGGTTTATTGGGATTATAGGTCTTGAAAGATAGACGGCCACGCCATGGCGTTGTCCCTTCATACAAACTCAAATTTATATTGGGAATGTATATTGTCTTGAATCTATTTAGGAGATATTGCATGAGTTAACGAACTTTGATAAGTTTGTCAACTCCTTGGCCTTGTGGTATGGACTTATTGTTATAAACATGAAAATATCTAGCAATCATTTCAAATCATTTACCAGTCATAAAGGTGTTGAAACAAGGTATGTGCCAGAATCTGCCTGTTTGCCAATACATTCTAAGTCTTGGCAACGGGCAAATACCCATCAAGATCGTCAGTCCCAAATATCTGGCAATTTCTTTCAGTGTCACTGGTTCCCATCTGTGCTTTGTCGTTTGCCCAGTACGTGCCTTACTTTGGAAAGCATACAAATTAGTTTCATAGGCAATATATTTCAACAATTTTTGAGTCAGAAAGAGTTGAATAAAACCAAGAACAGTGGTAGGTACAGGAACAGTCAAGCCTGGTGTACCTGTAAAATTGTCCACAAAGGGTGCAGTATTGTCACTACACCACCCTTCATCAGAATCTGTTGGTACTGGGGTACGTGTGGTACGTCTGGCTCTGGCACGAGCTCCAGTACCACGCCGTGCACGAGTGGCAGTCTCAACCTCAGACTCCTCACTTTCATCACTACCCAAATCCTCATCGGCCGTCTCTGTTTCTAAATGTTCACTACTTGCATCAGTATCAGTACCAACATCAGTTTCCTCACTAGATGACCCAGACAAATCGTCAAATACAGCCTGAAACTTAGAGGGAGTTAGTCTCACATGCTTGTACTTCTCCTGCACACTACTTAGCTTCTTCTTTTCACGCCTTTCTTTCGCAATTTTCTTCCTGGAAGGGCCTTGTTCATGATCACTATCCATCGTGGAGTAAGCATAAATAGTTTCTAAAGCTGCAGTAAGAAATATAGCCACAGAAAATAGCCGAAATGTTCACATGTTTGAGACACGAGGGGAGGCGACACCGGTCACAACAGTGGAGCGAAAACAATGGGCCTATGGCGTGTGCTGCTCTGCCTGCGGGTCACGAGGTGCAACAAAGAAAATGGGAAGACATAGGCGCGCATTTTAAAACCAGTCCCCAAAAAATTGGATAAAAACCTGATTTTTGGCAATTATTTTAGTGGACGACGCAGCATTCCGTCGTCCCCGAGATTACCAACAGTAAACTGATGATGCAGCATTGCTTTGTCCCCGGACAAAAGTGTTAAGAACTCTGCGGACGACCTGGGAGACCCCAGCCCTGAAACAGGGAACGAGGGGAAAAGGATCAACCCAAAGCGAATCCCCAGACACGGTACGCAGGTAACGGCAAAAAAGCGCAACCGGACAACACAGGACGCACCCCCGGCCAAACCAATCAAGCACCAATAACCCACGAACCCTTCCAGAAAGCAGCCGTCTTGACCGTCGCCAGAAGGATGGAGAAAGGCTTCAAACGTACATACCTACCACCAGTACCAAAGAACAGAAATCTGAACTGAAGGGGCTACCACAAACTGAATAGAAGATAAGAAGGCACCCTGATCATGGACCAGAATGGCTCAGGCGACGCACGAGCAGGCCAGAGGTGAAACAAAACACGAGAAAGCGTACGAAACGGGGCAGATGTGACAAAGCACGGAACCCCAAAAACCCAAAAGAGGAAGCTGGTGACGCAGCACCTACACAAGATCCCCGGAGGAACGAACCCAACGATTGCAAGAGAGGCAGAAGGGGAGTCTCCAAAGGAACCAAACAGACGCTGAAGCCAAACCCGACCCCGTGGGCAGACCAGCACGTTGAAGTTCAGACTCCCGCACAACTGCTCGAGCAACCGCCGAGCAACTCAGGACCCCCTCATGAACAGCCGAAGGTGAAACCACAGCCGCAGCAACACTTCTGGAGGGAAAAACAAGAAGCAGCCCAAGAGCCCTAAACAAGACCCAGACAGGTTCGAACCCAAGATGGAAACAGATGGAAAGGCCTCCAGATCACCAGGAAACTAAAACCGGCGATCTGGAAAGAACCACACCCCTGGCGAGCAGACAAACGGAACGACTGGGAGCCCACACCAGCCAGTCGTTGAGGTAGGCCAGACACCGAATCCCAAGCAGACTCAGACAGGGCACCAAGATCTGGAAAATATGTGTAAATACACCAAGTGCCAATTACAAAATAGGGAAGGCAACAAAAGCGGTAAGCCTGAAACCCCACCACCAACTGTACCAGTCCCGGAAAACTGGGGAGGAACATGCCAAGAATTGACCTGGAGGTACAGGGCCATCATCCAGGCACCCGGCCCCAACAGAAGTCGGACAGGAGACAACAGTCCTCCGATGAGGGCATAGAATCCAGGGTGCAGACTGAAGAAGTCCAGAAGAACCACAGATTCGACAGGCCCATGTCTGCATAGAGCAGACGGGAACCTCAGAAGGATGGGGTGGATCGACCATGTCCAATGCACCCACTAAGATGACATGACGAAGTGCAGGGGAAGAAGCCCACCCCGCCAGCCCTGAACCCCCTAAAGGGGGAGAAGCCGTTCACCACCACCACCAGAGGTCGGAAGACAACCAAAAGCGCCCACTAACTGTGGGACAATGCGAGAGTCAGCAGGGCAAGCTGCTCCCCCAGCACCCTGTGAACAGAGAAGGGAACAGAGCCCCTTCCCTAAGAAAAAGTATACATACACATGTATACATATATATTTTATGTATTTACACATACACATACATATACATATACACATACACACAAGGTATGTTACACCATACCTTGTGTAACATAACATATCTTAATTTATACCAAAACACAGATGCAGAACTAGGAAACAGGATTGGTTCAACAGAAATTGCGAGAGGGCCAGAGACCAAAAGACACAAAAATGGAATGAATACAGGAAGAGGCCAAACCCCCAAACATACCAGCGATACAAAGATGCGAGAAACAACTACACACAACTACACGGCAGTGATTAGAGAGGCAGAAAGAAATTTTGAAGAAGGGATTGCAGACAAATGTAAAACAGAACCAGGTCTATTCTATAAATTCATAAACAACAAATTGCAGGTAAAGGATAATTTAAAAATGGGAAACAGAGGTTGAAAATGGGAAACAGATTTACGGAAAATGAAAAGGAAATGAGTGAAACATTAAACGAAAAGTTCCAAAGTGTGTTTGTACAAAATGAAATCTTCAGGGAACCAGATACAATAAGAATTCCAGAGAACAACATACAGCACATAGAGGTGTCTAGAGACGAAGTGGAAAAAATGCTCAAGGAGCTAAATAAGAACAAAGCAGTTGGTCCAGATGGAGTTTCGCCATGGGTTCTGAGAGAATGTGCACCTGAGCTCAGCATTCCTCTTTAACTGATTTTTCAGGCATCCCTGTTTACAGGAGTTGTAGCTGATGTGTGGAAAAAGGATAACATAGTTCCAATCTACAAAAGTGGAAGCAGGGAAGACCCCCTTAATTATAGACCGGTATCATTGACAAGTGTAATAGTCAAAATATTGGAAAAAATAATTAAAACTAAATGGGTAGAACACCTGGAGAGAAATGATATAATATCAGACAGACAGTATGGTTTTCGATCTGGAAGATCCTGTGTGTCGAATTTACTGAGTTTCTATGATCGAGCAACAGAGATATTACAGGAAAGAGATGGTTGGGTTGACTGCATCTATCTGGACCTAAAAAAAAGCCTTTTGACAGAGTTCCACATAAAAGGTTGTTCTGGAAACTGGAAAATATTGGAGGGGTGACAGGTAAGCTTCTAACATGGATGAAAAATTTTCTGACTGATAGAAAAATGAGGGCAGTGATCAGAGGCAATGTATCGGACTGGAGAGATGTCACAAGTGGAGTACCACAGGGTTCAGTTCTTGCACCAGTGATGTTTATTGTCTACATAAATGATCTACCAGTTGGTATACAGAATTATATGAATATGTTTGCTGATGATGCTAAGATAATAGGAAGGATAAGAAACTTAGATGATTGTCATGCCCTTCAAGATGATCTAGACAAAACAAGTATCTGGAGCACCACTTGGCAAATGGAATTTAATGTTAATAAATGCCATGTTATGGAATGTGGAATAGGAGAACATAGACCTCACACAACCTATATATTATGTGAAAAATCTCTAAAGAATTCTGATAAAGAAAGAGATCTAGGGGTGGTTGTAGATAGAAAACTATAACCTGAGAACCACATAAATAATATTGTGCGAGGAGCCTATGCCACGCTTTCTAACTTCAGAATTACTTTTAAATACATGGATGGCGATATACTAAAGAAATTGTTCACAACTTTTGTTAGGCCAAAACTAGAATATGCAGCGGTTGTGTGGTGCCCATATCTTAAGAAGCACATCAACAAACTGGAAAAGGTGCAAAGACATGCTACTAAGTGGCTCCCAGAACTGAAGGGCAAGAGCTACGAGGAGAGGTTAGAGGTATTAAATATGCCAGAACTAGAAGACAGAAGAAAAAGAGGTGATATGATCACTACATACAAAATAGTAACAGGAATTGATAAAATCGATAGGGAAGATTTCCTGAGACCTGGAACTTTAAGAACAAGAGGTCAAAGATATAAACTAGCTAAACACAGATGCTGAAGAAATATAAGAAATTCACTTTTGCAAACAGAGTGGTAGACGATTGGAACAAGTTAGGTGAGAAGGTGGTGGAGGATAAGACCGTCAGTAGTTTCAAAGTGTTATATGACAAAAAGTGCTGGGAAGATGGGACACCACGAGGGTAGCTCTCATCCTGTAACTACACTTAGGTAATTACACAAATACACATGAAAAGAAAATTACAAGCCGCCGACCAGTGGGCAGAGAGCACCACGCCGGCCAGGCGAAGAAGGCACAAAACTGCATCAAAAGGCCCACCTCGACAACAAAACCTCAAAGTCCCAGCACGACCACAACACGTGCAAAGACCCAAAAAGATCAGTCTGCAAGCCAGGAAGACCCGGAACCCCAGAAGGCAGAACCGGGTCGCACATAAGGAAACAAAGACCCCTGAACCCACAAAGGGGGCCCAAGAGGAAAAAACCTCCGGAACAAAACCAAAGAACCCAAAGGAACCTGGAATCAAACTAGGGGGAGCCCAAACTACCACATTTAATGGTGGAGATACACCACAGAAAGGCAAAGCACAGCCCCCAGACAGAATCCCCAGGGAAACAGTCAAAACAGACCGAAAACCGAGGGACAAGGTGTGGGAGCAAGCATAACAGACAGGGACACTGAGCCCAAACCCAAGGGCCCAAACTCAAAACAGACAAAATGGAAAACTCGGTGTAAAATCAAAACTCAAACGTTCCCAGAGGAACAGGAAACGAGCAGAAAACACCAGAAAAGCAAAGAAACAACAACAGGAGAATAAAACCCCTGAAAAAAGGTGAAAAACTCACCCAAGAAGCTCGCTTGCACACTCAGGCACATGTAAACAACTGCAACACCGCCCTGGTGGCTACGCTGGGAAACCGGCAGAAGAAAATGGCCACCAGAGCAGAGGGCTGTGACCGACGCTAAAGATACGAAAACACACCAGCAAAAGTGGGAAGCAAGCAGACTGGATGGGCGAAAAACTCCGCTTAAAAGAAGAAAGCCCAGGCAGGGGCAAACTGCCCCAGAACTGCTAGCAGACATTCCCCACAGCCCCAGGAACCTGCAACAGAGGCCCCGGGACAGAGCCATCCTCCAAGCCCTCCACCCTTAAAGAAAAGGAAGAGTACATGGGAAAGGCAGCAAGAAAGGGCTGCTGGTAAGACCCAGAAGCCTTGGAAGGAGGAACAGGCTCTAAAACCTCCGTCCCCAACCCTAACGTGGTCAGCCCCGAAAACTGCCCGAGTCTCGACCCACACTAAAGCCGCCCTGACCCCGAAACCCGCAGACAGTCCGGAGCCGGGAACAGGGAGGGAAAGGGGCAAAGAGCACCTAACCAAAATGGGGTGGCCTCGGGGCATCCGAGTGGGAAACCAACCTAGCGTGTTGCAGCAACCTAATCTAGATTGCAACATGGATGCCACCTGTACTCTGAACAGTAATAACATCAGGAGAGTACTGGAGAACAAGCAGAGAATCTCTCTCGCAAGACTCTGGGTTAAGGTGTCAGTGACCCAACAGGCAAGATGACGGAGATTAAAGTGGCAACTGTCACCTGGAGACAAGGCCACAGCAACCAACGATCCCGTACAAGACGGGTTGGAACCGGGAAGACACATTCAATGGTCCACCGAGCCTCGACAGGGGTTTCCAGGGCCTGTAGGGGTAACAACTATGGGAAGCCCGGGCAAGGTGTTGCTAACCGGTTAAACACCCAAAAATATCAGGGGGTAGAGACAACACTGAAAACCCCTGCGACGTGTACAATCACGGGGGTCTAGCAGAGGATCACCAAACACTATCAGTGGAACTATAGCCACACTAGGCAGACCCCCACCAGGCAAATGAATATAAAAACAAAAGAAAACCCCAGCAAAAGTACACCGTCTCCAGAGGCAACAGGAACTGGTCGCATCTTAGGTGGCAGGTCGCGCAACACCTTGATGCCCTAACCAGCACAATACCAGTCCCTACCCTGGGCCAAACAAGGGCCCCAAGCCCCAGCTGGCCCCAAGGGCGAGGCAAATGCCGAGCAGCAAGAACCTCTATGGGAATGGTTCCCAAACGCCCCAGGGAAGATAACCCTGTCACGCAGGGGCAGTACTAACAGGGCGCTTAGGGAAGGAAGCCCCTAAGCGCATGCAGCCCTGGCACTGATGAAGTACTCCTGGGCACCGCACAACACAACACACAGCAGTGAACGCCACACAAGGCAAACACCGCCTAGGAAACCGAGGCCAGAGAAGCATCTATCGCGGTTGACATTAGCTTACGAACTGATGCTAGGCAGCCGGCGCGGTAGGTTCGGGGCTCCCCCCTTCCCCTCTCGAGGCGGGGAGGGCTGTGTGGATGATCGGCGTGGCAGTAAAGTGTGATGTTTGCTTGTTTGCTTGTTTCCTTGGGATTGTAAGGAGTTTCTACCTCTCTGTTCGGTTATTTGTTTTAGTTTTATACCATGTGGGGTTTGTTTTGTTATGCCTACCTTTCTGGGTGCAAACCCCGGTCGATGGCAGATAAAGAATACCCCAACCACAAGGGGGGTTTTCCAGGGCCATTGCTCCCTGAAACCTCTCTGAAGGGGCCAGGTTCTGGCGCTGGTCCCTGGTAGGTCTGAACTCCATAACTAATGTCCTGATCTAACATAACATACATTAGCCCGATAAGCTCCAGGGAGCCTCTGGGGCTCACCCAGAAAATGGTGTTTCATTACATTCAATGCTGGTTTTTTGACAGTCTTCCCCGCCCTATTGCGGCTAAAATATGCCACCTACGATTTTTTTATTATTTTTCCCTTAATCAGGGAACACAAATGAACACTTTTATAAGACAAAATATTTTTTGTTGTGCCTGTGGGTGTTGAATGCATATAGCCCAGAGCAAGTTAGGCGGTTAAACAAGTGAAATCTAGTTACAAAAGCCTCCAGAATCTGTTTATTGTTGACTCCAGTTCAGTTTTCAAATGGAAACCAATACATACAAATGGAATGAAAGAATGCAGCTTAATAATACAGAATATGACATGTATGCTAAGCATACTTATACAAATATACAAATACAAATACAAATAATATTGATATTAATTTAGTATTTATTTTTATTACTCCATATTTGGACAAAATTCATGCACGAATATACTAATATGTACACATTATGATAATCTCTGTGTAGATAAATTCCAAGATAAAAACAGACTTTGATAAAGAATTTAGATTTGAAGTGCCATCTACAAAGTCAAGTTTAGTACCTTCTAGGTGTTTCTCAACAGTGTTTCAACACTTTGTGCTCTTCTCTGCTGCTTTATGTAAAATTTTTATGATGCAGGCTTATACAAAAAATTAAATGCAGCCAATATGCATGAATACAGTTTTTAATGCTATTCATTAGATATAAGAAGCCTTACCAAGAATGAACAAAGAGTGTAGAAGGATATGAAGTAAGGATATGCAACCATTGAGCCACAGGTGCGAGCGTTTGGGTAGTCTTCAGACTGTGGATCACAGCCAGCATCCGGTGGTAAACATGACAACATGATTTCTTGCCATGCCTCACCTGTGTGAATGTGGAAACAAAATGTAAAGGTCTAAAGTAAATAACTCAAGATTACTCTTTTATTTAGTTATTTAAAGGTTAGATCCAACTGCAAGATGAATTTAGCATTTTATGGAAACAAATGGCAATCCAAATAACTGGATTTGTTTTCATCACCAGGAGGGAGGCTAATCCAGAAAGATTTTCATGGCCAAGAATACTCAGTAAATGAACAGAGCGGTGTAATGAGTACAAGACATTGAAAAGAGAAAAGTATAATCAGTGCTTGGGTAATAAGTATAGTGAAGTAAATTAGTACAGGAATAAAGTACTGTAAAAAAAATTACATTTACTGTACTATAATGAGTACCAGCATTATGATGAATAAAGTGAGTAAAATATATTCAGGGAGTATAATGAGTTCAAGATGTATAATGAATTCATGGTGTATAAGGAATTCAGGAAGCATAATAAATCCAAGGATTATAATAATTTAAAGAAGTTTAATGTATTTAAGGAATATAATATAATCTGGGAGTAATATAGTTTCAGCAAAAATAATGAATTCAGAAAGAAAAATTCAATCAGGTAGTGTAATGAGTTCAGGAAGTATAATGAGTTCAGGAAGTATAATGAGTTCAGGAAGTATAATGAGTTCAGGAAGTATAATAAATTCACAGAGTAAGATTAAGACTAATTTGGGGAATATAATGCATTCAGAAAATAAAATTAAGGGAGTAAAATTAATTTAAGAATTACAACGAGTTAAACTCCATAACGGTGCAGGCAATTTCAATGCATTGTCTGTCATGTGCAAGACAATATTTGTTCTGAATTTTTTTCTTTTAATATTGTTAATTAGTATTTAGGAAGCATAAAAACCCAAGTAAAAAGTCTCTACCTATTGGGATTTAGCTGTGTGGCCCAGAGAAGTTACATTTTTGGTAGAAATGAAGTGAAGTACCACAGAAGAAGAATTTAAAATTTATTTTCAATATTTCCAGATTTATTTCATTTCTTCATGCTCATATGTTGCATTGATGTAACAATAGTGGCATGCATTATGTATAACGTTGGAAAAATAAATATATACAGCTGTATGTATAAATATACACACACAATTTATTCATACTAATGAATGCAACAATAATAAAGATACGTATATACACCAAGTGCCAATTACAAAATAGAGAAGGCAACAAAAGTGGCAAGCCTGAAGCCCCACCACCAACTGTGCCAGTCCCAAAAAACTGGAGAGGAACATGCCAAGAATTGACCTAGAGGTCCAGGTCCACCATCCAGGCACCCGGCCCCAACAGAAGCAGGAAGCAGGACAGGAGACAACAGTCCTCCGATGAGGGCATAGAATCCAGGGAGCAGACTGAAGAAGTCCAGAAGAACTGCAGATTTGACAGGCCCATGTCTGCATAGAGCAGACGGGAACCTCAGAAGAATGGGGCGGATCGACCACGTCTAACGCACCCACTAAGATGACATGACGAAGCGCAGGGGAAGAAGCCCACCCTGCCAGCCCTGAACCCCCCAAAGGGGGAGACGCCGACCACCGCTGCCACCAGAAGCCGGAAGACAACCAAAAGCGCCCACAAAATGTGGGACCATGCGAGAGTCAACAGAGCAAGCTGCTCCCTCAGCGCCCCGTCAACAGAGAAAGGAACAGAGCCCCTTCTGAAGAAAAAGTATACATACACATATACACATATACATATATATTATGTATATACACATACATATACATATACACATACACACAAGGTATGTTACACACTGCCAATCCACAAGAAGTTGACATAATAGCACTAGAGATCTGCTATGAGGATGATAAACTAATGATGATAAATGCATATAGTCCACCGCCAAGCAGCACATGGTCAAAGGAGGAGCTAGATAGTAAACGTGAAGGTCTTATAACAATAATGAGAGAGATTATAGCGAGAGCGGATAACGATAGATCACGACTGTTGATAGTCGGTGACTTCAACTTGAAATCCATAGACTGGGAAGCATATGAAGCTAAAACAGAAGATTTTTGGACCTGTAAATTTGTAGACCTCATCCTGGAAACATTCTTGTATCAACATGTTAAACAAGCTACGAGGATGAGGGAAGGGGACGTTCCCTCCATGCTAGATTTGATATTTACCAGGAAGGAGGAAGAGATATTTGACATTCAGTACCTTCCTCCCTTGGGTAAAAGTGACCATGTCTTTTTGGGAATAAAGTATGCAATGCGTTATAAGCTGGAAGAAAATAAGGAGGTTGAAGCAGTTGAAAAACCAGACTTCAGGAGAGGACATTATGGTGACCTTAGAAATTTTTTTAGTGAGTATAATTGGACAGACTTGATGCTAGGCAAGGAAGTGAATGAGATGTATGGCAAGTTTTGTGAAATATATGATAAAGGCACAAAAAAATTTATACCAAAACAGAGATGCAGGACCAGAAAACAGGATTGGTTCGACAGAAATTGTGAGAGGGCAAGAGACCAAAAGACACAAAAATGGAATCAGTATAGGAAGAGGCCAAACCCCCAAACATACCAGCGATACAAAGATGCGAGAAACAATTATACAGCAGTAAGGAGAGAGGCAGAAAGAAATTTTGAAAAAGGGATAGCAGATAAATGTAAAACAGAACCGGGCCTATTCTACAAATTCATAAACAACAAATTGCAGGTAAAGGATAATATCCAGAGGTTGGAAATGGGAAACAGATTCACGGAAAATGAAAAGGAAATGTGTGAAACATTAAATGAAAAGTTCCAAAGTGTGTTTGTACAAAATGAAATCTTCAGAGAACCAGACACAATAAGAATTCCAGAGAACAACATAGAGCGGATAGAGGTGTCTAGAGATGAAGTGGAAAATATGCTAAAGGAGCTCGGGAGGAACAAAGCAGCTGGCCCAGATGGCGTTTCACCATGGGTTCTGAGAGAATGTGCATCTGAGCTCAGCATTCCACTTCACCTGATTTTTCAGGCATCCCTGTGTACAGGAATCGTAGCAGACGTGTGGAAACAGGCTAACATAGTTCCAATCTACAAAAGTGGCAGCAGGGAAGACCCCCTCAATTATAGACCTGTATCATTGACAAGTGTAATAGTGAAAGTATTGGAAAAGCTAATCAAAACTAAATGGGTAGAACACCTGGAGAGAAATGATATAATATCAGACAGACAGTATGGTTTTCGATCAGGAAGATCCTGTGTATCGAATTTACTCAGTTTCTATGATCGGGCCACAGAGATTTTACAGGAAAGAGATGGCTGGGTTGACTGCATCTATCTGGACCTAAAAAAGGCTTTCGACAGAGTTCCACATAAGAGGTTGTTCTGGAAACTGGAAAATATTGGAGGGGTGACAGGTAAGCTTCTATCATGGATGAAAAATTTTCTGACTGATAGAAAAATGAGGGCAGTAATCAGAGGCAATGTATCGGAATGGAGAAATGTCACAAGTGGAGTACCACAGGGTTCAGTTCTTGCACCAGTGATGTTTATTGTGTACATAAATGATCTACCAGTTGGTATACAGAATTATATGAACATGTTTGCTGATGATGCTAAGATAATAGGAAGGATAAGAAATTTAGATGATTGTCATGCCCTTCAAGAAGACCTGGACAAAATAAGTATATGGAGCACCACTTGGCAAATGGAATTTAATGTTAATAAATGTCATGTTATGGAATGTGGAATAGGAGAACATAGACCCCACACAACCTATATATTATGTGAGAAATCTTTAAAGAATTCTGATAAAGAAAGAGATCTAGGAGTGGTTCTAGATAGAAAACTATCACCTGAGGACCACATTAAGAATATTGTGCAAGGAGCCTATGCAATGCTTTCTAACTTCAGAATTGCATTTAAATACATGGATGGCGATATACTAAAGAAATTGTTCATGACTTTTGTTAGGCCAAAGCTAGAATATGCAGCTGTTGTGTGGTGCCCATATCTTAAGAAGCACATCAACAAACTGGAAAAGGTGCAAAGACATGCTACTAAGTGGCTCCCAGAACTGAAGGGCAAGAGCTACAAGGAGAGGTTAGAAGCATTAAATATGCCAAAACTAGAAGACAGAAGAAAAAGAGGTGATATGATCACTACGTACAAAATAGTAACAGGAATTGATAAAATCGACAGGGAAGACTTCCTGAGACCTGGAACTTCAAGAACAAGAGGCCATAGATTTAAACTAGCTAAACACAGATGCCGAAGAAATATAAGAAAATTCACCTTCGCAAATAGAGTGGTAGACGGTTGGAACAAGTTAAGTGAGAAGGTGGTGGAGGCCAAGACCGTCAGTAGTTTCAAAGCGTTATATGACAAAGAGTGCTGGGAAGACGGGACACCACGAGCGTAGCTCTCATCCTGTAACTACACTTAGGTAATTACACTTAGGTAATTACACATGCATATGCACATACACATGTGCACACACACACAGTGTACACATGTACATGTACATGTGTACACACACACATACATGTGAAATGAAAATTACAAGCCGCCGACCAGTGAGCAGAGAGCACCATGCCAGCCAGGCAAAGAAGGCATAAAATTGCATCAAAAGGCCCACCTCGACAACAAAACCTCAAAGTCCCAGCATGACCACAACACATACCAAGACCCAAAAATATAAGTCTGCAAGCCAGGAAGACCTTGGAACTCCAGTAGGCAGAACCGGGTCACACACAAGGAAACAAAGCCACCTGAACCCACAAAGGGGGCCCAAGAGGAAAAAACCTCCGGAACGAAACCAAAGAACCCAAAGGAACCCGGAATCGAACAAGGGGAAGTGCAAACCACCACATTTGCCGGCAGAGATACACCACAGAAGGCAAAGCACAGCCCCCAGACAGAACCCCCAGGGAAACGGTCAAAACAGACCGAAAACCAAGGGACAAGGTGTGGGAGCAAGCATAACAGCCAGGGACACTGAGCCTAAACCCAAGGGTCCAGACCCAAAACAGACAAAACGAAAAACCCAGTGTAAAATCAACATTCAAACGTTCCCAGAGGAACAGGAAATGGGCAGAAAACACCAGAAAAGCAAAGTAATGACAACAGGAGAATAAAACCCCTGAAAAAGGGGAAAACCTCACCCAAGACGCTCGCTCGCACACCCAGGCGCATGTAAATAAACAGCAACGCCGCCCTGGTGGCCACACCGGGAAACTGGCAGAAGAAAATGGCCACCAGAACAGAGGGCTGTGACCAATGCTTAAGATACGAAAACGCGCCAGCAAAAGTGGGAAGCAAGCAGACTGGATGGGCTAAAAACTCCGCCCAGAAGCAGAAAACCCAGGCAGAGGCAAACCGTCTCAGAACTGCTAGCAGGCATCCCCCACAGCCTTGGGAACCCGCAACTGAGGCCCCGGGGTAGAGCCGTCCTCCAAGCCCTCTGCCCTTAAAGAAAAGCAAGAGTCCATAGGAAAGGCAGCAAGAAAGGGCCGCTGGTAAGACCCAGAAGACAACACTGAAAACCCCTGCGACATGTACAATCATGGGGGTCTAGCAGAGGGCCACCAAACACTGCCAGTGGAACTATAACCACACTGAGCAGACCCCCACCAGGCAATTGAAAATAAAAACAAAAGAAAAACCCTGCAAAAGTACACCGTCTCCAGAGGCAACAGAAACCGGTCGCCGCTTTGGTGGCAGGTTGTACAATACCTTGACACCCTAACCAGCACAATACCAGTCCCTTTCCAGGGCCAAACATGAGCCCCAAGCCCCAGCTGGCCCCAAGGGCGAGGCAAATGCATAGCAGCAAGAACCTCTACGAGAATGGTTCCCGAATGCCCCAGGGAAGATAACCCTATCATGCAGGGGCAGTACTCACAGGGCGCTTAGGGAAGGAAGCCCCTAAGCACATGCAGCCCCAGCACTGATGAGGTACTCCTGGCCACCGCACAACACAACACACGGCAGTGAACACCACACAAGGCAAACACCGCCTAGGAAACTGAGGCTAGAGAAGCGTCAATCCCGGTTGACATTAGCTTACGAACTGATGCTAGGCAGCCGGCGCGGTAGGTCCGGGGCTTCCCCCCTCCCCTTCTCGGGGCGGGGAGGGCTGCACAGACGATCGGCGCGGCAGTAAAGTGTGATGTTTGCTTGTTTCCTTGGGATTGTAGGGAGTTTCTACCTCTCTGTTCAGTTTTTTGTTTTAGTTTTTTACCATGTGGGGTTTGTTTTGTTACACCTACCTCTCTGGGTGCCTAACCCCGGTCGATGGCATATAAGAAAAACCCCAACCACAAGGTGGTTTTCCAGGGCCATTGATCCCTGACACCTCTCTGAAGGGGCCAGGTTCTGGCGCTGGCCCCTGGTAGGTCTGAACTCCTTAGCTAATGTCCCAGTCTAATATAACATACATTAGCCCGATAAACTCCAGGGAGCCGTAGGGGCTCCCCACAGAAAACAGTATGATAGGAGGAGGAGTGTTGGCAAGTGAGGTGAGGTAAGGGAGGAAAGGAGGTGGCATTGGCGGGCTGTTGTGTGGCGGCCACTTGTTGTTGTTTCGACTCACCATTCCAACTTAGATTCATTATGGTGATCAAAACATGCAGATACGTATATATAACGTCTGTATATAGTGAATAAAAGCAAAAACAGTATGGTGGGAGGAGGAATGTTGTCGAGGGAAGAATGATATTGGCTGGCATTGGTTGGCATTGACTGGCTAGAGTGTGGCAGCCACTCGTCGTTGCTGTGACACCATACCAACTTAAGTGGTTCATTTTGGTGAACAAAATATGCAGATACTTATATATAACCTGTGTATACAGTGGTACCTCGGCTTACGAGCGCCCCTGGTTACAAGTTTTTCAGGTGACGAGCAGGATTTGCTTGGAAATTTTGAATAGGGATACGAGGGTTGCCTCAGGATACGAGGATGTTGATACGCGTACAGGCCGACTAGCTTGTGGTGACACGGCGATCGCCACTCAGTTTACCAGTGCCTCGCGCCCAGTGACCATAACGAACCACTAAGTTAATATTGGGAGTCAAAAAGCAATGAGGAGGGGCCACCACATCTGCCAGCCAGCCTCTCGCTGCCACTTCCTCCCTCAATGACTCCTCACTCGCCCATATCCTAATCCCAAAAAACTGTTTTTGCTTTTATTCACTATATCAAGACATTATATATAAGTATCTACATGTTCTGTTCATCTAAGCTGGTATAGTGCAAAAAGAGCATAGTGGCCACCCTTAGACAGCATGACAAGTCAGGAAGATGACACCACCTCCCTCACCAAAATGGCTTCTCCCAACACTCCTGCTGTTATTACACTATATGTACACAATATATATATGTATCTACATTTATGTTCACCATAACAAACCAATAATCTTGTATGGTGACGGCAGACAGTAACAGGTGGCCACACACAACTAATGCTCCCTTCCTCACTGGTTCAAGGCCAGATGCACTAACATTCCTCCTTCAAGTATATCGTTTGTGGTGTTATTACCCTATATACACACATTATATATAAGTACTGTATCTATAGGTTTTGTTCACCATAACTGTTCAATTAAGCTGGTACAGTGCCCAAAGAGCATAGTGGCCACCCTTACCTTCCCCAGCATGAAAAGTCATACAGATGTCGCCACCTTCCTCACCAAAATGGCTTCTCCCAACACTCCTTTTGCTGTTATTACACTATATACTGTATACATGTAATATATAAGTATCTACATTTGTGTTCACCCTAACGAACCACCAAGTTGGTACGCTGAGTGGCAGTGGCAGCCAGTGGCGGGCTGCCACTGGCTGCCACTGACTGTCACTCTCTCCCTCCCTCACCTCACCTGACTAGCCAACATTCTCCTCCCATTATACTGTTTTCACTTTTATTCACCAAATACAGACGTTATATATATATAAGTATCTGCATGTTTTGTTCACTATAGCAAACCATTAAGCTGGTATAGTGAGTCCAGACAGTAAAAGGTGGTCACACAGATTCAGCAGGCAACGCTATCTTCCTCCCCCACAAAGATTACTCCTCCCACTACAGCGCTAATTATCACAACAATCCTGCTATTATCAGAATCCTGGTCATTTATATCAGTCAGGGGTCTTCTGTAATACATTCATCACTAAATAATACTAGTTACATACATTTTTGGCATTTTTAGGCAATGCTGTGGTCACAAGCTGAACAGCAATGCTGTGAGCTTATGCTGCATGCGCCAACCTTGGTGGCTCACTCAGTACTGAGGCTCTCACATCTGGGAATGTTGCCCTCAATTTTTTAAAAAATGGAGCCTGTTTACAAGAGCCCTGAGGAAGGTGATGTGAACCCCATGTATCTGCGGGTCGTTTAAATCTTGCATAGTACTCCAAAACTGCATATGCAGTGTTGGGTGGTCACCTGTGATGTAGACCCCTGAAGCCAGTCGCCCGCCAGCTTCAACATGCGCGAGTTGCCACAAATATTTTTTTGTTAATTTTTTGTGTTCATTTCCACATACATTTGTTTTGTTTTTTCTTGCCAATGCTATGTATAATGAACATGCACACAATATTATGACAGTAGAAGATCTGTACTGTCTCAAAACACTGTGTTATATGTTTCTTAAATGTGTCCACATATATTGCTCACATATCCAATGTTTCATGTTCATTTATGTATATTTACAACATATTTACACACTATACACTATCACACACTATATACATTCACCATCAACACACTCAGATCTCCACGAGTGTCACTGCCACACCCAGCCAGCCCTTCCTCACCCCTCCAACACCTATCTTTCTCCTTACTCGCCAACATTCCTCCTCCCACCATACTGATATTCTTTTATTACACTATTTACACACGTTATGTATACGTATCTACATGTTTTATTCACCATAACTATGCAAGTAAGCTAGTATTGTGTCCAAACAGCACAGTGGCCAGCATATACTGCATGAGAAATCACACAGAAGCCAGCAGATGACACTACGATCACGACGCCACCTCCCTCGCCAAAATGGCTCCTCCCAACATACTCCTGTTGCTGTTATTACACTATATACACACATAGTATATACCTATGTACATATGTGTTCACCATAGCAAACCACTTAGCTAGTATGTTGAGCAAAACAAGAGTGGCTGCCACACACAATGCCGCTACATGGATTCCCTCTCTCCCTACCTCCCCAAACTTCCTCCTCCCACAATACTACGTACAGCGCTATTTATCACCTCAATCCTGCTATTATCACAATGCTGGTCACTATATTGTACTCTTTCTCTCTCTAACATGAAAAAAGGTAAAAACATGGTTAACAGAGCTAATTGGATAGAAGAGCAATGAAAATAAGAAATTATAATTAACACTTTTGCCCGGGCATGACGCAGCATTGCGTCATCTGTTTACTGTTGGTAATGCCGGGGATGACGCAGCATTGCGTCATTCACTTTAAATAATCGCCAAAAATCAGGTTTTTATCCAATTTTTTGGGGACTGGTTTTAAAATGCACGCCGATGTCTTCCCATTTTCTTTGTTGAGCCTCGTGGCCCTCAGGCAGCTTGGCACACGCCGTGGGCCCATTGTTTCGCTCCACTGTTCGGACCAATGTCGCCTCCCCTCGCATCTCAAACGTGTGAACATTTCGGCTATTTTCCGTGGCTATATTTCTTACTGCGGCTTTAGAAACTATCTACGCTTACTCCACGATGGATAGTGATCATGAACAAGGCCCTTCCAGGAAGAAAATTGCGAAAGAAAGGCTTGAAAAGGGCGGGAATTGGGAGTGTAGCTGGAAGGCGTCTGAGCGCTCACTTGCGGCTAACGCGTGGCCCGTCTTCAACTCGTTGGTGGTTGGAGCATGACCAGGTTTTATATTTTATATGCTAATGTTCCTCTAGAGAATTTTACTACGAACCCATTGAGACCAAAATGAAAGACCTAGGACGAAAATTGAGGTGACCAGAGTGAAAATAGTGAAAACATTTTATCGCATTTGCGCGCTCCTGGGTAACTTGTTCGCACTTTCTCTGTTTGCTGCTGGTAATTAGCTGGGCTTTTGGAGTTTATATGCATTTAGTGCTGTAGAGAATTCTATTGCGAACACAATGATACCAAATTTAATCTTGTAGGACGAGAATTAAGGTGACAAAGTTGAAGAGAGTATACACTTTTCAGAATTTACGCGCGCTCCCGTGACACCCTGGGACCCATATCGCACAGTTGAGGGGTGGCACGCGGGGTACACCAAAGTGTTAATAGAGTATTAGTGGCCCTCAGGTAAAAAGTATATAATGTAATAACCGACAAAGTATTTGTTTATTATTTTATGAACATAATAATTGAATCAATAATATGCACACAATAATTTTGAGTACAGTGATGATTCACAAATTTTATTATATAAATATATCACACTACACACTACTAAATAACATTACAGCAAAAAAAAAAAGAAAAATCACTCAGAGACATTGAAATAATTAGGTAATTATATCTTTGTGGCAACTCCCGCATAACAGCTGGGGCGAAGCAAAACACCTCCAATGCTTGCTGAGTCAACGCTTCTTTTTTTTTTTACCAGGTTTCCCCGCCCTATTGCGTCCAAAATATGCCACTTAGGATTTTTTTATTATTTTTCCTGTGATCATGGAACACAAATTAACTGGTTTATAATATAATTTTTTTTATGTGCCTGTGGGTAACAAAGGCCAAATAGCCCAGAGCAGGTTGGGGGTTAATGCAGAGCAGTGCAGTGGTTAAGGAGTATATTGAGGTCATAGAGTATACTGAGTTCAGGAAGTAATAAGTTTAGGCTGACATAAAAAGCACATGATGCTGTACTGAGCAGAGGAGGAAGATATGGTGATAGTGTTAACATGAGAGGCAGAGGTGGCATTGATGATAGATGAGGTTAATTCACTTGTCTTTATTTTTGCTAATAGTTAAATCAAAAGCCAATAAGTGCAAAAATGAGAAGACCTGCATTTTCATCCAGATCTCATCTACACAGATTGGATCTATAGCCTTTCCAATAATGATTTAATTTTCCTAGCAGATACCCTCAGCATAGATCTTCCAATTGTCTAATCTTTACATGTACTCTTTCTCTCTCTAACATGAAAAAAGGTAAAAACATGGTTAACAGAGCTAATTGGACAGAAGCGCAATGAAAATAAGAAATTATAATTAATAGAATATTAGTGTCCCTCAGGTAAAAAGTTAAGTTCAAGTAAAGTGTTAAGGAGTATATTGAGTTTGGAGAAGGAGCAGAGATCTAGGCTGAGGGTATCTGCTAGGAAAATTAAAACTTATTATTCATTCATCAACCCTGAGAATTGTATACTCTGAATTGTATTCAGTATATAACTGATAAATATTGCATAAGTTTTGTTTGTATTAAAAGTTATTTCAACTTGCCTGTTGCTGATCTAAAGAGAACCATTACTGCTTGGAAGAAGGTTTGAAAATTGTTATGGCGATGAATCTGTGTTGTGTAGTCAAATGCAATCTTGCCAAAAACCTGTAAGTGAAAGCAAATAAATATACATTGTAGCATAAATATGTCTGGTTCCTAAATCTAGTTTTTTGTTTAGTATGATATGACTCCTATTCAGATTCACTTAACCTCATTTAACAATACTGTATACACTCTTTTATTCTAGTCAGCAGTATTGTGTATTTATCTAGTGAGTTTTACAGAAAGAACTACAGATGCCACCTCATGATTTTTTTTTTGAGGGGGGGGGGGGAACTGTCTTCATGTAATATATTTCATGAAGACAATTGCCTAAAAAAATATTTTCAATAGCTTTTCATTCTGTAGCTCAATTATTATGAATAATAAAACATTTTCTAAGTTGGAGGATACAGGATCAAAATTATAGTGTTAAAACAGAACAGTAAGGTAAAGTCACCAGTTGTCTAGGACCAGTTGTATACCAGCAATGGTCATCAGCTACTCCCATCAAACAAAACTCTATTGCTTTAACCCTTTAATTGCACAACACATCATATGATGTGTTGAGTGACTTGCAGTAAATTGCGCTCCACATCATATGATGTATTGGAGTACCGCGCAAGATTTGAAAGGCCCGCAGGATAGAGGGGGGCCTCCATACACTGCCCAGGGGCTATAGTAAACAGCCTCCATTTTGTAAAAAAAATCCAGCTCATGCTATCATTGCGTGGGAGGCATCAGTTATCCAGCAGCCACCATGTCGAGCACACGGCCGAACGCTTCCCAGGCGCGCACCACGCAATCACTCACCCATGAGCAAATAACCAGTGAATTATTTTCTGATGGTGAGGAAAGTGATTTTGATGACTCTGACATTGATAAAGACTACACACAATTGACCGATGATGATAGCACGGACAGTGAAAATGAGATACAGCCGCCTCCCATGGCGAAGCCTATACACTCACCCATGCCACCTTGCAAAGTGTCTACTCCAATTCACCCTGCTTATGTGCTTATTTAGAGTCTGAGAATATTTTCGGTGATGAGTCAGAGAAAGGTGACTCTTTTTCTGGTTTTAGTGAAGTGGAATCAGAACATAGTGTTACCGAGCCTGGTGCCAGTACCAGTGGTGTTACTGGGCAAGAATTTGTTGCGTCAGCAGCGTCTCGCCCAGCCAAGCGCCACCGCATGGAACAACATGAGGCACCAAGAACCTCATGTTCACGTGCTTTCACCTCACGTGCATGTAGCGGTTGTACTGTGCATCGTATCCACAGTGTGCATCGCTTCCTCGCCATCATGCCCCTGTTGCGTCCCCAGCGTCTCGCAGGACACCAGGTGTAATAGTGTGGAGTGATGGTGCTGGTTTTATTCCTCGAATTCCTGCCTTTGACAATAAAGACGTTGGGATTACTGAGCTTTTCCCTGATAATGGAGAGGATATGAGTGAATTGGATTATTTTACAGCATTCTATGATGAGCCGCTCATGGAATATATTGTGCACCAAACAAACCTTCATGCGGCTCATCTCATTAGAAGAGAGATAACAGAATTTTCATGATTGCAACGTTGGAAAACCACCACTGTAGGTGAAATGTATGTGTTTTTAGCAATATGTATGTTGATGAAGCACTGTGTCAAACACGCTATCACAGATTACTGGAGCAAAGGTCTGACTATTCCAACACCTTTCTTTGGGAAATATACGTCCCGAGACAGATTTCAGATACTCCTCAGGTGTTTGCATTTTGCAATTAATGAGGATTGGACAGAGGATGATAGACTTTGGCGACTGAGGCACTATATGAATGAAGTGATTGGAAAGTTCAGAGATTTTTACGTACCAGCACAGAAGCCGGTGATTGACAAATCCCTTGTACTTTTCAAAGGCCGTGTTTCATTCATGCAGTATATTCCCTCAAACGAAACAGATTTGGATTGAAATTCTTTGTACTATGTGACTGTGAAACAGGATACGTGTTACACATGATTCTGTATTCAGGTAGCGATGTAGACATTCCCGGTAACGACGAACATGGTTTCTTGGGTAATGTGGTGAAGTCACTGATGGCACCATGGATGAACAAGGGCCACATCTTATACACAGATAATTACTATACAAGTCCATTGCTAGCTAGGATCTTGATTGAAAATAGAACCGGATTGGTTGGTACAGCAAAGGCACGAAGTAGGGAAATGCCAGTGTTTGATGGTGGACTTGCAGTTGGTGAGTGCCAGCTACGGAAATGTGATCAAATACTCTCGGTACGGTGGAAAGAGAAGAGAGAAGTGAACCTGCTGACAACCGTTCATGAGGGTACAATGGTGAACCGTGTAACAAAAGAACCAATATATAAGACAGATTGTGTTCTTGACTACAATATCAACATGCATTTGATTGATAAGGCTGACATGATGGTTGGCACTATCGAGTGTGTGCGGAAAACATTGAAATGGACGAAAAAAGTGTTTTTCCATCCTGTTGGCATGAGCATGTTGAACTGCTATAATATGTATCTGGTGAAAACTGAACGTAAACCTACTTTCCGTGCATTTGCTTTTACACTTGCAACACAGTTATTAGCAAAGTTTGGTAAAGATGTCTCTGGCATACAAAGACCAATCATGAACCCAGTGTTGCAGCATGCTGCAACATCCAGGCTCTCTCACATAGATGCCTTTCAGCAACACAGACTAAAAAATTTGCCACCAGTTGGATAGCATGCAATAGGCCAACGTGAATGCCTAGTATGTAAAACAACAAAAAGGAGAGAACAGAAATGTAAAATGGTGCAAACATGGTGTGAAGCGTGTGCAGTTCCATTGTGTGCTGTCGACTGCTTCAACGACTATCACTCACTCCAAGAAATCTAAATGTGCAATAATAGTGCAAAAAACTGTACATAGTGCATGCTTGTGTGTACATATAATAATGAACATTGTGATTACATAATATAATCGCATAATGGAAAATATTTGTGTGCGCATGTGTATACTCGATGTATGCAACATTTATTGACAATGACTGTGATGTAACATTATGTGCAACACAATTAGTGATTAATAGGCCTAGACACTGTAAATAATGACGTGAAAATAAATTCGTGGCAACTCTGGCTGCTTGAAGACTGTGCGCAACGCGTCTGGGACGCACAGTGCATGAGCGAACATACAAATAGTGACATCATCGCCCATCTTGTCGGCTCAATAACGTTGCCAGTAAGTACAATTGATTTTTTTTTTATTTTTCCCATGGTCAGGGAACACGACTTAACAGGTTAGGAAGAAGAGTTTTTTTTTTTTTTTTTTGGTATGCGCCTGTGGGTGACAAATGCTAAATAGGCCGGAGCCACACAAGGGTTAAGTGTAACATAAAACTAAATAAATAGAAATATCACTTGGGCTTTGATTAACACTTAAATTGCTCAGCAAATGGGGCAGGGAAGCAAAAAATATTTGAATTATGTAAAAATTACTTAACAATTTTAAACAAATTTCCAACTTATTGGCTTCAGCGTCATGAAACTTTCTCAAAATATTTTCAGAAATTGATTTTAGACAAATTTTTTTAAAAAGAAGAAGAAAGTTTCTTGATAAGGAGTACAGCTCCTATTAACTGGAACTTACGGATAATGCAGTAATAAGGAGATGCAAGCACCTGTCCAATGCACAAAGTAGAAGAATAGTTAAAAGAAGTGTCCACAAAGTGGATATGCAGCTGGTGCTTTTATAGCATTGCTGAGTACATGTAATAAATAATAACACAAATAATAATAATGAGTAAGTATGTTATTTTGCTCTATTTTGTTATTATCATATAAATACATTGCCCAATGTTAATATCTTTTACTTTCATCAATGCCCAAATTTTTTTTTAGGGGAATTTTTTTTTAAGTTTTTAGCTTTTTTTTCTTTGTTTATTATCTGATTTTGTTGTAACCTTTACATTCTGGAGAGCACATACCATTCCCTAACTATGTGAAGATAGAATGAAATTAGTCAACAAATAAATCAGTCACAACTCGCAGAACTTGGGACTCAATTTTTTTCTGTGGGGAGGCCCTACGGCTCCCTGGAGCTTATCGGATTAATGCATGTTATATTAGACCGGGACATTATTATTTTTTTTTTTAGATATATACAAGAGTTGTTACATTCTTGTACAGCCACTAGTACGCGTAGCATTTCGGGCAAGTCCCTGGAATACGATCCCCGCTGCGAAGAATCGTTGTTACAACAAAGTACACATTTTACTGTTGAGTTAAACAGAGGCTACAGTTAAAGATTTGCGCCCAGTAAATCCTCCCCGGCCAGGATACGAACCCATGACAAAGCGCTCGCGGAACGCCAGGCGAGTATCTTACCACTACACCACGGAGACTGGTTAACTAAGGAGTTCAGACCTACCAGGGACCAGCAGCCAGAACCTGGCCCCTTCAGAGAGGTTTCAGGGATCAATGGCCCTGGAAAACCCCCCTTGTGGTTTGGGTTTTCCTTATCTGCCATCGACTAGGGTTAGGCACCCAGAAAGGTAGGCATAACAAAACAAACCCCACATGGTAAAAACTAAAACAAAAAACGAACAGAAAGGTAGAAACTCCCTACAAGCCCAAGGAAACAAGCAAACATCACACTTTACTGCCGCGCCAATCATCCGCGCAGCCCTTCCCGCCCCAAGAGGGGGAGGGGGAAAGCCTCGGACCTACTGCGCTGGCTGCCTAGCATCAGTTCGTAAGCTAATGTCAACCGGGATAGACGCTTCTCTGGCCTCAGTTTCCTAGGCGGTGTTTGCCTTGTGTGGCGTTCACTGCCATGTGTTGTGTTGTGCGGTGGCCAGGAGTACCTCATCAGTGCCAGGGCTGCATGCGCTTAGGGGCTTCCTTCCCTAAGCGCCCTGTTAGTACTGCCCCTGCGTGACAGGGTTATCTTCCCTGGGGCGTTCGAGAACCATCCCCATAGAGGTTCTTGCTGCTCAGCATTTGCCTCGCCCTTGGGGCCAGCTGGGGCTTGGAGCCATTGTTTGGCCCTGGGAAGAGACTGGTATTGTGCTATTTAGGACATCAAGGTGTTGCGCGAATTGCCACCTAAGTGGCGACCGGTTCCTGTTGCCTCTGGAGACGGTGTACTTTTGCGGGGTTTTCTTTTGTTTTTATTTTCTTTTGCCTGGTGGGTGTCTGCCTAGTGTGGCTATAGTATAATTCCACTGGTAGTGTTTGGTGGCCCTCTGCTAGGCCCCTGTGATTGTACACGTTGCAGGGGTCTTCAGTGTTATACTCTACCCCTTGTTAATTTTGGGTGTTTAACCAATTAGCAACACCTTGCCCGGGCTTCCCGTAGTTGTTACCCCTATGGGCCCTGGAAACCACTGTCGGGGCTCGGTGGGCCATTGAATGTGTCTTCTGGGTCCCAACCCGTCTTGTACGGGATCGTTGGTTGCTGTGCCCTTGTCTCCGGGTGACAGTCACCACTTTTACCTCTGTCATGCTGCCTGTTGGGTCACTGACACAACCCCCAGAGTCTTGTGAGAGAGATTCTCTGCTGGTTCTCCAGTACTCTCCTGATGTTATTACTGTTCAGAGTACAGGCGGCATCCGTGTTGCAAGCTAGGTTAGGTTGCTGCAACATGCTAAGTTGATTTCCTACTCGGATGCACCGGGGCCGCCCCGTTTTTGTTAGGTGCTGTTTGCCCCTTTCCCTCCCTGATCCTGGCTCCGGACCATCTGCGGGTTTCGGGGTCGGGGCGGGGTTTAGTTGCGGCCCAGACTCGGGTGGTTTTTGGGGGCTGCCCCGTTTGGGTTGGGGACGGAGGTTTTCGAGCCTGTTCCTCCTGCCAAGACTTCTGGGTCTTACCAGTGGCCCTTTCTTGCTGCCTTTCCCATGGACTCTTCCTTTTCTTTAAGGGCAAAGGGCTTGGAGGACGGCTCTGCCCCGGGGCCTCTGTAGCGGGTTCCCGGGGCTGTGGGGGATGCCTGCTAGCAGTTCTGGGGCAGTTTGTCCCTGCCAGGGTTTTCTGCTTCTGGGCTGAGTTTTTCGCCCATCCAGTCTGCTTGCTTCCCACTTTTGCTGGTGTGTTTTTTAATCTTTTGCGTCAGTCACAGTCCTCTGTTCTGGTGGCCATTGTCTTCTGCCAGATTCCTGGCGTGGCCACCAGGGCGGCATTGCGGTTTGTTTACATGCTCCTGGGTGTGCGAGCGAGCGTCTTGGGTAAGTTTTAAACCTTTTTCAGGGGTTTTATTCTCCTGTTGTCGTTTCTTTGCTTTTCTGGTGTTTTCTGCCCGTGCCCGTTTCCTGTTCCTCTGGGAACGTTTGAGTTTTGATTTTACACTGGGTTTTCTGTTTTCTGTTATGGGTTTGGGCTAAGTGTCCCTGTCTGTTATGCTTGCTCCCACACTTTGTCCCTCGGTTTTCAGTCTGTTTTGACCGTTTCCCTGGGGGTTCTGTCTGGGGCTGTGCTTTGCCTTTCTGTGGTGTATCTCCGCCAGCAAATGTGGTGGTTTGGGCTCCCCCTGGTTCGATTCCGGGTTCCTTTGGGTTCTTTGGTTTCGTTCTGGAAGTTTCTTCCTCTTGGGCCCCCTTTTATGGGTTCAGGGGGCTATGTTTCCTCGTGTGAGACTCGGTTCTGCCATCTGGGGCTCCGGGGTCTTCCTGGCTTGCAGACTGATCTTTTTGGGTCTTGGCACATGTTGTGACCGTGCGGGGACTTTGGGGTTTTGTTGTCGAGGTGGGCTTTTTGATGCAGTTTTGTGCCTTCTTCACCTGACCGGTGTGGTGCTCTCTGTCCACAGGTTGGCGGCTTGTAATTTTCTTTTCACATGTATTTGTGTGTACATATGTGCATGTACATGTGTACACTGTGTGTAATTACCTAAGTGTAGTTACAGGATGAGAGCTACGCTCGTGGTGTCCCGTCTTCCCAGCACTCTTTGTCATATAACGCTTTGAAACTACTGACAGTCTTGGCCTCCACCACCACCTCACTTAACTTGTTCCAACCGTCTACCACTCTATTTGCGAAGGTGAATTTTCAAACATTTCTTCGGCATCTGTGTTTAGCTAGTTTAAATCTATGACCTCTTGTTCTTAAAGTTCCAGGTCTCAGGAAGTCTTCCCTGTCGATTTTATCAATTCCTGTTACTATTTTGTATGTAGTGATCATATCACCTCTTTTTCTTCTGTCTTCTAGTTTTGGCATATTTAATGCCTCTAACCTCTCCTCGTAGCTCTTGCCCTTTAGTTCTGGGAGCCACTTAGTAGCATGTCTTTGCACCTTTTCCAATTTGTTGATGTGCTTCTTAAGATATGGGCACCACACAACAGCTGCATATTCTAGCTTTGGCCTTACAAAAGTCATGAACAATTTCTTTAGTATATCGCCATCCATGTATTTAAATGCAATTCTGAAGTTAGAAAGCATAGCATAGGCTCCTTGCACAATATTCTTTATGTGGTCCTCAGGTGATAGCTTTCTATCTAGAACCACCCCTAGATCTCTTTCTTTATCAGAATTCTTTAAAGATTTCTCACATAATATATAGGTTGTGTGGGGTCTATGTTCTCCTATTCCACATTCCATAACATGACATTTATTAACATTAAATTCCATTTGCCAAGTGGTGCTCCATATACTTATTTTGTCCAGGTCTTCTTGAAGGGCATGACAATCATCTAAATTTCTTATCCTTCCTATTATCTTAGCATCATCAGCAAACATGTTCATATAATTCTGTATACCAACTGGTAGATCATTTATGTAGACAATAAACATCACTGGTGCAAGAACTGAACCCTGTGGTACTCCACTTGTGACATTTCTCCATTCCGATACATTGCCTCTGATTACTGCCCTCATTTTTCTATCAGTCAGAAAATTTTTCATCCATGATAGAAGCTTACCTGTCACCCCTCCAATATTTTCCAGTTTCCAGAACAACCTCTTATGTGGAACTCTGTCGAAAGCATTTTTTAGGTCCAGATAGATGCAGTCAACCCAACCATCTCTTTCCTGTAATATCTCTGTGGCTCGATCATAGAAACTGAGTAAATTCGATACACAGGATCTTCCAGATCGAAAACCATACTGTCTGTCTGATATTATATCATTTCTCTCCAGGTGTTCTACCCATTTAGTTTTGATTAGTTTTTCCAATACTTTCACTATTACACTTGTCAATGATACAGGTCTATAATTAAGGGGGTCTTCCCTGCTGCCACTTTTGTAGATTGGAACTATGTTAGCCTGTTTCCACACATCTGCTACGATTCCTGTACACAGGGATGCCTGAAAGATCAGGTGAAGTGTGCACATGTATGCACATGTGTATGTGCATACGCACGTGTGTGTAATGATGACCAGACCGTGGCTAGAAGGTGAAGGGACGACGACGTTTCGGTTCGTCCTGGACCATTCTCAAGTCGATTCAGGTATGTGTGTAACATACCTTGTGTGTAAGTGTATATACATAATATATATGTATATATGTGTATATGTGTATGTATACTTATTCTTTCGGAAGGGGCTCTGTTCCCTACTCTGTTGATGGGGCGCTGGGGGAGCAGCTTGCTCTGCTAACTCTCGAATGGTCCCGCAGTTACCTGTGCACTTTTGGTTGTCTTCCGGCCTCTGGTGGCGGCGGTTGACGGCTTCTCCCCCTTTGGGGGGTTCAGGGCTGGCAGGGTGGGCTTCTTCCCATGTGTTTCGTCGTGTCATCTTCGTGAGTGCAATGGATGTGGTCAATCCGCCTCATCCTTCTAGGGATTCCTGTCTGCTCTATGCAGATATGGGCCTGTCGAATCTGCGGTTCTTCTGGACTTCTTCAGTCTACACCCTGAATTCTATGCCCTCCTTGTCTTTCCCTCCAGAAGTGTTGCTGCAGCTTTGGTCTCGCCTTTGGCTGTTTATGAGGGGGTCCCAGGTTGCTCGGCAGGTTGCTCAAGCAGTTGTGCAGGAGTCTGAACTTCAACGTGCTGGTCTGCCCGCAGGGTCAGGTTTGGCTTCTGCGTCTGTTTGGTTCCTTCGGAGACTCCCCTTCCGCCTCTGTTGCAATCGTTGGGTTCGTTCCTCCGGGGAGCTTGTGTTGGTGCTGTGTCACCAACTTCCTCTTTGGGGTTTTTGGGGTTCCGTGCCATAGCACCTCCCCGAGCCTTCACTCGATGTGTTCACGGACAGGTCATCTCTCGGCTGGGGCTTTGTGACCAGTGCTCACCAAGTCGGCTGGGGATGGTATGGTCTGTCCGTCCGTCGGGCTAACAGCACGGTTCGGGAGTTCGTGGCTGTCTGGTTTGCGGTTCGGAGGGTTTGGGTCACTCAGTGCTCTACGATTTAGCTCCATTCGGAATGTTTTCTAGTGGTTCTTTGCCGGAACCACAGGGTTTCTCTTAGGTGTTTGACCTTTGGGGTTGGAATCTTAGAGTGGCTCGTTTGCTGGATTCTCAGGGTTTGGCTAACTGTGAGGTTCATGTCCGGGGTGTGTCCTGCGTCCTGGTGGACAGCTGTCTCGGTTCATTTCTTTGTTCGCAGATTGGCCAGTCGTCGCCGACTCGTTTCGTTGGTCGGCGAAACGAAACGAGTCGGTTTTGTTTCGCCGTTAAAAAAAAATGTATTTGCATCGTCGGAGGCATCCGAGAATGTGCAGGAACGCACCATGTGGTTTTTTGTTAATCAAAAGAGCGATCACCAATCAAAACAAATTGTCGCCAATCGACGCACTCATTATTCAAAATGCTCGTAAATTGAGGCACTAGTCACATGTGGTTCCACTGCATTACTTCAAAAAACTAAGAAAAAATAAATCAGAGACATTGAAATAATTAGGTAATAATATCGCTGGGCAACTTCTGCCTGACAGCTTGGACAGAGCTGACCTGCCTCTGCCGATTGCTCTGTCAATGCCTCAAATTTGCCAGACTTCTTTGTCCTATTGCGGCCACAATATGTCACCTACAATTCTTCCCCCAGTGGTCAGGGAACACAAATGAACACTTTTATAAGAGGAAAATATTTTTTTATTATTTTTTATTTCTTGCGCCTGGGTGTGTTGCAGGTTATAATCACAACGGCATCCCAAGGGTTAAGGTTTCCCTAAGCCAAGTACTGATCTTTAACAGAATGCAACAAACAACAGTTGCAACTAACTCACGAGTATCTATTTACTGCTATGTAAAGAGAGATATCAATTGAAAAGAAACATTGCCCAAGTGCTTCTATCCTGCTGTGGATATTGAATACAGGAGCTTTCAGCTATGAACTAACTGCACTGACCACTGCACCGCTGTACTAAAAATATCCCTTTCAACAAAGTTACCTTAGGTAATAAATTATGGATGAAATTCGTAATATGAAAAAAACCACAGAGCACATTATTGAAAAATTAATCAAAATTTATATAGGAAATATTTTATGTATCTATATTCAATGGTACCCAGCCAATTAACAGTTAAACTCTGCCAAGGAGACTATCAACAATTGTAAGGAAAACATCAAGTACAAAGTAGGAATCTTAAGCTATTCAATGTTTTGCCACTATGCTTACTTCATGAATATATAAGTAAAGAGGAAATCTTTTTAATACAAAATGGTAAAAGCCTTCTTTGCTAACATTTCTAGAACATAGAAACAAATTACTTGGTATTTCACATTCTTTGTTTCATCCATACACTTATAGGTTTTCATTTTACTACAAATATATAAATATTTATAGGTTTTTGTCTTAAATTATTATATTTTATAATTTTACAATTAATTCTGTCTAATTTTAATTATTACTTTACTACTTATTAGTGTTTAAGTGCACAGGACCTGCATGCCAACGACGCCGTAGATGAAGAAGAGGAGGAGGATGAGAAGAGCAACGTAAGGCAGAGCCTGGAAACTCTTGATGAACGTCCATAGTAGTGTCCGGATACCTTCACCTTTGGAGAGAAGCTTCACCAAACGCATCACACGGAACAAGCGGAAGAAGTTGATGGAGAAGAGGTTAGAGCCCGGCTGTGAGGGAAAAGTACAGATTAGTGAAAGAAGTTACAATTTAGTGCCTTAGGAGCTGAAGCGACGGAATAGAGAAGGCAATATATTGAAGGAGGCAGTGTTCAAGACTATGCACATTATAGAAGAGATTGATTATAATTTGAAAATGTGGCGAAGGGAAAATAAAAATGAAAAATAATGGACAGTGACCAATGACAAGAGAAGTAGCAATATTGAGAAGATAAATGGATGTTTAAAAATTTAAAAATTAAGTTATTTGGTACACATGGAACACAAACAAACAAAGTCAAAATTGAAATAATGTATAGATGAAATAGAGAAAATAAGAAAATAGGCTACTGTAATATAATATTTAAACTTAAATAATACATGAAATTAGAAGAAATATGTGACAACGAAATAAAGCATTGAGTGTAATGAAACACCATTTTCTGTGTGGCCCCTTTATAGCTCCCTAGAGCTTAAGGCTATGTTATTGCAGATCCTTCAAATATTACAGTCCTCTAGACTTTTAGGCCATACAGAAAACTGTCCAACATTTCCCCTTGTGATCAATGGAAAACTGTCAAACACCTTAGGAGCTGAACACCTAAAATAAACTGTCTTGACCTATTTCATCTGCTCCCAAGAACTTCTCAAACAAGAAATTAAATATCAACCTAACTGCCCATTTCAAGTATAGAAAAGAATTCTACACTACGCAAACTACAACTAGCTTCAACCCACTTATCCATAGAAAAAACACCAGGCAAGGATGGAATCCTATATGAACTCATCAAAAATATACTACCCATTCTACATAAAACCATCATAAATCATTTTAACGTATGCTGGTCACATGGTGTAAGAGAGAGACCCTTGTGTAGGGAGAAATTGCAGTGCTATTGAGAGACACTTGTGTAGGGAGAAATAGCAGTGCTATTGAGAGAGACCCTTGTGTAGGGAGAAATAGCAGTGTTAAATGTTGAAAAAAAAGTATCTACATGTTCTACTGTTCAGAGTCTGGAACTCTGACCCCTTTCAGATGTACAGAGCATCATCTCAACAGGAAAATGTAATCTCTTAAAAAAAAAAACAATGTAAACAAAAGGGATAAAATGGTTAAGAGAAAGCAGATTCAATGCAAGAAAATATAGAGAAACAACAGTGTTAAATGCAGAAAAACAGCCTGGAACATTATAAGACATAAATGAAGTATTGGGAAATGTGTATAACATGTATAGGGAGGGGACATTATTGGAACCAGGCAGGCAGGGACATGTGCAAGCCCCTATCAGTCACTTGGGAGAGACAGGCAGTGACAACCAGACCAGTGTTGTGGATGGTCTCTAACAAACACAATAAGTGCAGTATTATAGAGGTTTATAGCGGTACTTCCCCTTTTCTTTATAAGTTAGAGATAGGAATTTGTGGAAATAAGGATTTTTTGAACCCTGTGTGTAGGGAGAGTGGTGTGTTGTTAATTCAGGTGTATGTGCTCGGCTGTGTGTCACATGGGGGGGGGGATTATCCACATTTATTTTGTATATTCATTTGTAAACCCAGGCCCTTTGTAGTGACCTGTGAGGAATGAAATAAAGTAATGACCTTAAGTCCCAGGTTGTAGAGAGATAAGGACCCTTCTCCCCCCCCCCCTTTTTTTGTCTGTATCAATCCTGTGGTGGATCCAAGTAAACCCCTCCCCCCCCCCCTTTTTTTGTCTGTATCAATCCTGTGGTGGATCCAAGTAAACCCCTCCCCCCCCCCCTGTTCTAAGAAGTGTGAGGAAATCTGGTATTTGTTAAATAAAATCCTTTTTGTAAAATTGTACCCCAAGGTGTATTTCTTGTCCCATGTAGTTAGAACTGGTGCCTATTACTATACAGACCCCTGCACTTCCATTATTTATAAGAAAGTAGGAGCGGGTGTTGTTAGAGATACTTTAGGGTATAGCTTTCAATCTCGTACCTTACAATCTCGTACCTAAATAAAAATTATCAATCTCGTACCTAAATAAAAATTATTATTATTATTATTATTACAATGGGAATAACCTATTAATACAGAAGTGTAGCATCAACCTCCCTTTCCTCAAAATAGGTAAAGACCTGCCTAGTATAAACCCATCTTATTACTATCATGTCTCGATAATGTCATGTAATGACACACGCAAACTCACCTCCAATGGTATATTGAACATTAAACCCTCATATCACCATTTGAAGCCTGCTTTGGACTGCAGTGCTCCACCCAAGACTAAATACTCTGCGTTGAACATGAGCTCTGCCGTTAAATTCTCTATTAACCTCTACCTTTTCTCAAAGAGGCCTCACACTAGCTTACTAGCCAAGCTCACAGATTATAGGATAAACTACTCTCCTGGCTAAAATCCAATCTCAGAAATAGAACTTTTCAGGTGGCATCTCAGATAACATCCTAATCAGAAAAGGTGCCTCCTCAACGCTCCATTCTAAGTCCAATCCTGCCAAACACACGACAAAACTGCAATGTTGCTACAATATTCGAACAAGTTTTAACACCTCCCAACAAGTTGTAAAAAACTGCAATGTTGCTACAATATTCAAACAAGTTTTAACACCTCCCAACAAGTTGTAACAACCAATATAGTAAGTTATAACAACATTCTAATATGTCATAAAAACATTATAACAAGATGTAACAACTTTATTACAAGTTGTAACAAACAGAAAATAGGGACAGTTACGTTGTGTGTTTGCAGGGAACCCTCCTTGCTGTTGTCTTAGCCAACGTAACAAACACAAACCCCATTCAACTCTTACCATACACAGGTGATCCAAGCCCATTTTACTCTTGACAACACACTACCTAACACAGCATCCACAGTGCAAATAGAACTTTACCTTTTCATTGACTGGATACAAAGAGGGCCATATTAAGATGCTCATGGGCCTTTGGTATCTCCAAGATATGGGGCCAAATTTGACGGTATATTCACTTATATATTTACTTAAAAAGTAGAGGGTAAGAATGACCAGGAAAATGTTGAGGAAATAATAGTGAAATTGATAGGTGAGGAGGAAGATCTTAGTCTATCCAATGTTGAGAGGTTAGGTAAGCCCGAAGTGAGTATAGCCATAACCATTGTAAACTTTGAACACAAAAGGAAGGTACTAACCAATGTGCATAACCTAAAAGATCTTGAAGGGTATAACTATGTCTGTATCTCCCCAGACTTCACAGTTGAACAGCAAAAAAAAGACAGAATACTAAGAGGGAAGCTAAAGGAGTTAAGGAACTTAGATGATACAAAGATTCAAAGCTAATGATTAGGAGAGGACAGGTGATCAAGATAGTAGATAGAGGAGAGGATGTAGTCCTCCACTCAGCCAGGTAGAACTAACCCTATATATTTTGGAAGATGAACAGGCACAAAACTGGAGTGACAAAAAACAGAATAGTAATAAACTAATCTAGCAGCTATCTCTCAGCCCAATAGGAACAACATAAGAAATTTAAAGTACTTCTACACTAATGCCAGAAGCTTGGTGAATAAATTTAATGCATTATGCGCATATGCTGAGGCCGATACTCCAGACATCATTGGCAAAGTTAAACATGGGGATGAGAGGACTCCTCCCAGGGTATCATCCTCCGTTTAGAAAGCACATGACAAAAAAGACCAGGTGGTGCATTGCTTTATGTGAAAGAGAACCTGAATACAACCACCAATGAGGAACTGAACACCATGGGATCCTCAGAGTCTGTATGGTGCAATATACTAGCTCAAGATGGTAACATACTGACAATGTGAGTATGTACAGGGCTGACACAGCAGCAGTAGCAGCAGAGGAGGTTACTAATTTGTATAATGTGATCAGTCCTGTCTCACAAACCCAAACTCTTATAATGGGGGGATTTAACCACGAGACAAGAGACTGGGTAAATCTAACATCGCAAGCAAAAGATTAATTTCTAGGCCTGGTGCAGGATTCCTTTTTCATACAACATGTGGTAGAGCCCACTCAAGGTAACAGCATTCTGGACCTTGTGGTAATATCAGAAGAGGGCATGATTGATCAAATTCAAGAAGGGAAAAAACTCATTCCATCATGTGATCACAATTTTCAATGATGGAATACAGTTAAAGAAACCTTTGTAAAGGTTCATGATAATGACCTTCTAGATTACCATGAAGGGAATCAGAGAGGAATAGCAAACATTTCATGGAGGGAGCTGATAGGTTATCATGGCATGGAAACATCATGAGAAAATTTCAAAATGATCATTACTGAAATTGTATAAAGATATGTACCAAAAAAGAGAAAGAAAAGAAAGGGAACAAGATGGATGACACAAGTAGTAAAAAGAGTGTTGTTAACTAAATGGAACCTCTAGAGATGGTATAAATTCATGATGAACATCATGGATTATAAGATATATAAAAAGGAATTAAATTCACCTACCCAGAAATCAGATTAGCCAAAAGAAACTACAAAAATAACTTCCCAAAACATAGAGGAAGATCCAAAATTATTCTATGCATATATATAAAGTAAAACCAAAACAACGGACTGTGAAGGACCCCTAAAAGATGAGACTAAGTTATATTGGATGATAAAAGGGCGGCAAACACTCTAAATGAATACTTTACATCAGTGTACACACTAAAATGATTGAATGACATCCTAACACCCACACAAATGATTGAATGACATCCTAACACCCACACAAATGATTGAATGACATCCTAACACCCACACAAATGATTGAATGACATCCTAACACTCACACAAATGTTTGAAGGAGGTGAAGAAAATGAGTTAAGGACTATACCTATTACATGCGACACAATCAGGAGGAGCATTGACAGACTAAAAGACTCAAAATTCCAAGGTGTGGATGGATTTGAATCCAAAGTCATAAAGGAACTGACAGATGCACTATGCATACCACTTTTAACTCCTTTATAGAAAATCCCTGGACCAAGGGATAGTTCCCCTAGATTGGAAATATGTCGATGTTACCCCTTATTTTAAAAAATGGCAGAAAGAGTTTGGCAGAAAATTACCGTCTGATCAGCTTGACATCACACATCTGCAAGCTCATGGAGACAATCTTAAGGAAGGGAATCATCCAACATCTCACAGAGTACAGGTACAATCTTGTAAAATCAACACAACATGAGTTTGTTAAAAAGAGATCATGCCTTACAAACCTGCTCACATTTCTGGAAATGGTAACTGGCTATTCAAACAAAGAACTTCCAATAAATGTAGCTTACATGGAATATGCTCCATGTAAGTTGTGGCTTACAAAAGAGTCAACCCATTTTATCAATGACATAGATGAGAATATTACAAACCACATCATCAAATTTGCAGATGACACTAAGATCTATGCTAAAGTGGGAAGTTAAAGTGATATTGAGACCTTACGAAAAAAGATTTACATGAACTCTACAAATGGTGAGATGACTGGCAAATACTTCTTAATGTCAATAAATGCATTACGTATCTTGAATGTGGGGAATCGATATCATAACTACCAAATTAACAGCACTACTTTACAACTGATAGATGAAGAAAAGGACTTTGGAGTCAGACTCCATCATTCACTAAAAGTTGCACAACAAGTGGGAGCGGCAGTAAAAAGAGCTAACCAAACCCTAGGAATAAACAAGCATACCGTCACCTTTAAGGAAAAGAAGGTATAAGTCAATTGTATAAGTCTGGTTTGCCCCACCTGGATTATTGCATCCAGGCATGGAGAAGTCATCTTCAGAAAGATATTGCTGCACTGGAGAAGGTGCAACACAACAAAAATCCTCCCAGAGCTTAGTCATCTCTCGTATCAGGAATGGTTGAGGGCCACAGGGCTAACAACATTGCAAACCAGGAATGGCAGGGTGGATCTCATTGAAACCTTTAAAATACTGAACAATTGGGAGGATGTTGACTGGACAATTTCTTCACAAGGTCAGATGTAACACGAACGAGGAGCAAAGGATTCAAAGTCAACAAGCCACCATGTAGGACTGAAAACAAGAGATGTTTTTTCACCCATAGGCTTGAAAACCCGTAGAACTGCCTACCCGCTGAAACTGTAAATGCCAAAACTCTGCTGGGTTTTAAAATACTGCTGGAAAAGATCATCAGGGCAAATGGGGTGACCTTTGCAAAGCCGCCGTCTTCCTGTTCTCATTGCAGCCACTAGTATTAGTGGCCCTCAGTTAAATTCAGGTAAAGATAACACAAGCTGGCACCTAACTATAAAATGTGATAGCAATAGATAAGGATTCAGTGAATCTAAATAAAATATGCCTAAATAGAATAATACAAAAATAATAATCAAGTAGAATAAATAGATACTAATAAAATTAAGTAATAAATAAATGGAAAAAAGTATCTTAGTGTCAGTTAAATAATATCCTGTAAAAGAAGGAAAGAAAAGTTTTTTCATAGGCTCCATTATCTTGTAGGCCCTAGGTACTGTGCCAACTATGCCTAATGGATAATCCAACATTGGATATAACAATGGAAGCTACAAAGCAGAACCATTAAAACCTCTTTCCAAATCTTTGACAAAAAGTGAATTTTTCAAAGGCCTAGCCTAATAATAAACAGTGTCCCAATCCATCATGAATGAGAACATAAATATCTTGGGATGCATTTTGGCTACTCTCTTTACCTAGAGAGTGTATATAAGTTATCCGAAACAAGCAACCCAACCAAAACACTACATCCTTCAAGCCTTCACCAGAACCTCTTGGGAACACACCACAAAACACTGTGCTGCTTCTATACAACATACATTTAAAGTCAAGCATATGCATCTGCAGCAACTACTAACCTTCAAAACCAAGAAGTCAAACATAATACCATTATGTGAATTATCATAATTAATTATTATTATGAATGCAGACGATATAATATCAGACAGACAGTATGGTTTTAAATTTGGAAGATCCTGTGTATTGAATTTACTCAGTTTCTGTGACCGAGCCACAGACATACTGTATTACAGGAAAGAGATGATTGGGTTGACTGCATCTATCTGGACGTAAAAAAGACTTTTGACAGAATTCCCCATAAGAGATTGTTCTGAAAACTGAAACATATTGGAGGGGTGACAGGTAAGCTTATAACATGGAAGAAACTTTTTTTAACTGATAGAAAAATGAGGGCAGTGATCAGAGGCAATGTATAGGACTGGAAAAACGTCACAAATGGAGTACCACAGGGTTCAGTTCTTGCACCAGTGATGTTCATTGTCTAAATAAATGATCTGCCAGATGGAATACAGAATTATATGAACATGTTTGCTGATGATGCTAAGATAACATGAAGGATAAGAAACTCATATGATTGTACTGCCCATCAAGAAGATCTGAACAAAATAAGTATATGGCGCACCACTTGGCAAATGGAATTTAATGTCCATAAATGCCATGATATGGAATGTGGATTAGAACATAGACCCCATACAACCTCTAAATTATGTGGAAAATCCTTAAAGACTTCTGATAAAGAAAGAGATCTAGGGGTGGCTCTAGATAGAAAACTATCACCTGACGACCACATAAAGAACGTTGTGCGAGGAGCCTATGCTACGTTTTCTAACTTTGGAATTGCTTTTAAATACATGGATGGCAAAATACTAAAGAAATTGTTCATGACTTTTGTTAGGCCAAAGCTAGAATATGCAGAGGTTGTATGGTGCCCATATCTTAAGAAGCACATCAACAAACTGGAAAAAGTGCAAAGACATGCCAATAAGTGGCTCCCAGAATTGAAAGACAAGAGCTATGAGGAGAAGTTAGAGGCATTAAATATGCCAAAACTAGAAGATAGAAGAAATAGAGGCAATATAATCACTGCATGCAAGATAGTAACAGGAATTGATAAAATTGACACTGAAAACTTCCTGAGACCTGGAACTTCGAGAACTAAAGGTCATAGATTTAAACTAACTAAAGAAAGATGCAGAAGATATATAAGAAAATTCACTTTTGTAAACAGAGTGGTAGACAGTTGGAACAAGTTAGGCGAGAAGGTGGTAGAGGCCAAAACCATCAGTACTTTCAAAGCGTTATACGACAAAGAGTGCTGGGAAGACGGGACACCATAAGCATAGCTCTCATTCTGTAACCACACTTAGGTAATTACCAATCGAAGTAAGAATCAAAGATCCAATTAAGTTTTGGTTGCACAGAAAAGGAGATAATGTCTAGGTCAGAAAGAGCTGTAGAAAAAGCAAAAGTAATAGATCAAATTGTTGGACTAATGGAAGGTCTTACAACCAAAGAGAATATCTGTGACTACAGGAAAATTGGCAGGTATGAAAAAGGGGAAAGATCGACTATTGAGGATCACCTCATCAATCAATTTGTTTAGCGCCTAAAAATGATGGAAAAAGAACAAATCCACAAGGGCCGTGACGAAGATTCGAACCTGCGTCCCGGAGCATCCCAGACACTGCCTTAATCGACTGAGCTCAGTCGATTAAGGCAGTGTCTGGGAAGCTTCGGACGCAGGTTCGAATCCTCATCACGGCCTTGTGGATTTGTTCATTTGATGCATCATGTTAGTGTGATCTCTGTGTGTAATGATGGAAGAAGTATTAAGGAATGTTAGGAAATTACAAAGTGATGAGGAAGGAAAATTATGGTCACTAAGACAAGATGAAAAGAGGACAAAGACAAAAGACGAAAAGAGAGAAGCTGAAACTGAACCTCGTAAAGGCAAAATGTCTTAAGTGAGAGTAGGAACAAAAAATAAATCAAATCTTTTCTGTGGAGAGCCCCATCGGCTCCTCGGAGCTATAACGTGCTGATGTGTATATATTAGTCCGTGGCAACAGTGAATCGAAGGAGATCTAGGCCTACCGGGGACCAGAGCCAGAACCTGGCCCCCCTCAAGAGAGGCACGAGGAGCAATGACCTAAAGACACCTCCGTGTAATTGGAAGCAGTCTTTGTCTGCCATCTATCGGGTCAGGCACCCAGAAAGGTAGGAATTCCAAGACAAACTACTACTGATCAAAAATTTGCAAACCAAAAGCCGAACTAGCAACAGAACTCCCCAATCAAAATCAAGTTGATCAATCAACCAATCAATCAATAACTATGATGTCACCACAAACGCCACCCATCCGTCTGCGCAACCTCCCACTCCCCGGGAGGGGGACAGGGAAGAGGGTCCCAGACCTTCACATCTGCAACTCTCCTCAGTTCACAGGCTGTTGTGAGGGCGAACGTTTGATCGACTCTGGCTCCATCCTTTGAGCAGTGCTGCAGTGCGGTGTTGTTGTTCAGTTTTGGTATCGTGCGAGCCAGGAGTAACACAAGAGTACTGGGGCTGCATGCACCTAGGGCAACCTTCCCTAGGTGCCCTGTAAGTACTGCTCTAGTGGCTTCAGGGTTATCTTCCCTGAGCCGTTCGGAAACTACCTCCGCGTGGTTCTGTTGCTGCTCGGTGATTGCTCGCCCCTGGGGTTCAGCTGGTGTGGTTCTTACTCTGTTTGCCCTTGGGTAGGAGGTAGTTTTGTCGCTGGCTGGGGCGCGAGGTACTGTGCAGCTGTCTAATATACGCATAGCATAGCGACCGGTTCTGTTCACCTGGAGACGTTGTGCTTTTGCGGGGTTTTTCTTTTGTTTTGCCTGGCGGGGTTCTGCCTGGTGTGGCGGCAGGACCACTAGTATGATTTGGTGGCCCTCGACTAGGTCTCCATGCTTGTACACATCGCAGGGGTTCAGCTAGCTTATAGTTTGTTTGCTTGGTAGTTCTGGGATAACCAGTTAGCAGTACCTCACCTGGGCTTCCCTTAGCAGTCAGCCTAATGGCCCTGGAAACCCCCATTGGGGCTCAGTGGTCAGATGGAAGAGACCTCAGTGTCCCACCTCGCCTTGTGCAAGTTTGAAGGTTACTCTGTCCCATTGACTCAGGGTGACATTCACCGTCTTTGCCTCTGCCATAATGTTTGTTGGGTCAACGACACTTTTGACCTGGAGACCTGCGAGTGGTGTTCCTTGCTTGTATTCCAAATCACCCAGTCCAATGAAATTGATATTCAGGTGCAAGCAGCTTCGGCATTACATGCACAGTTTAGGTTGCTGCAAAGCGCAAGGTTGCTTGCTTTTCCAGATGCCCCCCAGCTGCCCTGCTTTTGTTATAGGGGTCTTGACTTGGGGATGTTAGTCACCTTGACTTTGGTTTCAACTGCACCCTCTAGTCCTTCCCCTGCTGTGGTTCATCCTGCTTTCCCCACCTCCCCATGCTCTTGGCTCCCAAACATCTGAGGGTTTCGGAGTCAGGGCAGGGTTTGTCTGGTGGTGAGTCTCGGGTTGCTTCGGGGACTGCTCCTTCCGGATCGGCAGTGGAGGCATTCGAGCCTGTTCCTCCTGCTGAAGCCCTTGGGTTCCAGCCAGTGAGCCCCCATCATCCCGGCTTTTCCGGCGGACTCTGCTTTTTCTCCAGAGGCAAAAGGTTTGGAGAACTGCTCGGCCCCGGGTCCTGATGTGGAGGTTCCCGGGGCTGGGGAGGAGTTGACTTGGGGGCTTGGGCCCCATTTGACTCCACTTCGGTGTTGGAACCCTCGGCGTGGGGCTTGTTGTTATAGAGGAAGGGGTTTCCTATCCCCCCCTCCCTGTACGAGTTTGATATGTGTGCGACTCCTCCTCTGGTTCGGTACCAGGTTTCCTTGGGTTTTTCGGTTCCCTCCTTCCAGAGGTTTTTGGCTTCCTGTATCACATCAAAGCTGGTACAGTACGAAGCCCAAGAAAGCTTGCAGAACGAAGCAGAAGTGACATCCACCCCAAATGCAAGCTGCAGCAGCTCCACCAGCGCCGTATATGACACGACAGTATTTGGCATAAGATGACGGTCCTGAAACAACCAAGAGAGGGAAAGGATAAAACAACCCAATCAGAAATCGAAGACAACCTACAAAGATACAAAAAATGCCGAAAGAACCACCAGGAAATTTTATACTGCCGTCTTGACGAAACTCGCAGGTGGGACACCATCAACAAAGCCACCTGATCACCATACAAGTGGTGATAAACCCGGGTTAAAAATACCAGATACGAGGAGTGGAGGAGATAATCAAACCAGCCATGTACCGGACCAAAGATCGATCTGCTGAAAGAGGCGGATCTGCGGAAGACTCTCAGGTTCGGACATCGAGCAAGAAGCGACTGAAACCAAGGCTGGGCCGGCCACCAAAGAGCCAACAGGACTACTCTCCCCTGGTAAGTCGCCAATCAAGCCAGGATTCGGAGCAACAACTGGACCGGTGGGAAGAGGTACAGGTAACTCCACCTTGACTAGTCCAGCAGAAAGGCATCGACCCCGACGGCCTCGCAGTCTGGGAAGGGCGCCACATACACTGTAAAATGCCTCGACCATGCCGATGCAAAGAGATCCACCTCTGGGCGCCAATACGTCCGGCAGAGCCAACTGAACGAGTCTGCATCGACCGTCCATTCTGTTGATAGGGGAATGAACCGAGACAGGTCGTCCGCTAGGACATTTGACATCCCCCCCTGAACATGAACTGCCAGGAGAGCCAAATCCCAAGAACTCAGCAGATGAGTCACATAAAGCGACCAGCCCCAAAGAGCGAAGGACCACATTGAACCCCCGCAGTTCAGGCAATGAACCACCGGGGAGCAGTCCAAATGGAGCCAGATCATTGCTCCACGAGCGACACGAATCTTCTGAAGCGAATGCCACACCGCCGCAAACTCCCACGCCGTGCTGTGAGCTCAAAGGAAGGATAGACCCCAGCGACCCTGGCCGGCCTGGTGAGCACTTGTCACAAAACCCCAGTCAAGAGATGAGGCATCCGTAAACACATTGAGCGAGGGCTCGGGGAGGCGCCACGGCACAGAACCCCAAAAATCCCACAGAGGAAGCCGGCAATGCAGGAGCCGAAGCAAGGCTCCTGGGATCCGAACCCAGTGAATTCACCCAAAGCGCGGAAGGGACGACCCGGAAGAAACCAGAACAGCCGACGAAGCCAGATCTGACCCGACGGGTAGACCAGCACAGCGAAGTTAAGGCTCCTGCACAGCTGCTCAAAGAACTGATGTGTGACCTGGGTGCCCTCCAAAAACAGTCGTAGGCGGGACCATAGCTGTAACAGCATCGCAGAAGAGAGAGACAAGGAAGCGGTCCGAGAGTCCCACACAAGATCCAGCCAAGTTCAAACTTGAGAGGGAATCAAATGAGACTTTCTCCATTTCACTAAGAACCCGAAACCCAGAGAGCTGGGAAAGAACCAAATCCCTGTCGAGCAGACATGAGGACTGGCTGGGAGCCCACATCAGCCAGTCATTGAGGTAAGCCAGAACCCGAACCCCTAACAGATGCAAACGGGTCACCATGACTCGTGTAAGGCGTCATGGTGAACACGCAAGATGCCAGATTCAAACCAAATGGAAGACAACGAAAGCGGTATGCTTGTCGCTCCACGACAAAACTGAGCCAGTCTCTAAACCCTGGATGAATTGGAACATGCCAATATGCATCCCGGAGGTCCAGAGACACCATCCAGGCACCCGGCACCAAAAGCAGCCGGACCTGAGACAGGGTGGTCATCCGAAAGGAGGAGGAAAAGACCTAGATATTCAGACGACACACGTCCAGTATGATTCACAGATCCGCACAGTCTTATTTCAGAACTGAAAACAGGTGGGAAACCCACCTGAAGGACATTGCCATTTCGACCACACCCAGGCAAACCCGCTCCTGGATGACCCGACAAAACACAGGAGAAGAGGTCTGCCCTGGAGGAGGTAGAGCGACCCAACGCCACAGCAGGCTGGAGAAAACAACCCGAAGTGCCCACGAATCGTGGGACCTGGCGAGAGAAAATAGGGCAAGCCTCCCCTCCATCCTATCGCCCTGTCAATGGGGCGACCCGCTAAAGGGCTGATGACCCCCAGGAAAGCCCAACTGACGCTCAGAGGGTTCACTGCGCTGACCTGACGCCGACGGCTCCACAGGAGGTGCCGGTCCCGAATCTGGCCTCTGGCCCTACTAGCTTATGACGACCAAAGGAACCTCGAGACCTTGCACGACCCTTCCAGGTAGGACCACCATGGCCCCCCAACCCCCCCGGAGAACCAATAAGTCAAACATAGGCCGGCAACTAGACAAAACTGCTTGCAGAAAATGCACCACTGCAGACTCTGCAAACAGCAACGCACAAAGAGGGGATGAAAATCTAAGAGCCAGGTCCCAAGTTGATTCCAAAGAGTGGAGGAGCACTGCCTGTCAGCACGCGAGGTGAAAAGCAAAGAACAGAGACACTGCCTCCCTCAGAATTGGCGCAAACAACTTCAACAAGGCTGCTGAAGTAAACACACCGGACACTGGCCCAGATCCCAGTTCCTGCACATCCTCGACGAGCCAGTCCGAAGACAGCTCCAGCAGAGAAAAGAAATGCAAGACCGAATCCAAATGACGACACCATTGGATGTCGAGTCGCATTTTTTTATGAAATTTACATCGTAACTCGAAATTATCGTAAGTAGGGGCAATTGTAAGTCGAGGTGCCACTGTATTCTTATTATATTATACTGTATTAAGAACATAAATTATTGATTTAGTTATGTTAGTTTAGGTTAGGTTAAGATAGGTTAGGTTAGGTTGGGTTTGGTAAGGTTGGTTAGGTTCGGTCATATATCTACGTTAGTTTTAACTCAAATTTAAAAAAAATTGGCTCATACATAATGAAATGAATAGCTTTATCATTTCATAAGAACAAAATTTGAAAAATAATGAAATTCTGGAAAACTTGACTTATTAGGCAAATTGGGCCTTGCATAGTAGGCCAAGAACTGCGTTCTGGCTACTAGGTACAACATATATATATATATATATATATATATATATATATATATATATATATATATATATATATATATATATATATATATATATGTCGTACCTAGTAGCCAGAACTCACTTTTTGGCCTACTATTCAAGGCCCGATTTGCCTAATAAGCCAAGTTTTCCTGAATTAATATATTTTCTCTAATTTTTTTCTTATGAAATGATAAAGCTACCGATTTCATTATGTATGAGGTCAATTTTTTTTTATTGGAGTTAAAATTAACGTAGATATATGACCGAACCTAACCAACCCTACCTAACCTAACCTAACCTATCTTTATAGGTTAGGTTAGGTTAGGTAGCCGGAAAAGTTAGGTTAGGTTAGGTTAAGTAGGTTAGGTAGTCGAAAAAGCATTTATTCATGAAAACTTGGCTTATTAGGCAAATCGGGCCTTGCATAGTAGGCTGAGAAGTGCGTTCTGGCTACTAGGTACGACATATATATATATATATATATATATATATATATATATATATATATATATATATATATATATATATATATATATATGTTGTACCTAGTAGCCAGAACGCAGTTCTTGGCCTACTATGCAAGGCCCAATTTGCCTAATAAGTCAAGTTTTCCAGAATTTCATTATTTTTCAAATTTTGTTCTTATGAAATGATAAAGCTATTCATTTCATTATGTATGAGCCAATTTTTTATATATATATATATATATATATATATATATGTCGTACCTAGTAGCCAGAACGCACTTCTCAGCCTACTATTCAAGGCCCGATTTGCCTAATAAGCCAAGTTTTCCTGAATTAATATATTTTCTCTAATTATTTTCTTATGAAATGATAAAGCTACCCATTTCATTATGTATGAGGTCAATTTTTTTTTATTGGAGTTAAAATTAACGTAGATATTTGACCGAACCTAACCAACCCTACCTAACCTAACCTAACCTATCTTTATAGGTTAGGTTAGGTTAGGTGGCCGAAAAAGTTAGGTTAGGTTAGGTTAGGTAGGTTAGGTAGTCGAAAAACAATTAATTCATGAAAACTTGGCTTATTAGGCAAATCGGGTCTTGAATAGTAGGCAGAGAAGTGCGTTCTGGCTACTAGGTACGACATATATATATATATATATATATATATATATATATATATATATATGTCGTACCTAGTAGCCAGAACACACTTCTCAGCCTACTATGAAAGGCCCGATTTGCCTAATAAGCCAAGTTTTCATGAATTAATTGTTTTTCGACTACCTAACCTACCTAACCTAACCTAACCTAACTTTTCCGGCTACCTAACCTAACCTAACCTATAAAGATAGGTTAGGTTAGGTTAGGTAGGGTTGGTTAGGTTCAGTCATATATCTACATTAATTTTAACGCCAATAAAAAAAATTAACCTCATACATAATGAAATGGGTAGCTTTATCATTTCATTAGAAGAAAATTAGAGAAAATATATTAATTCAGGAAAACTTGGCTTATTTGGCAAATCGGGCCTTGTATAGTAGGCCGAAAAGTGCATTCTGGCTACTAGGTACGACATATATATATATATATATATATATATGTCGTACCTAGTAGCCAGAACGCACTTCTCGGCCTACTATTCAAGGCCCGATTTGCCTAATAAGCCAAGTTTTCCTGAATTAATATATTTTCTCTGATTTTTTTCTTATGAAATGATAAAGCTACCCATTTCATTATGTATTAGGTCAATTTTTTTTTATTGGAGTTAAAATTAACGTAGATATATGACCAAACCTAACCAACCCTACCTAACCTAACCTAACCTATCTTTATAGGTTAGTTTGGGTTAGGTAGCCGAAAAAGTTAGGTTAGGTTAGGTTAGGTAGGTTAGATAGTCGAAAAACAATTAATTCATGAAAACTTAGCTTATTAGGCAAATCGGGCCTTGCATAGTAGGCTGAGAAGTGAGTTCTGGCTACTATGTACGACATATATATATATATATATATATATATATATATATATATATATATATATATATATATATATATATATATATATATATATATATATATATATATATAAAATTTGTGCCCTTGAAGGGTTAAAAGGTGTGCAGTGCAGGGGTTAAACTGCTTCGTGGGATTCTCTCTGGTATAAATGTTTTTGCCACATTTTTCCATTGCAGGTGCTGTAAGTTGAAGTCTCCAAGCAAGATGATGTTTGGAGCAAGGTTTGTGCGATTTTCTAAGCAGTATTCTATTCTTGTAAGTTGGTCTTTAAACTGCTTGTGATTTGTCTCTGGTAATTTATATACAAGGACGATCACCACATTTAGGGATTTCTGTTTTGATTATCATCACTTCAACCATATCGTTTGTGGTGTTAAGCAGCTCTGCACAGATGAGTGTGTCTTTGATGTACAGGGTGATCACACCCTGTAACCTATGTTTTCTATCACATCTGTAAAGATTGAATTCTGGTATCTATATCTCATTGTCATAATAGTCCTTTGTGTAAGTTTTAGTGAAAGCTGCAAGCATTGCATTTGTCTCATTTAGGATGGACCAACACTAGGATGGACTGAAATGTCGTCGGTTCTTTTACTTCTGATGTGTGGTTTGGTCATCAAGGTGGTGGATGCCAAAACCATCATTAATTTAAAAGCATCATATGACAAAAAGTTCTGGGAAGATGGGACACCACAAGTGTAGCTCTCATTCTGTAACTAAGATAATTACAAGATCAAATTGTTTTAGACATAATGGGAACAAGTGAGGAAATATACCACTACTAGTACATTATTGAACTAGGACGTCCTAGAACATGCTTAGCACACACACCTAAATCCTGACACAATGTACTTAAAAACTGCAAAAGTAATGCATAAAAATCATGAGGAGAATTACCCCTGCTTACAGGCAAGGAAAACCCAGAGAAATGCTATTGTAGCATAAACCCACTGCACAAATGAGATGCAAAGTTTCCAAGGTTAATAAAAGCTGCATAACCTGCAGCCAAGATATATCAGGATTGAAAGTGAGAAGGTTCAGGTGGCTGGTTTTGTTATGATCATAGTATTATCACCACGTGTTAGTTTTAATAATCAAGTGGATGATTAGGTACTTAATGAGGAAACTTTGGCAATTTTTGTGTTGCCAAGAACAGGCTTTATGGTTTATATTTGGCATTTATCAATCAAAATTCTTAATTAGATTGGGAATAATCCAGTCTCTCTCTCTCTCTAGTACAGTACCAGTATGATCTGGTGGGGATGGTCTGGAAAGTTTGTCATCTCGCTTGTACAGAGTATTGACTTACCCTTACTGGTAGATCCTAATTAAAGGTGTGTAGCATCTTGCCTAAGGAAGTAACTGAATAGGATAGCCCAGAAAATCCAGTTTTTACACAACAAAGAACAAATATCACAAAGTGAAAAAAATATACAAAATTGTTTAAAAATTATAAATATGTACCATCTTTCATTAAGATTTGTTAGTGTTGCATTTAAATTATAAAAGAAATAAAGAGAGAGAGAGAGAGAGAGAGAGAGAGAGAGAGAGAGAGAGAGAGAGAGAGAGAGAGAGAGAGAGAGAGAGAGAGAGAGAGAGAGAGAGAGAGAGAGGGAGAGAGAGAGAGAGAGGGACAGACAGACAGACAGACAGACAGACAGACAGACAGACAGACAGACAGACAGACAGACAGAGAGACAGACAGAGAGACAGAGAATGGGGGGAATGAGGGAGGTAGTGTAGAGAACTTTGTTTCACTTATCTGAAAGGACAACTACTTCGCTGTTCATTGTCCACATCTTCTCTTACCATTAAACATATTAATCATAAATTTCAGTATTGTATATAGCAATATTGTAATGAAAAGTAAAAGGATAATATAATAAAGAACTTTGACACAAGTCATTTGTAACCTGGCATAAGAAAGGAGACTTCAGAGTTTGGAATTCCATGATTCAAAGTACTTTGATATACAGCCTTCAGTTCTAACTGTCAGTTAAATTGTATAATTATTATTTATATGTCTAAACTCCATGCTATAATCTACAATATCATCTATGCATAACCGAAGGCTAACTACCAAATTTGAGAATAAACTAAAAAGCATGTTTAACGAGCTTTACTAATGGGCTTGCACTAACAGCTTAATATAAACTGGACAAGCACAAAGCATAGTAACCTTATAGTTACACACTAGATCAGTTTAAAAACATGCATATGCTTATAATATTACCATGATGCAATAAGCTACAGCTTTGATAATTTTAGTCCTATCATCATAATAAATAAAAATATTTAGTAACATCTGCAAAATAATATATTTTCCATCACTAGGTTCATCAATATCTGTTACTGTTTTTCATCATCCCTCATAACAGGAAAGTAATGTTATTAGCATTCAGCATTTCATGTGGAAAAGGTGGAAACATATATTACCTTGAAAAAAGAAAGCATTTGTAGGCAGAGCATAAGTTGCCCTTATATGTTAGAATATGTAAAAATTAGACAGAAGGTAGAAGAGCAAGGCTGGCATTATCAAAAGTGTACCAAGGTGTTTTATTCTAGAACTACAGGATGAGGCGGAGTACAGTACATTACACATAGTACAAGACAACAGACACTTAAATAAAAGGAAGATTATTAAATGACAGAACAAACCCAATCCGGTGGGTTCTCTTGCTGTAGTATTTGTAGTTGAGACCAAAGGTGGGAATGAAGCATGAAAAAGAAAATGGTATGGAAAAGTCTTATAAGATGGAATGAAGTGGAGTTACAGGGTGGAACAGGGAAAAGCTTGGCAAGCATTTCATCCCGTCCTGATGGTTTAGCCGATACAAAAATAAATTGAAGGATGGATATGTTTGTCACAATTGGTTATATATATTTTCAAACTTTACATACATGCCTTGAAATATCAGAGTTCAGTGTTTTCTTATACTTTATTAAAAAAAGTAATGTAAAGGGTTTAGCTATTAATAAAATATATGTACTTTGTATATCATTTCAGCAACCTAGCTGACAGACTTAAAGAAAAATCCTGAAGAATAACACACTACAATTGTGAAAAATTATTATAACATATGATTAATACTTAAAACTAAATTATATAACTACAAATTTGTATTAATATACACAAGCTTACACACATCACAATCATTACAAGTGCACACTTTTTCCTCCAAAGGATGAAATTATTTTCAAACACTTTTGTCACAAGAACCCAGAATCATCCCCCACACCATAACATTAAGGCCAAGTTTCATCAACAGCAAGAGTAAGCTAAAACTTATTTTGGCTGCATAAATTTCTACTTGCCAGAATTACAATTTTGATCTAAATTTTACACAATTTTATAGATCAGAAAATGTTGTGAGAGTATCCAATGAAGAGCCAAATTCACATTTCTGATGACAATGCTAAGAGATCAGTATTATTAAATGAGATCAAGAGATCAATAATATTAAATGATGGTACTATTATGTAATAAAAACCTAAAATCCTATTTTATTTACAAGTGAAAAAGAATTTTACTTTATGGCATACCTTTTGTGTAAACTGGAAACATACTCAATTATGGGTATAACTATTACTCCTATAGTGCCAAATTAAAAAGTAGGCAGAATGAAAAGTAAAAGTTCTATCCAATTGTTGTTGTTGACTTGCTTTTGTTTTGAAACATTAGCCTTATCTATCCAGGTTTTTTACTCACTTTAACTTATTTTTTTTCTTGGGTATTTATTGTTGTTGTTGTTTTAGATTCAACTACTCAGAATAAAAAGTTCCAAGTAGCATGGGCTATGGTGAGCCCGTAATGGACTAACCTGGCACAGGAGTGGCACTGTAACTGCTTGGGTATTTTTTTCAATTCTTTACACATTCATGTTACATGGTACACCACTCAAAGTCCTCAACCTGTCTTACAATACTGGTATAAACAGAAGCTAGTGTGACGTCAATGTTGTCTTCCTTGGTGACCGGATTGTGTTTATCTTACCTCACCAGGGTTCTCTTCACTTAGTGTTCAGGCTTTCACATTTATAAGCTGAATCCTCTCAAGTCATCTTGCTTATGGACATTTCTGAGCCATCTCGGCACTGGGTTTATGTGTGTTTCTCTTCCCATGGGGTAGTCTGTTGACAAGTGGTTTCTGTTCCAAACTGTGTACCTAAAAGGCTATCATGCACAGCATATTGACCTAAAGGGTATTCTGAGGTGCACATGTGACTGCCCATGTCACTGGCAACACACTCCTTCCCTGATTGTAAGGCTTTAACCCTTAAACCGCTAAGGGCTTATTGGCCTGCAACACTGCCAGGTGCAAAAAAAGAAAAAAAATACAAATATTTTTTTTGTCTTATAAAAGTGTTCATTTGTGTTCCCTGATCACAAAAAATGAATAAAAAAATCATAGGTGATATATTTTGGCCGCAATAGGGTTGGAAAGTATGGCAAAATTAGGGTGTTGACAAAGCAATCATCAGAGGCGGTCTGCTCCACTTGAGCTGTCAGGCGGGAGTTGCACAAAGATATTATTATCTAATTATTTCAATGTCTGATTGATTTTTTTCTAATTTTTTTGCAGTAATATTAATCAATAGTGTGTAGTGTGCTGTATTTATATAGTAAAATGTGTGAATCACCGATAAACTTAAAGTATTGTGTGCATATTAATGATTCAACTATTATGTTCATAAAACAGTAAACAAATAGTTTTGCTGTTATTACACTATATACACAGGTCATATATAAGTATCTGCATGTTTTGTTCACCATAACAAACCACTAAGTTAGTATGGTGAGTCAAAAAGCAGCGAGGAGGGGCCGCCACACCAGCCAGCCACTTGCCACCACTCCCTCCATTAACAATACCTCATTCGCCAACATTCTCTTCCCATCATACTGTTTTTGCTTTTATTCATTATATACAAATGTTATATATAAGTATCTACATGTTTTGTTCACCACAACTGTACAACTAACCTGGTATGTGAGTTCAGGCAACAAGAGACATTCGCTACACACACAGTCATCTGATGGCTGCCTCCCTCACTGGTTCAAGGCCAGACGCACTAACATTTCTCCCCCAACAATACTGTTTGTGGTGTTATTATACTATATACACACACATTATATATAAGTATCTACATGTTTTATTCACCATAACTGTACACCTAAGCTGGTATGGTACCCAAAGAGCATAGTGGCCATCCTCTACACAGCATGACAAGTCATGCAAACGATGCCACCTCTGTCACCCGAATGGCTCCTCCCAACATAATCCTTTTGCTGTCATTACACTAATACACACATTATATATAAATACAGTGGAACCTCTATTAACGAGTTTAATCCGTTCTGGCACCGAGCTCGTTATCTGGAAAACTCGTCTTAAGAAACAAATTTCCCCATTTAAAATAAAGGAAATAAATTTAATCCATTCCACTCCCAAAAACATCCATACTTGTATGACATTTTTTTATGTAAATATAATGCTGCACATGTAATTATAAATGTTTTTGTTGTACTGTTTTCATGTTTACTTTACCTTATGAAGAGTCGTTGCTGGCTTGAAGGAGATGATGGGGAGGTGGGAAGGAGGAGAGGGGTTATGGTTTGGAAGGAGAATCCACCTCTGAATCAGGTGGGCTCTCTCTTCTTGGGAATTTCACCCCACTGGGACCGGGTTGTGGTTCACTATCACTGGCTCTTCTTTTCTCTACTTTTGCAAAGAACGTATCTATTGACAATTGATTTTGTCTTTGTTTTAAGATGTTCCTAAAACAAGACAGCAAATTGTCATTAAACATGTTCACATACCAGGTTGTTACTGTTTTATCAGGGCAGTTTTTCCAAGAATGTGGTCACCTTTTCAAACATTCCCAACACTTCCCTGATCTCACTGGAAGAAGCAGCATCCTCCCTTACCTCCTCATCCCCTTACTAATGGTGCAAATTGTTGATGAGGCCCTGCCATACTCCCTTATGAGATCAGTCACACAGACACCACGCTCATGCTTTGCTATAATTTCCTTCTTTAAATCCACAGTAATTGTGTCTTTCTTCATCTTGACAACACTATCTTTAGCAAGCAGCTTCTTTGGTGACATCGTGCATTATAAATTATAGTCACAAAACTACAAAAAACTAAGAAAAGTACAAATAAATGCAGAGGGATGCTTGTCGTGCACGATACAACAACAACACTGGCATCGGAGGCATCCGAGAATTTGCGAGAACCCGTGAGACGCTAGGAAGCACCATGTGGTTTTGCTCGTTAATAGAGGTGAAGCTCGTCAATAGAGACAAATTTGCTGCGAGTGGTTTGCTCGTTACTAGAAATGCTCATAAATAGAGCTGCTCGTTAATCGAGGTGCCACTGTATCTACATTTGTGTTCACCATAGAGAACTACTGAGCTGGTATGATGAATGCAGACAGTAACAGGTGGAAACACAGTGTCAGCAGACGAAGCTATCTCCCTCCCTCAGCATTACTTCTCCCACCATACATCACAGTGCTAATTATCATAACAATCCTGTTATTATCAGAATCCTGGTCATTTTTATCACGGGGAGTTTTCTGTAATACTATCATCGCTAAATAATATCAGTTACATAAATATTTGGACATTTTTAGGCGATGTTGTGGATTGCCTAAAAATGTTTTTTTTAATTACATCTGTTTATAAGAGCCCTGAGGAAGCTGATGTGAACCCCGTGTAGATGTGGGACTTTTAAATCTTGTACTGTACACCCACATATCATATGATGTGGTGTGCAATTCTGCGGCAGTTACCGACTACATCATATGATGTGTGGCACAGTTTAAGGGTTAAACATTGTAAAAATGAGTTCTCTGGTCACATAAAAACAACAACAAAAATTATGAGGCGATCAATTAAATTATGTGATATGGTTTCATTGGCTATGGTAAAGCAAGGGAATTTCAAAGTGATATCACAATTCAGGAACATTTATGGAGCAATTGCCCAGTAATTACATAAGTGTAATTACATAAGTGTAATTACCTAAGTGTAGTTGCAGGATGAGAGCTACACTCATAGTGTCCCGTCTTCCAAACATGTGGTCCACAGGTAACAGTTTTCTATCCAGAACCACCCCAAGATCCCTTTCTTTGTGAAAATTCTTTAAAGATTTCTCACATAATTTATAGGTTGTGTGAGGTCTATGTTCTCCAGTTCCACATTCCATAACATGGCATTTATTCACATTAAATTCCATTTGCCAACTGGTGCTCCATTTACTTATTTTGTCCAGGTCTTCTTGAAGGGCATAACAATCATCTAGGTTTCTTATCTTCCCTCTTATCTTAGCATCATCGGCAAACATGTTCATATAATTCTGCATTCCATCTGGTAAATCATTTATGTAGACAATGAACATTACCAGTGCAAAAACTGAACTCTGTGGTACTCCACTTGTGACATTCCTCCATTCCGATACATTGCCTCTGATTATGGCCCTGATTTTTCTATCAGTTAGGAAATTTTTCATCCATGTCAGAAGCTTACCTGTCACTCCTCCAATATGTTCCAGTTTCCAGAACAACTTCTTATGTGGAACTCTGTCAAAGGCCTTTTTTAGGTCCATATAGATGCAGTCAACCCAACCATCTCTTTCCTATAAAATCTCTGTGGCTCGATCATAGAAACAGTAAATTCGATACACAGGATCTTCCAAATCGAAAACCATACTGTCTAATATTATATCATTTCTCCAGGCATTCTATCCATTTAGTTTTTATTATTTTTTCCAAAATTTTGGAAATATATTCCACTTGTCAATGATTCAGGTCTATAATTGAGGGGGTCTTCCCTGCTGCCACTTTTGTTGATTGGAACAATGTTAGCCTTTTTCCACACATTAGCTACAACTCCTTTACACAGGGATGCCTGAAAAATCAGTTTAAGTGGAATGCTAAGCTCAGGGGCACATTCTCTCAGAACCCATGGTGAAACTCCATCTGGACCAACTGCTTTGTTCTTACTTAACTCCTTGAGCATTTTTTCCACTTCATCTCTAGACACCTCTATGTGCTCTATGTTGTTCTCTGGAAGTCTTATTGTGTCTGGTTCCCTTTAGATTTCATTTTGTACATACACACTTTGGAACTTTTCGTTTAATGTTTCACACATTTCTTTTTCATTTTCCGTAAATCTATTTCCCATTTTCAACCTCTGAATACTATCCTTTACCTGCAATTTGTTGTTTATGAATTTATAGAATAGACCTGGTTCTGTTTTACATTTGTCCGCAATCCCTTTTTCAAAATTTCTTTCTGCATCTTACCTCACTGCCATGTAGTTGTTTCTCGCATCTTTGTATCCCTGGAATGTTTGGAGTTTGGCCTCTCCCTATATTGATTCCATTTTTGTGTCTTTTGGTCTCTGGCCCTCTCGCAATTTCTGTTGAACCAATCGTCTTTTCTAGTTCTGCATCTCTGCTTTGGTATAAATTTTTTGTGGTATAAATTTTTTATCATATATTTCACAAAACTTGACATACATCTCATTTACCTCATGTCCTACCAGCAAGTCTTTCCAGTCAAATTCCTTAAAAAATGTCTGAGTTCCCCATAATGATCTCTCCTGAAATCAGGCTTTTCAACTGCTTCATCCTCATTTTCTTCCAGATTATAACACATTGCATACTTTATTCCCAAAAAGACATGGTTACTTTTACCCAAGGGAGGGAGGTACTGAATGTCAAATATCTCTTCCTCTTTCCTGGTAAATATCAAATCCAGCATGGAGAGAACATCCCCTTCCCTCATCCTCGTAGCTTGTTTAACATGTTGAAACATGAATGTTTCCAGGTTGAGGTTTACGAATCTTAAAGTCCAAAAATCCTCCGTTCTAGCTTCATATGCTTCCTAGTCTATGGATTTCAAGTTGAAGTCGCCGACTACCAACAGTCTTGATCTATCTTTATCAGCTCATGCTATAATTTCTCTCATTATTGTTAAAAGATCCTCTTGTTTATTATCTAGCTCCTCCTTTGTCCATGTGTTGCTTGGCGGTGGACTATATGCATTTATGATCGTTAATTTATCATCCTGATTGCAAATCTCTAGTGCTATTATGTCAACTTCTCATGGATTGGCAATTATTATTTTGTTTACCTTTAGGTGTTCTTTCACCAGCACAGCAACGCCACTGCCTTTCCTAATTTTTCTGTCTCGTCGCTAAACTGAGTAGCCTCTTGCGAATATGACCACATTTAAAATATCGTCTTCAAGTTTTGTCTCCGTGAGTGCAACAATGTCAGGTGTCTGCAGCTGTATTACATCACTTAACTCCAGTATCTTTGATCTCACTCCATCTATGTTGGTGTATGCAATTGTCAGGAACTTGTTCCCCCTCTTCTTATTCTTCACTCCCCTTCTCTCTAATGATTTTATTGGTTTGCCTTTATGTACCACTTTACTTGTCTGTCTATCCTTATCACTTTGTAAAAAAAGAATTGATTTCTTTTTCATTCCTGCTCTCATTTAAACGTTTTGCCTTGGCGTGGTTCAGTTTCAGCTTCTCTCTGTCTTCTTTTGAAAGATCTCGTCTTAATGACCATACTTTCCCTACCTCATCACTTTGTAATTTTCTAACATTCCTTAGTACTTGGTGATTACCTTGTGCTAGGTGTGGCATGTGAGATGCTGCTGAGATATTTTTACATAGTTCAGTGTCACTGATTTTTTTTTTTTTGTAATAATATTATTTAACAACTTATCATATGAGAGATTTATACAGTGGATCCTCACTCTAACAAACCCTGCTCTACCAAATTCCTGGATAGTGTGAATAAATTTTATTTAGTGCTAAATGTTCAGTGAAACATACAAATGTTCGATTAAGATATAGGCACCATACAACCGCTGCATATCTTCAGTATTTCACCATCCATGTATTTAAAAGCAATTCTGAAATTGGAAAGTGTAGCATAGGTTCCTTGCACGGTGTTCTTTATGTGGTCCTCAGGTGATAGTTTTCTATCTAGAACCCACTCCTAGATCTCTTTCTTTATCAGAATTCTTTAAAGATTTTTCACATAATTTAAAGGTTATGAGGGGTCTATGTTCTCTTATTCCACATTCCATAACATTGCATTTATTCACATTAAATTCCATTTGCCAAGTGGTGCTCCGTACATTTATTTTGTCCAGGTCTTATTGAAGGGCATGACAAGCACCTAAGTTTCTTATCTTCCATAGTATCTTAGCATCATCAGCAAACATGTTCATATAATTCTGTATTCTATCTGGAAGATCGTTTATGTCAAGGGTTAACGACTACACTGCACCAAACAACAAATGCTGTTCACCCATTACTGCGCCAACCGACAAAAGTATTTTTTATTTTTTAGTACATGGTCGAAACGCGCTTGCGGTAGGTTGGGTATGAAATGAACTCTTGGAACCTCCAGTGAGAGGCAGCTATCTTTGCAAAAGTTCCCAGAATGTCTTAGGGCTGCTGGCTGGGTTAGTACTGAGTAAGCAACCATGGGTGGCGCACGCGCCTCTGGCTCCTAAACACCTTCCGATGCAGTGTTGATAGATCGCTCTCTGTCAGTGAAATTCAGACTTTATTGCTTGAAAAACATAAGGGTCATGATTCTGATGAAGCTAGGTGCAATAATGACCTAACACAAAGGTCGGATGCAAGTGATACAGCACCTATGAGGATGATACAGCGAGCGTATCCAATTGTAGCTCTGAGCGCTACCCTTGCCCACCTATGCCATCTCCAACTTATATTGATGATACATAGATGAATCGTTTTCTGGGTTCAGTGATGATGCATCTGATACAAGTAGCATAGATGAACAGTGTTAGCAGCTTCCATGGTGGTGTTTTCCATAGATATTTTCAAGAATAGCTGAATCTCTTCCAGAATGGCTGAATCTCTTCCAGATTGACTGACACTTTCCGAGAACGACTGAATCTCTTCCAGACTGACTGGCATTCTTCGAGAATGACTGAATCTCTTCCAATTAGGGACCTTACAAAGCGATCTTTTCAAGACTACCTTATGCTTTACAAGCTTGGCTACATACCACCTACAAGTACTAAAGCCAAGGGTGTACGTGAAAGAAACAGAAAGCAAAAATCTATCTGTACCTGATGCAACGAGAGCGAAGTTGCGCTGTGTACCATGGACTACTTCGTTGATTATTACTCACTTCTGAAGTACTGAGTGTGTAATACATTGTGTTACTGTATAAATAGTGTGTGTGAAACTGTACATATTGTAATTTTAGTGAATTTTTAACAAGTAATATTGTTACAATAAACATTTATTGTGGACACATTACTGACACATGTATCACAGTTCCCTGGAATATTATGAACGTTCCATTGTATACATATTGTAAAGAACACAAATATGTATCATATACGATAAAAAAACTAATAAAACCACATGGGAAATACATAGAACAAATAATTGAAAATATATTTGTGGCAACACCCGGTGCTTGAATGGCCCACAGACCGCCACTGGGAGTTTCACGCACAGGCGACCAGCCCATGATGATGTCACAGGGCACCTTGTCCATGTCCCCACAGCCAAAGTAAGGGGAATTTGTTTTTTGTTTTTCTTTTTACACAGACATTCAGGGAAGGGGAATTTATCATTTTACAAACAAAAAATTAATTTTTTGGGCAACACTTGATTTCATGCGCACAAGGGGAATGTCACAACAAACTCGGCGCATCACAGTGGTTAAAGATGCAATCCTGTTACTTATTGCTCCTGAAGGTCTGAAGTATGGAGCAAATTCATTAACTATTTTTTCTATGGTCCAAATAATTCCTGCATTCTGTTTGCTTAATGAAAACCACTACTGATTTATTTTATCTATTCCAAGGTAGTTAATTAGAAATATTAACATTTTATATTGGATTGTGATTTAATACATGTATTTGCCTACAAATACCTGTACTATTTGCTAAGGTAATACTCAGTAATAATGTCTCAGGTCATGTGAAATCCAGCACATAATGTTTCTGCTGATGTATTTGTGCAATTAATACAATTCTTGCCAAAAATAAATGTTTTGGACTCTTATTTCAGAAATGTCTAAATACTGTAATGTTTAAAAATATAGGGTAATTATATGATCAAAAAAATTAAAGAAACAAAGAATATAACTAAATGTGTAGCCTAATAATGTAAATAATGAATGTAAGAAATTTATTTTACATTCAGCAATGTTGTGCTTATATTAGGAAATGGAAATGGGTCACAAGTATTAAACTGAAAGTCATGTACACATTCTAAATCTAAAATAATTAAAGTGAAAAATATAGAAGTATAAAATGTCATGGCATAAGTACTCTGGCTATAACAAATTTAAAAATGAAAATCCTAGGTAAGCATAAAAAAATAAAAATTCTGATTTTCTAGTACAGAAAATATACTAGTCTGAATTCCATAATATTTTCTTGTGGTCTGTTAACCCTTTAACTGCGCAACGTGCCTGCAGGACCAGGCTTCGGGTGCGCAACGCGCCTCCGGGTGTTTTTATTTTTCACATACCATTCAAAACTCCCGCAGATACATGGGGGTTCACATCAGCTTCCTCAGGGCTCTTGTAAACAGATTCCATCTTTAAAAAAATCATGGTCCACATTGCCAGGTGTCAGAGCCTTAGTAGTGAGTGAGCAACCAAGGCTGGCGCTCGCAGCATGAGCGCACAGCTTTGCTGTTCAGCATGTGACCACAGCATCGCCTAATAATGTCAAAATATATATATAACCTGTATTATTTAGCCATGATAGTATTATAGAAGAGCCAGAGTGAGATAATGACTGGTACAATGTTCAAATATCAGTGATTCAATGCTGTTCACGATGCTCACAGCGATAGCCACAGCACCACAGCATTATTTTGTCCATCTAGGAATCTTCAAACGACTTCTTAGGTTCCTTTTCAAAATAAACTTGTGGTCAATTATTCATTTACAGAAATTAGTGACCAGGATTGTGGTTATAATTAGCATTGTGCGTAGTATTGTGGAAGGAGGAATTTTGGTGAGGAAGGGAGAGAATTGAGGTAACCTCACTGTGTGGCAGCCACTTTTGTTTTGCTCACCATACTAGCTTCGTGGTTCGCTATGGGGAACACACATGTACATGGGTATATACAGTGTGTGTGTGTGTATATAGTGTAATAACAGCAACAGCAGTATGTTGAGAGGAGCTAAGAACATAAGAACAAAGGTAACTGCAGAAGGCCTATTGGCCCATACGAGGCATCTCCTATTTATAACCACCCAATCCCACTCATATACATGTCCAATCCACGCTTGAAATAATCAAGGGACCCCACCTCCACCACGTTACGTGGCAATTGGTTCCACAAATCAACAACCCTGTTACTGAACCAGTAGTTACCCAAGTCTTTCCTAAATCTAAACTTATCCAATTTAAACCCATTGTTTCGTGTTCTGTCTGGTCCATACGAGGCAGCTCCTATTAGTCCATACGAGGCAGCTGCTATTGGCCCATACGAGGCAGCTGCTATTGGCCCATATGAGGCAGCTGCTATTGGCTCATACGAGGCAGCTGCTATTGGCCCATACAAGCTATTTTGGTGAGGGAGGTAACGTCATAATCATAGCGTCGTCTGCTGTCTGTTGTGTGATTTCTCATGCAGTGTATGGTGTCCACTGTACTGTTTGGACACAATACCGGCTTACTTGCATATTTCTAGTAAATAAAACATGTAGATAAGTATATATAACATGTGTAAATAGTGTAATAAAAACAATAACAGTATGGTGGGAGGAGCAATGTTGGCGAGTAAGATGTTGGAGTGAGGGAGGGCCTGTGTGGGTGTGGCTGCTCACACTCACGATATTCTGAATGTGTTGATGGTAAATGTATATAGTGTGTGACAGTGTATAGTGTGTACATATGTTTTAAATATACATAAATGAACATGAAACATTGGTGTGAATAACTGTATGATGGGAGGGTCAAAGTTGGCAAATACAATGCTGGAGAAGTGAGGGAGGGCTGGCTGGGTGTGACAGCTCACACTTCGTGGTGTTCTGAATGCGTTGATGGTGAATGTATATAATGTGACAGTGTATAGTCTGTAAATAGATTGTATATATACATAAATTAGCATGATACATGGTAAATATGTGCAACATATGTGTACACAAGTGTCATGCACGTAACAGTGTCCTTGGACAGTACGGATGTTTTACTGCCATAATATGGTGTATGTGTTCATTATACATAGGATTAGCACATAAAAACAAATAAAATGTATTTGAAACTGTGCCCAAAAAATGAACAAAAATATATTCAGGGCAACTCGTGCGTCCCGCCGGCCCCGGGAGCTTACGACACGGGTGCACGGGGAATGATGACGTCACACGTCACCTTACGGACCCCATAGCAGCCAAAGTAAGTACAATTTCGAAATTCCGTTGCTATACCCATATACAGGGAGGGGTTTCTGACACTTTCAGAACTAAAAAGAATTGTTTCCCGAGAATTTATTTCTTGCACACTAGGGGGTGTCATATTTATAGGTCACGCAGTTAAAGGGTTAATGGCTGTAAACAATTTAGTAACTGTAACAACAATACACATGGTTATTACTTATTAATATCAACAGAAAAATTATTGTTATAGATTATTTTGTCTACCTGTTGCTCTGCAAGCTGCTAATTTTTACAACAGGATAACTGGATATTTTTATCTAAATCTGACAAATCCAAAATCTGACAAAATGAATGATATCTTCTTAGCCACTGCACTGCTTACCTGATTTTGGCAAAACTTTTTAGTGCAGTTGTCAAGGACATATTTTTGTTGTTTTTATAAATGTTTAGGTAACGTTATTGTAAAAATGTTTCCAAACTTAATTATTTCCATTTCAAAACATAAAGAGTAATGAAAATATTAAAAAACATTAAAATATAACCTAATTAAAAAACAAATAGCACAACTCTCAGAGCACCTAAAGGAGCTTTGTGCAGTGCAGTGGTTTATTAAATTGAACTACTGTATATTGCTTTCTGATATACATACTTTAAAATAATCACATCATTCAAAATATTCAGGAAATTTTGTCAGATGTCCAATTACTTTTGTATGTTGCAAGAACAGTAGCTTTTGCTAACATTATTTAAGCAAATTGGTGAAAATATAAAGATATGATAACTGTGATATATTTCTAAGAAAGACTTTAAACATGGAAACTTTATATATATATATATATATATATATATATATATATATATATATATATATATATATATATATATATATATATATATGCAAACAAGCCTGAATGGTCCCCAGGACTATATACAACTGAAAACTCACACCCCAGAAGTGACTCGAACCCATACTGCCAGGAGCAACGCAACTGGTATGTACAGGACACCTTAATCAGCAATCACTTCCTTATGTCCGGTCGTGATGGTCAAGCGAATTAAGGCGTCCTGTACATACCAGTTGCGTTGCTCCTGGCAGTATGGGTTCGAGTCACTTCTGGGTTGTGAGTTTTCAGTTAGTTATATATATATATATATATATATATATATATATACCTGTATATATATATATATATATATATATACAGTATATATATATATATATATATATTATATATATATATATATATATATATATATATATATATATATATATATATATATATATATATATATATATATATATATATATATATATATATATATATATATATATTTATATATATATCACAATATACATGAAAACAAAAATGTTTTCCAGAATATACTACAGTTATATCAAAATAACTTCGGAAATTATTAAAGTTTTGCTGTATGCAAGACATATTGTATAATTGGGCCTATTAATATTACAGAGATCATCAGATCTAAAGAGCAAGGAAAGTGTTTTGCAAACTTACTTATTAGGAGTCTGAAAAATTGAAAGACTCACTTTCAAAGTGTAAGATTTTACTATTTATCTTATCTGACATATTTCATGCAGCAAGCACATATGGATTTCATAAAATATAATGACTATAACTGCAAGAATGTGTGCAGTACACAAAATAATTCTAGCAAAACATAAAAAACACTTAAAATAATAACTGATAAAATACAGTATTCAAATAACTCACATTAAAGTGAGTCTATCATTCCATGTGGCAATTGCCTAATTATAGTTATGAAAAACTTTAATACTGAAATAGTATTGTCTAACACTAAATGAAATAATGTACAGTATATTACTGTTTATAAAATTTGGTTGTGGGGGGAAACTCTGGGGTAAGAAAACAAAAGAAAGTCAATAATATAATGAGATTAGCACTACTTTTAAGACTAGAAGGAATAGAGTAACAGTAAAATAGCAGGATACAACAATGACTACAATACACTGATAACATCTCTGTGGCTTTCATGCCGATGCAGAAACTTGAGCCGAGGCAATATGATTTGTATGGAGAAATATGCAAGAGAGACCAAAGTCTGGCATTGTGTTTATTTCATGCAGCCATCTCTTCAAATTTAAACACATTCAGTCATCACTGTCATGCGTGTTTCCATTAACTGTTACAGTTACATTTTTAAGCAATGAATAATAAGTGTCCTACTGCAATACTACATGTAATAAAACAATGGCAATGAGGACAGCAAATATTCATATTCATTATTTCATAAATGTGTAATTTGAGATTAAAGCACAGTTTAAACGCATCTTCTGTACTTAGTAATTCCTTGTATTCAACATTGCTTCCTGTCATATGCCTATTGGGACTACATTACAGGAAAACAGTACCAAGATGAGTTTTTTTGTATGGGCTGACAATGATCAAAGACATTTTAACTAATATATACTAATAATTGAGATAATTTACATAATAAATAAATAAATAAATAAATAACATGGACCTTTACACTATTGTATACAGGATGATATTACGCTAACTACTTTTACGTCAAAGCTGCCAGAAAATTTATGTGATTTTTCTAATATACCTGTACATTGATATTATAATACTTACTGCTAATAAATATCTCTAGTGCTTAACTTTCAAATGTCTGTTATTACTAAATTATAAAACAAGGACTATAATCATAAATATTAGTCTACATGAATAACCAAAAAATATAAAAGCTCTATCAATACTCGTGAACATTTTATGACAATGACCATATAATGCCTAAACTGGTGACCTCAAGAAAATGTTCTAATAATCAAGTTATATAAAGTAACACTTTAATCTGGGTTTGCCACAGTAGAAGGTCCCCAGAGTGTGTAATAATTCTTAAACAGGTGCTGGTTTTGTTTTGTCTAATTAAAGTTAATTTAGCATACAATTTTTTTTATATGGAATATACTTATACAGGTAAAGCTATTAAGCTCAACTTTCATTATAAATTCAGATGAAACAACCAGAATAATAAGATAACTGCAATAAGTTTCAATTTAAATTTGTGGCACTAATAAGAATTCATTCCATACTCCAAAATTCATTAAAATAATAAATACAAGTCAAGCTTTGAGTTTACAGTATATGAAAAGCTCTTTCCTAAGCAGAACATTTAGTTACCTCCTTAAGTAAGGTCCTACTAGTCCCATCAACAGGGGCATGTCAACAATCACACTGGAGCAACAGGAATCTTTTGAAATATCCTTGCCCAGTCATACTGGTGCAACAGAAACACTGGAGAATACTTAATCTATCCTAGAATGACCTCTGAATTTCATGACGAATGAAGTTAAATATTTTTCTAGGCGACCCTTTGTTGACACATTCACTACCAGACCTCTGGACTTGCACAAGCCTACCAGATAACAAGTCTAGAATCTGGTTCACTCATTGAGGCAAAGGCAGCTTAAGGATTAGAGAGCAACCCAAAAGTGAGAAAAATGACACAGAAAGTACAGGCAAAGCAAACAAACAAATAATCTTAATAGAAATCGAAAAGAAAAATTGCAAACAACAGTTTGCCATAGTTAAGCAACCATTGCACCAACTTGCATGCTTGTCACCAGGTGGCAGCCCATGTCACCTGGAGGTCCAACCAGCCGACACCCCTCACTTACCTGCCACTCAGTACCCCATGAGAAAGAAGGGAATAGTATTTTATTACATGTGATGGTTGATTTCTGGGCAGGCCCTTCCCAGTAACTCCCCAATGCTTGCTTACAATAGTGCCTTGGAGAGGAAATCGGTTTGCTGAAAGGGAACATAATTAAAAAAAAAAACACCATACAAGTGTGGTGAGGAACCAGGACATCCAAGAGATAACAAGAAGTCAACACCTATTTGGACTATTAGAATCTCTGAGGCCAGCTTGCTTACAATAGTGCATCGGAGAGGAAACTGGTTTGGTGAGAGGGAACAGAATTAAAAGAACAAAACACCATACAGGTGTGGTGAGCAATGGACATCTTAACAGTGAATGCAATAATGGCAATATATTTGCACAAACTGTGAGTACAGGAATAAATATCAGGCTCACTGAAAAACCATCCAATGGATGACCAGAGAGCACCAGTCCTTAGAGCAAAGGAACAGGAACTGAGGACTTATAAAGAGAGCCATGCACAAGTACCACACATGTAAGTGCTTCAGAGAGGCACCTCCAACCAATAGAAATGAGGTACCAGTGACCTTTATCTCTTTCTGAAAAGTGGAGAACTCATTCTCAGCCAAAATAATGAAGAAGGCTGTAGATGTAGGAGATGGTCCCACTAGACAAAAAAGAACAAAATTCCTTCTTCAATTGAAAAGTACATGAAGCTCATGAAACCGACTTTCAGAAACAAGGGCTCACTAGAACTCTGTCTTTGACAAATCTTGAAGCAAGGAAGCCACAAGAAATTGAGTGGAAGAAAAAAATGCCAAGATCCAATGAATGGGTCATGTAGGTTCAGGAAAAACCTGAAGCAGCCGACAATGAAAACAATACCTGTTGTAACCTTAATAACCATTACACTGTGCACTTGATTTACATGACAACCAGCTGGTGTACAAAAAATATAACTCTTGACAGTTTTTTGTTTTAATATTGTTAAAATGTGTTCCCTGATCAGGAGAAAATGAAAAAAAAATCCAGCGTTGAATGTAATGAAACACCATTTTCTGCGTGAGCCCCAGAGGGGTTTCCTGGAGCTTATCAGGCTAATGTATGTTACATTAGACCGGGACATTAGCTAAGGAGTTCAGACCTACCAGGGACCAGCACCAGAACCTGGCCTCTTCAGAGAAGTTTCAGGGAGCAATGGCCCTAGAAAACCCCCTTGTGGTTGGGGTTTTCCTTATCTGCCATCGACCGGGGTTTGCACCCTGAAAGGTAGGCATAACAAAACAAACCCCCACATGGAAAAAAACTAAAACAAAAAAATGAACAGAAAGGTAGAAACTCCCTACAATCCCAAGGAAACAAGCAAACAAGCAAACATCACACTTTACTGCCACGTCGATCGTCTGCGCAGCCCTCCCCGCCCCGAGAGAGGGAGGGGAAAGCCCCAGACCTACTGCGCCAGCTGTCTAGCTTCAGTTCGGTAGCTAAGCTTCAACCAACGCGAAAAACTGCTGATCGGTGGGAGGGAGGGTTGTCAGGGAGCCTCCGGGGCTCACCCAGAAAATGGTGTTTCATTACATTCAACGCTGGTTTTCTGTGGGGAGCCCCTATGGCTCCCTGGAGCTTCATACAAAGATAAGGAAAAGAAAGGGCTAACCCGGGAGGCTGCCACCACAAACTCCGCAAAGCGAAGCCGAGACAACAGGCTGCAACCTGCGACCTAAGGCAACAAGAACGCACAGCAGATGTGCATAAAAAATGGGCGACCAAGAACCTGTGCGACCCTCAAATCCTTGCGCCCAAAATGAGCCCTAGACGTCACCAACACAGCAGCAAAAGCTGCTAACTTCCGAACAGCACGGGCGCAAGGACAGACCGCAGGCTGGAAGACTGAAAAACTCTGCGTATGAACTGGAAGACCCGAGCCCTGAAACAGGGAACAAGGGGAACGGGATCAACCCAAAGCGCATCCCCAGACACAAAACGCAGGTAACGGCAAAAAGCGCAACCAGACAATACAGGTCGCACCCCTGGCCGAACCAATCAAGCATCAATAACCCAAGAACTCCTCCGGAAAGCAGCCGTCTCAACCGTCGCCAGGATGGAGAAAGGCTGCAAACATACAAACCTACCACCAGTACCAAAGAGCAGAAACCTGAACAAAAGGGGCTACCACAAACTGAGGAGAAGTTAAGAAGGCACCCTGATCAAGGACCAGGACGGCTCAGGCGATGCATGAGCAGGCCGGAGGTGAAACAAAACACGAGAAAACGTATGAAACGGGGCAGATGTGATGTCCACCTCGAACGCAAGCCAGAGCGGCTCCGCCAGCACCGCACAAAATGAGGCGAAAGTAAGAAACATCAAATAACTGTAGTCCTAAAAACCCAAGAAAGGACAAGACAACCCAATGCGAAAGAGAAGACAACCTACGAAGAGCAAGAAAAAGTGCATAGAAACACCAGGAACGTCATACTGTCGCCACGATGAAGCTCGCTGGTGGGACACCATCAAAAAAGCCACCTGATCACCACAGAGATGGTGATACCCGCGTCAAAATACCAGATGCGAAGAGCTGAGGAGAAGGCCGAACCAGTCACGAACAAGACCGAGCCGATCTGCTGAAAGAGGCGGAGCCGCGGGAAAATGCCCTGGGTTCGGACACTTATCAAGCAGCGTCTGAAAAAGCTGGGCCGGCCACCAAGGAACCATACGGACTACTCTCAGTGGAATGGGCTCCAACCGAGCCAGAACCCGAAGCAACAGCTGGACCGGGAGAAGAGGAACAGGTACCCCACCTCGACCAGTCCTGCCAAAAGGCATCCACCGTGAATGCCTCGCAGGCAGGAAAGGGTGCCACATAAAAAGGGGCGACGCCTTGACCATGCCGACTCTAAGACATGCATAGCCAGGAGTCCATACGTCCGACAGAGCCAACAAAATGAGTCGGCGACGACCGGCCAATCCGCGAACAGAGGAATGAACCGAGACAGCTGTCCGCCAGGACGCAGGACACAACCCGGACATGAATCTCACGGTTAGCCAAACCCCGAGAATCCAGCAAACAAGCCACTCTAGGGAACCAACCCTCTTTGGTGTTGACCCAAAGGTCAACACCCAAGAGAAACCCTGTGGTTCCGGCAAAGAACCGCCAGAGAACAGTCTGAATGGAGCTGAATGGTAGAGCACCAAGTGACCCAAACCCACCGAAGCGCAAAGCAGACAGCCACGAACTCCCAAACCGTGCTGTGAGCCCGACAGACGGACAGACCCCACCATCCCCGGCCGACCTGGTGAGCACTGGTCACAAAACACCAGCCGAAAGATGACCTGTCCGTGAACACATCAAGCAAAGGCTTGGGGAGGTGCCAAGGCATGGAACCCTGAAAACCCCAAAGAGGAAGCTGGTGACGCAGCACCAACACAAGATCCCCGGAGGAACGAACCCAACGATTGCGAGAGGCAGAAGGGGAGTCTCCGAAGGAACCAAACAGATGCCGAAACCAAACCCGACCCTATGGGCAGACCAGCACGTCGAAGTTCAGACTCCTGCACAACTGCTCGAGCAACCGCTGAGCAACCCAGGACCCCCTCATGAACAGCTGAAGGCAGGACCACAGCCACAGCAACACCTCTGGAGGGAAAGACAAAGAGCAGCCCAAGAGCCCTAAACAAAGCCCAGCCAGGACCGAACCTGGGACGTAAATAGATGGAATGGCCTCCAGATCACCAGGAAACCAAATCCGGTGATCTGGAAAGAACCACACCCCTGGCGAGCAGACAAGCAGACCGACTGGGAGCCCACACCAGCCAGTCGTCGAGGTAGGCCAGACACCGAATCCCAAGCAGACTCTGACAGGGCACCAAGATCCGGTAAAGATGCAAAAATACACCAAGTGCCAATTACAAAATAGGGAAGGCAACAAAAGCAGCAAGCCTGAAGCTCCACCACCAACTGTGCCAGTCCCGGAAAACTGGAGAGGAACGTACCAAGAATTGACATGGAGGTCCAGGGCCAACATCCAGGCACTTGGTCCCAACAGAAGCCGGACAGGGGACAACAGTCCTCTGATGAGGGCATAGAATCCAGGGCGCAGACTGAAGAACTCCAGAAGAACCGCAGATTCGACAGGCCCATGTCTGCAAAGAGCAGACGGGAACCACAGAAAGATGGGGCAGATCGACCACGTCCAATGCACTCACTAAGATGACATGACGAAGCGCAGAAAAAGAAGCCCACCCCCCCAGCCCTGAACCCCTCAAAAGGGGAAAAGACGTCCACCGCCGCCACCAGAGGCCGGAAGACAACAAAAAGCGCCCATTAACTGCGGGACCATGCGAGAGTCAACAGAGCAAGCTGCTCCCCAGTGCCCCGTCAACAGAGAAGGGAACAGAGCCCCCTCCGAAAGAAATGGTACACATACACATATACACATTATGTAAATACACATACACACAAGGTATGTTACGCACACGTGTGTATGTACTTACACATGTGCCCACACACACATACACATGAAAAGAAAATTACAAGCCGCTGACCAGTGGGCAGAGAGCACTACGCCGGCCAGGCAAAGAAGGCACAAAACTGCATCAAAAGGCCCACGTCGACAACAAACCTCAAAGCCCCAGTATGACCACAACACGTGCTAAGACCCAAAAAGATCAGTCTGCAAGCCAGGAAGACCCCGAAACTCGAGAAGGCATGACCGGGTCACACACGAGGGAAAAAAAGCCCCCTGAACCCACAAAGGGGGCCCAAGAGGAAGAAACCCCCGGAACGAAACCAAAGAACTCAAAGAAACCTGGAATCGAACCAGGGGGAGCCCAAACCACCACATTCGCCGGCAGAGATACACCACAGAAAGGGAAAGCACAGCCCCCAGACAGAACCCCCAGGGAAACCGAGGGACAAGGTGTGGGAGCAAGCATAACAGCCAGGGACACTGAGCCCAAACCCAAGGGCCCAGACCCAAAACAGACAAAATGGAAAACCCAGTGTAAAATCAACACTCAAACGTTCCCAGAGGAACAGGAAATGGGCAGAAAACACCAGAAAAGCAAAGAAACGACAACAGGAGGAAAAAACCTGAAAAAGGGTGAAAACTCACCCAAGACGCTCGCTCGCACACCTAGGTGCATGTAAACAAACAGCAACGCCGCCCTGGTGGCCAAGCTGGAAAACCGGCAGAAAATGGCCACCAGAACAGAGGGCTGTGACCGACGCAAAAGATACGAAAACACGCCTACAAAAGTGGGAAGCAAGCAGACTGGATGGGCGAAAAACTCCGCCCAAAAGCAGAAAATCCAGGCAGGGGCACACCACCCCAGAACTGCTAGCAGGCATCCCCTACAGCCCCAGGAACCCGCTACAGAGGCTCCAGGGCAGAGCCATCCTCCAAGCCCTCCACCCTTAAACAAAAGGAAGAGTCCATGGGAAAGGCACCAAGAAAGGGCCAATGGTAAGACCCAGAAGCCTTGGCAGGAGGAACAGGATCGAAAACCTCCGTCCCAACCCGAACGGGGCAGCCCCCGAAAACTGCCTGAGTCTCGGCCCCAACTAAACCCCACCCCGACCCCGAAACCCGCAGATGGTCTGGAGCCGGGAACAGGGAGGGAAAAGGGCGAACAGCACCTAACCAAAACGGGGCGGCCTCAGGGCATCCGAGTGGGAAACCAACCTAGCGTGTTGCAGCAACCTAACCTAGCGTGCAACATGGATGCCGCCTGTACTCTGAACAGTAATAACATCAGGAGAGTACTGGAGAACAAGCAGAGAATCTCTCTCACAAGACTCTGGGTCAAGGTGTCAGTGACCCAACAGGCAACATGACGGAGGTAAAAGTGGCAACTGTCACCCGGAGGCAAGGGCACAGCAACCAACGATCCCGTACAAGACACGTTGGAACCCGGAAGACACACTCAATGGTCCACCGAGCCCAGACAGGGGTTTTCAGGGCCCGTAGGCTGATTGCTACGGGAAGCCCGGGCAAGGTGTTACTAACCGGTTAAGAAACCCAAAAATAAGAAGAGGGTAGAGGAGAGCACTGAAAACCCCAGCGACATGTACAATCACGGGGGCCTAGAAGAGGGCTACCAAACACTACCAGTGGAACTATAGACACACTAAGCAGGCCCCCACCAGGCAAATGAAAATAAAAAAAAAAAAAAAAAAAAAACACAAAAGTACACCGTCTCCAGAGGCAACAGGAACCGGTCACCGCTTAGGTGGCAGGTCGCACAACACCTTGACACCCTAACCAGCACAATACCAGTCCCTACCCAGGGCCAAACAAGGGCCCCAAGCCCCAGCGGGCCCCAAGAGCGAGGCAAATGCTGAGCAGCAAGAACCTCTACGGGAATGGGTTCCCGAATGCCCCAGGGAAGATAACCCTGTCACGCAGGGGCAGTACTCACAGGGCGCTTAGGGAAGGAAGCCCCTAAGCACATGCAGCCTCGGCACTGATGAGGTACTCCTGGCCACCGCACAACACAACACACGGCAGGGAACTCCACACAAAGCAAACACCGCATAGGAAACTGAGGCCAGAGAAGCGTCTATCCCGGTTGACATTAGCTTACGAACTGAAGTTAGGCAGCCGGCGCAGTCTGGGCTCCCCCTTCCCCCTCTCGGGGCAGATAGGGCTGCGTGGACGATCTGTGCGGCAGTAAAGTGTGATGTTTGCTTGTTTGCTTGTTTCCTTGGGATTGTAGGGAATTTCTACCTCTCTGTTCATTTTTTTGTTTTAGTTTTTTACCATGTGGGGTTTGTTTTGTTATGCCTACCTTTCTTGGTGCCTAACCCTGGTCGATGGCAGATAAGGAAAACCCCAACCACAAGGGAGGGTTTTCCAGGGCCATTGCTCCCTGAAACCTCTCTGAAGAGGCCAAGTTCTGGTGCTGGTCCTTGGTAGGTCTGAACTCCTTAGCTAATGTCCCAGTCTAATTAATTAATCAATAATTAGAATTAATAATTATAATTATAATTATCGGGCTAATTAATACATTAGCCCGATAAGCTCCAGGGAGCCATAGGGGCTCCCCACAGAAAAGGAGGTGAGACAGCTGACATAAACAGTTACAGACCAACATCAAATCTACCTGTACTTTAAAAATATATTAAAAAAAAATATTTACAAACAGCTCTCTTTCTACCTTGTAAAACTCAACATATCAAGTCTCTGGCAGTTTGGTTTCTATTCCTAAAAGAGTATCAATGATGCTATTATTCGTCTGCTTAAACTAATTTACACAGCCCTTGACAAAAATGAGTTCCCAATTAGCCTCTTTACTGACCTGAGAAAGGCCTTGATACTGTAAACCATAACTATCTTGTACTTAAACCTCACTACTGTGGTACCCAAAGTCTTGCCCTGAACTATATTCGTTCCTATCTTATTGACAGACACCAATATGTAGCCATCAGCAGCATAACCATCCCCACTGTACCATTAACAGGAGTACCACAGGGCAGCATCTGAGGACTTCTCCTATTTCTTGTATTCATCAATGCTTTGCCAAATGTTTCTAGCATTCTTAAAGCTATCCTATTTGCTGATGATGCTACCTTCATCTATTCTAAACCCAAACCCGGCACACTAAATAATATTATAAATAATGAATTAAAACACAGTCCACTCATAGATGTCAACCAACAAATTAATACTAAACATAGAAAATACATACTACATCTTATTTGGTGGTAAATCATCAAATCAAATTCAGCTTCAGATGGACAATGTTAACAATAGCAATAAAAATGAGGGAAAGTTCCTAGACCTATACATAGACAAGAGACTCAACTTCAGCACCTACATTCAACATAAAGCCAAAAAAGTCAAAAAACAGTTGGTATACTCTTTAAAATCAGATATTATGTTCCCCACTCTGCTCTCTTCTCATTATACTACATGCTAATTTGCAAATTACCTCAAGCCCATCATTACTCAGCAAAAATCTGCTATCAGAACTATAATAAACACTGCCTTCAGAAAACACACAGCCCCTCTGTTTAACCCCTCAACTGCTCGGCTTCCAAATATGACACCCTCCCCACAGTGCGCAGGAAATAAATTCTCTGGAAAAAATTCTTTGTTTGTTTGAAAGTGTCGAAAACCCTTCCCTGAGTATGGATATGTTAACAAAAAGTCGAAATTGTACTTACTTTGGCTGCTATGGGGTCCGTGAGTTCACACATGACGTCATCAATCCCTGGTCGCCCATGGCATATGCCCCCAGGGCTACTAGTGCGCCCGGTTATAGATGAGCGAATTGCCACAAATATATTTTTGTTCATTTTTTGCGCACAGTTTCAAAAACATTTTATTTGTTTTTTCTTGCCAATCCTATGTATAATGAACACGTACACTATATTATGGCAGTAGAACATCCGTACTGTCCGAAGACACTGTTACGTGCATGACACATGTATACATATATGTTGCATATATTTCCCATGCACCATGCTAATTTATGTTATATACAATCTATTTACACACTATACTCTATCACACACTATATACATTCACCATCAACACACTCAGAACTCTGCGAAGTGTCAGCTGCCACACCAGCCAGTCTCCCTCACTCCAACATATTGCTCGCCAACATTGTTCCTCCCACCATACTGTTATTGTTTTTATTACACTATTTACACATGTTATGTATACCTATCTACATGTTTTATTCACGAAAACTATGCAAGTAAGCCGGTATTGTGTCCAAACTTTACAGTGGCCACCATACACTGCATGAGAAATCACACAGCAGCCAGCAGACGACGCTATAATTACGTCACCTCCCTCACCAAAATAGCTCCTCCCAACATACTCCTGATGCTGTTATTTAACTATATACACACATTCTATATATACCCATGTACAAATGTGTTCACCATAGCGAACCACTAAGCTAGTATGGTGTGAAAAACAAGAGTGGCTGCCACACACACACAGTAAGGCTACCTCGATTCTCTCCCTTGCACCCTCACCACAATTCCTCTTCCCACAATACTACGCACATATGTACATGGGTATATACACACATTGTAAATGCCCATGGACAAATGTAATTACCTAAGTGTAGTTACAGGATGAGAGCTACGCTCGTGGTGTCCCGTCTTCCCAGCACTCTTTGTCATATAACTCTTTGAAACTACTGACGGTCTTGGCCTCCACCACCTTCTCACCTAACTTGTTCCAACAGTCTACCACTCTGTTTATGAAAGTGAATTTTCTTATATTTCTTCGGCATCTGTGTTTAGCTAGTTTAAATCTATGACCTCTTGTTCTTGAAGTTCCAAGTCTCAGGAAATTTTCCCAATCGATTTTATCAATTCCTGTTACTATTTTGTATGTAGTGATTATATCACCTCTTTTTCTTCTGTCTTCTAGTTTTGGCATATTTAATGCCTCTAACCTCTCCTCGCAGCTCTTGCCCTTCAGTTCTGGGAGCCACTTAGTAGCATGTCTTTGCACCTTTTCCAGTTTGTTGATGTGCTTCTTAAGATATGGGCACCACACAACAGCTACATATTCTAGCTGAATACGACCTCATTTAAAATATTTTCTTCAAGTTTCGTCTCTGTTAATGCGACAATATCTGGGACTTTGAGCTGAATTATATCCTTCAACTCCAATATTTTTTATCTCACTCCATCTGTGTTGGTATATACTATTTTCAGGAATATGTTCCCCTTCCCTTTGTTCTTTACATCCCCTCCCTTTAATGATTTTGTTGCTTTGTCTTTATGTACCATTTCACGTACTTTCCAGTCCCTGACACTTTGTAGAAAATAGAATTCCTCTCATCTTCATTTCTATCCCCATTTAGATATTTCGCTTCAATGAGGTTCACTTTCAGCTTTTCTCTGTCCTCTTTTGAAAGGTCTTGTCTTATTGACCACAGTTTGCCATCTTCGTTACATTGCAATTTTCTGGCATTCTAAAGCACTTCTGTCATATACTTCACTCTATTAAACGTCACCCTTAAGGGGTGGTTCTTGTCTTTCTCATATTTTCCTATCCTCCTAAAATCACTGACATGCTCCTTTGAATTTAGACCTTCTCCTAATCCTACTATTTTTTCTATGATTTTCATCTCTTTTGCTGCTCGGTCCACCCTAGAGGCAATTTCCTTCTCTAAACATCCAAAAACTATTATTGACTTACTTCTATCTGCAGTGTTTTGTACCAGTTTACTGTTGGTACCCAGTTCTTTCCGTAATTGCTTGCCTAATTGTGTGTGCCAGCCTTGGTTGCTCACTCAGTACTGAGGCTCTCACACCCGGGAATGTGGCCCATGATTTTTTTTAAAGATGGCGTCTGTTTACAAGAGCCCTGAGGAAGCTGATGTGAACCCCATGTAGCCGTGGGAGTTTTGAATGGAACACTAAAAATAAAAATACCCGGAGGCACATTGCACACCCCAGACATGGGCTTGCAGGCATGTTGCGCAGTTTAATGGTTAAGTCCCTAAACATGCTAAACATACACTCACTCCAGACATTCTCATGTTATATTTACATGTGCAAAACCTTGTTCATAAATGCTAATTTTGATTTGAAACTTTAGCATTGTCTTGCATCATGTGGCTGCTGGCATTGTCTGATTGTGACTCTATACTGTATTTTGATTTAATCACTATACCCACCAGAACTCTTATTAGTTTGTTATGGTGCATTTAAATGTTGATAGTGATATATAATGTGTATACATAGCATAATAACAGCAAGAAAACTGTTTGGTTGATCTAAGAATATAATATATGTAATTACCAATGTACAGTTACAGGATAAGAGCTACACTCGTGTCCCGTCTTCCCAGTACTCTTTGTCGTATAACACTTTGAAACTAATTATGTATTTGGGCTCCACCATTTTTTCTCTTAGTTTGTTCAAACCATCTACCACTCTGCAAAGGAAAATTTGTTAATATTTTTTGGTACCTCTGTTTTCTTAGCTTGAATCTGTGTCCTCTTGTTCGTGAAGCTGCTGGTTTCAGAAATTCCTCTTTGTCAATTTAGTCTATTCCTGTTAGTATTTTGTAAGTGGTGATCATTTCACCTCTCTTTCCTCTATCTTTTAGTTTTGGCACATTTAATGCCTCTAGTCTTTCCTCGTAACTCTTGTCATTCAGTTCCAGAAATCATTTTGTAGCACACAGTGGCACCTTTTCCAGTTTATTAATGTGTTTCTTGAGATTGGGCACCATACAACTGCTGCATATTCAAATTTTGGTCTCACAAAAGTCATGAACAGTTTCTTTGGTATTTCATCATACATATAATTGAAAGCAAGTATGAAATTGGAAAGGGATGCATACGCTCCTCTCACAATGTTCTTTATGTGTTCCTCTGGTGACAGCTTACTATCCAAAACCATTGCTAGGTCTCGTTCTTTACTAGAGTTCTGTATTTCCTTTTAACATACAGTAGTACTGTACCTCCATTTTTTAATTTAATCAGTTCCCAGAGATGGTTGGACAACAGAAATTTAAAAAATTGTAACAAATTTTCCCATAAGAAATAATGTAAATTTAATTTATATGATCCACACCCCCAAAAATATTAACTTAAAAATACATTTTATGTATAGTACTATTCATATTTTGTACTACAGTATGTAAAAGTATATCTTACCTTTATTGAGGACTCTTGTTGGCATATAGAAGACGTTGAGGAAGGAGGGAGGAGGAGAGGTGTTAGTGTTTGGAAAGGGAGTTTCCTTCCATTATAACAACAGTGATGACATTTCTGGGCTAGTCTCTCTCTTACGTTTTGCAGGCATACTACTAGGACCTGTTTGTGGCTCACTGCTTACTTGTCTTACTAAGACTCTGTCTATAGACACTTGTTTTTCCCTATGTTTAACACTTGTCTGTAGTGAGACATCACATTGTATCACTAGGAATGATCTCTTGTTTTTCCTCTATTGTCATCCTCACAACTATTTTCTTAGGTTAAACTTTACCACTGACTTTCTTGGAACCCATGGCAGGATATATAATAAATACTTTTATTTTCAAAAATCCGAAAACTGGCGTAGAATGTAATGAAACGCCATTTTCGGTTAGAGTAGAGTAAAGCTAGATCATTTTGGGGTGAGAAAGGGAGGCTTCCCGGAACTATATCGGGCTGATGTGTATACTGTATATTAGACAATAGTCAATCGATGTAGTTCTAGGCCTACTGGGGACCAGAGCCAGAACCGGGACCCCCCACCCCTCAAGAGAGAAGCATGAGAAGCAATGGCCTATAGACACCACAGTGTAATTGGAAGCAGTCTATGTCTTCCATCTACCAGGTCGGGCACCCAGAAAGGTAGAAATTCCAAAACAAAATACAGCTGGTCAAAAATTGCAAACTGAAAGCCGAACTAGCAAGCAGAACCCCCCAATCAAAAACACGCAAACACGCATGATACCACCACAGCTGCAGGGCAGACATCTGTGCAACTCCTCATTCCCTGGGAGGAGAAAGGGTGGGTCCCAGACTTCCGCGCTGGCAACTCATCCTTTTTCTGAAGCAGAATACAGTATCAAAAATGCAAAAACTGCCGACCGGGGGATGCTGGAGAGCCTCTGGATCTCACCCAGAAAATATAATTTCAGAACATTTAGTGCTAGTTTTTTATGAAGAGCTCCTTTGGCTCACTGGAGCTACCTAATCAAAGATAAAGGAAAAAAGGGACTTACCCTGGAGGCGGCCGCTACTTGTTCCACAACTCAAAGTCAAGACAACTGGCTGCAACCTGCGACCAAAGGCTACACATGCCCGAGAAGGACCAGGAACATTAACGAGATAACGTTCGGCCAGAACCATGTTCGACCTCCAAAAGTTCCATGCCCGAATGTCAGCCCAAGGCCTATTACCAAAAACAGCAGCCAAAGCAGCAAATTTACAAACATCATGGACATAGGGATAGATCACAGGCTGGCTGGACTGAATAATCCTGTGAACAGCCTGGGAGACCCGCACCCTGAAACAGAGAAGAAGGGAAACTGTGGTCCACCCAAAGCGTGTCCCCTGCCACAGAGGACGTGACATGCAAATAACGGTGAAGAGCCAAAATTGGGCACAAAATATGATGCACCCCCAGCCAAACCAACCAAGCATCAACAACGCAAGGACCCATTCAGAAAGCAACAGACTAGAAAGCAGCAGACTTCACCTGAAAAGGAGATGGCAGCAAACGAACAAAACGATCACCAGGACTGAAACAGCAGAAACCCCTGAGCCCGAGAAGAGCATGAAGCTCCCTGACCCAACCCCCAGAGACCAATGCCAACATGAAAAGAACCTTAGAAAAACAGTCCTGAACCTAGGGGGCTACCACAAACTGAGGAGAAGAGAGAAAAGAGAGTACCCAGTCTAACGACCAGGACGGCTCAGGCGGCGCATGAGCAGGCCAGAGGTGAAACAACGCCCGAGAAAGCTTACGGAACAGAGCAGAAGTGGCATCCACTCTAAACACAAACTAAAGCGGTTCCACCAGTGCCGCATGATACGAGGCGACAATATTTGACGTAAGATGACGGTCCTGAAACAACCAAGAGAGAAAGGCCAAAACAACCCCATAAGATATCGAAGACAACCTACAAAGAGACAAAAAGTGGAGAAAGGACTGCCAGGAAACTTCATACTCCCATCGAAACTAAACTCGGAGGTAGGACACCATCAATGAAGCCACCTGATCACCATACAAGTGGTGATAAACCTGCCTCAAAAAGACCAGACACAAAGAGCAGAGGAGAAGATCGAGCCAGCCACGTACCATACCAGACCGATCTGCTGAAAGAGGAGGAGCCACGGGAAAACCTCTTGGGTTCGGACATCGAGCAAGCAGAGCCTGAAACCAGGGCTGGGCCGACCACCAAGGGGCCAATAGGACTACTCTCCCCTGGTAAGTCTCCAAGCTAGCCAGTATCTGGAATAACAACTGAACCTGTGGGAAGGGGTACAGGTGATCCCACCTCGACCAGTCCAGCCGAAAGGCATTGACCCTGATGGTTGCACCTTGGCCTCAGCAGTCGGAAAAGGGCGCCATATACACTGGGAGACTCCTCGACCATGCCGATGAGAAGAGGTCCACCTCTGTTGGTCCGTCTGGCAGAGCCAACTGAACGAGTCAGCGTTGACCGTCCATTCTGTGGACAAGGGGAATGAACCGAGAGAGACCATCCGCTAGAACGTTTGACAACCCCTGAATGTGATCCGCCAGGACAGCCAAACCCTGAGAACACAGCAGACAAGTCACCCAAAGCGACCAGCCCCAAAATGCCAAGAACTGCATTGAACCCTTGCGGTTCAGGCAATGAACCACAGGGAAGCAGTCCAAATGGAGACGGATCATTGCTCCACCATGCTGTGAGCCCAACAGAAGGACGGACCCCACTGACCCTGGCCGGCCTGGTGAGCGCTGGTCACAAAACCCCAGCCGAGAGATGAGGTATCCGTGAACACATCGAATGAGGGCTCGGGGAGGCGCCATGGCACAGAACCCTGAAAAACGTGAAGAGGAAATCAGCGACACAGCAACCGATGCAAAGCCCCAAGGTCCGAATCCAGCTATTGTTAGCAGTGGCGGTAGAGGTGTGCCCGAAAGAACCAGAACAGTCCTCGAAGCCAGATCCAACCCGAAGGGTGGACCTGCATGGCGAAGTTCAGATTCTTGCACAGCGGCTCGAAAAACCATCGAGTGACCCATGTGCCCACCAAAAACAGTCGAAGGCGGGACTGCAGCTGCAACAATGCCACGGGAGGGAGAGACAAGGAACCGGTCTGAGAATCCCACACAAGACCCAGCCAAGTTCGAACCTGAGAGGGAACCAAATGGGACTTGTTCCAGTTCACCAGGAACCAGAACCTCGTGAGCTGGGAAAGAACCAAATCCCAGGTGAGCCGTCGAGGTAAGCCAGAACCCAAACCCCTAACAGATGCAAACGGGTCACCACGACCTGGGTAAGGCATGTGAACATGCGAGATGCTAACTTCAAACCGAATGGAAGGCAACAAAAGCGGTAAGCCTGTCGCCCCACGACAAAACCGAGCCAGTCCCTGAACCTTGGATGAATCTGGACGTGCCAATATGCGTCCCAAAGGCCCAGAGACACCATCCAAGCACCCGGGGCCAAAAGCAGCAGGAGCTGAGATAGAGTGGTCATCTGAAAGGAGGGGCAAAAGACCCAGGGGTTCAGATGGGACAAGTCCAGAATGAACCTCAGGTCTGTACAGTCAACTTAATACCAAGGGACCCCAGAGTACTCTAGCCGAGTCCTGCGCCACATGGTCTTAACCACTCGATCGGCTAAGCTTTTACAGCCCCCGTGACGTGGTACTAAACTTCTAGCAAACTCAAGGATCTCCTTCTGCTGCCACCACCAGACCATTAACCAAAAGCGTCAATTAATCGGGGTCTGGACCGATTAATCCATCATTAAAACCTTGGGTCTTGATCCCCAATTACTTAGAAAAAGGGAGGGGGGGATGAATCTACGTTAAGTGTGGGAATTATTGCAAACAAAGGGATATATGATCTCTTAAACTTTGCTACTTTGCTAGGCTTGCAGCCCAACTAAAACTCAGACTCGTGGAGACCACGTGACAAGGACATGCGAAACACATACATGGAAATAATAAAATGCTGAGAACAAGCTAATTATTTATTTTTGCAAAATCTAAACAACAGCTACATGAAATATCACTCTCTATACCTTAACACTCCCTATTGAGGCATGAGATGAACTATTTACCTATACAAAAACGTAGCAACTATACCTTGTCAATGTGACCAGCTGATGTTAAACTAATCTATTTGGAGAGGTGAAGATGGATGACCTCTCCAGTTGTTGACCGAGACCACACTGATTCTACCTCGCTCTTTCCACCACTGAGGCTAGCGGGGTATTCCTACGCCAGGTTACTATTTTACTAAGCAGGGTTTAAATTGAACAGCTAATCTCTGTTGTACTGAACAACCCAGATGGTTGAACTCTTAAACTGAAGGTAATTGCATAGGCATCTTAGGGAAACGCTATTTCCAATTACAATATGGCTATTTGACCTTTGAAAATTACTAAATATGGAAGGCTTTGGTGACCCTTGACCCAGGGTCGTCAAGATTGACTAGCCTCAGAGGCTTGTCCTCTGCTAATGTGCTTTAATATACTGTACCTACAATTTTCTCTCATCTTTTTTTTTTTTCTTGCCATGTATCTGTTATCTTTTTTTTATAAATTTTGCAAGTATTTACCTACTTAAAATTTTCTTAGATTAAGGACCTACCCGAAACGCTGCACATACTAGTGGCTTTACAAGACTGTAAATGACGTCACTGACGGTGACTTATTCAGTATTTCAACAATTGAGAATACTCTTGATACTTGAACAGGTATATTATTGAATACAATTTGAATGAAGACTTGAATTTCTCTAAATTACTGAATTCTGTAAAATAATTCATTATACATTGCTTTAAGACAAAGGTGCTGGCCATTTTGTAATCTTAACTGCTAATCCCTAGAGAGATGACCTTCCTCTGCTTGAGTCAGGTCGAGTACTGTCTGACTCCAAACTTTCAAAACCCCCATGTCTATGAGAAACTATACTGAATAATTCCCTACAACAAACCTAGTTTTTTACAACAGGTGGAGACTGAGTACCCAAATGAGCCACAGGGATGTTAGGAAAAACTTTCTCAGTGTCAGAGTAGTTAACAGGTGGAATGCATTAGGCAGTGATGTGGTGGAGGCTGACTCCATACACAGTTTCGAATGTAGATAGAGTCCAGTAGGCTCAGGAATCTGTACATCAGTTAACTGACTGTTAAGAGGTGGGACCAAAGAGCCAGACCTCAAGCCCCGCAAGCACAACTAGATGAGTACTCCAGGACGACCTGACAGAGCTCAGGGGAAGAGCCCTGCCCAGCCAGCCCCGGTCCTCCCGAAGAAGGAAGGACTTTACGCCACCGCAGGTCGGAGGAAACGAACCGAAACGCCCATGAATCGTGGGACCATGCTAGAGAAAACAGTGCAAGTCTCCCTCCTATCGCCCCGTCCACAGGGCAAACCATGAGGGCCAACAACTCCTACGAGAGCCCGACCGACGCTCAGATCAATCACTGCGCTGACCAGATGCCGACTGCTCTGCAGGAGGGGCCGGCCCTGAATCTTGCACTACTGACTTACGACAACCAAAGAAACCCCGAGTCCTGGCAAACCCACCACGGCCTCCCCAAAAACACAAAAAGTCCTACGTAGGCCAGCAATTAGGTGAAGCCGTCTGCAGAAAATACACCACCGCAGACTCTGCAAACAGCAACGGACAAAAAGGGTACAAAAACCTAAGAGCTAGGGCCTAAGCAGATTCCAAAGAGTGAATGAGCACTGCCTGTCGGCACTCGAGGCGAGAAGCAAAGAACAGAGACACCACCTCTTTCAGAATCGGCACATACAACTTCAACAAGGCAGCCGCCACCCAAGCTGCTGAAGTAAGCGCACCAAACACCGGCCCAGAACCCAGCTCCTCCACATCCTCTATGAGCCAGTCCAAAGACAGCTCCTACAGGGAAAAGAAGCACAAGACCAAAGCCAAATGCCACGGGCGTGCAAATCCTCAGCCACCAGGGATGCCAAAAGGGAAGGAACCTGCACGTGAAGCTGCACCTGGCCAACATCATGAGGAAGGACGTGGGTGAACGAGCATGCATTGAGGTGCTCAAACTCACCCCCTCCTCCCCAGGTAAACCTGAAGGACCGTAGTCAACTCCCGCAAAAAAAAAACAAAAAAAATGGCAGCCTGCCAGCAAGGAATACTTCGACACCTTGTAACGCACCCAGTAAGGAAAAGAGGAGCCAAACTCAAAAGAAGAAGGATCCATTATCGAGGCATAATCCAGGTCCCGCTTGAGCTAAGCTGCAAGGGCCTCCTTCGGTGGGATGTGGGAAGCCGAAAACCTCCTGAAGGGGGAACCGAAAAACTCAAAGGAACCCGGAACCAAACACGGGGAGGAGTCGAACATATATCAAAATCATACAGGGAGGGGGGGATAGGAAAACCCCTACCCCTGTAAAAATAAACCCTGTGCCAAGGGTACCAAAACCCAAGCGAGGTCAAACGGGGCCCAAGTCCCCAAGTCAAAACCTCTCCAACCCCGAGACCCTCCATGTCAGGACCCAGGACCGAGCCGTCCTCCAATCCCTCTGCCTCTGGAGAAAAACAGAGTCCACTGGAAAAGCAGGGATGAAGGGGGCCTGCTGGCACAACTCAAAAGCTCCGGCAGGAGGAACAGGCTCGAATGCCTTCACCGCCAATCTGGAAGAGGCAATCCTTGAAGCCGCTCGAGTCTCACCACCAGGCAAACCCTGCCCCAACTCCGAAACCCTCAGACGTTTGGGAGCCAGGAGCAGGGGATAGCGAAGCAGGATGAACCACATCAGGGGAAGGACTAAGGGGCGCATATGAAACCAAAGTCGAGGTGACTAACACCAAGTCCGGGTCCCTATAACCAAAGCAGGACAGCAGTGGGGCATCCGGAAAGGCAAGTAACCTTGCGCGTTGCAGCAACCGAAACCGCGCATCCAATGCTGAAGCTGCCTGCACCCGAATATCAGTCTCAGTGGATTCGGTGAATTGGAGTACAAGCAAGGAACACCACTCGCAGGACTCCAGGTCAAAAGTGTCAATGACCTAACAGGCAGCATGGTGGAGACAAAGATGGTGAGTGTAACCCAGAGACAAGGGGACAGAGCAACCTTCAAACTCGCACAAAGCGAGGTGGGACTCAGAGGTCTCCTGCATCGGACCAATGAGCCCCAATGGGGGTTCCCAGGACCCTTTGCCCATAAATTGCTCTGGGCTATATGGCCTTCAACACGCACAGGCGTAAAAAAAAAAAAAGAAATAAACAAAATATTTTGGCTTATAAAAATGCTCATTTGTGTTCCCTGGTCACGAGTAAAATAAAAATAAAAATCATAGGTGACATATTTTGGCCGCAATAAGTCGAGGAAGTCTGGCAAAAGTGAGGCGTTGACAGAGCAATCGTCAGCGGCGGTCAACTTCGCCCGAGCTGTCAGGGGGAGTTGCCACAAAGATATTATTACCTAATTATTTCAATGTCTCTGATTGATTTTTTCTCAGTTTTTTTTTTTTGCAGTACAGTGTAATATTATTTAATAATGTGTGTAGCATAACACATCTATATAAATAAAAATATAAATGTTCGTTTGCTCAAAATCACTAATTTCCGAAAAGTTTTCACCGGTTGCTTTAAAATTTTTACACAACGTTCCATTCACATACGAGTGTGTTTTTATTTACATGCAGGTACTATATAGATGTCACATATGTGACAAGTAAAAACATTTTTTTTTTTTTAAACTGTGCTTTTTCATGTGAGGGAAATCTCCGAAACCTTTTTGCAGATTGCTTTGAAATTTTAACACATCATTGCATTCGAATACACGCGTGTTTCTATATATCTACTATATATATATATGCCCCACCTGTGACAGGTAAAAATGTGTTTTTTCTTTTAAAACAGCACCATCTGTTGCATGCAAGAGCAACATATGCTATACTAAATATGTTACGATATCATTTCAGTATTTCCGATTGCATTGATAGATTGAATTTTCATAGATTTTGATTTATTTTCATTTTGATTTATTTTCATTTTGATTTATTTTCATTTTGATTTATTTTCATTTTGATTTAATTATTTTGTGTGACACTGTGTTGGAATTGAGCTGTGTTGTTTACCATACCGTTCAATTCGTGAGTATAGTTTATTTTGTTATTTTTTCATTTTTTCATTTTTTTATTTTGTTTTATTAACTGTTCTTATTTTTCAGTGATAGAAACATTAGATCATTTGGGAACGCATCGGAAAAGGGAGTGGGGAATGGTGGAGAGGACGGGAGTGAGGGATGGTGGGGGTGGACAAGGGGACTGGGAAGGGGGTAATGGTGAGGAGGACGAGTGGCTCGGGTCTCCCAGGTCATTCACAAGGTTCTTAAGTCTACCAGCCTGTAGTCTATCCTTGCGTCCGTGCCGTTCGGACATTTGCAGCTTTCGCTACCGTGTTTGGTAACATGTCTTGGGCTTATTTCGGGTGCGGGGATTTGGAGGTTGCACAGGTTATTTGGCCACCCATTATTTTGTGAGCATGTCTGCTCCTGGGCGTCTTTGTGTTGCTTTGGGTTGCAGGTTGCTGCCTGCTGTCTCGACTTCGCGTTGCGGAGTTTGTGGCGGCCGCCTCCTGAGTCAGCTTTTTCTTTTCCTTCTCTTTGGATATGTAGCTCCAGGGAGCCGTAGGGGCTCCCCACAGAAAACCAGCATTGAATGTAATGAAACGCTATTTTCTGGGTGAGCCCCAGAGGCTCCTTGGCAACCCTCCCTCCCACCGGTCGGTGATTTTTTTTGCATTGGTTGAAGCTTAGCTTCTGAACTGGAGTGCTAGGCAGCCGGCAGGGTGAAGTCTGGGGCCCCCCCCTCCCCCTCTCGGGGAGGGGAGGGCTACACAGACGAGCGGCTTGGCAGTAAAGTGTGTTGTTTGCTTGTTTGCTTGTTTCCTTGGGATTGTTGGGAGTTTCTAGCTCTCTGTTCGGTTTTTTGTTTAGTTTCTTACCATGTGGGGTTTGTTTTGTTATGCCAACCTTTCTGGGTGTCTAACCCCAGTCGATGGCAGATAAGGAAAACACCCAACCACAGGTTTTTTTTCCAGGGCCATTGCTCCCTGGAACCTCCCTGAAGGGGTCAGGTTCTGGCTCATGGTCCCTGGTAGGTCTGAACTCCATAGCTAATGTCCCGGTCTGATATAACATAATTTAGCCCAATAAGCTCCAAGGAGCCATAGGGGCTCCCCACAGAAATATATGTAACTGGTATTATTTAGCGATTATAGTATTCAGAAGAGCCCTGACTGTGATAAAAATGACCAGGATTCTGACAAGAGACCAGGATTTCTGATAATAACTGTACTTGTGGTCGGTCTCGAACCCATTGTTGATGTGACGACTTATATTGAATTTTGTAACTAGCTCATCAAGATTGTAACTTGCTTAGCTAAATGAATTGTGGGGTTCAGTCCCTGAGCCCATTATGTGCCTCTGTAACCCTTTCCACTCTGCCCACAAGATGGGTATGGGGTGCATAATAAATGAACTAAACTAAACTAGCAGGATTGTTATGATAATTAGTGCTGTGCATAGTATTGTGGGAGGAGTAATGTTGAGGGAGGGAGGGCTGTAGCATAGTCTACTGAATCTGTGTGGCTACTTGTTACTGTCTGTACTTACCATACCAGCTTAGTGGTTTGCTGTGGTGAACTCAAATGTAGGTACTTATATATAACATGTATATATAGTGTAATAACAGCAAATGGAGTATGTTGGGAGAAGCCATTTTGGTGAAGGATGTGGCATCATCTGCATGACTTGTCATGCTGTGTAGAGGGTGGCCACTATGCTCTTTGGGCACCATACCAGCTTAGTTGCACAGTTATGGTGAACAAAACATGTAGGTCCATATATATATATATAATGTGTGTGTATATAGTGTAATAACACCACAAACAGTATAATTGGAGGAGGAATATTTGTGCATCTGGCCTTGAACCAGTGAGGGAGGGCGGGAGCTGTGTGTGGTGACCTGTGTCGGTCTAAACTCACCATACCTGCTTAGTTGTATAGTTATGGGGAACAAAACATGTAGATACCTATATATAATATCTGTATATAGTGAATAAAAGCAAAAACAGTATGGTGGGAGGAGTATGTTGGCGAGTGAGGTGCTGTTGAGGGAGGGAGTAGTGGCGAGAGGCTGGCTGGCTGGTTGGTGTAGTAACTAGTCCACGTTGCTTTTTAACTCACCATACCAACTTAGTGGTTTGTTATGGTGAACAAAACATGTAGATATAATATTTTATATATAACCTGTGTACTGTATATAGTGTCATAACTGCAAAAGCATTTGTTTATTGTTTTATGATCATAATAATTGAATCGCTAATATGCACACCATAATTTTGAGTATAGCAATGATTCACACATTTTTTGCCAAAATTCCCTACCCTATTGCGGCCAAAATATGCCACCTACGATCTCTTTTATTATTTTTCCTGTGATCAGGGAACACAAATGAATACTAAGACGAAATATTTTTTGGGATTTTTTTTGCGTCTGTGGGTGTTGAAGGTCATATAGCCCCAGAGCAGTTCAAGGGTTAAAAGAAAGACATTTGAAATTCCCATCAGTGCAGTGGTTAGTCTTGCACATACACAGTGAATTGTCACAGTGTGAGGATGTTCCCTCTAAAAGAATATAAACAAGAATTCAATGAAGGGAAAAAAAATAATCTTAAGTGCATTCGGTTATTGAAAATATGTGCAAAGTAAGGGCATGTGCTTGAAAGCCATACCCGAGAGTACTGACTAACAAAACCAGTCTTTACTTTCTTATAAATAATGGGAGTAATATTTATATATATAATCATCAAAAGTACTGAGGCCAAAACAAGTAATCTTATTCTCTGTGGGACAAGAAGTACACCTTGGGACAAATTCTCACAAATGGGTTTTATTGATCAACACAGGATTATTTTACACCGATTAACTATGGGGGACACATGGCTATATTCTATATTACAGGATTGTTGAGATTAAGAGGGATACTTTTCAAGAAACATAAACATGAGGGGTGAATTGACAACTGGACCAACACACATTGGAACTTAAGGTCGACACGTTACTTTACACCTTCTTGGTAAAATACAAATGTAACAGGGGCTTTTACAATACAAGGTCTTGATATATAAAACAACTTACTATGGGGGGCCAAGGTTGATGGGTGGTTATAGAGCACGTGTTGCAGTAATCTGTTAAGTGGGTGAATGAACCAAAATAACACAAGACAACACCACCACAGGGTTCTACAAACACACTAATACTTTTAAGGGCCTATCACTAAACTAATACAGAAAGGAGTACAGCTATAGTCGTATGAGATACAATGAACTTATCGTTATTGTAGAAGGTTACCCAATGTCATTGGCAACAACTAGACCCTTGCCGCTGCTTTAAACAAACTGAACAAGACCACTAGTGTGTCTCTGTACAACTGCCAGGTTTCAATAATATTTCATACTCACTTTTATCCTCAAATAGTTGATTTATATGTCTTATAAAGTTCCAGACTGGTTTTAAGCATGTAATATGGGTTGTTTCTCTATTTTTCCAGCTTTGAATATAGTTTTGAAATATGTATTTTCTTTGCTGTTTACACTGTTCTGGGGATGGTGCTTTTCTGCTATGACAATGCTCTGTGCTTGTGCAGAACTGACTAATGTACTAGTGGGGATTCTGAATTCAGGAGTTAAACAAGAGTTCCAAACTGTTTTTCAACATTTAACACTGCTGTTTCTGTGTATTTTCAATCACAATCTAAATTCAAGAGTTAAACATACTGAGTTAAACACTTCACGAGTTTTTCTCTCTTACAGCAAAAATCAGTATTAATTGTGGGGAACTTGTCTGGAACGAAGAAAGTAATTAATTGGGAATACTATTTAAAAAGAAATAATATTGGAATGCTGGCGGTTGGACAGAAGAGCGCACCACTGATTTGTTCACTAGGCTGGTTGTGGTAGAGAGGACAAGCCAAGGTCAGTGGCCTGTACCAAACCATCACGTTGGTTTTCAACAATGCAGTGAGTGCAGTGACTGCTTTTGTCATCTTTGTGGTGCTATTTCTATAGTTAGGTGTAGAATATTTATATTAGCACATAAATTGTGTACATGTTCTAGTGGTAGGCTGGTATTAAGTGTTGTTTGATCCATTCATCCCAGAGTGGGTATTGCTGAGCACGTGTTCCATGTTCTACCAGTCATTGTCCACGATATTTGTTTGCTAACTAATAAGAATCTTGTCTGTTAGAATGCTATGAAATTTCCAGTTAGAATTATGAGAAGATTGTAAAATAACACCTTATCTGTTAGAATATCGGAAATTTGTAGATGAGAAGATTGTAACATAACGTAATGACTTAATGTCCTAGGGCCAGATTCACGAAGCAGTTATGCAAGTTCCTACGAACGTGTACATCTTTCTTCCATCTTTGATGGCTTTGGTTACATATATTAAACAGTTTAAAAGCATGAAAACTTCCCAATCAATTGTTGTTATTGTTATAAACAGCCTCCTGGTGCTTCATGGGCTCATTAACTGTTTAATAATTGTAAACAAAGCCACCAAAGGTTGAGAAAAGATAGACAGCTTCGTAAGTGCTTGGGTAACTGCTTCATGAATCTGTCCCCTGGTTTTTGTGGGACCAGTATTCAAAGTAACTATTCCAATGCAGTACATGCTCTGTGAAAGCATTACTTCCATTTTAATAGTTATCACGTAAGGTATGCTTTAGAAATAAACCTCACTGTAATACAGCTACTGTATTATTATCTGGTTGTATACTTGAACTTGGTTTGGCTCTTAAGAGGTGAAGAGTATGTCCCTTGTTTAAGGTGCAAATGGTTGATGTTATGACTAGTTATAGAGTAGACCCCAGTAGTTTTTTCTTTCTAGTTTCTATGCAGTAAGAACAGGTTTCGATAGCTTGTACTCTGGGGTACCGCTTGGAAGCGTGTAATTACCAAAGTGTAGTTACAGGATGAGAGCAAGGAGATGAAACCGACATGGCGACGAGTGGAGGTATGCACAAGTCAGTGATTTTAGAAGAATAGGAAAATATGAGAAAGACAAGAACTGCCCCTTAAAGGTGACGTTTAATGGAGTGAAAAACATGATGGAAGTGCTTAGAAATGCCAGGAAATTGCAGAGAGATGAGGTTGGCAAACTTTGGTCAATAAGACAAGACCTGTTGCTAGGCAGGGAACTAAATGAAATGTATGCCAAATTTTGCAAAATATACGAGGAAGGCACACAAACATTCATACCAAAACAGAGATGCAGAGCCAGAAAACAGGATTGGTTCAACAGAAATTGTGAGAGGGCCAGAGACCAAAAGACACAAAAATGGAATCAGTATAGGAAGAGGCCAAACCCCCAAACATACCAGCGATACAAAGATGTGAGAAACAACTATACTGCAGTAAGGAGAGAGGCAGAAAGAAATTTTGAAAAAGGGATAGCGGATAAATGTAAAACAGAACCGGGCCTATTCTACAAATTCATAAACAACAAATTGCAGGTAAAGGATAATATCCAGAGGTTGAAAATGGGAAACAGATTCACGGAAAATGAAAAGGAAATGTGTAAAACATTAAATGAAAAGTTCCAAAGTGGGTTTGTACAAAATTAAATCTTCAGAGAACCAGACACAATAAGAATTCCAGAGAACAACATAGAGCGTATAGAGGTGTCTAAAGATGAAGTGGAAAATATGCTAAAGGAGCTCAGTAAGAACAAAGCAGTTGGCCCAGATGGAGTTTCACCATGGGTTATGAGAGAATGTGCATCTGAGCTCAGCATTCCACTGCACCATAATCTTTCAGGCATCCCTGTGTACAGGAATCGTAGCAGACGTGTGGAAACAGGCTAATATAGTTCCAATCTACAAAAGTGGTAGCAGGGAAGACCCCTCCATTATAAACCTGTATCATTGACAAGTGTAATAGTGAAAGTATTGGAAAAACTAATCAAAACTAAATGGGTAGAACACCTGGAGAGAAATGATATAATATCAGACGTACAGTATGGTTTTCGATCTGGAAGATCCTGTGTATCGAATTTACTCAGTTTCTATGATCGAGCCACAGAGATATTACAGGAAAGAAATGGTTGGGTTGACTGCATCTATCTGGACCTAAAAAAGGCTTTTGACAGAGTTCCACATAAGAGGTTGTTCTGGAAACTGGAAAATATTGGAGGGGTGACAGGTACGCTTCTATCATGGATGAAAAATGTTCTGACTGATAGAAAAATGAGGGCAGTAATCAGAGGCAATGTATCGGACTGGAGAAATGTCACAAGTGGAGTACCACGGGGTTCAGTTCTTGCACCAGTGATGTTTATTGTCTACATAAATGATCAACCAGTTGGTATACAGAACTATATGAACATGTTTGCTGATGATGTTAAGATAATAGGAAGGATAAGAAACTTAGATGATTGTCATGCCCTTCTAGATGACCTGGACAAAATAAGTATATGGAGCACCACTTGGCAAATGGAATTTAATGTTAATAAATGCCATGTTATGGAATGTGGAATAGGAGAACATAGACCCCACACAACCTATATATTATGTGAGAAATCTTTAAAGAAGCCTGATAAAGAAAGAGATCTAGGAGTGGTTCTAGATAGAAAACTATCACCCGAGGACCTCATAAAGAACATTGTGCGAGGAGCCTATGCCATGCTTTCTATCTTCAGAATTGCTTTTAAATACATGGATGGCAATATATTAAAGAAATTGTTCACAACTTTTGTTAGGCCAAAGCTAGAATATGCAGCGGTTGTGTGGTGCCTATATCTTAAGAAGCACATCAACAAACTGGAAAAGGTGCAAAGACATGCTACTAAGTGGCTCCCAGAACTGAAGGGCAAGAGCTACGAGGAGAGGTTAGAGGCATTAAATATGCCAAAACTGGAAGACAGAAGAAAAACAGGTGATATGATCACTACGTACAAAATAGTAACAGGAATTGATAAAATCGATAGGGAAGATTTCCTGAGACCTGGAACTTTAGGAACAAGAGGCCATAGGTTTAAACTAGCTAAACAAAGATGTCGAAGAAATATAAGAAAATTTATTTTCGCAAACAGAGTGGTAGACGGTTGGAACAAGTTAGGTGAGAAGGTGGTGGAGGCCAAGACAGTCAGTAGTTTCAAAGCATTATATGACAAAGAGTGCTGGGGAGATGGGACACCACGAGCGTAGCTCTCATCCTGTAACTACACTTAGGTAATTACACTTAGGTAATTACAGCGTCTCTCCTACATTCATGATACCTTTGAGGAGTTTTGGGAGACCACTGTCACATGGAACACATATAGATCATGATTGTCACCCAGCCTTAAAGAAGGATCTAGATGGAGGTTTCCAGGACAGTAAACATCACAGTAAGGCAAATAGATTAGAGGCAACACTGCCATCATACAGAGACCACCTTAGCCCTACATGGCCTGAGTATCAACATCCACCATTCAACTAAGGTAGGACAAGTTCTCCTGGTTTGCTGACTTTCATTATTGCCTTTGATGATGAAGATCAAAGTGTTTTTGGAAATAGCAGGGCACAAAGTACCTTGCATCATGCCATTCCCAATATATTTAAGATCAGAGTGAACGATATTAGACCTAACAAACAAAAGAACATAATCGCAGTGGACCACAAACACAGCAAAGAACTAGAGCTTTCAGACGTTACTGACATCTGTGTATACAAAGTCAAATGCTATGAACCACTAGGTGACCAATTAGCAAAATATGTAATACGACATATTGTAGACATTAGTGCAGACACCATCAAGGCACAACTTCAGGCAGATGGCATTCCAATCTTAGGAATAAAAAAAATTATGCAAAGAACAAACAGAGAACTGAGTGATGCAGGCTTTGCCCTGCTTAGCTTTCTAGACTACATTCCCCTTGATAGGGTTTGGTTTAACAGCTTCCTCCATAAACTAGAGGTGTACATCCCACGTCCCACTCAGTGCTTTAAATGTAACCAAAAGGTTTTAACCATACCTCGAAAGGCTGCACCAAAGACATTAAATGTGAGGAAATGCTCTGGTTCCCATTACACACATCAGATATAATCACCTGCTCAAACTGTGGTGGCAATCATGACATTACATTCAAGCAATGTCCTTCATACATACCAGCAGCGAAAACTAAGGTTCTCCCTACCAACAATCTGCAATACAGTCGTGTAATGAAACAACCTAACTCACATCAACCACTACCTCACACTCAATCATAACCTTTGCGTGTACCTGATATGTCTGTCACTGACAATTCTACACCCACAGAATCCAATCCTCTCCCATAAAAATGTACAACTGAGTCCCAATCTTGTTGAAACTCTTCTCACTTGCACTGAAAATGCACTAGAAAAAACGCTGGACCGACTACTAACTAAATTCTTTATGTAAGAAAACTCAACCCATCCCCAAGGCTGATCCAACAGATATCCCATCGACATCTACAGACAATGAAAGCCTCCCAAACACAATTACCATTGCCGGATACATTTCGTTTGAAATGATGATGGAAAAACTCCTAAATAACCCCTTAGCATGCCTTACCAAAGTCACTCCCCCAAGCTGATTTCCCACAAACCCCCAACCACTGGCACCAGGAGTACAAAATCCTCAGCTGTACAAATCTCCTGATGACCTGGCACTTCGACTAAAAAAATCATATAAATCACATTCTCCCACAACACATCCTCCAACTACTCCCAGATATTCACCATGGTGTATTACTGGCATGTCAAAGAAGATCGATGTAATCACTTCCCAGATGTAAAAATCTGAAATACGACAACATAACAACCCTTCTTCAACTAACCTACCCCAATCAAACTTTACCTACCCTACCCCAACAAAACCTAACCTAACCTGAACCAACCTACCCTACCCTACCCCAACCTAACCTAATCTAACCTTATACACATTAACCCCATGGTATTTAATGTACTCTAACCCCCTACCATAATCAACCCTAACTTATCTGAATTGCAACTAACTCCCAAACATACTTACTCACAATCGGTCTCTTAACTAATCCACACTTTTCATAAAACAGCAACATTTGGATACCACCATTAACACCACCCCTTATCTTTGCCATCCTAAATCCATTTCTATTTATATGTCTATTTTTCTTATTATCGTCACACAAAAAGAAAAGTCCATTTCTACTCATATGTCTATTTTTCTTATTATCCTCACACAAATAACATCGATAACTTCCAACATCTGCCAAATTCTGAACATTGATGCGCCACCAAAAGTGCCGCTTCTATGAACATCACCACTCGTGCAGTCATCGGGAGGAAAAACCTTCATGCAAACTGCACGTATTGCAAATAAGATGAAGGATGAGAGCTACACTCATGGAGTCCCATCTTCCTAGTCCTCTTTGTAGTATAACGCTTTGATTTTTTTTATTCAATAATGAATCTATTACTCTATTATTCTCTCATCTATCCTTATCTCAATTATGGTATTTGTGCCTAGGGGTTCTACTACCCAAAATCATCTACATCCGCTAATTACTCAACACAAAGCTGCTACTAGAACAATATCAAACTCTGGCCCCAGACAGCCCACGGTACCCTTACTTAAATCTTTTAATATGTTAGATATTAAGTCACTGCACATCCTCTCATGTGTACTCTATATATTTAAAATTCTGAACTGTAATGTCAATCCTGACCTTAAATGCTTCCTAGAAGGTAGTAACAGAACCCATGGGCACCTCACCAGAAACAAATACCTATTTGATATTCCAAGAGTGCGCCTTAACCAAACTAGTAATGCTCTACAAATCTAGGGACCCAGAATGTGGCTGACCTTACCATTCATGTCAAAGGCTGTACCTCTCTCAACCAGTTTAAGAGGAAAATTAAGTTCTACCTAATAAACTCCATGTAACCTACCTTACTCTCTAAATGTCAACCCATGTCTTGCTATTTTCAAACAATACTATTTGTTGACCAAGATGTAAAATTGCTGATTTCTGCCATGTTCCACCCCCCTCCTTTTTCTCTCCTTTTTCTATACAATTTATACTTTAATCTCAATCAGCATTAAGCTTCAGTTTAAGTGTTTCCCTTACACCTTGCCCAAAACGCTGTGCATATTAGTGGCTTTAGGTATTGTATGTACAGTGACACCTCGACTTACGATTGCCCTGACTAAGAATAATTTCGAGTTACAATATAAATTTGATCATAAAATGCGACTCGACTTACGACAGTGTCGTCGATTAATGATATTCGTTGATACGCATTCGGGTTGACCAAGCACATGGTTCCTGGTCACGCGGGCAGACCTACCTCAGTGTACTAGACCCGCCCGCTTAGTGACAATCACGCTTGTAAGAAATACCATTATTTTGGTGATTTTTTGTTTTTTGAACATAAAATAGTTATTATATATCACGCCATGGGTCCCAAGAAAGTCAGTGATAAGGTTCAACCTAAGAAAACACACGTGAGCATGATCACAGAGGAAAAACAAGATATCATTTGTAAATGTGAAAATGGTATGAGGGTTGTTGATGTAGAGGATGTCCTTTCCTCATTTATTATAAAAAATGTGTGCAGCATGGGAAGAACTGCAAACTTTTGCTAAAACGACTCACCCAAATCAAGCCACAGTAGGCCATTGCCTTAACCTTTTCAATGATACTGTGATGCATCACTTTAGACAAATATTGAAAAAATTTGAAAAAAAGAAAAAGTATCTAAAAGGTTCGTTCAGTGAAAGTCAGGTAGGCTGCTACATTTTCTATAAAAAAATATAAAAAAATTAACCAATAAATAAAATTGAAAAAATTTGAAAAAAGAAAAAATGTCTAAAAGACCTGACATTCACTGGATGTCAGGTAGGTTGCTCCATTTTCTATAATAATTTAAAAAAAATTAAAAAATTTGAAAAAAGAAAAACAATCACTGCCTGATGTTATAATGGAAGGGGACTCTCCTTCCAAAAAACTAACACCTCTCCTCCTCCTCACAGTCTTCCATACGCCAACAAGAGTCATTAATAAAGGTAAGCAATAACTTGTACATACTTTAGTACTAAAGATTTGGGTAAATTAGCTATAAAATTTACTTTGAAGGTAATTTTTGGGGGAATGTGGAATGGATTAATTCAGTTCCCATTATTTCTTATGAGAAAATTCGTTTTGACTTACAATATGTCTCTAGGAACGGATTACCATTGTAAGTGGAGGCTCCACTGTACTAGCTCTATAACTCCAACATTATGTTTGTAACTCATCTTCTATGTATGTACTTTTACCTGAATAAACATTTTGATTTGATTTTGATTTGATATGATTTTGAAACTACTGACAGTTTTGGCCTCCACCAACTTCTCACTTAACTTGTTCCAACCGTTTACCACTCTGTTTGCAAAAGAACTTTTTGTATTTTTTTTGTACCTTTGTTTCCTTAGCTTGAATCTGTGTCCTCTTGTTGAAGTTGCTGGTTAAAGGAATTCCTCTTTGTCAATTTGGCCGATTCTTCTTGTTATTTTGTAAGTGGTGATCATATCACCTCTTTTTCGTTTATCTTCTAGTTTTGGCATGTTTAACGCCTCTAATCGTTCATCTTAATTCTTTTTTATCAGTTTCGGAAGCCATTTTGGTGCATGCCTTTGCACGTTTTCCAGTTTATTTATGTGCTTCTTGAAATATAGGCACCATACAATTACTGCATATTCCAATGTTGGTCTCACAAAAGTCATGAACAGTTTCTTTAGTATTTCCCCATCTATGAAATTAACAACAAGTTTGAAGTTGGAAAGCGACGCATATGCTCCTTTCATAATGTTCTTTGTGTGTTCCTCTGGCGACAGTTTATTATCCAAACTGACACCCCATAGGGGCCCCTGACAGCTGAGTGGGCAATGCTTCGAATTCGTAGTCCTGAGGTTCCAGGTTTGATCCCCGGTGGAGGTGGAAACAAATGGGCAGAGCTTCTTTCACACTGATGCCCCTGTTACCTAGCAGTAAATAGGTACCTAGGAGTTAGACAGCTGCTACGGGCTGCTTCCTGGGGTGTATAACTGTATAACACGAAGGAAGCCTGGTCAAGGACCAGGCCGCGGGAACGCTAAGCCCTGAAATCATTTCAAGATAACCTCAAGAAGATAACCCCTAGGTCTCGTTCATTATTATAGTTCTTTAATTCCTTTCCACATAATTTGTAAGTTGTATGTGGTCTATTTTCTCTAAGTCCACATTCCATAACATGGTATTTATTCACACTGAATTCCATTTGCCATGTGATACTCCAAGCACTTATTTTATCTAGATCAATATGAAGGGCATCTTACACGTTATTGAATGCCCCCCTTACAATATCCTTATCTGCATCGTACATTTAAAACCCAAACAACATTTGTTTAAACAATTAAGATGATAACTACAATACCCCAAGAATTATCATATGATGATGACTCCTGTTTACAAGTTAAAGTAATGTACATGTACTGTAAGTAAGAAAGGGGGGTAAGTTCTTTTGATTCTCATTATTGCATATCTAATAGTATAAAACTACTATCACACCCCTCTCTTCACAAAGTTTTTTTGCAAGATGGCATCTGTTTACTGGAGGCTTGAGGAAGCAGATGTGAATCTCATGCATCTTATGCTGTCCAGTGATAAAACATCACTGGATGTGACACACAACTGAATGATAATTGGTGATAACATCCTTGGAAGTGATGTGCAGTGGAAGAGTTAAGAAAGGTGGGAGAGGAAATTACCTCAAAAGCAAGTGAGAAAGGCTCAGTCATACCTGAAAGTTATTGGGCATTGTTCAATGCTCTAAAAAATCCAAATCAGAAGTGACAACCAAAGGCACAGAAACAGAAAACAAATTACAAGATGAAAGGAAAACACTGAATGTACGGCACTCAACCTTACACTGCTGCCTCATACAAGGACACAAACAACACTGATATCTATCTTCCATAGAAGTGGTGGTATATAATACTCAAATTCTCTGTATGTGAAGAGTGACAAAGAAATCTGGAGCATCTAACTAGGCCTGTCCACTGATCATCTGGAAGAGACGTGCTCTGAGATAGGGATGAGATGGGGACAACAAGAAAGAATGGCCAGGAACCAGAGCTGAACTGTCCATTGAAAGCACATGGAAGGGCTGGGATTTATTTTAATAACTTTTTTGAAAGGTCAATCTTGGTAAAATTGAGTATTTTCTCTGACTTTCATGTACGAAAATGACTCATCAAGGACATCTGGAAAGATCCCTTTTGTGCCAGTGTAAATGTCTATCTACTATGACTGCATTATCTCATCAATGGGATCAATAGACGTCACCCAAAAGAAATAAACGAGTGGTGTATCTCAGAAATAGCACTCAAGGAAAGACAAACAAATTATCCATTGAAAAACTTAATCCAGAAATATTGTGTATTGCAGCAATATAGGGGTTTCAAAAAACCTGTACATTGTGAATTACCCCTAATGAGAAACATAAATGAGCATCTCTCAAATCACTAGTTCAAAGCTTAATTATAAGTCATTTGTTAAAAAATCCTTAAGTAACATTAATAACAAGACAGAATCATTCTTGTATATGTATTCACACTCTGTGACACTTTCATTAGTCATATCATTACTTTCTCCCTACCTACCTATAATTGTTTTTGCATAAACCGCCTAAGACTAGCCTCATACACTAACTATATTCCAACCACCAACCTTACATTACTCAATTATTACTGAAATGGACTATCAAATATGCTGAGTTTTAAAATAAACACTCGCAAGTGTTAAAAGGATACCAGATCAACCAGGCAGATTTATTTATTTTTTTTATTTTGATACATAAGGCTGCAGGCTACAGGCAGCCTGGTTGACCATATCACCAATGTCTCTACAGACCTGGTCAGAGACCAGGCTGTGGGAACATTGATCCTCAGAATCATTGAAAGGTAACCGAAAGATAGGTAAGTTTGAATGCTCTTAATCTAATTATCGGCTTAAAATAAATTGCATATGTTTAGCACTTCAAACCTTATCTAAATTAACCACATTAATCATCATTACTGTTACAACAGTTGTTACACTATGTTTTTAATGCTGAGTAAATATATTTACACTACTGTAGAAGTAATTTAAAATAATTATGAAATAAATCTTTGAGTACCACTACCAATATGTTGGAAAGAAGGAATGGGATTTTTGCACAATGAAATTACATTAACATTTTATATCAATGAGAAAATCATCAGGAACCATGAAGAGGATTTGAACTCCTGATTTGGCTTTGGTCGAAGCTTGAGGACCCCCTAGAGGATTCAGTTGAAGCATAGGTTGCATTGCTTTTGACCATGTCGTGGTGTAGAGGTCTAGGGCATGTGCTTGGGAATATAATACCAAGTGTGGGGTCCGAATCCTCCTCATGGCTCCAAATGATTTTCTCAATGGAATTTTTTCAATTGAGAAAAGATCCAACTATGAGCCTCCCTCTTTTCTATTACATTTCTTGATATCTATGCAGTATACTCTTGTTAGGTTTTAAACCTTTCAGAGGAATTAAAAACATTGCTGCAGCATACATATACCTTTCATTGTTTTATATAAACTAAAACACTTGTAAAAACACTTTACGTGTAAAAATGCATGTATGAGGAGAACTATGGATACAAAACTATCACTGAGAGTACTAAATACATTCATTACATATTGAATGTTAATTATATATAAGTAATTGACTAACTAAGACCAAAATGACATGCAAAATGGCATGAAATATTTATGTGTGTGTGTGTGTAATTACCTAAGTGTAGTTACAAGATGAGAGCTATGCTCATGGTGTCCCAGTCTTCCCGGTACTTTTTTTCATATAACACTTTAAAACTACTTATGGTTTTGGCCTCCACCACCTTTTCAGTTAGCTTGTTTCGTCTACCACTCCATTTGCAAAAAAAAAAAATATATAATTTTTTTTGGCACCTATGTTACCTTAGTTTGAATCTGTGACTTCTTGTTCGTGAAGTTGATGGTTTTAGGAATTCCTCTTTGTCAATTTGGTTGATTCCTGTTAGTATTTTTTAAGTGGTGATCATATCACCTCTTTTCCTTCTATCTTCTAGTTTTGGTATGTTTAACACCTCAAGTTTCTCCTCGTAACTCTTTGTTTTTTAGTTCGGGAAACCATTTTGTAGCATGCTGTTGCATCTTTTCCAGTTTATTTATGTGCTTCTTGAGATTTGGACACCATACAACTGATGCATATTTCAATTTTGGTCTCACAAAAGTCATGAACATTTAGTCATTTAAAGTGTTTTAGTATTTCACATACTAAAATGTCAAAAGTCATTTAGAATTTATACATCAATATAATTCAAAGCAAGTCTGAAGTTGGAAAGCAACACATACACTCCTCTTCCTCTCACAATGTTCTTTCTGTGTTCCGCTAGTGACAGCTTATTTTCCAAAACCACCCCTAGGTCTCTTTCTATATTAGTTCTGTAATTCCTTTCCACATAATTTGTAAGTTGAGTGTGGTCTATTTTCTCCAAATCCACATTCCATAACATGTCAATTATTTACAATGAATTCCATTTGCCACTTGACGCTCCAACTACAGTATTTGCTGGCGTAGAAGACGCACCCTCGCATAGGACGCACCCCAATTTTCAAGGATATTTTGTGGAAAAAACTAATTTAGTATGTTTCATCATACATTTATTGAAAGATATTTTAAAGTGGTTTTAGTACCCCAACTCTTACCTCCTCTAAGATCTGTTGTATAATTGTATATATTTTGGGCAAGAGAATTGCTATACAGGATGTGAAACTTGTATTTCTGGATGCAATGTTTTGTGACATTGCAAAAGTGTTGCCTAGCAGCACATCAGGCAACCAGGGTGGCGCACCTAATTGTGGAGCACCATCACAGAGCTCTACTGTTGTAGTCATTAACTCATTACAAATGGCTGGCAGGCTGATGAAAGTTGAACATTCCTTTCAAATTTCTAGGAAAAGTTTTCTTTTAGATAATGAATAAATGTATCTTAAAGGTAACATAATCATTAAATAATGTATGACATATATAAAGTGTAGGGTATGTGTGGTGGGCAAGGTGGTGAGATGATGTGAGCTTCCTTCATAACTGCCAACATATCATAACCAATTTTTCATAAGTTTGTGATAATAGACTGTGATAACTCTGCTTGCTTTCAGTATTTTATTATTAGTAACCCAATTTACTGTAATAATTTGGCTTGTTTTCAATATTTTATTACTAGCAACAAATCCAGTATGCTCGTCTAGCTCCCTAGCCTATTGCGCTCAGTCTTACATCCGTAATACAGGCACATTAGACGCAAGGCACTTTTTTAATACATTTAAAAAAAAAGCATGTCTTATATGCCGTTATATACAGTACTTCTTTAATCTAGATCGACTTGAAGGGAATTACAATTGTCTGCATCTCCTATCTTTCCCAGTTTCTTATAAAATTCTGTATTCCTTCTGGTAGATTGTTTATGTAGACGATAAACATTACTTGTGCCAGAACCAAACCCTTTGATACTTTGCTAGTAACAGTCCTCTTATCAGATACATTGTCTTTGATAACCACCCTCATTTGTCTGTCAGTTAGAAAAATTTTCATCCATGTCAGAAGTTTCCCTGTCACCTCTCCAGCATGTTCCAGTTTCCAGAAAAGCCTCTTGTGTGGGACTCTATCAAAAGTCTTTTTTAGTTCCAGATAGATAGTCAACCCAACCATCTCTTTCCTGCAGTATCTCTGTGGTTCTATCATAAAAACAAAGTAGATTTGTTACACAGGATCTTCCTGTTCAAAAACCATACTGTCTGTCCGTTATTATGTCATTACCCTCCAGGCGTTCAATCCATTTGTCTTTATTGTTTCCAGTGTTTTGACTACCACACTTGTTAATGATATGAGTCTATAATTTAGTGGTTTTTCTCGGCTACCATTTTTATAGATTGGAACTACTGTATTTGCCAGCGTATACGATGCACTTTTTTATTTTTAGATGTATAAAAAAATTGCCTTGCATCTAATGGGGCGTATTATGGATGTAAGACTGAGCGCCGTAGGTTAGGGAGCCGAACAAACATAATGGGTAAGTTCTCTAGGCACAAAAATTGTTGCTATTAATAAAATATTGAAAACAAGCCAAATTATTACAGTAAATTGTGTTCCTAATAATATAATACTGAAAACAAGCCGAGTTATCGCAGTCTGTTATCACAAATTTACGAAAAATTTCTTATTATACCTTGGCAGTTATGAGGGAAGCTCACATCAACTCACCTCCTTACCCAGCATTCATAACTCACACCTGATATATGTCATACAATATTTAATGACTGTGTTACCTTTTAGAAACATTTATTAATTATCTAAATGAAAAATGCACCTAGAAATATGAAAGGAATGTTCAACTTTCATCCGCCTTTCAGCCATTTGCAATGAGTGAATGACAACAAAACCAGAGCGCTGCGATGGTACGCCACCAATGGGTGCGCAGCTCTGGTGGCCTGTCATAGTAACACAGACCATCACATTCAGGATGTGTTTTTAGTGGGCCAGCCAGAGGCTTAGGGCCCTGTGCAGGAATATCCCTGCAAAAAAAAAAAAAAAAAAAAAATGGAAATATAAGTTACACATCCTGTATAGCAATTCTCTTGCCCAAAATATATACAATTATACAGCTGATATTAGAGGAGGTAAAAGTTTGGGTGCAAAACCACTTACTCTTCGAACGCAACTTGCATTCAATTTTTTTCTCTCGAGTCCGAGCATCGGACATGATGTGCATCCGATAAAGAAATATTTGTATAAAATTCATTTATTATCCGATTGACTTCAAGACAGTTTCAAAATGAGCGCCTTTAGAGTGCGCACAGTTTGATATCAAAATGAAAGATGTAACATGAAACTTGATGTCAGAACACTTGAAAGATTATAAATACATTTTAGGTCAAAATTTTAAAATATTTGTTAAAATTCCAGTTATTGCTCTATTATTATAGGAGTAGTTTTATAATATGCACCTTTATATTGCAAACAATTTGATACCAAAATAAAAGATGTAACACGAAAATTTATGTTATCAGACTGAACAAGTATACACATTAGATTGAGGTGTGCAAATTGGTGCTCGTTCACGGGTAATTTTAGGCTTTGCTGCGGGGAGTCACACCATGCTTTTGGACATTATATGCATATACACCTGCAGGGAATTTAATTGTTAACACAATGATACCAAAACAAACAAAATAGCACGAGAATTAAAGTGAGAAAACTGAAACGAGTATACACATTTTAAGAATTTTGTGCACTCACGGGTAAGTTTTGTTGACTTTAGGCTTTGCTGCAGGGAGTCACTCCGGGCTTTTGGACAGTATATTCACATACACCTTCAGAGAATTCTATTGCAAACACAATGATACCAAAACAAATGACGTAGCACAAGAATTAAGGTGAGAAAACTAAAACGAGTACAGACATTTCGGTGTCGCCGCGCTCTCGCCCGCACGATCGCCAGTACACTGGGGACGTGACCTCTAAGTTGGTGGCGTGCATACCCAAGGCACGAAAGTGTTAAAATATCTTTCAATATATGTATGATGAAACATATTAAATAGTTTTTTTTCCACAAAATATCCTTGATAAATAGGGGGTGCATTTTTTACTCTAGAAAATACTGTATTTTTGTCGTTTTCCATATATCTGCTAAAATTCCCATGCACAAGGATGTCTGGAATATTAATTGGAATGGAATGCTCAGTTCAGTTGCACATTCTTGCAGCATCAAGGGTGAAACTCCATCAGGACCAATTGCTGTATTTCTTCCTAGTCCCTTGAGTAATTTTTCTACTTTGTCTTGAGATACCTCTATGTATTTTATAGCATGCTCTGAAATTGGTATTGGATCCAGTTCTATGAAATCCTCATTTTGTACAAACACACTTTAGCACTGTTCATTTAGCATTTCACGCATTTCTTTTTCATTCTCAGTAGTTCTGTTCCCCATTCTCAATCTCGGATTTTATTCTTTACTTGCAGCTTGCTTTTAATGACTTTACAGAAAAGGCCTGGATATGTTTTATATTTGTCTACTATAATTTTCTCAAAGTTCCTTTCTGCCTCTCTCCTCACTGCTGTGTAATTGTTTCTTGCTTGCTTGGAGTGACGGTATGTTTGAGGGATAGATCTCTTCCAATATTGAACACATTTTCTTGTCCTTTCCTCTCTGGCCTCCCCACTCACAATTTCTGTTGAACCAATCCTGTTTTCTGGTCTTGCATCTCTGTTTTGGTATGAATGTTTGTCTGGCTTCATCATATATTTTGCCAAATTTGGCATATATCTCATATACTTTCTTGCCTAGCAGCATGTCTGTCCAAGTAAACTCATTAAAGAATTTTCTAAGTTCCCCATAGTGTCTTCTCTTGAAATCAAGTTGATCAACTGTTTTAATGTCCCCATTCTCTTCTAGATTATATCGCAAAGTATATTTATTTTCCACCAGGACATGATCCCTTTTTCCCTAGGGAGCAGTGTGTGTAATTACCTAAGAGTAATTACAGGATGAGAGCTACACTCGTGGTGTCCTGTCTTCCCAGCACTCTTTGTCATATAACGCTTAGAAATTACTAACGGTTTTGGCCTCCACTACCTTCTCACCTAACTTGTTCCAACCGTTTATCACTCTGTTTGCGAGAGTGAATTTTCTTATATTTCTCCAGCAGCTTTGTTTGATTAGTTTAAATATATGACCTCTTGTTCTTGAAGTTCCAGGTCATATGGAATTACCTAAGTGTAATTACCTAAGTGTAGTTACAGGATGAGAGCTATGCTCGTGGTGTCCCATCTTCCCAGGACTCTTTGTCATATAACGCATTGAAACTACTGACGGTCTTGGCCTCCACCACCTTCTCACTTAACTTGTTCCAACCGTTTACCACTCTATTTGCGAAGGTGAATTTTCTTATATTTCTTCGGCATCTGTGTTTAGCTAGTTTAAATCTATGGCCTCTTGTTCCTAAAGTTCCAGGTCTCAGGAAATCTTCTCTGTCGATTTTATCAATTCCTGTTACTATTTTGTACGTAGTGATCATATCACCTCTTTTTCTTCTGTCTTCTAGTTTTGGCATATTTAATGTCTCTAATCTCTCTTTGTAGCTCTTGCCCTTCAGTTCTGGGAGCCACTTAGTAGCATGTCAGTGTGTGTGTGTGTGTATAATGCATTTAGTATTTGGATGTAACATGCAAGATTATGTGCATGTAGGAAGGTAAATGAGGAAGACGTGCATTTGTGCAAGGGTGTGTATCTGTGTGTGCATATAGGTGTACACTACTACTCTAAAGCACCATCAACACCAAGGACAAGCGGTGGCTCTAGACAGCAAATATTATTACTGAGGTGGTTTTTGCAGGCACCTTCATTGCTGTAGGTACTTTGTGAAAATTTAGTTTGGCACTGAATGGGCTGTACCTCCTCATTTGGCACTCATGGTAGAAGATGCTAACACTGTGCCAAATGCTCTCAATGTACTGATTCTCTTAAGACTATGATAGCACAATGGAAATTTTGTAACTGACATAGTCAGTCTTCAAAGTTTAAATATCCACAGATCGAAATATTATATATATTTTACACGTCTTTGGATAAAAATAATGTCTTCTTCTATTAGGAGTAAAATGAAGAATTTCTTATCAAGTGGCTGTAATATGTATCAATAAAATCTAACAAATATGAAACTACTAAATGATGCAAGTACAGTACATTCAGTCTGCAATAGTCCAATATGAGGCATCAAAAGGAATAAAATTGTTAACAAATACTACTGTAAATAAAATAAATAAAATCATCGGTACTAATCACTGGCAACAACTTGTACAACCACCCTTTCCAATCACTGCACACACTAGCAACAGATACACAGCTGAATTTTCCCGCCTCATTTATTGTCGCTGCAATGAAAATGCAACATAAGCAAATTAGGAGTAATCTATGCTTAGTGATAATTATTCACTTTCAGAAGTTTGGTCAAGAAATCATTATTCCCTGGCTCATGAACCAATTAGATTAAATATTGAGTCCTAGTCTTTATGACCAGAGTAATAATTTTGGTTGTATTAAAAATTTAATATTAATCTGAGGGAATCTGGTGACTCTCAGTGTTGGTACAAGAGGTAGTACCATGCAGGAAAGAACCAGCCAAATGTCTCTTCCTTTCTCTTCTTCATTAAAGTCAGGCTGCTTCTCTGGTCTGCGGGTGCCTCAGTCAATCATAAAGGGCATCCAAGTATTTCATGTTAGTATAAGTCTTGATGTAATGAGATACCTAATTCTACCCAGCTAGACCCAAACTTAAGCTACAAGCACCATTGTATGAGGAGGAGGTCCAAACTGACTCGGCAAAATCATTCCAAACTCTACTTAGCCAGGTGCTTATCAAAGTTAACTCCTAATTTTACTTGAAGATAATTAGAACCAGGAATAGTATACAAGTCTTCCTGTTAATTGAGAGATAAGAGTGACACCTGCTTACATATGTAAAGATTGATGCTCTATGCATAACTCAAGTTGATCTACTTGAAAGAATTAACTGTTTCCAGGGATACTGCAGTCACACCTCAAACACTGAAATAGCAGTGATACAGCTTGTTGAGTTCTTGCAATGTGAAGCATCCTGAGGACATATCTATGTCTATCTGCAGGTGATGCTCCATGCCAGAAGACAGCTTCAACCACACTGGACAGCTTGTTCCATACCTTAACACCACACCACACTCTATTACTACTGCCATCTACTATAACAATGATCCTACCCACCTAACTAAGCTGTGTGTATAGAAATACAGTAACAGCTCCTATTTAACCCATGTACTGTGCATTTGTATAATATGACAATCCTGTGGTGAGTGTTAATAATATTATTATTCCCCCCTAATTTTTTATCTAGAAAAGAATTTTTAAAATGCATTCACTGATCATAGGAAACTAATTAAAATATTGGATGTGATTTACTTTGGTTGACGGAGAGATGAAGTTTGACAAATCACAGGCCAGCCTGTTTTTTATTATTCCCAACGTCAAGAAACTGTCGTACTAAAGTGCCATATCCTAACCTACCAAAGGACCCACAAACAGAAAACAGGACATTAAGTAAATTTTGTAACCACTATCATTTTCTAGTACATCAGTTTTTGACCTTAGGTAAAGTAAACAACAAAATGTGACGTACTATTAGGAGGGCAGGTTGCACAGGATTCTCATGTTCCTTCTCATGTTCCTTTACAAAATAAACTTGTGGTAAATATTCATTTACAGGATTTAGTGACCAGGATTATGATCATAGCAGGATTGTAGTGATAATTAGCACTGTGTGTAGTATTGTGGGAAGAGGAATTTTGGTGAGGCGGGAGGGAGGTAGCACCAGTCGACTGTGTATGGCAGCTACTCTTATTTGGACTCACCATACCAGCTTAGTGGTTTGCTATGGTGAACACAAATGTAGATACTTATATATAACGTGTGTATATACAGAACAACCTCAATTCAACGTACCCCGATTCGGCGAATCTCTGGCAAGGTCGCACACTTTTCAGGCCGAATTTACTCCCCTATTTCGACGAACAATAGTTCGCCAAAGCAAGGGATGTGTGGATTTGCTTATGATGTTGGGACAGAGTTCACAGAGTGGTGGAAAACTTTCCCATTCTATCACAGGTTACCATTAATAATTCTTTCATATAACAAGTTGGATCACACACAAGTGGACAAGTGGACCACACAACTAGTGAACCATATTAAACACCTCCTTCCTTCCTTCCCTCACCACCACTCTACCTCACCGCTACTCTCTCCTCACCGCTTCTCTTCCCTCACTGCCACTCTTCCCTCACAACCACTCTTCCCTTGCCACCATTCTTCCCTTGCCACCATTCTTCCCTCACCCCCCACTCTTCCCTCACCCCTACTCTTACCTCACTCTCACTCTTCCATCACTCCAACTCTTCCCTCGCCCCCACTCTCCCCCTCACCCCCCCACTCTTCCCTCACCCCACTCTTCCCTCACCCCACTCTTCCCTCACCCCCCACTTTTCCCTCACCCCCACTCTTCCCTCACCCCTACTCTTCTCTCATTCACACTCTCCCTCACCCACACTCTCCCTCCCTCCCTCTCTGCTTCTATTCCCCCTACCTCTCCCCCTCAATGCCTTCCTCCATCATTGCCTCCCTCCATCAATCACTGCCTCCCATCCCTCCCTCCATCAATCACTGCCTCCCATCCCTCCCTCAATGCCTTTCATCCCTCCCTCAATGCCTTCCATCTCTTCCTCACTACCTCCCTCACTGCCGCCCTCATAACATGAGAACAGCGGGCTATGGAGGAGGGAGCCACTAACAGGGTCGAGGCTAGACATATTGGAAGGACCCGGGCATGTCTGTCAGCCCCTGCTCGCAGATGCCAATTGCGCATAATTCATAAATAAAACTGTATTTGTATAAATAATAAATGGGAAACAATAAAACATGTTAATTATTATTAACAATGTATAGTAATACACTATAATTAAAATATTTTGGAATAAATATTGTACAGCTAAGATTAAAAATCTTAATACAGTATGGGTGGGAGGGTTTGGCAACCATTGCTTGGTTCGCGATCCTTCCCACTGCCTACCTCACCACCACCATCATCACTATCCTTCACCACCACCACCACCACTCTCCCTCATCTCCACTCTCCCCCCTTCACTGCTTCTATCTCTCCCTGTCTCTTCCCCTCAATGCCTCCCTCCATCAATCACTGCCTCCCCTCCCTCCCCTCACTGCCTCTTTCCCTCAGGTTTGTATCCAGCATGATGGATATAGCAATATTTTTTTTACAGTCACTGACATCCTTTGTAACTGCCACACAAGGCATTTATAATTACAAATGATGCCTAGAGAGGATTCAAACAACATTCTGTATACAGTATACTATATACTGTACAATATGCCTTTTCTAAGGTAAATAAAGATAAGAGTATGATTCATTAGTGTACAATTTAGTAGTAATGTATATAACAATGAAATATTCTTGATTTATATTACTAAAAGAATGCACTACATAAATGCCTCTTGAAGGCATCACCTCTTGCAACAAATCCAACCCTGCAATGCACAGGGGTTGGTTCCATATAGTGCATTGAATAGAGGTTGTACTGTAGTGCTCTAAAAAAAAAGAGGAAGAGATGCAGATTGGAACGGGAACGTCGTTCCCTATATAGGCGAAGAAAACAAATCGCGGAACAACTTGAGAGTCGCACCCTATCTCAAGAACGGCGAAGAAGGTTAGGTAGAGAAATAGAAACAATTGAACGGAAGCTACAAGAATCATACAAAACCCAGGAGAGGCAAAGAGAGCAAAAGGCCATCAGTGAAATAGAGAGAAATCCGAAATATTTTTTCTCCTATGCAAAATCAAGATCAAAAACCACATCTAGTATCGGGCCGCTGCGAAAAGGAGATGGAACTTTCACCGATGACAACAAAGAAATGAGCGAGCTACTGAGGAAGCAGTACGACTCTGTTTTCAGCGAGCCATTAAACACACTAAACCAATAACATAACCCAAATGATAACCCAAATGAATTTTTCATGGATATGATACCAACATCAAATCATATATCAGACGTCACCCTATCCCCACTGGATTTTGAAGAAGCCATAAACAGTATGCCTATGCACTCTGCACCAGGCCCGGATTCTTGGAACTCCATATTCATAAAGAACTGTAAAAAACCACTATCGCAGGCCCTCCACATTCTGTGGAGACAAAACCTAGATACTGGCGTTATTCCTGATATACTACACTGCGACTACAGGAGAATAGGCAGGTACGTAAAAGGGAAAGATCGACCTTTGAGGATCACCCTAAACGGTGCCAAACAGATGGAAGAAGTACTAAGGAATGCTAGAAAATTGCAAAGGGATGAGGATGGGAAAGGGTGGTCATTAAGACGAGATCTTTCAAAAGAAGATAGAGAGAAGCTGAAACTGAACCTCGCCGAGGCAAAACATTTAAATGAGAGCAGGAATGAAGAAGAAATAAATTCTTTTTTCTACAAAGTGATAGGGGTAGGCAAACCAGTAAAGTGGTACATAAAGGCAAACCAACAAAATCAATAGAGAGAGGGGGAGTGAAGAATAAGGAGAGGGGGAACAAGTTCCTGAAGATTGCATACACCAACATAGATGGAGTGAGATCGAAGATACTGGAGTTAAGTGATGTAATACAGCTGCAGACACCAGACATTGTTGCACTCACGGAGACAAAACTTGAAGATGTAATTTTAAATGAGGTCATATTCCCAAGGGGCTACTCAATTTGGAGACGGGATAGAAAAATTAGGAAAGGCGGTGGCGTTGCTGTGCTGGTAAAAGAACACCTAAAGGTGAAGGAAATAATGACTGCCAATCCACAAGAAGTTGACATAATAGCACTAGAGATCTGCTATGAGGATGATAAACTAATGATGATAAATGCATATAGTCCACCGCCAAGCAGCACATGGTCAAAGGAGGAGCTAGATAGTAAACGTGAAGGTCTTATAACAATAATGAGAGAGATTATAGCGAGAGCGGATAACGATAGATCACGACTGTTGATAGTCGGTGACTTCAACTTGAAATCCATAGACTGGGAAGCATATGAAGCTAAAACAGAAGATTTTTGGACCTGTAAATTTGTAGACCTCATCCTGGAAACATTCTTGTATCAACATGTTAAACAAGCTACGAGGATGAGGGAAGGGGACGTTCCCTCCATGCTAGATTTGATATTTACCAGGAAGGAGGAAGAGATATTTGACATTCAGTACCTTCCTCCCTTGGGTAAAAGTGACCATGTCTTTTTGGGAATAAAGTATGCAATGCGTTATAAGCTGGAAGAAAATAAGGAGGTTGAAGCAGTTGAAAAACCAGACTTCAGGAGAGGACATTATGGTGACCTTAGAAATTTTTTTAGTGAGTATAATTGGACAGACTTGATGCTAGGCAAGGAAGTGAATGAGATGTATGGCAAGTTTTGTGAAATATATGATAAAGGCACAAAAAAAATTTATACCAAAACAGAGATGCAGAACTAGGAAACAGGATTGGTTCAATAGAAATTGCGAGAGGGCTAGAGACCGAAAGACACAAAAATGGAATCAATACAGGAAGAGGCCGAACCCCCAAACATACCAGCGATACAAAGATGCGAGAAACAACTACACGGCAGTGAGGAGAGAGGCAGAAAGAAATTTTGAAAAAGGGATTGCGGACAAATGTAAAACAGAACCAGGTCTATTCTATAAATTCATAAACAACAAATTGCAGGTAAAGGATAATATTCAGAGGTTGAAAATGGGAAATAGATTCACGGAAGATGAAAAGGAAATGTGTGAAACACTAAACGAAAAGTTCCAAAGTGTGTTTGTACAAAATGAAATCTTTAGGGAACCAGATACAATAAGAATTCCAGAGAACAACATAGAACACATAGAGGTGTCTAGAGACGAAGTGGAAAAAATGCTCAAGGAGCTCGGTAAGAACAAAGCAGCTGGCCCAGATGGCGTTTCACCATGGGTTCTGAGAGAATGTGCATCTGAGCTCAGCATTCCACTTCACCTGATCTTTCAGGCATCCCTGTGTACAGGAATCGTAGCAGACGGGTGGAAACAGGCTAACATAGTTCCAATCTACAAAAGCGGCAGCAGGGAAGACCCCCTCAATTATAGACCTGTATCATTAACAAGTGTAATAGTGAAAGTATTGGAAAAACTAATCAAAACTAAATGGGTAGAACACCTAGAGAGAAATGATATAATATCAGACAGACAGTATGGTTTTCGATCTGGAAGATCCTGTGTATCGAATTTACTCAGTTTCTATGATCGAGCCACAGAGATATTACAGGAAAGAGATGGTTGGGTTGACTGCATCTATCTGGACCTAAAAAAGGCTTTCGACAGAGTTCCACATAAGAGGTTGTTCTGGAAACTGGAAAATATTGGAGGGGTGACAGGTAAGCTTCTATCATGGATGAAAAATTTTCTGACTGATAGAAAAATGAGGGCAGTAATCAGAGGCAATGTATCAGAATGGAGAAATGTCACAAGTGGAGTACCACAGGGTTCAGTTCTTGCACCAGTGATGTTTATTGTGTACATAAATGATCTACCAGTTGGTATACAGAATTATATGAACATGTTTGCTGATGATGCTAAGATAATAGGAAGGATAAGAAATTTAGATGACTGTCATGCCCTTCAAAAAGACCTGGACAAAATAAGTATATGGAGCACCACTTGGCAAATGGAATTTAATGTTAATAAATGTCATGTTATGGAATGTGGAATAGGAGAACATAGACCCCACACAACCTATATATTATGTGAGAAATCTTTAAAGAATTCTGATAAAGAAAGAGATCTAGGAGTGGTTCTAGATAGAAAACTATCACCTGAGGACCACATAAAGAATATTGTGCAAGGAGCCTATGCTATGCTTTCTAACTTCAGAATTGCATTTAAATACATGGATGGCGATATACTAAAGAAATTGTTCATGACTTTTGTTAGGCCAAAGCTAGAATATGCAGCTGTTGTGTGGTGCCCATATCTTAAGAAGCACATCAACAAACTGGAAAAGGTGCAAAGACATGCTACTAAGTGGCTCCCAGAACTGAAGGGCAAGAGCTACGAGGAGAGGTTAGAAGCATTAAATATGCCAAAACTAGAAGACAGAAGAAAAAGAGGTGATATGATCACTACATACAAAATAGTAACAGGAATTGACAAAATCGACAGGGAAGACTTCCTGAGACCTGGAACTTCAAGAACAAGAGGTCATAGATTTAAACTAGCTAAACACAGATGCCGAAGAAATATAAGAAAATTCACCTTCGCAAATAGAGTGGTAGACGGTTGGAACAAGTTAAGTGAGAAGGTGGTGGAGGCCAAGACCGTCAGTAGTTTCAAAGCGTTATATGACAAAGAGTGCTGGGAAGACGGGACACCACGAGCGTAGCTCTCATCCTGTAACTACACTTAGGTAATTACACTTAGGTAATTACTAAAAACAGCAGAGCTAGCACCACTTCATAAAGGAGGAAATAAGGCAGAGGCAAAAAATTACAGACCGATAGCACTAACATCGCACATCATAAAAAAATTTTGAGAGAGTGCTAAGAAGTAAGATCACAAAATACATGGAATCACAGCATCTCCTTAACCCCGGACAACATGGTTTCAGAACAGGGCGCTCTTGCCTGTCGCAGTTGCTGGACCACTGATATGGCATTAGATGCTATGGAAGACAAACAAAACGCTGATGTAATTTACACAGATTTTGCAAAAGCTTTTGATAAATGTGACCATGGTGTTATTGCACATAAAATGCGTTCAAAAGGAATTACCGGAAAAATAGGCAGATGGATCTACAATTTCCTGACCAACAGAACCCAATGTGAAATAGACAACAAAATAAAATCCAGCCCATCAACTGTGAAGAGCTCAGTCTCCCAGGGTACTGTGCTTGCTCCAGTACTTTTTCTCATCCTCATATTGGACATAGACAAGAACACAACCTATAGCACTGTATCATCCTTTGCAGATGACACTAGGATCTTCATGAGAGTAGGCAACATAGAGGACACGGCAAACCTCCAGTCATATGTAGATCAGGTCTTTCTATGGGCTACAGAAAATAATATGGTGTTTAACGAAGATAAGTTCCAGCTCATGCGCTATGGAAAAAATGAAAATATAAAAACGGAAACCACGTACAAAACTCAGGCAAATCATAACATAGAACGAAAGGCAATGTAAAGGATCTGGGTGTACTCATGTCGGAAGACCTTACCTTTAAAGAACACAATAAAGTAGCCGTCACAACTGCAAGAAAAATGATAGGTTGGATAACAAGAACTTTTCACACTAGAGATGCTATACCGATGATGATACTTTTCAAAACGCTTATGCTCTCTAGAGTGGAGTACTGCTGCACAATGACAGCACCTTTCAAAGCTGGAGAAATTGCTGACCTGGAGAGCGTGCAGAGATCCTTTACTGCTAGAATCCACTCAGTAAAACATCTAAACTATTGGGACCGACTAAAGAGCCTAAAACTGTACTCCCTTGAGCGCAGGCGGGAGAGGTACATAATAATTTACACGTGGAAAATATTAGAGGGGTTGGTCCACCCTGCACACAGAAATAACATCACATGAGACCAGAAGACATGGCAGGATGTGCAGAATACCCCCGTTGAAAAACAGAGGTGCAACAGGTACTCTGAGAGAGAACTCTATCAACATCAGAGGTCCGAGACTGTTCAACACACTTCCACTACACATAAGGGGCATAACTGGCCGACCCCTCACAGTGTTCAAGAGAGAACTGGATAAGCACCTCCAAAGGATACCTGATCAACCAGGCTGTGACTCATATGTCAGGCTGCGAGCAGCCGCGTCCAACAGCCTGGTTGATCAGTCCGGCAACCAGGAGGCCTTGTCGACGACCGGGTCGCGGGGATGCTAAGCCCCGGAAGCACCTCAAGGTAACCTCAAGGTAAGGTAGTGTAATAACAGCAACAGGAGTGTGTTGGGAGGAGCCATTTTGGAGAGGGAGGTGGTGTTGTACTCTTAGCATCGTCTGCTGGCTGCTTTGTGACTTGTTATGCAGTGTATGGTGGCAACTTTGCTATTTGGACACCATACTAGTTTAGTTGTATAGTTATGGTGAATAAAACTTGTAGATACTTGTATATAATGTGTGTATATAGTGTAATAACAGCACAAACAATATGGTGGGGAGGAGGAATTTTGGTGAAGTGGGAAGAAGGGAGGTAGCATCAGCTGACTGTGTGTGGCAGCCACTCTTGTTTGGACTCACCATACCAACTAAGTGGTTCATTATGGTGAACACATATGTTGATGGGTATATACAATGTGTGTATATAGTGTAATAACAGCAAAAACACTGTTTGATTGATCGTAGAATATAATATAGATATTCCACATATATGAGCCCCATAATTTTGAGCATAGCGATGTTCCACACCTTGAACCATATAAATTCCACAAATTACACACTTGTGAAGAATATTACAGCAAAAAGCCATAGAAGAAAGGAATGAGAAACATAAAAATAATTGAGAAACGGCAACGGGGTGGTGGGGTAAGTAACCTTGAATGCTCCATCACTCAGCAACCATAATTTGCTCAACTTCCTAGCTCCATTACGGCTAAAGAATGTCACATAAATTTTTGTTTGTTTTAGTTTCCCGTGATCAGAGACTGCATTTTAACAATATAAGAAGAGAAAATAATTTTTTTGGAAAGAATTTATTTTTGGCGCACCATGGGGTTGTCTTATTTTAACCCTTAAACTGCGCATGGCGTGTATATACGCCATGAGTAATATGTTCCACTGTGCGCATGGTGCATATATATGACACTCAGCCCCCCTTGTTTAACTCCCTAAACATGCTAAACATAATCTCACTCCACAAATTCTCTTGTGTCAACTACATTTACAAAACCCTGTTATAAATGCAAATCCTGCTCTGAAACTCTCCCTGGACAGATGTAATAGGACCCATTATCACCACACCAGAAATAAATATCTCTTTGATATCCCCAGAGTCAAACATAATCTGTGTAAACACTCTATGCAAATAAAGGGACCCAGTCTATGGAACTCACTCCCTATTGAATTGAAAAGCTGTCCAACTTTTGCGTAATTTAAAAACAATACTAAAAAGTACCTAATTTCATCTTCATAGTTTTTACCTTTTGCTTTAAAATTGCACTGTATCTATTGCTACCCAATCTCCCAATCTTTATGTACCCAATTTGAACATCTTTTATCATTGTGATCATTGCTGTCTTCTTATATGTGCTGTCAATCTGCTGTATGGTATCTATTAATCTTGTTTAAATTTCCAATCAAGCTGTCAATGTAATCAATCAGAGCTCTAATATACCAATGTGCTTTAATATACTTACTAATCTCTCTCGTCTCATTTTTTTTCTTGCAATGTATTTGTTATCATTTTATTAATTCTGATAGAATTTACCTACTTAAAATTATCTGTTAGATTAAGGACCTGCCCGAAATGCTGCGCGTACTAGTGACTTTACAAGATTGTAAATACTGTACTATGCTATGTATTCTCACAAACCTTCTTGTATATAAATAAATAAATAAATAAATAAAATAAAATAGGGTGCCAGGCACGATTCAAATGGCCCACGGCTACACAGGGTTCACATCAGCTTCCTCAGGGCTCTTATAAACAGATGCCATGTTTAAAAAAAATCATGGGGAATATTCTCCGGTGTGAGAGCCACAGTATTGTTGGAGCAACCAAGGCTAATGCATGCAGCATGAGCTAACAGCATTGGTGTTTCAGCTTGTGAACACATCATCGCCAAAAAATGTCAAAATAAATATATAACTGCTATTATTTAGAGATGGCAATATTACAGATGACCCCTGACTGATAAAAATTACCAGGATTGTGATAATAGCAGGATTGTTGTGATAATTAGCGCTGTGTGGAAGTAGCAATGCTGTGGGAGAGAGGGAGATAGCGTCGTTTACTGACTGTGTAGCCACCTGATATTGTCTGCATTCACCATACCAGCTCAGTGGTTCTCTGTGGTGAACACAAATGTAGATATGTATATATAATGTGAGTATTAGTGTAATAACAGCAAAAAGAATATATTGGGAGGAGCCATTGGGGTGACGGAGGTGGTTTCGTCTGCATGACTTGTCAGGCTGTGTAGAGGGTGGCCACTATGCACCCTACAAGCTTAGGTGTACAGTTACAGTGCATACAACATGTAGATACTTATATATAATGTGTGTATATAGTGTAATAACACCCGAAACAGTATTGTTGGGGGAGAAATTTAGTGCGCTTGACCTTGAATGAGAGAGGGAGGCAGCCGCCAGTTGACTCTGTGTGTAGTGATGTATTTTAGTGCCCGAACTAACTATATCAGCTTAGTTGTACAGTTGTGGTGAACAAAACGTGTAGATACTTTTATATAATTGCAATCAATCAATTATCTTGACTTGCAATCAATCTTAGCTACCTATGTGCTTTAATATACTGTACCTACAATTTTCTCTTATCTTCTTTTTTTCATTCCATGTAACTGTTATCATTTTTTTTGTCTATAAATTTTGCAAGTAAAATTTTCTACTTAAAATCTACTTAAAACCTACTTAAAATTTTCTTAGATTAAGGACCTGCCCGAAACGCTGCACGTACTAGTGGCTTTACAAGACTGTAATTACCATATTATGTATCCTCACATTCCCAATGTACCTTCTTGTATATGCATAAATAAATAAATAAATAAATAATGTGTGTATATACTGTAGTGTAATAACACTACAAACAGTATTGTTGGGGGAAAAATTTAGTGCGCCTGATCTTGAATGAGTGAGGGAGGCAGCCGCCAGCGAACTGTGTGTAACGATGTATTTTAGTGCCTGAACTAACTATATCAGCTTAGTTGCACAGTTGTGGTGAACAAAACATGTAGATACTTATATATAATGTGTGTGTGTATATAGTGTAATAACTGCAAAACCATTTGTTTATTGTTTTATGAACGTAATAATTGAACCACTAATATGAACACCATACTTTTAAGTATAGCGATGATTCACACATTTTATTATATAAATCTATCACACTACATGCTATTGATTAATATTAGTGCAAAAAACTAAGAAAAAATCAGAGATAGTGAAATAATTAGGTGATAATATCTTTGTGGCAACTCCCACCTGTCAGCTCGGGTGACGCTGACCGCCTCTGACGACTGCTCTGTCAATGCCAACATTTTGCCAGACTTCCTCGGCCTATTGACCCCAAAATATGTCACCTACATTTTTTTTATTTTTCCCATGTTCAGGGAACACAAGTTAACATTTTTAGAAGACGAAATAATTTTTTTTAGAATTTTTTTTCTTGTGCACAGGGGTGTAAATATCAGGACAACTTAGCAGCTTAAGGGTTAATGCAGAGCAGTGCAGTGGTTAAATAAAGCCCATTTTGTAAAAATTAGACAAAGTTGTAATTATTATCCAAAATAGGCTAAGATATCTTGATCTTTATTTCATTATTATTTATTGATCATTTATTTTCTTCTATTATTTCTAAGAAGTAAGGACATGTTTCAATAGTCTGTATTCCAGGGTGTGGCTTAGAAGAGTGTGCCCTTACACAGTAATTAGAGGCAATGTATCTAACTGGACAAGTGATACTAGCGGAGTACAACACGGTTTAGTTCTTATGCCAGTAATGTTCATTGCCTACATAAATGATCTACCAGAAGGAATACAAAATGATATGAATATGTTTGCTGATGATGCTAAGTTATTAGGGAAGATAGAAAACATAGATGATTGTCATGCCCTTCAAAAGGACCTAGATAAAATAGGTGCATCGAGCAACTTGTGGTAAATGTAATTCAATGTGAATAAATGCCATGATATGAAATGTGGAGTAGAAGAAAGCAGACCACAGACAACCTAAAAATTATGTAGCTTGGACTTAAAGAACTCTTAACAACATGATCTAGGGGTGGTGCTAGATAGTGGACTGTCACCATAGGAGCACATAAAGGACATTGTGCAAGAAGCATATGCTGTGCTTTCCATTTTCAGAATCGCTTATAATAACATGGATAGTGAAATACTAAGGAAACTGTTCATGAATTTTGTGAGATAAAAACTGCAATATGCAGCAGTTGTATGCTACCCTTATCTCAAGAATCACATCAATAAACTGGAAAAGGTGCAAAGGCATGCAAAAAAATTGCCTTCCAAAACTGAAAAACACAAGTTATGAAGAGAGGCTAGAGGCATTAATTAACACTTTCGCGCTTTAGATTAGAGATAACTCGTCGCTGTTTTTTCTTACGATTCCGCATAACAGCCTACTTTTCTCGTCCATCGAAAAAATATTTCTATAAATTCCATTTTTTAACCGAAATGGATGGGGATACTTTTGTTTTGTAGAGAATTTATTTGCGAATTTTTTGGTACCAGAATGAATATTATATCACATAAACTTCTATGAGTAAAAAAAAAAATACACAAAGTATGTTTGGGGGTGTGGCGAGCGTGTGGCAGTGGGTTCCCTTTAGCCGTTGATATATCCAACACGTGGGAAATATTTGTATGTGTTATGTATATGTCTGTGTAGGGAATTTTACTGCGATCACTGTCATACAAATTATAAAATGTTTCAACAAGTATAAACATGACAAACATCAAACGAACGAAAACAATGCGTTCGTTTCTGCCGCGAACGCATACTGAGCGATGTGGTTCTATATTTGGCGCTTCTCTTACACATGCTTTGTACAAATGTTATACAGTTCATCTTATAGAAAATTTTATTGTGAACACATTGGTATAAAAAAGAAATACGTACATAGAAAAGTAGGGTCAGGAAACGTATAAACTTTCCAAGCATGATTTCCCCCCCTGTGTTTTCACCAGTGCGCTCGCGGCTAACTACTCTCCATTTCACACACTCTTGCGGGTGGGCAATTACCTATATTAAACATTCATATGCATATGTCCGTGTAGAGAATTTTATTGCGATTCCAATGATACCAAAATTAGCGATGTAGGACAACTGTAGGCTTCGCAACCATTAAGAGAGTGGAAACATTTTGTTGCTGTTTGGCGCTTTCGGCGAGTGATCTGCATAGTTTTTTATTTGGTGTTGATGCTCCTTATGCTTGGGCGGCATTTTATAGGTATGCTCTTATAGACAATTTCATTGCGAACACAGTGATACCAAATTTAAATACGTGCGCCTTCAATTTTTGTCAGGACAGTCAAAAGAGTGTACACTTTTTCGGTCTTACCGCATAGGCGCGCGAAGTGCCGAAAGCATCTGGGGTATTGTTTTTTTTTTGAGCGCCGAGAGCGCGAAAGTGTTAAATTAAATATGCCAAAACTAGAAGATGGAAGAAAAAGAAACATGATCACCACTTATAAAATAATAGCAGGAATCGACCAAATTGACAAAGAGGAATTCCTGAAACCAGAAACCTGAAGAACAAGAGGTCATAGATTCAAGCAAAAGAAACAAAGATGCCAAACAAATATTATAAAGTTTTCTTTTGTAAACAGAGTGGTAGATAGTTAGAACAAGTTAAGTGAGAAGGCGGTGGAGGCCAAAACTATCAATAGTTTCAAAGCGTTGTATGACAAGAAGTATAGGTTAGGATCCGTCTCCAAAGAATTTTCTAAGAATTACTCGTTATTGCTATCTAAAATAATTAGAAGAGCCAAAACTAAATACTATGAAGATAAATTTACCCAAACAAAGAGCAACATTAAAAAAACATGGAACACAATTTCACAAATATTGGGATCAAAGAAGATTTTAAATAAGAAACCAATACTTCTGTCCAATAACGATAGTCAGCTTTCAGCCTCTGATACTGCTATTGAGTTCAATACGTTCTTCTCTTCCATTGGGTCATCCCTTTCAAATGATATTCCATCTTCTAGTACTGATGTTAAGGACAATCTTACAGGTAACTATCCACAGTCTCTGTACCTAAAGCCTACAAATTCCACTGATGTTAATGAGATAATCCTATCCTTTAATACCAAGTCAAGTGCCCTTGAGGAGATACCAACTTTAATTTACAAAAAAGCCTCCAGATCTTTAGCCACTGCTATTGCATTGCTCTTCAACAAGTCACTTGAACTCCAAACCTTTCCAGATATTCTAAAAAAAAGCGAGAGTAACCCCTGTCCAAAAATGTGGTGATCTCACAGATGTTAACAACTACAGACCTATATCAATCCTGCCTAACTTGTCAAAAATATTTGAAAAACTAATCTACAAGCAGCTTTACTCTTATCTAGCCAAACACAATATACTTAGCTTTTGTCAATATGGCTTCAGACCCAAAAAAAGCACTAACAATGCACTTACTAGTATGATTAACTTGATTCATGCAGCTCTTGATAAAAATGAGTTCTCTATTGGGTTATTTGTGGACCTGTGTAAGGCTTTTGACACTGTCAACCACCAAAACCTTCTTCTTAAATTACATCATTATGGAGTCAGAGGACACTCCCTGCAATACCTCAAATCTTACCTTACTGACAGGCTCCAGTATGTTTCTGTGAATAATTCAATTTCTCCCACCCTACCCATCAACATCGGTGTTCCTCAGAGCAGCATACTTGACCCTCTCCTCTTTCTCATCTACATTAATGACCTTCCAAATGCCTCCCAACACCTCAAACCAATTCTATTTGCTGATGACACAACCTACATTTACTGCAGTCCTGACCCCCTTGCTCTAAATGTCACAGTGAATACTGAGCTAAATAAAGTCCATCTTTGGCTAACTGCCAACAAAATTACCCTTAACATTGACAAAACTTTCTATATTCTGTTTGTCAATAAATCCTCTAATCAAATAAATCTCAGGATAAACAATACCCAAATTTGTAACAAAATAGATGGCAAGTTCCTTGGCGTTCTCATTGACCACAAGCTGAATTTCCAGGGACACATTCTAAATATATCAAAAAAAGTTTCAAAAACTGTTGGCATTCTTTCTAAGATCAAATATTATATACCTCGCCCTGCCCTGGTGACGCTCTATTATTCCCTCATCTATCCATATCTCAACTATGGTATTTGTGTTTGGGGTTCTACTACCCAAAATCATTTACGTCCTCTAATTACTCAACACAGCTGCTATTAGGACAATATCCAACTCTGGCCCCAGACATCACTCGGTACCCTTACTCAAATCTCTGAATATGTTAGATATTAAGTCTGAGCTTTAAATTTGCTCTGTACCTAGAGTTACCCAATCTCCTAATTTTTATGTAATATCAAACAACCTTATCAATGTGTTCATTGCTGTCTTCTTTTATGTGCTAGCCATATGCTGTATTGTGACTACCAATTTTTGTCAACTACCATTCAAGCTGTCATTGCAATCAATCTTATATTGTTTCTGCTGTATTGTGCCTACCTATTTTTTGTCAACTACCATTCAAGCTGTCATTGCAATCAATCTTAGCTACCTATGTGCTTTAATCTGCTAGATTAAGGACCTGCCCGAAACGCTGCGCGTACTAGTGGCTTTACAAGAATGTAAATACTGTACTATCCAATGTATTCTCACAAACCCAATGTACCTTCTTGTATATATATAAATAAAATAAAAAAAAAAAAAAATAATATACTGTACCTACAATTTTCTCTCATCTTCTTTTTTTTTTCATTTCATGTAATCTGTTATCATTTTTTTGTCTATAAATTTTGCAAGTATTTACCTCCTTAAAATTTTCTTAGATTAAGGACCTGCCCGAAACGCTGCGCGTGCTAGTGGCTTTACAAGACTGTAATTACCATATTTGTATCCTCACATTCCTTATGTACATTCTTGTATATGCATAAATAAATAAATAAATAAATAAATAAATAAATAAATAAATAAATAAAGTCACTGCACATCCTCTCATGTGTATTATACATATATAAAATGCTGAACTGTAATGCCAATCCTGACCTCAAAAGCTTCATTGAAGGTTGTAACAGAACCCATGAGCACCACACCAGAAACTAGAAATGCTCTACAAATCAAGGGACCCAGAATGTGGAATGACCTTCCCAATCATGTTAACCCTGAAACTGCACATATCATATACATATGATTTCAGTGACAAAACCGAAATCACGCACATCATTTATATATGCTTTCGTGTCTAGCACTATAATTTAAATGCCCCGCCTGGGATAGGGGCAGCTATAGTACAGCCACGACCAATAGTTGCCAGATGCCACCTAGAAAAAAAATCCAGGCCAAAATTTTTGGGTGTTAGAGCATCAGTATTGAGCAAGCCACCAAGGCTGGCACACGCAGCACGAGCTCACAACACTGCTGTTCAGCTTTTGACCACAGCATCGCCTACAAATGCCATAATATACATGCTATTATTTAGCGATGATAGTATTATAGAAGACCCCTGACTGTGATAAAACTGACCAGGATTCTGATAATAGCAGGATTGTAGTGATATTTAGCGCTGTGCTCCATGGAGGGAGGAGTAAGGCTGTGGGAGGGAGGGTTGTGGCATCGTCTTCTGACTGTGTTTGGCCACCTTTTATTGAGTGCACTCACCATATCAGCTTAGTGGTTCACTATGGTGAACAGAAATGTAGATATTTATATATAATATGTGTATAGTGTGAGATAACAGGAAGAGGAGTAGATTGGGAGCCGCCATTTTGGTGAGGAAGATGCGTCGTCTGCTCGACTTGTCATGTTGTTTACTGGTGGCCACTTTGGTTTTTGGGCACCATACCAGCTTTTTTGTACAGGTATGGTGAATAAAACAGGTAGATACTTATACATAATGTGTGTATATAGCATAATAACACCACAAACAGTATTGTTGGAGGAGAAATATTAGTGCGTCTGGCCTTGAGGGCAGCCGTCACCAGTTGACTGTGTGAGTAGCTACGTCTTTGTGCCTTTACTCACCATACAAGCTTAGATGTACAGTTATGGTGAACAAAACATGTAAATACGTATATATAACGTCTGTGTATAGTGAATAAATGCAAAAACAGTATTGTGGGAAGAGAATGAGGGCGAGTGAGGTGTTGTTAAGGGAGGGAGTGGCTGGCTGGTGTGTGGCAGTCACTCCTCGTTGCTTTTTTACTCACAAGACCAACTTAGTAGTTTGTTATGGTGAACAAAACATGCAGATACTGATATATAACCTGTGTATATAGTGTAACAACAGCAAAACTATTTGTTTATTGTTTTATGAACATAATAATTGAATCACTAATATGCACACCATAATTTTGAGTACAGCGATGGTTCACACATTTCATAATATAAATATACCACAATTCACTGTATGGAATAATATTACTGCAAAAAAACTAAGAAAAAATCAGAGACATTGAAATAATTAGGTAATAATATATTTGTGGCATCTGCCCTCTGACAGCTCGGGTGGAGTAGAGCTCGTCTGGTGAAGGCTCTGCCAATGCCCCTTTTTTGCCAGACTTCCCTACCCTATTGCGGCTAAAATATGCCACCTACGATTTTTTTGTTATTTTTTCCGTGATCAGGGAAAAAAATGAGCACGTCTATAAGACGAAAGAATTTTTTGGATTTATTTTTTGTTGCGCTTGTGGGTGTTAATTCCATTTGGGCCCCTAGCGGTTTGAGGGTTAAAGACTTGTACCTCTCTCAACCAGTTTAAGATAAAAACTAAGCACTACCTAATAAATTCCCTGTAACCTACCTTACCCCTATATTGTCAACCTATGTCTGTTATTTTTTTTTTTAAACAACGCTGTTTGTCGACCGAATTGTATATGTGCTGCTTTTTCTGCCATGTTACCCCCTTTCTTATTTTTATTTTTATTTGTTCTCAACACATTTTATACTTTAATCTCAATTAGTATTAAGTTGTAGTCTTCAATGTTTTCCCTGCCCGAAATGCTTTGCGTAATAGTGACTTTAGGCATTGTATGTACTAACTCTATCTATAAACCTATCAATTTTTGTATAACCTCTTGTATGTATGTACTTTACCTGAATAAACATTTATTTATTTATTTATTTATTTATTTATTATTATTTATTTATTTACAAAGATTACTGGAAAGACAGGACACCACGAGCATAGCTCTTATCCTGTAACTATACTTAGGTAATTACCATGATATCATGTGGAAAGGGTGTGCACACACCACCATATCATGTTTGTTAGTATATCATAAGATTCAAAACTCCCATGGCTACATGGGACTCACATCCTGATTTTATGGTCTCCAATAAACAGATACCATCTCAAAAAAAATCGTCTACATCCCTCCTGGCTGTGAGAGCCTTAGTACTGACAGGCACATGCAGCTGGAGCACAAAGCACAGCCGTGCAGGTCGAGGCCACAGGACCACTTAATAATGATGAATATGTAACTGCAATTATTTTGTGACGATAGTGTCATAGATGGTCCTGACTGTGATAAAGACTATGTACAAAGTTCAGACATCAGAGAGCACAATGCTAGTTATGATGTTCACAGCATGAGGTATGAGAGAGACAGAACTCAACCATTGTTTCAAGCATCCATACATCATGATCCTTTACAATATAATGTTGTGGATATGGATTCATATTCAGGAATTAGTGACAGGAATATGAAAATAATAGCAGTTTTGTGGCAAGCCTTAGGGCTGTACATAGTATAATGGAAACATTTTCTAGATTCAGACGACGTCTGCTGGGGTTTCGTCTGTTTGTATTATGTGGCGCCATACTGTGATTTTATTTTATCCCCACACCCATCAGAACGGCTTATTGGTTCAATATGGTACATAAAAATGTTGATAGATAGATAAACAGTATATGATGCGTGTGTATATAATGTAATACCAGCAAAAACTGTATGCTTTATTTTTCAATGACTATAATATTTGAAATACTAGTATGTGACACTAATACTTTATATCTGTGACTAGCAATATTCTAAATATTCTGTGAAACAAATAATACTACTGACAGCCCAATGCAGTATTACATTTGAAATAAGCATGTTAAAAACATTTACAATACTAAGGAACTTTTGTATATTCAATGCATCCTATGTAAGTTCATGTAAACTATGCAGGACTAAATGGAACTTTGATAACAAATTATAAGTTTTATTGTTCTAAAAATATAATGTGTCTAAGATATGCGCACCATATTTCTGAGCACACAATGTTCCACACATTTGTTTATATAAATTTATCAAATTACACACTATTGAATAATATTACAACAAACCTGAACAAAAAATAGTCAGAGACACTGAGAAAATTATATAAAATAATATTCACAGTAACTTGCAAGTCCATGGATCTGCTGGGGTTACTGTAACACAAGCAAGTACTCAACACCCATAAATTCCCTGTGGCATAGTGGTGTTGCAGTCCCTGTGTTGTAGTGGTAAAGCACTTGCCTAGTGCTTCGCAAGAGTGCTTTGGCCTAGGTTCGAATTCTGGCCAGGGAGGATTGACTGGGCACCAATCCTTAACTGTAGCCTCTGTTCACCCAGCAGTGAATGGGTACCTGGCTGTTAAGCGATTTGGCAGGTCACATTACGGGGAAAAGTTAGGATTAGGCACCTGCCCATAATGCTATGCGTGCTAGTGGCTTTACAAGAATGTAAGAACTCTTGTATATGTAAATACAAAAACAAATATAACAATTGCTGAACTATCCTGCTCAAACATAACCAGAGTAAGTCACATACAATATTTATTAAAGTTTCCTGTGATCAGGAAGTGCATTTTAACAAAATTAGAAAAAAATTGAGGGGAAATAATTAATTTTATGCATACAGGGGACTTGTCATATTAAACTAATGTGCAGTACATTGGTTAACAAAGGATAAGGAAACATGAAAAGCACATGAAAAACCATCTCTAATATCCTAAGCTCTAAACAACACTCACATAAAAAATAGATTAAACTCTCCAAAGATAAAATTGCATAACTTTTTTTTTGTCAAATGGGGTTAACCTTGCTTGAAATATTCAGGAGACCAAGTGTAGCCTGAAAACCTGTTTAGCCTGACAGCCAATCTACCATGACAAGTTTGTCTAGAATTCCTGTTTGCTTAGCCTGAAAGCCTGTCGGTTTCTAGCCTAACAGCCTGTCTAGCCTGACAGTCTATCTAGCCTAATAGCCTGTTCACCCTGACAATCTCTCTAGCTTGAAATTCTGTCAATCCAGATGAGGTATCCTTAGATATTGCAGTACTTGTACCACTCCCACTTTTCACTGTATTGAAAATTTCTATTTGGACCACCCACTCTCCTCAACAGTTTATTTGTTTTTCTGTGGAGAGCCCCTTCGGTTTCCTGGAGTTATACTGGGCTGATGTGTTTACATTAGACTATGGCAACAGTCAATCGATGGAGTTCTAGGCCTACCAGGGACTAGCGCTAGAACCTGGCCCTCATCAGAAGAGGCACGAGGAGCAATGGCCTATAGACACTCCCATGTAATTGGAAGTAGTCTGTGTCTGCCATCTACCAGGTCAGGCACCCAGAAAGGTAGGAATTCCAAAGCAAACTACAACTTGTTAAAAATTGCAAACCGAAAGCCCAACTAGCAAGCAGAACTTCCCAATCAAAAACAAGCAAACAAGCATGACATCACCACAGCTGCTGTGCCACTGTCTGCACAACTCCCCCCTCCCCGGGAGGGGGAAGGGGGGGTTCCAAACCTCACACACAAGCTACCAAAACTCAGTTTACAGGCTGTTGTGTTTAGTGATGGTTGATCGACTCTGGCTCCATCGTTTTGAGCAGTGCTGCATAGCAGTGGTGTTCTACTGTGTGGTGGTGTGCAACCCAGGAGTAAATAAGAGTACTGGGACTGCATGCACCTAGGGGCCACCTTCCCTAGGTGCCCTGTATGTACTGCCTTTGCGGTTTAGTGTTATCTTCCATAGGCTGCTCAGGAGGCTACCTCCGTAATTATTATCTAAGTGTAATTATTACCTAAGTGTAGTTACAGGATGACAGCTGCGCTCATGGTGTCCCATCTTCCCAGTACTCTTTGTCATATGACGCTTTGAAACTACTGACGGTCTTGGCCTCCACCACCTTCTCACCTAACTTGTTCCAACCATCTACCCCTCTGTTTGCGAAAGTGAATTTTCTTATATTTCTTCGGCATTTGGGTTTAGCTAGTTTAAATTTGCTAGTTTAGCTAGTTTGCTGCAGCTGCAGTCCCATCTACAGCTGCTTTTAGAGGGCACCCGAGTCATACGTTGGTTGTTCGAGCAGCTGTGCGGGAGTCTGAACTTTGCTGTGATAATCTACCTGTCGGGTCGGATCTGGCTTTGGCGGCTGTTCTGGTTCCTTCAGGGACATTTCTTCTGCTGCTCTCACGATCATTGGGTTCGGACGCCAGGGGACTTGCATCAGCTGTTGCATCATCGGTTTCGTTGTATCGCCAGTTTTTCGGGGTTCTGTTTCGTGGCGCCTACCCGAGCCCTCGCTCGATGTGTTCACGGTTGCCTCGTCTCACGCTGCAGCTTTGTGACCAGTGCTTACCAGGCTGGCCAGGGTCAGTGGAGTCTGTCCTTCCGTCAGGCTCACATCACGACACGGGAGTTTGCGATCGTGTGCCATTCGCTTCAGAGGGTTCGCGTTGCTCGCAGACTGGTGATCTGGTTCCATTTAGACTGCTTTCCTGTGGTTCATTGTCTGAACTGCAGGGGTTCGATGTGGTCCTTTGCCCTTTGGGGTTGTTCACACTGGATCATTTGCCTGCTGAGTTCTTGGTGTTTTGGCTCTCCTGGCAGTTCATGTCCTGGGCGTGTCAAATGTACCGACTGACGGCCTGTCCCATTTAATTCCCCTGTCCATGGAATGGACAGGGATGTGCTTTGGGTGGACCTGGTTTCCATTCTTCCCTGTTCCAGGGTGCAGGTCTCCCAGGATGTCTGCAGGATTATTCGGTCCAGCCAGCCTGCAGTCTATCCCCGTGCCACGATGTTCATAAGTTCGCAGCTTTGGCTGCTGTTTTCGGTATTATGTCTTGGGCTGACATTTGGACACAAGGCTTTTGGAGGTCGAACAGGGTCCTGACCACACAGTACCTTGTTAATGTTCCTGGCCCTTCTCAGGCGTGTGTAGCCTTGGGTTGCAGGTTGCAGCCAGTTATCTCGACGTCGAGTTGAGGAGCGAGTGGCAGCCGCCTCCAGGGTAAGTCTCTCTTTTCCTATATCTTTGGTTAGGTAGCTCCGGGAAGCCAAAGGGGCTCTCCACAGAAATCCAGTGTTGAATGTAATGAAACGCCATTTTCTGGGTGATACCCAGAAGCTCTCTGGCATCCCTCCTTCCCTCTGGGCAGCGTTTTTTTTAGTTTTTGATATTCAGCCTCTGAACTGAAGTTGGGTAGCCGGTATGTGAGGTATGAGATCCCCCCTTTCCCCTCCTGGGGAGAGGGAGTTGCGCAGACAGCAGCGCGGCGGCTCTGATGACGTCATGCGTCTTTGTTTGTTTTCGACTGGGGAATTCTGCTTGCTAATTCGGCTATCGGCTTGCAATTTTTAACCAGCTGCAGTCTGTTTTGGAATTCCTACCTTTCTGGGAGCCTGACCTGATAGATGGCAGACATAGACTGGTTTCAGTTACATGGGGGTGTCCATAAGCCATTGCTCCTCGTGCCTCTTCTGAGGGGGGCTAGATTCTGGTGCTGGTCCTCGGTAGGCCTAGAACTCCATCGATTGTAAATATTGTATATATTAGAATGCCACAGTCTAATATATACACATCAGCCCGGTATGGCTCCAGGGAGCCTCCAGGTCTCACCCAGAAAATGAGTTTTATTACATTCAATGCTGATTTATTTTCAATCAGACAAATCCAAAACAGGCATAATCAGAACAGAAGTGTCTCTAAAGCATGTGGTTGTCTGTATATATATATTGTAAATTTGTAGATTACAATAGCAAAAATGTTTAATTGCTATTGTACCTTATTATAAATTAAATATTTGTAACATTTTACTAATATTAGGCAGTACAGATTATTAATCTATTTATTTAGGTTAGGTCAGGTTGCTATGAGTTTTGGTTCAAAATACTGTACAAATATGTAATTTTTTTTGGAAGATTTACCCAATACAATAACTCTCTGAATGTGTGTGTTTATATGTACATTTGAACTGAATTTTAAACACCTAACTCCAGTATATCTACATACAGTTTATAACCATTCAAACCTCAATAAAACTACTGACTAATAGACTAATATTTATGTACAAAATACAACCAGTACAGCATCAGGGAATAACCAGTACAGTGCGAGATACAGCCATATTTGAACCATATTGTTGGAACTATCACAACATTTACATCTACCAGGAGTGGAAGTTGTACCATACTCTATTAAAATAGTTGCAATTAAAAACAAATTATTGAAAGTATTACTAACTGATACTTATCTAATTGAAAAGTATTGAAAAAAATTACTATTAACAGCTATCTTGTAACAATACAACTACATGTTTAAAATTTGTACAGGAATACAAAAATAGATAAGAGCAAACTAATTTTTTCACTACAAATAAATATGCAATGAGAACCATCATCTTTAAAACAAAAAAATATGAGAGAATAAATATTTGCAATATAAAAATGCCATTTATTCTATTAATAAAATATAGTGTGTTTTTTGCAGAAGCTCAAGAACATAAGTGAGCAACTGTCAGTACAACCTCCAGACCTAGTAGCAGGCAGGACAAACCTTTCTGGTCCTGTAGTACTCGGCGCCCATATTCTCTGCTGCCGCCTGCGCCTGATTGCTCACTAGTTTCTGGTGAGGAAGCCTATCATCAGCTCTAGCTTTTGGTAAGTGAGAGTTCCTATATGAGAGACATCCTACGAACACAAGGAGAAAAGGGACGGCCACACCAGTGCTCAGTCGTGTCCGAGACACAGGTACTGTAAAATAACTGTTGTACCGTACAGCTGAATTCTCATTACGCTTTCCATAGGTATGAAAATTTGGTTAATATTACTGATAAAAGAGTAAGTTATTAATTAGTTTAAAAGAAAATGTGTTAAAATTATCAATTTGTTAGGTAGGATTGGCAAAAATTCAAAACTTTTAAGCATTAACTTTTCCAACCAACTAAAGCTGGCTTTTGGGCTTTCATACTTTTGGTACAACTTACTACCATGTTCTCATAATTACAGTACAACACTACAACACTCACATTTATTCATATAATATATATTTTGTAAATTAATTTATAAATTACAGTAATAACTATATTCAGAATGACTTTTGATAATACCAAATGATGGTCAAATTGGTCTTTAAATTTGATTGTAATTTGCATGTATTTCTTCTTATTTGAGAATAGTTTTTTTTTTGCAAAACACAAAACATTTAGTATTCTCAAATAATAGTGGTCGGGTTTGTTTTAGACTAACAATCGGGAATTCCAGGTTCGAATTCCGGGTGGGGCAGCAATGATTTGGCACTTTCCTATCACCTAATGCCTCTATTTACCTAGCAGTACATAGGTACCCAGGAGTTAGTTGTCTTGCTGTGGGGATGCATCCTGAGGTGGGTTAATAATTCGAACCTGGGGGGGGGAAGCTCAATCTAAGCCTAACATGTATATACATAGACTGGCTGCCTGTCCCATGACAATGAATTATTAAATGAATTAAAATACATATGTAAAATATAAATAACAATCTAGTCATCAGCTGTGTCACCAAATAGTTTTTTAAATATGGCCTAGAATGTACGTGCTTGGAGTATAAGGTCAGTATACAATGAAAGCAGCAAAAATTAATTAAAGTAGTTTATGGTAAGGCAAATGCTGCAGTAAATATAGAAGTTTGCACAAATATTATTTAAATATGTGTATTAAAATAAATGACTAACTGAGAATTAGGCTAATAAATGTTTATTAAAATATTCTTTTATAAGAGTGCAGATAAATATTCTTCACATAATATTACTGAAATACTTAATTTGAACAGTGTGCAGTTATTGTAATGATGGTGACTAGGAATTTGAGAGTTTAATTGAAAAATAATATAAATGTACCATAGTTATAGAAGTAATGTGTGAACAGTTAATGTAAATACTGTAAGGACAAATGAAAAATCATTTGCATATAGACTGAATTAGAACATTAATGGTGTCCCCTACTGATAAAGACTGATGTAGTTTAGACAGTGATAATGTAATGAAAATGTGGAAAGATATTTGGCATAAAATTATTTGAGGTATGGAATAAAACTCAGATAATGTTATAACCACAAGAAATATATGTTGTATGAGATTGGTGATATTCTTCAATACCAAAAGAGAAAGTTTTTAAACAAAAGTAAACTATAAACATGGAGGAAAAATTTGAATAATGTACGTTCATTATGGACATTTAACTGGGCACTGTAACATGAAGGACTGAAGGTCATATGCAGAAGTACTTTGCAAGTTTATGTGGGTAGTGCAAGTCATTTAATGTTTTTTATTGCAAATATTTCAAGTTATTTAGTTAATGTAGAAATACTGCTGGCTCCATTATACTTTTTCATTCTAAAATGTATGAATTAATTTTAAGTGGCTTCATGCATTTAATTTTAATTATTTAGACGAATATTTAATTCATAAAAATAATAAAACTTAATATCGAGGGTGGTGAGGTTTCAGAAAGGGGGAGATAACACTTGGACCCTCATGAAAAACAGAGGGGCACTGCAAGCTCCAGCTTTAGTCTCAGTGTGTATTATCATAACATCATTACCTCTCATTTGTTTTGGAACTAGATCCGTGCATAATTTTCTAGTGATGATTATGTTTTTTTTCATTTCGTTTGAGAATTTTGTGTATTTTTTGTATGTACAGTAATGCATTATCTCTATGCCAGATATTTCTCACATCAAAATTACAGTACAGTGAAACAGTACTTTTAGGTGATTACCAGAAATTAATAGTCATATCTTGCATAAATTTCAAAGAGGCACAGAGAGTAGGGGATACATGATCACCCACACCGAGAAATCAAGCCCCAGAAACAGAAGACAGCAAATAATTCATTCGATAGTTAGGTCCCTGCTCCTAGTTACTGCTGCACATCACCAAGTGGCAGTGCCACTCCACTGAAGATGCTCACGCCATGGAGTCACCAGTTCTTTAAGTCCTGGATTTTTCCAAGATAGGTCTTGGCCATTTTTCAGACTTTTTGTCCTGCGGGAGCCAATTGACTTGTGTATCATTCCATTCTTCAGTATTTGGTTCATTGAATATGTTTACAAGCCTCACTTGTGTGAACTTTGGCTACAGTTCACCTCAAATTGAATATGCCTATGGTACCCCTTCCCTAAGTACTCACTGGTGTTACCCCTGCCCTGATAGGGTTACTTCCTTGGTGTGTTTGGGTGTTGTTCTTTGAGAGGCCGTCCTCCTGAGGAGGGTGCTTTGCCCTGAGCAGTGCAAGAATCTTTGACTCCTCTCCAAGGCTCTGAGGATAGGTGAGTTCTGGAGTTGATCAACTAAAGGGGTGCACTAGGGTTTGCATGCTTGTACAAACAGAATGCCGCTGATGCTCTTTGTAGCTGAGTTTCTCCAAAGGACTATGTTTAGTATCAGTTTCTTTAGATGAGCAGCCCTAATGACTGGGTTTTGTGCGTGGTCTTCACCTCCAGGCTCTGATAAGCCCTGCTTGTCATTGGTGTAGCATAACAAGCCAGAACTCGCTAATTGGGAGTTTGACGGCAGTCCATAAATTTTCCTACATGCTGATGGTCATTTGTATTGTCTCCACTATGACACCTGTTGAGTAGGTATTACCCTCTAACCTGAAGCTTGTAACATTTGGGTTTGCTGGATCTCTATTTTAGCTAGAATTTCCCTCTATTAAATTTTTTATTTAATTTTTGGAGTGGCAAGTATAAACAGGCAGCTTCATGCTTGAGTGGTTACACCGCAGTTGGCCATTTTGGGTCTTTTGGGACAAAATGATGTGCTTGCTATGCTTTCTATTCAGACTTGTCCTTTTCCCCTTCACCCCACCTTCCATGCTTTTGTCCCTTCTTTTTCCTGTGGCAGCAGTCTTTTTAGTTTTTTTTTTAACTTGCAGCTATTTCATTCCAGCTCCTCATTGGGGTTCTTTTTGAAATGAGAGTTCTGTACCAGCTGCTTGGAGGGGAGTTTTCTCGGATTGGAGCATCACCTGTTGTTGGTCGAGGTTGGTTTACCTTAGGGGTCAATTTCTCAGAGCAAGCTAGAGGTCCTGCACTGAATGGGTTTTTCTAGGGAGTCTCCATGGACACATGATGGTAGTGGTCATTGGTCCCCCCTTCTCCAGTTTTGAGGGCCCCGTGGCCTTGCTTTCTACTCCACATCTTGGTTGAACTCTGGGTTAGTTGAACTCTTTGCTAGGTGTCCCAGTTATGCCTGGTCTCTTTGTAGGTCTCATGGCCCTAAAGTAAGTTCTCACCATCTTAGGTTCTCAATTTTTCACCTAGCTCAGCTCTGCCTGGTGTAGCAAACAATTTTCCTGGTTAGTGTCCCTGGACCTCTGTGACACATTTTGGCATTCTGTTATATATCCAAGGTTTGAAGACTAGTTACAGTTTGTTGTAGGATTTCAGGTTTCCTGCTATTGGACTCTTCTATGAGGCTGGATTCTGGTTCCTTGCTTCTTCCCAGGTTTTACTTAGAATATTTTCCCTGGCAGAATTTTGTAAGTGTCCATCTCTTGGCCTACCTCGATGACTGACTGGTTTGGGCTCTCAGCAAGAATACATGTCTAAGCCAGGATTTGATCCTTTCCCCAGCTTGCATGGTTTTGTTTCTTGGTGTTCTGGAGGACATCGCAGTTGGCTTCCTCCTGGTTTTGAACATTATGGGTCTAGTCTTGAATTCACAGTCAGCTTCCCTTTCCTAGCTGGCAGTGGCTCTGCTCGGATTGCAGGCTTGTTTTTGTTTGATGTTGGTAAAGTCCCAGATTTCTTGGGGGTTGGTCGAGTGGTTGTGTGGGAACCTTTGTGGTGTTCCCTATCAGCGGGGTTTGCCTCTGGGGATTGTTTTGATTTCTCTAGTGCTATCCTTTTCACTGCCACTGTGATCATTGGGTGCAAGTACCATGGGAACTTTACCAGTTTTTATTTCACAGGTTTTTCCTCTCTGGCTTTTTGGGGTTTGATTCTGTGACACCTTCCTCATCTGTTCCTCATTGTATATCCAGATGCATCAGCGCTATGTTGGAGCTATGTGACCAGATTTTGCCAAGCTTCTCAGGTTCATTGGGCAGGTCCCATCCTTTAGGCATGCAATATCACTCAAAAGTTTGCAGCAGTGTGGCTGGCTCTGCAGTGGGTTTGTCCCCCTTCCGGGCACCATTCTCTGGTTCCTTTCTGACTGCTCCCTGGTGGTTCACTGTCTGAATCATGGTGGGTCATTTCAGTTGTTTCCTCTTTAGAGCTGGTTTCTGCATGTAGCTTAGCTGCTGGATTCTCAGGGTTTGATTTTATGAGCAGCTTACAGGCTGGGTGCATAAAACATTCTCACAGATGATTTTTCATTTCTGTCCTGTTTTCCCAAGTAGGCTGTTGCCAACATGTTCCTCCAATTAGTTTTGATGGTGGTCTGTTTTAAATTGGCTTGGAACTGGTTGTTTTCATCCTACTTAGCTTGTTTCCTGCTTGCGAGGCTCTTGTGGTTATTGCCTTTTGGTTGATATGATTGAGATGTAAGTTCCTTTATCTTTTCCCTCGGGTTTGGCTGTGGCTTTGGGTGCTGTCCAGACTAAAGAGTTACACTGGCAGGGTAAACTTTCTGACTCCTTAGTGGTCTGTTCAGGTCTGGATTCCGCTCCTTCCTGGTTGGTGTCAGAATCCAGATGTCTTTCCGCAGCTCTGCCTCTTTCAGCGGGTTGGTCAGGAGACTTTGCTTGCTAGTTCGAGTCTCTCCTCCACTGTTCATGTATGGAGTCTTGGCTCCTGGTGTCCCGCCAGTGTCTTTTGTTGTGGTAGCAATATGAGGTTTCTTGGTGCTCTTTCTGTCTTTCTTCATAAATTTTCCCTCTGTTTCGGTTTTGTATGTCCCTGTTCCTTACTGTTTTCGCTATTTGTGGATCGAGATCTTATACTGAATAATGTTGCCTTTTCTCGTTTAGCTTTGATGGAACTATTTTCATTGTGTTTACATAAATACTGACTAGGTGCCATTCCGCAGGTTGTTTTCATATCCTTGGTTCATTGTTGCTCCTTCGGTTAATTCATTTTCTGTGGGGAATCCCTACTGCTCCCTGGAGCTTATCGGGCTAAAGTATGTTATATTAGACCGGGACATTAGCTATGGAGTTCAGACCTACCAGGGACCAGCGCCAGAACCTGGCCCCTTCAGAGAGGTTTCAGGGAGCAATGCCCTGGAATACTCCCTTGTGGCTGGGGAATTTTTCTTATCTGCCATCGACCGACGCTAGGCACCCAGAAAGGTAGGCATAACAAAACAAACCCCACATGGTAAAAAACTTAAACAAAAAAATGAACAAAGAGGTAGACACTCCCTACAATCCCAAGGAAACAAGCAAACAAGCAAACATCACACTTTACTGCCATGCCGATCGTCCGCACAGCCCTCCTCGCCCGAGAGGGGGAGGGGGGGAGCCCCAGACCTCACTGCGCCAGCTGCCAAGCTTCAGTTCATAAGCTAATGTCAACCGGGATAGATGCTTCTCTGGCCTCAGTTTCCTAGGCGGTGTTTGCCTTGTGTGGCGTTCACTGCCGTGTGTTGTGTTGTGTGGTGGCCAGGAGTACTTCATTAGTGCCAGGGCTTTCAGTTGTTTTATCCTCCTGTTGCCGTTTCTTTGTTTTTCTGGAGTTTTATGCCTGTCTTCTCTTCCTCTGGAAACGCTTGGGTGTTGATTTTTACACCAGTTTTTGTGTTTTCTGTCTGTTTTGGGTCTGTGCCCTAGGGTTTGGGCTCAGTGGCCCTTTCTGTTTATGATTGCTCCCATACCTTGTCCCCCAATTTTGGTCTGTTTTGGCCATTTCTCTGGAGGTTCTGTCTGGGTGCTGTGCTTTGCCCTGCTGTGGTGTAATTTTGCAGGCAAATGTGGTAGTTTGGTCTCCCCCAGGTTTGATTCCAGGTTTCTTTGGGTTCTTTGGTCTCATTCTGGAGGTTTCTTCCTTATGGGACCCTTTTGTGGGTTCAGGGGGGCTTTTGTTACCTTGTTTGTGACCCGGTTCTGCCTTCTGGGGTTCCAGGGTCTTCCTGGTTTACAGACTGATCTTTTCAGGTCTTGGCACGTGTTGTCGTGCAGGGGCCTTGGGTTTTTGTTGTTGAGGTGGGCCTTTTAATGCTGTTTTTGTGGTCTCTTGGTGCCTTCTTTCTCTGGCCGGCGTGGTGCTCTCTGCCCACCGGTCGGCGGCTTGTCTTGTCTTTTCTTTATTTTATTTTTTCAATTTTATTTACATGTATGTATGTTTTTATACATTTTCTGTGTATGTATGTGTGTATATGTGTATATATATATATATATATAATATATATATATATATATATATATATATATATATATATATATATATATATATATATATATATATATATATATATATGTACATATTAAGTACGTATATGTACGTATTAAGCTTTAGTCATTAATGTTTTTCCTGCCCGAAACGCTTTGTGTAATAGTGGCTTTAGGCATTGTATGTACTTGTTCTATCTATTAATCCAACAAACTTTGTAAAATCTCTTGTATGTATGTACCTTACCTAAATAAACATTTATTTATTTATTTATTTATTTATATATGTATGTGTGTGTATTTATATACATACATTTTCTTTCGGAAGGGGATCTATTCCCTTTGCTGTTGATGGGGCGCTGACGGGGGGTGGGGTGGCGGGGGGTGCTCTGTTGGCTCTCGCTTGGTATATATATATATATATATATATATACAGTATATATATATTTATATATATATATATATATATATATATATATATATATATATATATATATATATATATATATATATATATATATATATATATATATATATATATATATATATATATATTCATCCCTGTCACACATAACCTATTATAAATTCAATTTTGTTTTTGCATCCATTCTCTAGAGAATTCTCGTGCAAACATTTTGAGACCAAATTTATAGTTATAACACAAAAAATAGCTGTGAAAACTTGAAATGATGATAAAGATATTAAGCACTGCTCAGCGAGACCTGCCAAGCACACTAGGTTTACATTCTACTACTCAAGGAGTGGACCAAAATCTATTACAAAAACACTTTTGATTATGCTGCTATTCTCTAGACAATTCATATGTGAACATTTTGACACCAAATTTATTCTTATAATTCAACAAATAAATTTGAAAATGTTAAATGAGTGTAAACATTTTTTGAACCACTGAGTGGCCTCTGAGCTGCCGCGGGAGCCCAGAACATTTACAGTTTGGAATGTGAAGAGAGGCAAGACCACAAAAGTGTTTACAGTGTAATTACTTAAGTGTAATTACCTAAGTGTAGTTACAGGATGAGAGCTACGCTCGTGGTGTCCCGTCTTCCCATAGATAGTGTGGAGCTATCTCAGTGCAGCTAGTAACAGGGAGCCACCAATGCCACCCCTCCCCCCATTCCCACAAAAAGAGATGCTTCATTACATTCAACTTTTTTTATAGTAAGTGTGCAACCTTATATAAATAATTAGTAAAATTCACTTAGATTCATGAAGTCATCTGTAATTCCTTGTTCGATAATGACCACCTTCTTAACTATTAACACCTTACTTGTGGGAGATAACGGATAATTTACACAGGGTTATTTATATATTTTTCCTGTGAGATTTCGTAACATTGATTAAATAGTTATTTACAAAGTAGTCAAGATATTGCGACACAGTATAAACAAGTGTGCATGATTTTACAACAAAACATTTATGAATAGTTATCCAAAAACCTCACCGCCCTCCAATTATGAATTTCCTATAAAGTTTCAATTTTCTAACATTATTTTTATAATGTAGTTATTACAATTAATTTATAATATAATATTATGCAATATGCTTCAGTAAATGTCCTTTGAACTGCTGCTGGGACTTGAACACTGTAAAATGTGCACTCAAAATAACAGCTAAAAAGCTTTACTGAGAATACCACATGCACCCCTAATTATGACTGTAAAAATTATTTGACTTCACTAATTCATATAAAGAGATAATAAAATAAAAAAAATAGTTTTTTTTTACTTAATTTAAAAACTGGTATACGAATATAATAATGGTTTTGAATTTTATTGCATATTAATATGGAAAATGCATTCAATACTGTACTTTGGTGTCTTAATTTACTATTTATTAATTTCTTATGAATAAAAACAGTTTAAGTATGCAAATATGGTCTTAAAAATCTTACAGCTCTTGAGATGGATTTTGCTTTAAAGTTCAAAGCATTTGAGTCATAATTTGTTTTATATATTACTTAAATACTGTATATCTTGCTTCTAAGATTTTATTTTAATGAATAAAGCTGTCTAACAATTTCTTCATGTAATTTGAAATATTCATCTTTATTAGTAAACAACAGCTAAATATTATATAAGCCCCAAACCTGTGCTTTAGTTAAAAAATAAAACATTGCTTTTTATGTTTATTTTTTTGCCAACCCTAAATGAGATATTTTTAGTGATAACACAGATTAATTTTCAAATACTTACTTGTGACAAGAGTATATAACTAGATGCAGGAACGACAAAAACTTTTATAATTTATAAACATGAGTACTGTTTATGCTTCTATTGACAACAAAATTACCCTATAAAAATAATATTTTACTCAATCACCATTAACCTGCATTGAATATCAAGATTTTCATATAAAAAATCCAGCATTAAATCTCATGAAATGGCATCTTTCTGGTGGGTCCCTTTAGTGGTACCCTAAGGTACTTGCCTGGTTATCTCCAAGCCTAAAATATCCCACCAAACCCTTTGAGTCACAAGCACCTACTGGGTACCAGGATGGGAATGTAGCCCCTCCATAGAAATAAGGAAGTCTGGAGATATTAGACCAACCCAGGTCAAAAAGAAAAAACACCAGAAGGGTAGAGTACCTCATAACAAAAAACTTCATGAAAACATTGGTAACCTTGACACAAACTATGTACATACTTTTTGTCCAAACCACACTTGTAGTAAGATAAACTCCCCAACCACCAGATGCAAGCTCAGACCACTTGGGACTCCATGTCAGAACTCCATATCTTGGCACTCAATATCCAGAGTCACCCAAAAGTGACTATGGATACTCCTGGAAAGGAAGGAAGGCCCAAAACTGGGAGCCACCATTGAGAGCCACCAGAAAGATGGATTTCATTACACTTAATTTTAGATTTCTGGAAGGGATCCCTTCGGTGGCTGGGCTGCCCCTTCTTGCCCATCCTTTCCAGGGGTACTGGGTATTGAGCTGCTGACAAACAGTCTCCCCTCCTAAAACAAATGAGAACATTGCTGTGAAATGAAGGAAGCTGAAGCCAAAGGCAGAGCTATGTGCCTAGAAACTGGTACTATAGAACCCAAGCAGAAGTCAGCAAGGTATAAGCTCTTGAAGAACTTTGTCCCACAACTTGGATAAAACCTATCTGAAAAAATACCCAGCTCAAAGACTGAAAAACTGAAGTTGCTTATGACAGAACCACAGAAATATTGTCATCTGGAAATAAGAGGGAAGAATAGCGCAAAACAGAAATGCAGAAAAGTTACCAAGCTGGCTTTGGAACATGGGCTAGAACAGCCTGCTGGCAGGAGGGAAAAATTAAGCAAATGGAGGCATGTGCTGTGACTGGAGCAAGAGCTGACAACAAACCTCCTGCATGCATGTCCCTGACTCAACAGGCAGCATGGCGGAGGCAGAATGAATGATCATCATTCTGTAGCATGGACAACAAACAACCCTAAAATTTGTAGGAGGAAAGAACGAAGTTGGAGAAAATATCCATAGGCCAACTGAACCCATAGGATATTTCTAGGGCCTTAAGGGTTAACCAAACAGCACATCCAGGTACTGGGGATGCTATGTCAGACCTAAAAATAAGCCAACAAAGCCTGGGGCTACAAGGATGCAAAGGCCAACCTCAGCACACTGTATATACAAGCTCACGCGCCAACAGTGCACCCCACCACCAGCCAATGCTTGTTCCTAACCTGAATCAATACAAAGCGGGAACGAGATCCCTGACTCATCAGAGGTGAAGGCCACCTGAAACAGAAGGACCTCTAAAGGAGGGAACTCCCGAACATACTGGAGAAGAGAACTTTGTCATTGCAGCGGCAGCACTAGAGAGCACTCAGGGAAGGGAATCCTGAGCTCACGCAGCTCTAAGCACACTAAAAGCCAGGCCCACGCTACACACAGTGCACAAAACAAACAAAACACTCAGGACAAAGTCCAGTGAAGCACTTAGCTAAAAATCACTGGAGCCCACCACAGCTTATTGATGATCCTGGGGCCCTATTGCAGAAACCTGAATGGTGTAGTATCAGTGGAAAAACTGAGAGCTTGAGCCAGTGGAGAGCTTAGCTCCCCAAAAGAGTGGGAGGAATGGGGCTAACAAGCGTAATTTTTTTTTTTTTTAATTATCGTTTGTTTACATTGTTGAGGAAGCTCATTCAGAGGATGTGAGGCTTCAGTCTTTTTTATCCCAGCAATAGTCTGTATTGGTTTGCTGACTTTCTGGGTGCCTTTCCTGGTGAGGTGGCAGAGTATCACCTGCTTTTGCACCTCTGTGAGGGGTCAGGTTTTGGCTGTGGTCTCCGGTATGCCTAACTCAAATCCATGGCTGATGCGATCCATTAGTCAGGGACCATCTTAGTGAGATAGCTTCGAGCAGTTACAAGGGGTTCCTCCCAGAACCACACGTGTGAAAAAGAGAAAAGGGACAAAGTCATGACAGGCCCCAGCAGGACTAAGTCCAAAAGGAAAGCCAACATTTAGCTAAGGATGAAGCTAGGAAGAATGGATAGTGCACTTGGAACTGTTAACTAGACCACACTCAGCTCATAGCTAATGAAGGTAGCCTGCAGGTGGCCTCAAGTTGCCAGGGATGTCATCTCATGGTGGATGAAGAGTGTGTGCATAGTTTGTGTCAGTATTACCAAATATTTTCATGCAGTTGCTGGTTTTAGGGTGCTCTACACTTCTGGTGTTTTTTTCTTTTGACCAGAGTTGATCTAGTGTCCACAGATACCCTTGCCTCTATAGAGGGGGTACCAGATACACCAGACCAGATTGGAGACCAGGACCAGTCCTGGTCTAGAATAGGTGTTGGTGTATCAAATGGCCTGGATGGGTGTTTTAGGCTTGGAGCTAATCAGATGGGTTGCTTGGGGTGCCAACAAAGTGAGCCCTCCCAGAAAAAATTATATGATAAAAGGCTTTGAACAAATTACTGTGCATAGAACTGTATAATATGTTAAAAAATGAGCAAATCATATGTTAGAAACTCACATATTTTACCATTTTGCATTGCTAAAATATTTTCAACCTACCTCTCACAGTAGAATCAATAGGTGCTTTTTATAACAAGTAACATTATTGAATCAATGCAAATTTATACAAAAAATGGCCTGAATATTTTAGCATTAGATGTACTGTAGTAAAGAAAATACTGTCCAGTCATCTACAAAATACAACTAAAGGTGTCTTGTTCTCATCTAAAAATTTTCATTTACTGCAAATGAGATTTTGCAATACAGAGGTTCATAATATAACAAACTTAATTTATGATTATATAGACCTACCTAATTTTGTTTTCCTCTCTACCACTACAGTATATATATATATATATATATATATATATATATATATATATATATATATATATATATATATATATACAGTATATATATATATATATATATATATATATATATATATATATATATATATATATATATATATATATATATATATATATATATATAATATATATATATATATATAATATTTATATATATATATATTATAGTATATATATATATAGTATATATATATATATATAATATTTGCTTAAATCATCCTATTCATTACTATCTAATTTTTAAGGTTAAGCTCTTAACTTCTCAGATTGAAATAATTCTCAATATTTTCCTACAGTCAGCATTTAGCATTTCACAAAGAAACAATTATCTAACATTTGTTTAGCATTATATTAGTGACAATGACTTGATAATTTCTATAAATCATGGAATGCCAAAGAATATGATTATTAGTAATAAGAAAGTATTAATATATAAGTATTAATATAGAAAAATGTTTGCATTTTCTTTATTAAGTAATATGATAGTAGAAAATACTTACATTGACTTCTGAATAGACGATATCAATGAAGCTGCCAAGGACAATGACGAAATCAAACACATTCCAGGCATCGCCAAAGTAATACTGTAAACAGTAGAAAAAGTGAAAAACACATTAGCTATAAAAACTTTTTCTAAACTACCTGATTACCTATAATGCAGACAGCAACAGATGTATGGATAACAATACAGCATTTTGATTAACCACTTAACTGCGCCAACCGAATTTTCTCGGTTGGCGGGAAACTGCGCCAACCGAGAAAACTCGTTTTGATTTTTCGTAACCAATTCTAAATGTGTACGAGGTTGGTTGTGTATGAAATGGACTCTTAGGGCCTCCAGTGAGAAGCAGCCATCTTGGAAAAAAATCCCAGAATGCCCTAGGGCTGCTGGCTGGGTTAGTACTGAATGAGCAACCATGGGTGGCGCACGTGCCTCTGGCTCCCAAACACCTATCCGACGAGGTGTTGAAAGATAATGCTCTGTCGGTGAAATTCAAACCTTATTGTTTGAAGAACATAAGGGTCATAATATTGGGGAAGCCAGGGGCAATAAGGACCTAACACAAAGGTCGGATGCAAGTGATACAGCACCTATGAGGATGATATAGCGAGCATATTCAGTTGTAGCTCTGAACATCACCCCTTGCAATCCTATGCTATTTATTTAGATGATACTTAGATAAATCGTTTTCTGCGTTCAGTGATGATGCATCTGATACAAATAGCATAGATGAACAGTGTTAGTGGCTTCCATGGTGGTGTTTTCCATAGATATTTTCAAGAATACCTGAATCTCTTCCCAACTGACAGACACTCTTGAGGCTAGCTGAATCTCGTCCGGACTGATGGACACTCTTGAAGTAAGCTGAATCTCTTCCTGTGTGGGACCTTACAAAGCGATCTTTTCAAGACTACCTTACAAATTGATCTTTTCCTATAATCTTTTCAATACTACCTTATGCTTTACAAGCTTGGTTACATGCAACCTACAAGCTCTAAAGCCAAGGGTGTATGTGAGTGCGTTATTTGCAAGCACACAAAATGAAGAAACAGGAAGCGAAAATTGATCTGTACCTGGTGCACTGAGAGCAAAAGTCGCACTGTGTACCATGGGCTACTTCGTTGATTATTACTCACTTCCAAAGTACTGAGTGTGTAATACAGTGTGTTACTGTGTAAAGAGTGTGTGAAACTGTAAGTATTGTAATTTTTGGGAATTTTTAACAGGTAATATTGCGACAATAAACATTTATTGTGGACACATTACTGACACATTTATCACAGTTCCATGGAACATTATGAACGTTCTACTGTATACATATTGTAAAGGACACAAATATGCATCATATACGATAAAAAAACAAATAAAACTGCATTGGAAATACATAAAACAAATAATTGAAAATATATTTGTGGTAACACCCGGTGCTTGAATGGCCCGCGCGACCGTGTCTGGGCGAGTCACGTACGGGCGACCAGGCCCTGATGACGTCACAGCGCATCTTGTCCACGTCCCTACAGCCAAAGTAAGTGAAATTTGGTACTTATTTTTACTTAGACATGTTCAGGGAAGGGAATTTATCATTTTACGAAGAAAAAATAATTTTTGGGGAACACTTCATTTCATGCGCACAGGGGGAATTTCTCAATAAATTCTGCGCAGCACGGTGGTTAAGAGACACCAGAGTAACAATAATTTAGGACTTTAAGTGTCTACAGATAAGCTAAGTACAGACCAAATCCAACTATACAACTTAGCCGGATATAAAGCCATTCACAGCTGCAGGCCTGACAAAAATGGAGGTTGTACAGCTATCTATTATCAAGATAACTTCAATTGCACAAGTGTTACTAGCAATAGAGACGACTGCTCTGAATATACCTTTGCTCAATTCTCGGACAAATCCCTTAAATTGCCAATAGCAATTGGAGCTATTTATAGATTTTCCAATACTAATACAACTACATTCTCTGATAATATAAGGAACCTACTCATAAGCAACAAACTCAACAAAAATCACATCATCCTAGGAGGCAACTTTAACATTGACCTCTGTCAACAAAATAGGCCCCAAGTCAAATACTTTCAAATTGCATGAACTCATGTATGCTAATTCCCCACAGTCACCAAGTCCACACGAATTACTCATATATCTGCAACAACCCTGGACCACATATGGACTAATATAACAGCCCCCCCTTGTCTCTGGTATAATCAATGACAGAACAACCAATCACTATCCTTCCTTCCTCTCAGCAAACATGGACACAACACCCACAGTTACCAATAAACTTACCTTCAGACAATACAGCAAACCAGCAATAGGAAACCTCATAAATGCATTTCACAATATAAACTGAGAATCTGAACCCAACAATACACAGGATATAAATTCATTAGCCGACATCTTTCTCTCCAAAACTATATGCCTCTACAACACACACTGTCCTCTTCTAACTAAGCAGGTAGCTGCCAAAAGATTAAACAACCCCTGGCTCACAAGTGGCATGCTTAATCCATAATCTGCTATGGGCCTAATGACCTTCAACACTGCCAGGCACAAAAAAAGAAAAAAAAAAATTTAATTTTTTTTTATAAAAGTGTTCAAACATGTTGCGTGTTCCCTGTCATGGGAACAATAATAAAAAATCGTAGGTGACATATTTTGGCTGCAATAGGGCGGGGTAGTCTGGCAAAATGGAGGCATTGACAGACTAGGCGTCCTGTGGCAGTCAAACAACCCCTGGCTCACAAGTGGCATGCTTAATCCATAATCTGCTATGGGCCTAATGACCTTCAACACTGCCAGGCACAAAAAAAGAAAAAAGAAAATTAAATTTTTTTTATAAAAGTGTTCAAACATGTTCCGTGTTCCCTGTCATGGGAACAATAATAAAAAATCGTAGGTGACATATTTTGGCTGCAATAGGGCGGGGTAGTCTGGCAAAATGGAGGCATTGACAGACTAGGCGTCCTGTGGCAGTCTAATCCACCCTTGCCAACAGGCGGGAGTTGCCACAAAGATATTATTACCTAATTATTTCAATGTATCTTGATTGAATTTTTCTCCGTGTTTTTGCTGTAATATTATTCAATAGTAAGTAGTGTGATATATTAATATAATAAAATGTGTGAACCAACTGTACAATTAAGCTGGGAGGGTGAGTCAAGGTAATAATTGAGGTCGCCACACAGTCAGCTGACATTCCCTCCCTCACTCGCCAACATTCCTCCTCCCACTATACTGTTTGTGCTGTTTTCACATTATATACACACACACTATATATATAAGTATCCACATGTTTTATTCACCATAACTATACAACTAAGCTGGTATGGTGTCCAAAGAACATAGTGGCCACGAAAACCAGCATTGAATGTAATGAAACGCCATTTTCTGAGCGAGTCCCAGAGGCTCCCCAGAGCTATCAGGCTGAATGGATGTGTATAACTTTCTGGCATCAGTAAATGTACACGGAGTTCTTGCCTACCAGGGACCATGAGCCAGAACCTGGCCCCCTCAAGACAGGCATGAGGAGCAATGATCCAGGGACACTGGCAAGGCAGCGGGCATCCAGGGACATTGACAAGGTAGCGAGCGGCCAGGACCCTGTTCGACCTTCACAAGCCCCGTGTCCGAATACCAACCTAAGACATGTTGCTAAAGATGGCAGCCAAAGAAGCAAACTTACTCACGACGTAGGCACGAGGATAGACCGCAGGCTGGCTAGTCTTAACAATCCTGTGGACAACCTGGAAGACCCAAGCTCAGGAACAGGGAAGAAGGGAAACTAGATCAACCCACAGCACATCCCTGGCCACCGAAGCCGTGGCATGCAAATACCAGCGGAGAGCCGCAACCGGACACAAGACATGATGTGTCCACTCATGGGGGGCCTAGCAAGGGGTACCACCAACCACATAAAAACTGAGAATAGGTATAATGATAGATATATAAACCCCAACAAAGAAGGGGCAACCACCAAGGCTGACCCCTCATCAGGCAGAAAACAAAAACAAAAGCAAAACCCGGCAAGAGGACAACGTACCCAGGTGGAACAGAGCTGGCTGCTGTAAGAGGTGAAAACTAGCTATGCAGCACCCCGCGCGCCCCTATCAGTGGCGAAAACTACCCTGTATTCAGAGGCAAACACGGGCAACAATAACCCCAGTTGGCTCCAAGGGCGGCCAAATTCCGAGCAGTAAAAGACATGGCGGGGGTAGATCCTGAGGTGACTTGTGGAAGGTGGCCAAAAGCCCCAAGGGTAGTACTTTCAGGGCACCTAGGGAAAGGTGGCCCTAGGCGCATTCAGCCCCAGTACCGGAGAATATTACTCCTGGCTCGCACACGACCAATAGAGACAGTCCCAGCCACAAGGCACAGAATCTGAGACAAATCGCTGGTACCAGAGGCACAAGACCATGTTAGTAGCACATCAACCTGAGAACTGAATAATGACTGCCAATCCACAAGAAGTTGACATAATAGCACTAGAGATCTGCCATGAGGATGATAAACTAATGATCATAAATGCATACAGTCCACCGATAAGCAGCACATGGTCAAAGGAGGAGCTAGATAGTAAAAGAGAAGGTCTTATAACAATAATGAGAGAGATCATAGCGAGAGCGGATAACGATAGTTCACGATTGTTAATAGTCAGCGACTTCAACTTGAAAGCCATAGACTGGGAAGCATATGAAGCTAAAACAGAAGATTTCTGGACCTATAAATTTGTAGACCTCATCCTGGAAACATTCTTGTATCAACATGTTAAACAAGCTACGAGGATGAGGGAAGGAGACGTTCCCTCCATGCTAGATTTGATATTTACCAGGAAGGAGGAAGAAATATTTGACATTCAGTACCTTCCTCCCTTGGGTAAAAGTGACCATGTCTTTTTGGGAATAAAGTATGCAATGCGTTATAATCTGGAAGAAAATATGAATGTTGATGCAATTGAAAAACCTGACTTTAGGAGAGGACATTATGGCAACCTTAGACATTTTTTTAGTGGGTCAACTTCTTGTGGATTGGCATCAGTAATGTGTCCCCAATAAATGTTTATTGTCGCAATATTACCTGTTAAAAAATCACTAAAATTACAATATGTACAGTTTCACACACTATTTACACAGTAACACACTGTATTACACACTCAGTACTTTGGAAGTGAGTAATAATCAACGAAGTAGCCCATGGTACACAGCGCGACTTCGCTCTCAGTGCACCAGGTACAGATAAATTTTCGCTTCCTGTTTCTTCATTCTGTGTGCTTGCAATTAACGCATTCACGTACACCCTTGGCTTTAGAGCTTGTAGGTTGCATGTAACCAAGCTTGTAAAGCATAAGGTAGTATTGAAAAGATTATAGGAAAAGATCAATTTGTAAGGTAGTCTTGAAAAGATCGCTTTGTAAGGTCCCACACAGGAAGAGATTCAGCTTACCTCAAAAGTGTCCGTCAGTTGGGAAGAGATTCAGGTATTCTTGAAAATATCTATGGAAAACACCACCATGGAAGCCGCTAACACTGTTCATCTATGCTATTTGTATCAGATGCATCATCACTGAATGCAGAAAACGATTCATCTAAGTATCATCTAAATAAATAGCATAGGATTGCAAGGGTGACGCTCAGAGCTACAACTGGATACGCTCGCTATATCGTCCTCATAGGTGCTGTATCACTTGCATCCGACCTTTGTGTTAGGTCCTTATTGCGCCTGGCTTCCCCAATATTATGACCCTTATGTTCTTCAAACAATAAGGTTTGAATTTCACCGACAGAGCATTATCTTTCAATACTGTGTCGGATAGGTGTTTGGGAGCCAGAGGCGCGTGCGCCACCCATGGTTGCTCATTCAGTAGTAACACAGCCAGCAGCCCTAGGGCATTCTGGGATTTTTTTCCAAGATGGCTGCTTCTCACTGGAGGTCCTAAGAGTTCATTTCGTACACAACCAACCTCTTACACATTTAGAATTGGTTACGAAAAATCAAAACGAGTTTTCTCGGTTGGCGCCGTTAAGTGGTTAAGAACCTGCCCGAAATGCTATGTGTCTTATTGGCTTGGCAGGTGTGTAAAAATACCAATCATATGTAATCTCACATACCCATTGTACCTTCTTGTAAATAAGTATTATTATTGTTATTGTAATTATTATACCATACATCATGTGTCTGTTCATAAACAAAAAGTACTTGTGAATATAATTAAACTTTTATAATTTAATGCACTATTTTATAAAATGTGGCATCTTACCTTGAATCTGAAGGCCATTATCTTGAGAACAAATTCAAGAGCAAAGACAGCTGTGAAGATGAGGTTGAGAATGTCAAGGGCGTGAGTGTATATTTCTGGTTCTCCTCGAAACTTCATTGCCAAAGAGACAGTGTTCAGCATGATGAGGACAAAGATGGCATATTCAAATGGTTGTGAGGTAACAAACCACCATATTTTGTATTGAAACCGGTTTTTGGGAATATACCGTCTAACTGGCTTGGCTTTCAGAGCAAATTCTATGCAGTTTCTCTGTAAGACAAAAGAAAAAACCCAGCATTGAATATAATGAAATGCCATTTCCTGGGTGAGACCCGGAGGATCCCCGGAGCTATACCTGGCTGATGAGTATATATTAGACCGTGGCAACAGTCAATCGATGGAGTTCTAAGCCTACTGGGGAATGGAGCCAGAACCTGGCCCCCTCAAGAGAGGCACGAGGAGCAATGACCAAAAGACACTGTAATTGGAAGCAGTCTTTGGCTGCCATCTACCAGGTCAGGCACCCAGAAAGGTAGGAATTTCAAAACAAACTACTGTTGGTCAAAAATTGTAAACCGAAAGCCTAACTAGCAAACAGAAGTCCCCAATCAAAAACAAGGAAACAAACATGACGTCACCACAACTGCCGTGAATCCGTCTGCGTAACTATCTGCGTAAGGGGCCCAAACTTCCACGCCGGTAACTCTCCTAGTTCAGAGGCTGAGTATCAAAAAATGCAAAAAATCGCTGACTGGAGGGAGGGAGGGAGGGAGGGAAACCTCCGGGTCTCAGCCAGAAAATGGCGTTTCATTACATTCAACACTGGTTTTTTGTGGAAAGCCCCTTCAAGTCCCCGGAGCTACCTAACCAAACATAAGAAGAAAAGGGACTCATGCGGGAGGTGGTCATCACTCGCTCCTCAACTCAAAGTGTCAACACAACAGGCCACAACCTGCAACCCAAGACTAAACACGCCCGAGAAGGACCAGGAACATTAACAAGGTAACGTGCAGCCAGGACCCTGTTTGATCTCCAATAGCCCCATGCCCAAAAGATAGGCCAGAACCTTACCAAAACTGCAGCTAAATGCCAAACTTACGAATGGCGTGAGCATGGGGAAAGACCTCAGGGTGGCTGGACCAAATAATCCTGCAAACAACCTGGGAGACCCACGCCCTGGAATTGGGAAGAAGGGTAACTGGGTCAACCCAAAGCGCATCCTCTGCCACAGAGGCCGTAACGCGCTAATAACGGCAAAGAGCCACAGACACAAAACATGATGCACCCCCCGGCCAAACCAACCAAGCATCAACAACCCAAGGACCCTTTCGGTAAGCAGCAAACTCATTCGTCGCTAGAAAAGAAGGAGACAGCTGCAAATGAAGAAAAGACCACCAGGATCGAAAGAGCAGAAACCCCTGAGTCAAAGAAGAGCATGAAACTCTCTGACCCGATCCCCAGAGGCCAATGCCAACAAGAAAAGAGCCATAGAAAAACAGTCCTGAACTGAGGGGGGCCACCCCAAACTGAGGAGAAGGGAGAAGAGAGCACTTGGAGCAACGACCAGGACAGCTCAGGTGACACGAGCAGGCCGGTGGTTAAAACAACGCCCGAGAAAGCTTGCGGAATGGAGCAAAAGTGACATCCACCCCAAATGCAAGCTGCAGTGGCTCTGCCAGCACCACCCAAAACAAGGCTACAGTATCTGGCCTAAAAAGACTGTCCTGAAACAACCAAGAGAGAAAGGACAAAAAACCAACCAGAAATCGAAGACAACCTATGATGAGACAAGTGCTGAAAAGACCACCAGGAATTTCATACTGCCGTCGAGACTAAACTTGCAGGTGGGACACCAACTAAGCCACCTGATCACCATACAAGTGGTGATAAACCCGCGACAAAAAGACCAGGCACGAGTAGCAGAGAAGATCGAACCAGCCACATGCCGGAATGGACCGATCTGCTGAAAGAGGCAGAGCCACAGGAAGACCCTTGGGTTCAGACATCGAGCAAGATGTGCCTGAAAGCAGAGCTGGGCTGGCCACCAAAGAGCCAACAGGAATACTCATCCCTGGTAAGCCTCTCTAAGCTAACCAGGACTCGGGGCAACAACCGAACCGGTGGGAAGAGGTACAGGTAACTCTACCAGTCCAGCCGAAAGGCATCGACCCCGATGCCTCGCAGTCTGGGAAGGGCGCCACATACACTGGAAGACGCCTCGACCAAGTCGATGCAAAGAGGTTCACCTCTAGTTGCCCGTACGTCCGGCAGAGCCAACTGAACAAGTCTGTGTTGACTGTCCATTCCATGGATAGGGGAATGAACCAAGACAGGCCATCCGCCAGAATGTTTGACACCCCCTGAACGAGAACCATCAGGAGAGCCAAACCCCGAGAACTCAGCAAATGAGTCACCTGAAGCAACCCCGCCCCAAAGAGCCAAGGACCGCATTCGGAGCAGTCCGAATGGAGCCAGATCATTGCTCCATGAGCAACATGAACCCTTTGAAGTGAATGCCACACCACCTCGAACTCCTGTGCCGTGCTGTAAGCCCGACGGAAGAACAGACCCCCACTGACTCTGGCCGGCCTGGTGAGCACTGGTCACCAAACCCCAGCTGAGAGACGAGGCATCCGTGAAAATATCGAGCGAGGGCTCGGGGAGACATAAGGGCATAGAACCCCGAAAAACCCTTGGAGGAAGCTGGCGACACAGCAGCTGACGCAAGGCTCCCAGGTTCCGAACACAGCGATCATGAGAGCAGCGGAAGGGACGACCCCGAAGAAACCAGAACATCCTCCGAAACCAGATCCGACCCGAAGGATAGACCAGCACGACCAAGATCTGCCTCCCGCACCGCCCCCCAAACAACCGAAGTGTGACCCGGGTGCCCTCCAAAAGCGGTTGTAAGCGGGACCGCAGCCGCAACAACGCCGCCAGAGGGAGAGACAAGGAAGAGGTCCGAGAGTCCCACACAAGACCCAGCCCTGCCAGAACCTGAGAGGGAACCAAATGAGACGTCTTCCAGTACTCCAAGAAGTCGAACACGGCAAGCTGGTAAGGAACCAAATCCCTGGCGAGCAGACATGGGGATTGGCTGGGAGCCCACACCAGCCAATTGTCGTGGTAAACCAGAACTCAAATGGGTCACCACGACCCGGTTAAGGCGTGTGGACACGCGAGGTGCCAGATCCAAACTGGAAGGAAGGCAACGAAAGCGCTAAGCCTGTCACTCCACTACAAAACCGAGCCAGTTCCTGAACACCGGATGAATCGGAACATGCTAATATGCATCCTGGAGGTCCAGAGACACCATCCAGGCACCCGGCAGACCCAAGACAGAGTGGTCATCTGAAAGGAGGGGCAAAAGTCCCAAGGTATCAGATGGGACAAGTCCAGTATGAATCGCAGATCTGCCCAGTCCCGTTTCAGAACTGAAAACAGGTGTGAAACCTACTCCAGGAGACCTGACAGAGCACAGGGGATGAGGCCTGCCTCACAAGCCCCAATCCCCCCATAGGAGAAGGAAAGATGCAACGCCACTGCCGGGCAGAGGAAATTGACCCGAATTGCCCACCAATCGTGGGACCAGGCAAGAACAAACAGCGCGAGCCTCCCCCCATCTCCCCGTTAACAGAGTGAACCGTAAAACAGCCGACAACCCCTACAAGAGCTTGACTGATGCTCAGAGCGATCATTGAGCCAATGACTCCACATGAGGGCCAGACCCGAATCTGACACTATTGGTTTACGTCAACTGAAGGAACCCCGACCTGGCGCGACCCTTCCGGGCAGGACCTCCACGACCCCCTCTTCCTCTGGAGTGCCTACAAGTCTGACATAGGCCGTCAACTAGACAAAGTCGCCTGCAGAAGATGCACCTTCGCAGACTCTGCAAACAGCAACAGGCAAATGGCAGTGGAAAAACAGGGGATGAAAATCTAAGAGCCAGGGCCCCAAGATGATTCCAAAAATTGGACGAGCACCGCTTATTAGCATACGAGGTGAGAAGCGAAGAACAGACACCACCTTCCTCAGAAACGGCGAATACAACTTCAACAAGGCTGTTAAAGAAAGCACACTGGACACTGGCCCGGAACCCAGCTCCTCCTCACCTATCACGAGCCAGTTCGAAGACAGCTCTAGCAGGGAAAAGAAGCACCGAAACCAAGTGCCCACGGGCACACAAATCCACGGCCACCAGGGATGCTGAAAGGGAGGGAACTTGCACACGAAGCCACACCTGGCCGACATCATAAGAAAGAACGGGGGCGAACAAGCACACATTGAGGGTGCTCCAACTCACCCCACAGGAAAACCTGAATGATCGTAGACAACTATTGCCTTTCAAGTGCGCAGTCTGACATGACAAATGCCAAGCCCCCAACGAATGAAAAGGAAGTCTGCCAGCCAGGAAGATTCTAGCATATTGTAACGCACCCAATAAGGAAAAGAGGAGCCAAACTCAAAAGAAGAAGGCTTCGTTATCGAGGCGTAATCCGGATCTCGCAGGAGGTAAGCAGCAAGAGCCTCCAACACCTTCCTCGGTGGGATGCAGGAAGCCATAAACCTCCAAAAGGAGAGAACCAAAGAACCCAAGGGAACTCGGAACCGAACCTGGGAAGGAGTCGAACTCATAACAAATCAAATCAAATCAAATCAAATGTTTATTTAGGTAAGGTACAGGTATTTACAGGTATTTACAGGTATTATTTAGGTAAATGTTTATTTAGGTAAGTAACAAAATCGTACAGGGAGGGGGGATAGGAAAACCTCTCCCCCTGTAACAACAAGCCCCGTGCCGAGGGTACCAAACACCCAAGCAGGGAAACGTGGGGCCCAGGCCCCTCCCAAGTCAACTTCTCCCCAGCCCCGGGGGCCGAGCCATCCTCCAAACCCTCTGCCTTTGGGAGAAAAAAGCAGAGTCCACCGGAATAGCAGGGATGAAGAGGGCCCGCTGGCGTGGCCCAAAAGCTTCGGCAGGAGGACTAAGCTTGAATGCCTCCGCTGCTGATCTGGAAGGGGCAATCCCTGAAGCCGCCCAAGTCTCAATACCAGTATAATTCAGTGGGGCAGCTGCGAGGCATCCAGAAAGGCAATCAACCTCGAACTTTGCTGCTACCTAAACCTCGCATGCAAAGCTAAAACTGCCTGCACCCAAATATCAGTTTCAGTGGACTGGGTGAATGGAGTACAAGCAAAGAACACCACTTGCAGGACTCTGGATCATAGGTGTCACTGACCCCAACAGGCAGCAGGGCAGAGGAAAATGGTGAGTGTCACCCTGAGACAAGGGGACAGAGTAACCTTCAAACTTGCACAAGGCGAGGTGGGACTCAGAGGTCTTCTACATTGGACTGTTGAGCCCCAAAGGGGAGTTTCCAGGGCCCTTAGGCTGACTGCTAAGGGAAGCCCAGGCAAGATACTGCTAACCGGTTATCCCAGGGCTACCAAGCAAACAACTAAAAGCTGAACCCCTGCAACGTGTGCAAGCACGGAGACCTAGTGGAGGGCCACCAAAATCCTACAAGTGGTCTTACCTCCATACCAGGCAGACCCCTGCCAGGCAAATCAAAACAAACACAAAAGAAAAAACCCACAAAAGCACAACGTCTCCAGGAGAACAGAACTGATTGCTATGCGTATATCAGACAGTTGCACAGTACCTCACGCCCCAGCCAGCGACAAAACTACCTCCTACCCAAGAGCAAACAGGAGTAAGAACCTCCCCAGCTGAACCCCCAAGGGCGGGCAATTACTGCGCAACAACAGAACCAAATGGAGGCAGCTGCTCCTGAAAGGCTCATGGAAGATAACCCTGAAGCTGCAAAGGCAGTACTTACAGGGCATCTAGGGAAGGTAGCCCTAGGTACATGCAGCCCCAGTACTCTTGTGTTACTTCTGGCTCACACCCCACCAAAACAGAGCAACTACACTGCACTGCAGCACTGTGCAAAGAGTGGAGCCAGAGCGATCGACTGTCACCAACACAACAGCCTCTTGAACTGAGGAGAGTTGCCGGTGTGGAGGTCTGGGACCCTCCTCCCATCCCTCTCTTGGAGAGGGGGGGAGTTGCAGAGACATATGCGCGGCGGTTGTGATGACATCATGTTTGTTTCCTTGTTTTTGATTGGGAGTTTGAACTAGCAAACTAGCTGTTTGCTAATTCAGCTTTCGGTATGCAATTTTTGACCAGCAGTAGTTTATTTTGAAATTCCTACCTTTCTGGGTGCCTGACCTGGTAGATGACAGACAAAGACTGCTTCCAATTACACGGGGGTGTCTTTAGGTCATTGCTTCTCATGCCTCTCTCTTGAGGGGGCCAGGTTCTGGCTCTGATCCCTGGAAGGCTTAGAACTCCATCAAATGACTGTTGCCACGGTCTAATAGGTCTAATTACGGTCTAATTACACATCAGCCTGGTATAGCTCCGGGGAGCCGAAGGGGCTCTCCACAGAAAAGTAAATTTTGAACAACCTGAAGAAAACACCAAATTATAATTTTTATGCTTTGCCAATGCAGCTTCTTCATAAATCAACAGAGAATGGATACACGACAAGTCTTGTACTGTATAGCACCAGCCAAAATTGTGACAATGGAGTACAAAAGCTTGAAACAATAATGTTGCTAAACAAGCAACACTATTGTTTCTAATGAATTCATTATTGTTTCTAATAAAATCATTATTGTTTCTAATGAATTCATTATTATTTCTAATGAATTACATTAGCAATAATGAATTCATTATTGTTTCTAATAAATTCATTATTGTTTCTAATGAATTCATTATTATTTCTAATTAATTACATTAGCAAGAGGTTTTCCTAACAGAGATTATTTTATTTATTAATTAATATTTTCATGATTCTATATACTGTACAATATATCTGTTTCATAACACTACATTAATTTTAATGGTTACATTCCAATTGATGTGATAGCTGGTTTCTAATTTTGTTTGACAAGTGCAATGTTAAATTGAACACCCGACTGTCATAATTACTATCAGATACACTATTATCAATATACAGTATTACTACTGCTACGAAGAAGAAAAGAAAAAGAAAAAGGAAGAAAATGGAAGAAAGAAGAAAAAGGAAGAAAGAAGAAAATGGAAGAAAGAAATAGAAAGAAGATGATGAAGGAAGAACTAGGAAGAAGATGGAGGAAGATAGAAGAAGACGACGGAAGAAGAAGACGGAAGAAGAAGACGGAAGAAGAAGACGGAAGAAGATGAAGAAGATGGAAGAAGATGAAGAAGACGGAAGAAGAAGTTACTATCTAAGCTCGCTTAGATAGTAACTAATATCTATCTAACTTAGGGGGAAGGGCCTTTCCGAATTATATGGTAAGGACCTTCCCCACTCCCTGCTAGATAAGCTAGACATGTAGGTAAGCAGAAGTTTTATGGGGAAAGTCAAAAAGTGAACATATTTGCACTTTTTTTGTACCACAACCAACATAACTTTAATTTCCACACACACATAATAATTTTAAAATATACTAGTACTGTAATTTAAAACAGAAACTTCAACTTACCTTGTTGTAGTTCGTCTTCTTGATTGATGCTGCATATCTTCAAATCAAAACTTCTTGAAAACTTACATAATCTAACCTAACACAACACGAAATTATTGTACAGTACATGAGCTTGGCAAAGTCAGTTTTGACTGCCAACTGCTGAAACCTCATTGGTTACAGGCTCTTAGCTTTTTGATGAGGCTCCACTGGTTGAAGGTCCTTGCCTTACTTGTGAGGCATCGTGGATGAAGGTAACCCCTTCATCCACGAAGGTAGAAGGAAGCTTGCTGTTACCACATAAGAATTGAGTTTTGCTTGCCTCCTGTGTTCATTGACCTCTTATATGACCAGCTTTTTGGTTTGCCTCAATTTACATTATCTAACTTAACACAACACTAAATTACAGTACAGTACATGATCTTAGCAAAGTCAGTTTGCCTGCCAACTGCTGAAGCTTCATTGGTTACAGGCTCTTAGCTTTCTGATGAGGCTCCACTGGTTGCAGGTCCTTGCCTTACTTGTGAGATTTCATGGTTGAAGGTCCTTGGCCTGCTGTTACCACATAAGAATCGAGTTTTGCTTGCCTCCAGTTTTCATTGGCATCTCTTACGATCAGCTCTTTGGTTCGCCTCAAGTACTGATACATGTTTTCAGCTTATGGATTAGTACAGTTGGATGAAAAATTACTGATATCTGAACATTGTGTTCACTGATATATGAACGTTGTACATAGTCTTTATCACAGTCAGGAACATCTATGGCACTATCTTCGCAAAATAATTGAAGTTATGAAAAATCAATCAGAGACATTGAAATAATTAGGTAATTATCTCTTTGTGGCCACTCCTGCCTGACAGCTGGGAGCAACAGACCGTCTGGGACACACGCTGAGTCAGCGCTTGTTTTTTGCCAGACTTCCCCGCCCTATAGTGGGCAATATATGCCACTTATGATTTGTTTATTATTTTCCCATGATCAGAGAACACAAATTAACAGGACACTACACTACACAATTTGTTCAAATACTGTACTGTATCTAATTTGTTCAAATTAACAGGTTTAGAAGAAAAAATATATATATATATATTTTTTCTGGTATGCGCCTGTGGGTGACAAATGCTAATTCGCCCTGAGCAACACAAGGGTTAATGATTTTATAGAAAAGGCCTGGATCTGAATTACATTTGTCTGCCATACCGTTCTCAAAGTTCCTCTCTGCCTCTCTCTCCTTACTGACGTGTAGTTGTTTCTTGCATCTTTGTATCGCTGGTATGTTTGGGGGTTTGGCCTCTTTCTATAATGATTCCATGCTTGTGTCTTTTGATCTCTGGCTCTCTCGTAATTTCTGTTGAACCAACCCTGTTTCCTAGGTCTGCATGTCTCTTTTGGTATGAATGTTTGTGTGCCTTCATCATATATTTTTCAAAATTTGGCATACCTCCTTTACTTCCTTGCCTAGCAACAAGTCTGTCCAATTATACCCAAGAAAAAAATTTCTAAGTTCCTCTTGAAATCGAGTTTAACAACTGTTTCACTGTCCCCATTCTCTACTAGATTATATCACATAGCGTATTTAATGTCCAAGAGGACGTGATCACTCTTTCCCATGTGAGGAAGGTACTGGATGTCAAATATCTCTTCTTCTTTCCTGGTGAATACTAGATCCAGTACTGACAGAACATCCCCTTCCCTCAATCTTGTGGCCTGCTTGACGTGTTGATACTTGAATGTTTCCAAAATGAGGTTTACAAATCTGCCTGTCCAAATGTCCTCTGTTCTTGCCTCGTAGGCCTCCCAGTCTATTGCCTTAAAGTTGAAGTCCTCCAGTACCAACAATTGGGATTTATCTTTGTCAGCTCTTGCCATAATCTCTCTCAAGACCATTATGAAGCCCTCTCGTTTATCATCCAGTTCTTCCTTTGTCCATGTGTTGCTTGCTGGTGGGCTGTAGGCATTTAAAATTCTCAGCATATTACCTTGATTCCAGAGCTGCAATGCCATTATGTCAATATCTCGAGGGTTTTCAAACATTAATTCTCTTACCTTCAGGTGTTCTTTCAGGTGTGTAGTGGGTTTGCTTGGGTGTGGTCAAAACGACAACGTCCCTCAGGTGGGTTTCCCACCTGTTTTTCAGTTCCGAAACGGGACTGTGCGGATGTGTGATTAATTCTGGACTTGTCTAGTCTGAATCCCTAGTCTGAAGCTGCAACCAAACAAACCTACCACCAGGATCAAAAGAGCAGAAATCCCTGTGCTGGAGGAGAGCATGAAGCTTCCCGCCCGGACCCCCAGAGGCCAATGCCATCAGGAAAAAAACTTGGAAAAACAATCCTGAACTGAAGGAGCCATCACAAACCGATGCATGAGTAGGCCGGAGGTGAAACAATGCATAACACAACTTGCGGAACGGAGCAGACGTAACATCAATACCGAAGGCAAGCTGGAGCAACTCACCAGCACTGCACAATATGAGGCAACAGTATTTGACATAAGATGGCGATCCTGAACTAACCACGACAGGAAGGACAAAACAACCCTATCAGAGTCTGAAGTACACCTACGCATTGATAGGAAAAATCGGAAGGACCGCCAGGAAACCTCATACTGCAGCCGAGATTAAGCACGCAGATGGGAGATCAACAACAAAGCCACCTGCGCCCCATACAAATGGTGATAAACACGAGTCAGAAAGACTAGACGCGAAGACTCGAGAAGAAGAGTGAACCAGCCTCGTAAAATGCAGGACTGATCTACTGAAAGAGGCGGAGAAGCGGAAAGACCCTTGGGTTTGGACACCGAGCAAGCCGTGCCTGAAAACAATGCTGGACGGGCAACCAAGAAGCCAAGAGGGCTACTCTCCCCTGGTAAGTCTCCAAGCGAGCCAGGACTTGGAGAAACAGCTGAACTGGGGGGAAGAGGTACAAGTAACCCTCACCTCGCCCAGTCCTGCCTGAAGGCATTGACCCTGATGGCCTCGCATCAACCCCCTGAACATGAACCGCCAGGAGAGCCAAACCCCGAGAACTCAGCAGACGAGTCATCCAAAGCGACCAGCCCCAAAGAGTCAAAGACTACATCAAACCCCTGTGATTCAGGCAATAAACCACCATGGAACAATCCAAATGGAGCCAGACCGTCGATCCGCAAGAGACCTGAATCCTCCGGAGTGACATCCACACAGCCGCAAACTCCTGCACCGTGCTGTGAGCCCGACGGAGAGATGGAACCCACCACTCCTGGCCGGCCTGGTGAGCACTGGTCACAAAGCCCCCAGCCAAGAGACGACGCATCCGTGAACACATCAAGTGAGGGATAGGGTAGGCACCAAGGGACTGAACCCTGAAAAACCCGAAGAGGAAACCAGCGATGCAGAAACTGACGCAAGGCCCCCGGAGGCCGAACCCATCGGTCACGAGAGAGGTGAAAGGGACATCCCCGAAGGATCCAGAACAGCCGACGAAGCCACACCTGACCCGATGGGTAGACTATCATGGCAAAGTTCAAGCTCCCGCACAAACCCTCGGGCAACCGCCGCGTTTTCCGAGAGCCCCTCAGAAACAGATGAAGCAGAGCTGACGGAGGAAGAGAGAAGAAAGCAACCCGAGTGTCCCACACTAGACCCAGCCAAGACCGAACCTGAGAGAGAAGACCAAACCAAGAACCCGAACCTGGCAAGCTGGGAAAGAACCAATTCCCTGGCGAGCAGACATGCGGACTGGTTGGGAACCCAAACCAGCCAGTCATCGACCGAACCCAAACACCTAACAGATGCAGGCGGGCCACCACGACCCGAGTAAGGTGAGTGATAATGCTAGGCACCAAATTCAAGCCAAATGGAAGGCAACGAAAGTGGTAACCTTGACGTCCCACAAAACCGAGCCAGTCCCTGAACCACAGATGAATCAGGGCATGCCAATACCCATCCTGGAGGTCCAGGGACACCATCCAAGTGCCCTGCTCCAACAGAAGACAGACCTGGGACAGAGTAGTCATAAGAAAAGAAGGGCAATAAACCCATGAGTTCAGATGAGACAAGTTTAGAATAAACGAGAGGTCCGCACAGTCCCGTTTCAGGACCGGAAACAGGCAGGAGATCCACCTGAGGGACTAGGACGTTTCGATCAAGCCCAAGTGACCCCACTCTGAGATGACTCAACAGAGTGCAGGAGAAGACGCCCGCCCTGCCAGCCCCAAACTCTCCAAAGGAGGAGGAGCCACCCAATGCCACCACAGGCTGCACGAAACAACCTGAAAGGCCCACGAATCGTGGGACCAGGTGCATGAAAACAGAGGAAGCCTTTCCCCCACCACCACGTCAATGGGACGAACTGCAAAAGGCCCGACGCACCTTACAAGCACCCAAACGACGCAAAGAGCGATCCCCGTGCAGAACAGAAACAGACTGCACCGAAGGCTGTGCCGGAGGCAAATCTGACATCACTGGCCTACCATGAGAGTAAGAACCCCAATCCTTGGCACAACCCCCTCCAGGACGGCCCCCCCATGAGCCCCATGAGGACCAACAATTCCGACATAAGACGGCAACTAGCTGAAGCCACTTGCAGATACTGCTTCACCGCAGACTCTGCAAACAGCAACAGACAAAAGGGTGAAGACAGTCTAAGAGCCAGGGCCCAAGCAGATTCCAAGGTAGAAGCAAGCACCGCCTGCCAACACGTGAACCGAGAAGCAAAGAATTGAGAAACCTCATCCCACAGGAGCAGGGCAAACAGCTTCAACAGCGCAGACAACGCACACACCGCGCGCACGCAAGTCCTCCGCGACCAATGCAGCCGAAAGAGAAGAAACCTGCACATGAAGCTGCATCACACCAATATCCCACAGAAGGGCAGGGTGGAACAAACACTCACTGAGATGCACTAATGCGGCCCCAGGAAAATCTGCAACACCATCTGAACCTCCCGCAACTCAAGCATGCAGGACCGACAGAACTTATGCCATGACTCCAAAGAGAAGAAAGGGCAGTCTGCTAACTAGGACTATTCTGGAACTTCATAACGAACCCAGTAAGGACACAAAGATCTATACATGAAGGAACGCAGATCCATCACAAAAGCAAAATCTGGGTTGTGCAAGAGGTAAGCCGCAAGAGCATCCTGCACCCACTGGGTGCAGGATGCCTATTTTTTGCCAGACTTCCCCGCCCTATAGCGGGCAATATATGCCACTTACGATTTTTTTATTATTTTTCCCGTGATCAGTGAACACAAATTAACAGGTTAGGAAGAAAAAATATTTTTGTTTTTTTCAAAATTACATGCGCCTGTGGGGGAAGAAAGGATATTATACCCCTAGCATGTTAAGGGTTAAGGCATTTCTTTATAATAAACACTTGTTCTATATTTCTGATTTAAAGTGACATACATATACTAATAGTAAGGAAGAGGAGGATCTGTTTAATTTTTATTATCGAGTTATTAAGAATAAAAAAAATTTCCATGAGTTCTCCCACTTAAAATAATTATCACATCTCCGGTTGTGTATCGCAATTGAAGGGTTGATATTACTCTAAAAGTACTTTTTGAAGGGCCGAGTAATGAGATATTAAACATTCCGAAATTGTGCATTTCACTTTTACAACTTTCGGTGTTCACATAACATACAGTACATTCAGTTAAAACAAAGATTTTTCATTAACATTCTATTAAATATATGCAAAGGTTTATCTGCCTCCTGCATATTGTTACATACCTGATTTTTATCCAGGCAACAATTCTTGTACTCTTGTTCACCCTCGCTCTGGAATGTGACGATAACAAAACCAACGAAGATGTTAACCATGAAGAAGGCAATGATGATGATGTAAATGATGTAGTAGACGGCTACCATTGGGCGGTAGTTGTGCACTGGACCAACATCTTCAGTGTTGGAGTCAATAGACACGTATAACAACCTACATAATTAGAGAAAACCGTTTGTAATATGGTTTCATGTGCAGATGCAGGTCAATAATAATAACTAAAACATATATGTAATATGATTCTTGTTCATTCATAATCAAAACTTACACAGTACTGATTAATTTGCAATGAAAGAATGATAACACAGCACTTATAGTGAGATATAATAGGTGTAGCAGAGTAATGGTTAAAATTTCTCAAGTGCTGAAGGCTTACTAGTAGCAGACAAGGTGCTCATACAGGAGAGTATGAGCAGTATCACTGCTACAAGAGCATCACTCTGATAAAAGAGATGTATCACCGCTATGTTAACACACTATATGCTACAAGAGAAGCATCTTGGTTGCATAAGTGCCACCTCTCATACATAGGGAACATCTCTGAGTACCACCACTTTTGCAAAAGTGGTGGTATCAATATAGTGATGTTTCTCTTGTAAAAAAGGTGATAATCATACAATAGAAATTTTACTTCTTGAAAGAAATAATATTTCTGTTGTGTGAGTATTAACACTTTTAGGCACCTTCATCGCTCAGGGAATAAGTGAGTAGAAAATATGTATGGGCTTCAGCTTAAAAACCCATGAAGCATTACCACCCAGCAAGAGCATATGTCAGTCCTTATTAGCTTTAAACACTGACATATGCTTGTCATCTCAGGAGATAAACATGTGTGACAGCTTCAGTAGAAAATTACTGGCCTGCAAATGTGTATGCTAATCCTTAGAAGCTTTAAACCCTGAAGAATTCTTCTCTTCAAGATGCATGTGTGTGTGATGATATGAGCGTCTAAAAAATACAGCGTTGAATGTAATGAAACGCCATTTTCTGGGTGAGCCCCAGAGGCTCTCTGGAGCTTATCGGGCAAATGTATGTTATATTAGACCGGGACATTAGCTAAGGAGTTCAGACCTACCAGGGACCAGCACCAGAACCTGGCCCTTTCAGAGAGGTTTCAGGGAGCAATGGCCCTGGAAAATCCCCATGTGGTTGGGGTTTTCCTTATCTGCCATCGACTGGGGTTAGGCACCCAGAAAGGTAGGCATAACAAAACAAACCCCACATAGTAAAAAACTAAAAAAAAAAAACTAATAGAGAGTTAGAAACTCCCTACAATCCCAAGGAAACAAGCAAACAAGGAAACATCACACTTTACTGCCGCGCCAATCATCCACGCAGCCCTCCTCGCCCCGAGAGGGGGAGGGGGAGCCCCGGACCTACCGTGCCGGCTGACTAGCATCAGTTCGGAAGCTAAGCTTCAACCAACGCGAAAAAACCACCGACCAGTGGGAGGGAGGGTTGCCAGGGAGCCTCCGGGGCTCACCCAGAAAATGGTGTTTCATTACATTCAACACTGGTTTTCTGTGGGGAGCCACTATGGCTCCCTGGAGCTTCATACCCAAAGAGAAGGAAAAGAAAGGGCTGACCCGGGAGGCGGCCGCCACAAACTCCGCAACGCGAAGCCGAGACAACAGGCTGCAACCTGCTACCCAAGGCAACAAAAACACACAGGAGCAGATGCGCATAAAGAATGGGCGGCCAAGAACCTGTGTGACCCTCAAATTCCTGCGCCTGAAATGAGCCCTAGACGTAACCAGCACAGCAGCATAAGCTGCAAACGTCCGAACAGCATGGGCGCAAGGACAGACTGCAAGTTGGAATACTTAAAAACTCTGCAGATGACCTGGGAGACCCGAGCCCTGAAACAGGGAATGAGGGGAACTGAATCAACCCAAAGCATATCCCCAGACACGGTACGAAGGTAACGGCAAAAAAACGCAACCGTACAACACAGGACGCATCCCCGGCCAAACCAATCAAGCATAAAAAAAACAAAAAACCATCTGGAAAGCAGCCGTCTTGACAGTCGCCAGAAGGACGGAGAAAGGCTGCAAACGTACAAACCTACCACCAGTAACAAAAGGAGCATAAACCTGAACCTGAAGGGGCTACCACAAACTGTGTAGAAGATAAGAAGGCACCCTGATCAAGGACCAGGACAGCTCAGGAGGCGCATGAGCAGGCCGGAGGTGAAACAAAACACGAGAAAGCATACAAAACGGGGCAGATGTGACGTCCACCCTGAACACAAGCCGGAGCGGCTCTGCCAGCGCTGCACAAAATGAGGCGACAGTAAGAAACATAAAAAAACTGAAGTCCTGAAAACCCAAGAAAGGACAAGACAACCCGATGCGAAAGAGAAGACAACCTACGAAGAGCAAGAAAAAGTGCATAGAAACACCAGGAACTGTTATACTGTCGCCGAGACGAAGCTCGCAGGTGGGACATCATCAACAGAGCCACCTGATTACCACAAAGATGGTGATACCCACGTCAAAATACCTAGACGCGAAGAGCCAAGGAGAAGGTTGAACCAGCCACGTACAGGACCGGTCTGACCTGATGAAAGGGGCGGAGCCGCGGGAAAACGCCCCAGGTTCGGACACCTATCAAGCAGCGTCTGAAAATAAAGCTTAAAGCTGAGCCAGCCACCAAGGGACCATAAGGACTACTCTCATGGGAATGGGCTCCAACCGAGCCAGAACCTGAAGCAACAGCTGGACCGGGAGAAGAGGAACAGGTACCCCTACCTCGATCAGTCCTGCCGAAAGGCATCCACTGTGAATGCCTCGCAGGCGGGTAAGGGCGCCACATAGAATGGGTGACGCTTAGACCACGCCGACTCGAAGACGTCTATGGCCAGGAGTCCATATGGCCGGCAGAGCCAATAAAACGAGTCGGCGATGACTGGCCAATCCGCGAACAGATGAAGGAACCGAGACAGCTGTCCGCCAGGACGCAGGACACACCTTGGACATGAACCTCACGGTTAGCCAAACCCCGAGAATCCAGCAAACAAGCCACTCTAAGGGACCTACCCCAAAGGTCAAACACCTAGGAGAAACCCTGTGGTTCCGGCAAAGAATCACCAGAGAACAGTCCGAATGGAGCTGAATGGTAGCGCACCGAGTGACCCAAACCTTCCGAAGTGCAAACCAGACAGTCACGAACTCCCGAACCGTGCTGTTAGCCCGACAGAAGAACAGACCCTACCATTCCCGACCGACCTGGTGAGCACTGGTCACAAAACCCCAGCCGAGAGATGACCCATCCGTGAACACATCGAGCGAAGGCTCGGGGAGGTGCCAAGGCACGAAACCCCGAAAACCCCAAAGAGGAAGCTGGTGACGCAGCACCAACACAAGATCCTCGGAGGAACAAACCCAACAATTGCAAGAGAGGCGGAAGGGGAGTCTTCGAAGGAACCAAACAGATGGCGAAGCCAAACTTGACCCCGTGGGCAGACCAGCACATTGAAGTTCAGACTCCCGCACAACTGCTCGAGCAACTGCCGAGCAGCCCGGGACTCCCCTCACGAACAACCAAAGGCGGGACCACAGCCGCAGCAACACTTCTGGAGGGAAAGACAAGAAGCGGCCCAATAGCCCTAAACAAGACCCAGACAGGTCCAAACCCGGGATGGAAACAGATGGAACAGCCTTCAGATCACCAGGAAACCAATCCCAACAATCTGGAAAGAACCACGCCCCTGGCGAGCAGACAAGCGGACCGACTGGGAGCCCACACCAGCCAGTCGTTGAGGTAGGCCAGACATCGAATCTCAAGCAGACTCAAACAGGGCACCAAGATCCGGTAAAGATGCTTAAATACACCAAGTGCCAATTACAAAATAGGGAAGGCCACAAAAGAGGTAAGCCTGAAGCCCCACCACCAACTGTGCCAGTCCCAGAAAACTGGAGAGGAATGTGCCAAGAATTGACCTGGAGGTCCACGGCAACCATCCAGGCACCCGGCTCCAACAGAAGCCAGACAGGAAACAACAGTCCTCCAGTCTGTTCTGTTTTCAACAGTCCTGTTTTCTAGTTTTGGCATATTTAATGCTTCTAACCTTTCCTCGTAGCTCTTGCCCTTCAATTCTTGGAGCCACTTAGTAGCATGTCTTTGCACCTTTTCCAGTTTATTGATGTGCTTCTTAAGATATGGGCACCACACAACAGCTGCATATTCTAGCTTTGGCCTAACAAAAGTCATGAACAATTTCTTTAGTATATCGCCATCCCTGTATTTAAAAGCAATTCTGAAGTTAGAAAGCATAGCATAGGCTCCTTGCACAATATTCTTTATGTGGTCCTCAAGTGATAGTTTTCTATCTAGAACCACCCTTAGATCTCTTTCTTTATCAGAATTCTTTAAAGATTTCTCACATAATATATATAGGTTGTGTGGGGTCTATGTTCTCTATTCCCCATTCCATAACATGACATTTATTAACATTAAATTCCATTTGCCAAGTGGTGCTCCATATACTTATTTTCTTCTTGAAGGGCATGACAATCATCTAAATTTCTTATCCTTCCTATTATCTTAGCATCATCAGCAAACATGTTCATATAATTCTGTATACCAACTGGTAGATCATTTATGTAGACAATAAACATCACTGGTGCAAGAACTGAACCCTGTGGAACTCCACTTGTAACATTTCTCCATTCCAATACATTGCCTCTGATTACTGCCCTCATTTTTCTATCAGTCAGAAATTTTTTCATCCATGTTAGAAGCTTACCTGTCACCCCTCCAATATTTTCCAGTTTCCAGAACAACCTCTTATGTGGAACTCTGTCGAAAGCCTTTTTTAGGTCCAGATAGATGCAGTCAACCCAACCATCTCTTTCCTGTAATATCTCTGTGGCTCGATCATAGAAACTGAGTAAATTCGATACACAGGATCTTCCAGCTCGAAAACCATACTGTCTGTCTGATATTATATCATTTCTCTCCAGATGTTCTACCCATTTAGTTTTGATTAGTTTTTCCAATACTTTCACTATTACACTTGTCAATGATACAGGTCTATAATTGAGGAGGTCTTCCCTGCTGCCACTTTTGTAGATTGGAACTATGTTAGCCTGTTTCCACACGTCTGCTACGATTTGGCCCACTAGTCAGACCCAGAAGCACCTGATGGAGGAATGGGCTCTAATGCCTCCGTCGTCATAATAGATGGAATAGCCCCCAAAACAGCCTGAGTCTCACCACCAACTAAACCCTGCCCCGACTCCGAAATCCACAGACACTTCGGAGACAGAAGCAGGAGGGGTGGTGGTGGTGGAGGAGGAACAGGACGAACAACAGCAGGGGAAGGACCTGGAGGCGTGGACAAAACCAAAGTCGAAGCGACTAACACCCCCAGGTCTAGGTCCCTATAACCAAAAACGGGGCAGTCGCGGGGCATCCAGGTGAGCAATCAACCTAGCACGCTGCAGCAATCTGTAACATGTGTAACGCCAAAGCTGCCTGTGCCTGAAGATCAATATCAGTGGACTGGGTGATCTGGAGAACAAGCAACAACACCACTTGCAGGACTCTGGGTTGAATGTTTCACCGACCCAACAGGCAGCATGATGGAGGCTGAACAGGTGATTATCACCCTGAGACAGAGCAACCTTCAAACTCGCATGAGGCGAGACGGGACCCCAGGGGACGCACCGACAGGACCACTGAGCTCCAGTGGGGTTTTTCAAGGCCTGAGATGTATTGCTAAGGATAAGCCCTTGCAAGGTACTGCAAACTTGCTGCTATCAGGTGAAGAACAGCTGCACAGTACCTTGCACTCCTACTAGTGATGAAACTACCTCCTACCCAGAGGCAAACAGAGGCGCATGAAACACCCCAGCTGACTCTAAGGGCGAGCAATCACCAAGCAGCAAAAGACCTCAGTGGAGGTAGCCCAAGTGACTTGTGGAAGATAATCCCAAGCCACAAGGGTAGTATTTACAAGGCACCTAGAGAAGGTAACCCAAGGTGCTTGCAGCCCGAGTAGAGTAGAAATGCCCGAAACTCTATGCGTGCTAGTGGCTTTACAAGAATGTAATATCAACTTCATTTCTATGTTCTCTATTAACCCCCAATGTACCTCCTTGTATATAAATAAATAAATAAATAAATAAATAAATTACTCCTGGCTCACACACTACCACAGGACAGGACCACACACAAGGTACAGCACTGAATAGAAGCTGGAGCCAGATTAGCACGAATGCCTAGGTCTCACATCAGCCACAGAACTGAAGCAGGGGGGGGTGGATACTGGGTTTCCCCTTCTCCCTCCTGGGAAGGGGGGGAGCTGTGCAGATGGCAGCGTGGTGACGGTGGGGACATTATGTTTGTTTTCTCATTTTTGTTTGGGGACTTCTGCTCAATAGTTTGGCTTTCTGTAGCAATTTGTTAACCAGATAGGGTTTGTTTTGGGGCACCTACCTTTCTAGGTGCCTGACCTGGTTGATGGCAGACATAGAATGCTTCCAACCATGCAGGAGTTTCTATAGGCCATTGCTCCTCGTGCCTCACTGAGGGGGGGGCCAAGTTCTGGCTCATGGTCCCCAGTATGCGCCTAAGAACTTCATTCACTTTGACTAATGCGAGGGGTCTAACACATCCATATCAGCCCGGATAGCTCCGGGGAGCCGAAGGGACTTCCCCCAGAAAAGTAGCCATGACAATAAACAAAATACATTTGTTTCTACCATTTAGCTCAGGATAGTGCTGGTTAGTGCTTATTGACCATATGTTTGCAGTATAGTACATTAGCTTTCACTGGTTAAGAGCAAACGAGAGTGCTTACTCTGCTCCATTGGTTGACCAATGATGAAATAAAAATATATTAAAATCATTTATTCTAAAGATTTACATTTTTAATTGACAAAAATATTTCCAAAACAGTTAAATAATAAATTAAGTGTTGTGCATGTACAGTAAATTACCGAATAACCCAACTACTGTATTCAATAATCATTCACTCGAAGCAATAACAAAATTACTGCAGTATGTTGCCTAAGGGAGCAACCAAGTGGGACAGCTCAGCAATGGAAATAATAGAGTAATAAAAAGTTGTAGATGTTTAAAACACCACCTGTTGATTTGCAATATCATGCACACTTTATCCTGAGCAGTTGTCCAAAGCAGCATCTCACAGCTTTGTAAGACTAGGTGAAAAGTGCTCCTTACAAAGTATCATATGCAGTACAAACCCCTTTTGTTAAAAATATTTGCTCCTTAATTGTCCTGCAGTACCTTTGAATACCCTTAGTAAAAATATATGATTCTTCATTCAGAAGGAAAGCTAAGAGTATAAATTCCAATCCCAAAGGCCAAAACGTACATATAATGTAACTATGAAATGCTAATGAACATCCTCTGTAATCTTTGCATTGTCCACCATTCTTTAATGAGGTACTAAAATTCTGATAGAGGAATATCAAACAAGAGCAAAATGAGAAACAACTTATTCAGATCAGAACTAACATGACACTTCTGAGTTCTTTGAGAATGCTAGACGAAACATCTGAACTGTGACTCAAAACTATACTTAGCTCCCTACCTGTAAAGACAGAGCCTTCTTTTGAAGAGGATGGAGCACCTGACTTGAAAGAGGAAAGGAGAAAACTGCCTTTATGAGAGAAACTGACTCTCTTCGGGAAGCAAAGGAGGCTCTACCTCTGGACGAGAGGCCTCTGAAAGGATAAAAATCTAATTCTTCTCAAGACAGATAAAACAAGAGGCAAAAAAGATGGGACAGTAATATTTAGAAGTTTTAGTCCTCATTATTAACTTTCTGTTATTATAATAATTTAATAACTCAAAGAAGGAGGAGTTCTCTATGAAGAACAAGACATCAAGATACAAGCAGACAGACAATTCAACAGGCTTCCCATTCCCAGAAAAATAGTTTTGAGAATAAAAGTGAAAGAACAAAATAAAGAGTAAGAATCAGACAACCATCAAAGAGAAGAATTCTTAGAAATCTCAGAGAGTATACATTGGTATGGCAGTGTAATTAAAACTTATTTTTTAAATAAAAGTGGATAATATAATCCACATGCTGTATATATTTATACAAAAGTGCCCTCAAACTAGGGGCCTCCTAAGATTAGGTAGTGAAGAAACAGAGATGATACAGAAAAATCACATGTACTGAGAAAGTGGACACAAACTGCACTAAATGATCAAGTGAAAACGGAATTCTCAGAGAAGTAATATACTGTATATAGAAATGTCAAGCTGGTCACATATCCCCATTAAAATATGTATAAATATAATAATAATTTATTATAAACACAAAAGTTAGAAGCAAACAGATGATAATGGCAACATTCATGAAATGACTAAGATAAAGGTAAATGTAATTAAAGTGTGCAAACTTCTTTGTCAATAATGAAATTATTAGTGAGAATATGCTAATCCTGAATCAATTTTAAAACAAAGTCATCATAAATATCTATTAATTCATTAGGAACAATTATGAACAAAAAGGATAATTAGTATTAAACATAGGATAACACAATATTAACAGTACCAACAGTATTTAAGCTTGTTATGCCTCTTATGTATCAGCCTCTAACTTTGAATATACAGTAATTACCAAAGCATTATTACTAAAGTGTAGTTACACGATGGGAGCTACACTTGTGGTGTCCTGTCTTCCTAGTACTCTTTGTCATATGACGCTTTCAAACTACTAACAGTTTTGATATCCACCACCTTTTAACTTAACTTGTTCCAACCGTCTACAACTCTGCTTGCAAAAGTAAACCTTCTAATTTTTTGGGGCAGCTATGTTCCTTAGTTTGAATATATGACCTCTTGTTATTGAAGTTGCAGTTTTCAAGAATTCTTATTTTTCAGTTTTGTCGATTCCTATTTCTATTTTATATTTAATGATCATATCACTTTTTTTTCTTCTATCTTCTAGCTTTTGCATATTTAACATTTCTAGTCTCTCCTCATAGCTCTTTTTTCTCAGTTTTGGAAGCAATTTAGTTGCATGTCGTTGCATGTCTTTGCACTTTTTTCAAGCTTATTGATGTGCTTCTTGAGAGTTGGGCACCATACAACTGCTGCATATTCCAATTTTGGTCTCACAAAGGTCAAAAACTGTTTCCAAAATATTTCACCGTCCTTGTATTTAAAAGCAATTCTGAAGCTGGAAAGCTGGATGCTCCTCACATAATGTTCTTTATGTGGCCCTAAGGTGACAGTTTTCTCCCATCACCAATGACAAAGGAGTGCTATCTGGCTCTGACACTACCATTAAATTCAATAGATGTGCCAATTCTCATCTATTAGCACATCCCTTGTGAATGATATCCCAGCATCCCTAACTAATGTTAGGAATACTGGGATGTTTGGGATATCCTATTAATAATCCTCATGATACCTGGTTGATGGGGTTCTGGGAGTTCCTCTACTCCGCAAGCTCGGCCCGAGGCTAGGCTTGACAAGTGAGAGTTTGGCTGTTGGAGTGGCCCACAGGCCTACATACCCACCACAGCCCGGTTGGTATGGTACTCCTTAGAGAAAACAGTCTAGTTTCCTCTTGGAGATGTCCACAGTTGTTCCGGCAATATTTCTTATGCTCGCCGGGAGGATGTTGAGCAACCGCGGACTTCTGCCTGACCTGGTAGATGGCAGACATAGACTACTTCCAATTACATGGGGGTGTCTATAGGGCATTCATAGTTTCCTACTTTGTGCTTCAAATTCACACTGCATCTTGTGCTACCCACTCCCCCAATATTAGTGCCAAAGACAAACAACTTCACCATTGTAATCACTGCCATCAACTTTTACTGTAGTTATTATGTTGAACACTAATTTTGCTACACTGCATCTATTAACACTCTTTAAATTGTGCTACAATGTACCTATTAATATTCTTCAAATTTTGCTACAATGTACCTATTAATAATTAATAATTATCTGATAGATTAGCCACTGCAATGCATTAAAAATGACAGCCCTGTGGTGCGCAGAAAATAAATTAAAATTAAAAAATGAGCATTGAATGTAATGAAACACCATTTTCTGGGTGAGACCCAGAGACTACCCAGATCTATACTGGTCTGATGTGTATATATTAGACCATGGCAACAGTCAATCGATGGAGTTCTAGACCTACCATGGACCAGCGCCGGAACCTGGCCCCATCAGAGAGGCATGAGGAGCAATGGCCTCCGCATCCCAACGTTTGACCTTCAAAAGCTCCGTGTCCGAATGTCAGCCCAAGACATTACCAAGAACAGCAGCCAAAGCTGCGAACATAGGAACATTGTGGGCACAGGGATAGATCACAGACTGGCTGGACCAAATAATCCTTCAGATGACCTGGGAGACCCGCGCCCTGGAACAGGGAAGAAGGGAAACTGGGCCCATCCAAAGCGTGTCCCCTGCCAAGGAGGCCGTGGCATGCAAATAAAAGTGTAGAGCTGAAACCAGACATAGAACATGATGCATCCCCAGCCGAACCAACTAAGCATCAACAACCCAAGGACCCCTCCAGAAAGCAGCAGTCTCATTTTTTGGCAGAAAAGAAGGAAATGGCTGCAAACGAATAAAATGACCACCAGGACAGAAAGAGCAGAAACCCCTGCACCTTAGGAGAGCATGAAGGTCCTCGACCAAACCCCCAGAGACCAAGGCCAACAAGAAGAGAGTCTTAGAAAAAGAGTCCTGATCCAAAGGGACTACCACAGAAGAAGAAAAGAGAAAAGAGAGCACCTGGTTTAATGACCAGGATGGCTCAGGTGGCACATGAGCAGGCTGGAGGTGAAACCACCCCCGGATAGAGTAGAGATACCATTCACCCCGAACGCAAGCTGAAACGGCTCCGTCAGCACTGCATGAAATGAGGCAACAGTATTCGGGAAAAGATGATGGACCTGAAACAACAAAGAGAGAAAGGACAAAACAACCTGATTAAAAATTGAAGACAACCTACGAAGAGTCAAGAAGTGCCTAAAGGACCGCCAGGAAACTTCACACTGCCATTGAGATGAAACTCGCAAAGGGGACACCATTAACGATGCCACCTGATCACCATACAAGTGGTAATAAACCCGCGTCAAACAGGCCAGACGCGAAGATTGGAGAAAAAGATCTAACCAGCCAAGTACTGGAATGGACCAATCTGCTGAAAAGGCGGAACCACGGGAAGACCCTCGGGTTTGGACACTGAGCAAGCAGCACCAGAAACAGAGGCTATGCTGGTCACCAAGGGGCCAACAGAACTACTCTCCCCTGGTAAGCCTCTAAGCGAGCCAAGACCCAGAGTAACAACTGAACCAAGGGGGGAAGATGAACAGGCAACCCCACCTCGACCAGTCCAGTCGAGAGGCATCGATGCTGTCGGCAACGCAGTCGGGAAAGGGCACCGCATATACCGGAAGATGCATCAACCAAGCCAACATGAAGAGGTCCATCTCCGGGCGCCCAATCGTCCGACAGAGCCAATGGAACGAGTCGGTGTCAACCGTCCTTTCCATGGACAGGGGAGATGAAATGGGACAGGCCGTCCGTCAGTATGTTAGACACTTCCAGGACATGAACCGCTAGGAGAACCGAACTCATGAACTCAGCAAACGAGTCACCTGAAGCAACCAGCCCCAAAGAGCGAAGGACCGTATTGAACCCCGAGAACTCATTAGATGAGTTACCCGAAGTGACCAGCCCCAAAGAGCCAAGAATCGCATCGAACCCCCGCGATTCAGACAATTAACCACAGGGAAACAGTCTTAACCCCTTAACTGCGCGGCCTCCAAATATGTCACCCCCCTCCCAGTGCGCAGGAAATAAAATCTCTGGAAAATTTTTTGTTTTTGTTTTTAAAGTGTCAAAACCCTTCCCTGAGTAAAGGTATAGTAACAGAAGGTCGAAATTGTAAGTACTTTAGCTGCTATGGGGTCCGTAAGTTCATGTGTGATGTCATCATTCCCTGGTCACCCATGGCATACGCCCCCGGGGCCGGTAGGGCGCTCGGGGCAGGGTGAGCGAGTTGCCGCGAATATATTTTTGTTCACTTTCTGTGCACAGTTCCAAATACATTTTATATGCTTTAACGTGCCAATCCTATATATAATGAGCACGTACACTATATTATGGCAGTAGTACATCCGTACTGTCTGAAGACACTGTGTTATGTGCATGACACATGTGTACACATATCTGGCACATATTTCCATTGTATTATGCTAATGTATGTATATATACAGTCTATTTACACACTATACACTATCACACACTATATACATTCACCATGAACACACTCAGAACTCAGTGAGTGTCAGCTGCCACACCCTCACACCTTCAACATCCAGTCTCTCCCTCACTCCTCCAACATCTTACTCACCAACATTGCTTCTCCCACCATACTGTTATTGTTTGTATTACACTATTTACACATGTTATGTATACCTATATACATGTTTCATTCACCAGAACTATGCAAGTAAGCCGGTATTGTGTCCAAACTTGACAGTGGCTACCATACGCTGCATGAGAAATCACACAGCAGCCAGCAGACGATGCTATGATTACATCACCTCCCTCACCAAAAATGCTCCTTCCAACATACTCCTGTTGCTGTTACTACACTATATACACACAATGTATATACCCATGTAAAAATGTGTTCACCATAGCAAACCACTAAGCTAGTATGACCTCACCACAATTACTCCTCCCACAATACTACGCACATATGTACATGGGTATATACACACATTGTATATACCCATGTACATATGTGTTCACCATAGCGAACCACTAAGCTAGTATGATGAGCAAAACAAGAGTGGCTGCCACACAGTGAGGCTACGTCGATTCTCTCCCTTGCTCCCTCACCACAATTACTCCTCCCACAATACTATGCACAGTGCTTATTATCAACACAATCCTGCTGTTATTACTATACTGGTCACTAAATCGTGTAAATACATAATTGACCACAAGTTTATTTTGTAAAGGAACCTAAGAAGTTGTTTGAAGATTCCTAGATGGACGAAATAATGCTGTGGTACTGTGGCTAGCGCTGTGAACATCATGAACAGCATTGAATCACTAATATTTGAACATTGTACACAGTCATTATCACACTCAGGCTCTTCTGTAATACTATCATGGCTAAATAAAACAAGTTATATATATATTTTGACATTATTAGGCGATGCTGTGGTCACAAGCTGAACAGCAGTGCTGTGAGCTCATGCTGCATGCCCCAGCCTTGGTTGCTCACTCACAAGTGAGGCTCTCACACCCGGGAATGTGAACCACAATTTTTTTTAAAGATGGCGTCTGTTTACAAGAGCCCCGAGGAAGCTGATGTGAACCCCATGTAGCCGCGTGAGTTTTGAATGGAACGTGAAAAATACAAATACCCGGAGGCACGTAGCGCACCCCAGATGTGGGCCTGCAGGCGCCTTGCGCAGTTAAAGGGTTAATGGAGCTGGATTGTCAATCTGCGAGCGACATGAACCCTCTGAAGCGGATACCACACTCCTACGTACTCCAGCGCCGTACTGTGAGCCCAACAGAGGGATGGATCCCACCAACTCTGGCTGGCCTGATGAGCACTGGTCACAAAGCCCCAGCCGAGAGATGAGATCCGTGAACACATCAAGTGAGGGCTTGGGTAGGCACAACAGCACAGAACCCCGAAAAACCTGAAGAGGAAGCCGGTGACGCAGCTGCTGATACAAGGCTCCCGGGGTCCAAACCCAGTGATCGCAAGAGTGGCAGAAGGGACGTCCCTGAAGGAACCAGAACAACTGCTGAAGCCAGATCCGACCCAATGGGTAGACAAGTGTGACTGAAGAACCGATGAGTGACTCGGGTGCCCTCCAAAAACAGCCAAAGGCAGGACTGCAGCAGCAGCAATGCCACAGGAGGGAGAGACAAAGAATCGGTCCGAGAGTTCCACACAAGACCCAGCCAAGTCTGAACCTGAGAGGTCACCAAATGAGACTTCCATCAGTTCACCGAGAACCCGAACCCGGCAAGCTGGGAAAGAACCAAATCCCTGGCGAGCAGACACGCAGACTGGCTGGGAACCTAAACCAGCCAGTCATCAAGGCAATTCAGAACCCGAACCCCTAACAGATGCAAATAGGTCACCAAGACCTGGGTAAGGTGTGTGAACACGCGAGGTGCCAAATTCATGCCGAATAGGAGGTAACAAAAATGGTAAGCCTGTCACCCCACAACAAAACTGAGCCAGTCCCTGAACCCCGGATGAATCAGGACGTGCCACTATGCATCCCAGAGGTCCAGGTGTTGGTAAAATCGACAACAATTACTAACATTTAATACAATAGGCAGATAATATTGCTGCTGGTTTGTGCAAATTAACTCATAGAAAATGAGGCACAGTGGAAATTTCCTCAGAAGAAAATGGGGAAATGGTTGGGCTCCTCCCAACATACTCCTTTAGCTGTTTTTACACTAAATACACATGTTATATATAAGTATCTACATTTTTGTTCACCATAGCAAACCACTAAGCTGGTATGGTGAGTCCAGACAATAACAGGTCGCCACACACAGTCAGCAGATGATGCCACCTCTCCCTCACCAAGATTACTCCTCCCACATACTACGCACATGGCTAATTCTCACCACAATCCTACTATTATCAGAATCCTGGTCATTTTTATCAGTCAGGGGGGGTCTTCTGTAATACTATCATTGCCAGTATCCACTCAATTTAACGGCCTTTATGGGGCTGTACCCAGGTCGTTATTTCCGGAGCTCCGTTATTTCCGAAGTTAAGTCGAGTCGGGTAATTTTTCAAGTAACATTCAGGTAGGATATATTTTATACTGTATAACTAAAATTAAACAAAGTTCATTGTGTAATTGTGTTCCAATTTAGTGCCATGACGATGATTAAGCCAACTGGTGGCTACTGCATGGATGATGTGTGAACACGGTCTGATCAAGTCCAGATGGGTGGGAAAAAATGGATTCATTCCTTTGTATTGCAAAATATTTCATGTATCAATCAGTGATTGTTAATATTTTCTCAATAAAATTTTAGAGATGTGTTTTGTTTTACCCTGAACAGTGCAGGTAATGTATTTTTAATGTTAAAACACAGGCTATGGCGACCAGGCCATAACAATGGCGATCGAGCCTTGTCAACGAGAGCTAGCCAAGACAAAATATTTGGAGCTCACTTTTTCTCTACTAATGATAGAATATACATTTGCAGAGATTAATATGTAGCTTTTGTTGAAAAAAAATTAATATGTTAAAATACTATAATAAAATTGGTAAGTTGACTTACTTTTAGTGAAGCTGAAGATTACGAAGCTGTGAAGATTACGTCAATCCTCTGGTTACCTTGACCTTGAGATTACCTTGAGGTGCTTCCGGGGCTTAGCGTCCCCGCGGCCCGGTCGTCGACCAGGCCTCCTGGTTGCTGGACTGATCAACCAGGCTATTGGACATGGCTGCTCGCAGCCTGACGTATGAGTCACAGCCTGGTTGATCAGGTATCCTTTAGAGGTGCTTATCCAGTTCTCTCTTGAACACTGTGAGGGGTCTGCCAGTTATGCCCCTTATGTGTAGCGGAAGCGAGTTGAACAGTCTCGGGCCTCTGATGTTGATAGAGTTCTCTCTCAGAGTACCCGTTGCACCTCCGCTTTTTAACGGGGGTATTCTGCACATCCTGCCATGTCTTCTGGTCTAATGTGATGTTATTTCTGTGTGCAGGTTTGGGACCAGCCCCTCTAATATTTTCCACGTGTAAATTATTATGTATCTCTCCCGCCTGCGCTCAAGGGAGTACAGATTTAGGCTCTTTAGTCGGTCCCAATAGTTTAGGTGTTTTACTGAGTGGATTCTAGCAGTAAAGGATCTCTGCATGCTCTCCAGGTCAGCAATTTCTCCAGCTTTGAAAGGGGCTGTCATTGTGCAGCAGTACTCCACTCTAAAGAGCACAAGCGTTTTGAAAAGTGTCATCATCGGTATAGCATCTCTAGTGTGAAAAGTTCTTGTTATCCAACCTGTCATTTTTCTTGCAGTTGTGACGGAAACTTTATTGTGTTCTTTAAAGGTAAGGTCTTCCGACATGAGTACACCCAGATCCTTTACATTGCCTTTACGTTCTATGTTATGATTTGCCTGAGTTTTGTATGTGGTTTCCGTTTTTATATTTTCATTTTTTTCCATAGCGCATGAGCTGGAACTTATCTTCGTTAAACACCATATTATTTTCTGTAGCCCATAGAAAGACCTGATCTACATCTGACTGGAGGTTTGCCATGTCCTCTATGTTGCCTACTCTCATGAAGATCCTAGTGTCATCTGCAAGGGATGATACAGTGCTATAGGTTGTGTTCTTAGTCTATGTCCAATATGAGGATGAGAAAAAGTACTGGAGCAAGCACAGTACCCTGGGGGACTGAGCTCTTCACGGTTGATGGGCTGGATTTTATTTTGTTGACTATTACACATTGGGTTCTGTTGGTCAGGAAATTGTAGATCCATCTGCCTATTTTTCCGGTAATTCCTTTTGAACGCATTTTATGTGCAATAACGCCATGGTCACATTTATCAAAAGCTTTTGCAAAATCTGTGTAAATTACATCAGCGTTTTGTTTGTCTTCCATAGCATCTAATGCCATATCATAGTGGTCCAGCAACTGCGACAGGCAAGAGCGCCCTGTTCTGAAACCATGTTGTCCGGGGTTATGGAGATGCTGTGATTCAATGTATTTTGTGATCTTACTTCTTAGCACTCTCTCAAAATTTTTTATAATGTGCAATGTTAGTGCTATCGGTCTGTAATTTTTTGCCTCTGCCTTATTTCCTCCTTTATGAAGTGGTGCTATCTCTGCTGTTTTTAGTATATCAGGAATAACGCCAGTATCTAGGCTTTGTCTCCACAGAATGTGGAGGGCCTGCGATAATGGTTTTTTACAGTTCTTGATGAATATGGAGTTCCAAGAATCCGGGCCTGGTGCAGAGTGCATAGGCATACTCAGGCGATGAGTCACAATAACGTAGCTGAAGTATGTTGACCAGACCACACACTAGAAGTTGAAGGGACGACGACGTTTCGGTCCGTCCTGGACCATTCTCAAGTCGATTGTGATGAGGAGGTAGGGACAGGCAATAAATAGGATAAATAGGCAAGAGAGAGCTGAGGAGGAAAGTCAGGTGTAGGGGATAGTAGTAATGAGAACTGCAGAAGGCCTATTGGCCCATACAAGGCAGCTCCTATTATAACCACCTGAAGGAGATAGTAATAGGAATAAGAAGAGGATAGCAAGGGAGCGTAGGAGAAGACAATGAACAGAAAAAGGGAGAAGAGAGAAAGAAAAGGAAAGAGAAAGAAAGATAAATGGAAGGAGGAAAGCTTATGTTAAGTCACGTTTGTTAGAAAGATTAGAGCATTTGAGTATATACTGTGAAAGGGAAGAGTCCACAGCAACAAAGCCAGGACTCAAGTTCATGTTGGGTACATTGTGTATAAGAGCCGATTCTACAAAACGGCGTCTGTGTAGAGTAGAGGCAGGAAAGATTATTTTGGAGGAAGACCAATCAATGGGATGATTAGAATCCCTCACATGGCAGAAGAGAGCATTGTTAGTGTCTGCAGACTTAACACTTCTCTTGTGTTCTTTAAGTCTGTCATTCAGTGTACGGCCAGTTTTGCCAAAGTATTGGAGAGGACAAGATGAACAGGAAATAGAGTAGACACCAGCAGCATTAGAAGCAGGAGGAGCAGTGTGAACTAGATTGCTACGAAGTGTGTTAGTTTGTCGAAAGGCGAGTTTAATGTCAAGAGGACGAAAGGTATTGGTAAAAGTTTTGAGTTCAGATATGAAGGGAAGGCATAGTACAGTGCTACTAGTGTTGGAAGCAGGTTTAGGATGAAAGAAATTTCGTTTAGCTTGAGAGTAGGCACAGTTGATGAAATGCAAAGGATAACCAAGGCGAGAGAATGATTTGTAGATAAAGGCAATTTCAGAATCAAGAAACTGAGGGTCGCTGATGCGTAGAGCGCGGAGGAAGAGAGAGACGAGGACACTTTTCTTAACAGAAGGAGGATGGTAGGAAAAGAAGTGAATGTACATGCCACTATGCATGGGTTTACGGTAGACAGAGAAAGATAACCCAGACACAGAGCTGTGAACATGAACATCAAGAAAAGGAAGGAGGGAATTAGATTCCCACTCAACTTTCTCAACGTTGAGTGGGAATCTAATTCCCTCTACTTCTTCCCCATATTCCCCACAATACATAGTTGTGGTGTGCAGTCCCACAATAGTTACTCTTCCCAGCTATATATGTATTGGGCCCTTAAAGTGCTAAAAACACAATCCTCCATGCACTCTGGCTCTGTCATCTAGGCATCTTCTACCCCTGATGCTCTTCTTTCAATACACAGAGAGTAATCACACTAACTTGACTGCACCAATGAGAAAATTCGTAGGAGCCGCGGTGAGGGTTTGAACCTATGCAGTTCGAACGCATGCGGTGCATGGGAGCACCCACTGCATAGGTTCAAATCCTCATCATGGCTCCTACGGATTTTCTCGTTGATGCAGTCACATTAGTGTGATTACCCTCTGTGTATTAAAAGAACAGCATCAGAGGTAGAAAATGTTCCTGGAGTGTAACCAGAAACTCCTGGTTACAATCCTTTTGATCATGTTGTAGTCTAGCCGCAAGCGCATGTGCTTGCGAACACCCACCGTATAGGTACGAGCCTTTATCACAGCTCCCATAGATTTTCTCATTGATGCAGTCACGTTAGCGTGATTACTCCCTGTGTATGAAAAGAGGAACATCAGAGGTAGAACATGCCTAGATGACAGAGCCAGCGTGAATGGAGTTATTGTGTGAAAATCCTAGTTCGGTTTCAGAAGAAGCCTCAGGAAATCTTTGTGAGCACAGTAGAATTCCAGGTCGCAAACCTTTTGACCATGTTGTGGTGTAGTCGATAGCGTGCGTGGAAGTACCCAGTGCATAGATTCGAACCCTCATCATGGCTCCTATGGATTTTCTTATTGATGCAATCAAGTTAGAATAATTACTTGTTACAATCAAGTTAGAATGTGTATTGAAAGAAGAGCATCAGAGGTAGAAGATGCCTGGATGACAGAACAAGAGTACAGGGCGGGTAATGTGTGAAAATCCTGGTTCAGCTTCAGTGGAAGCCTAAGAAATCCTTTGTGAGCTCAGTATAACTTCAGGTTGGAATCCTTCTGAGCATGTTATGATCTAGTCGCTAGTATGTGTGCGTGGGATTACCTACCATATAGGTCCTAAGCCTCATCATGGCTCCTATGGATTTTCTCAACGTAGATAGTTATATACACGTGTATATAGTGTAATAACAGTAAAAATACTGATCTTAGAATATAATATACATGTCACATGTATGAGCTCCATAATTTTGAGCACAGAGATGTTCCACAGTTTGAACTATATAAATTCCACAAATTACACACTTTTAAATAATATTACAGCAAAAAACGGAAGAAATGAATGAGACATTGAAATAATTATGAAAATTATATTAGCAGCAACTGTCGCCCCACGTGGTGGCGGGGTCGAGTGTCCCGGAGCACCTCATCACTCAGCTCCATCACGGCTAAAGTATGTCACATACAATATTTTATTTTAGTTTCCCGTGATCAGAGACTGCATTTTAACAAAATAAGAAAAAAAAAAAATTTGAGAAATAATTTATTTTTGGCACACCACAAGGATATCATATTGTAATGCAGTGCTGTGGTTAATGGAATATAGAAGTATAATACACGTATAGCAATAAAGATATGTAGCATAAATAATGCCATCTTGACTCACCCATTTGTGCCAAATATCTGAAAACAGTTAACTTTAAAAAATTTAACCCTGAATGGATGAGTAATTTACTAACAGTACATTTCAAAATGTAACTTACCCAGGCCAACCCTCAAATGTAGACACAGTGAAGAGTGTCAACATAGCTTTGGCTACATTGTCGAAGTGAAAGGCATTTTTCTCCCAAACTCTCTTCTCCACCATAGGCTTGGTAATATCTCCATCATGGTAGACTATAAATTGACCCCTAAAGATGGAAAGGAACTTGAAAAATATATTTAAAAATTTTAATGATATTTGAGTGAAATGGAGTGATAATGACAAATCAGGAAGTAACAGTAGTAATAATGTTGGATTGCTGCTAGAGTGATGAAGTGAAGGTAACTCACAGGGAGGTGTTAGTGATGAATGACACAATGATGGTGTGATGAAGATGTTAATGATATGGTGGATGATGATGGTGGCAATGGCCATAATAGTTTATGGTATAGCTATAAAGTAGTGAGAAAGAATAATGGAGATGATGAGTCACAATAATGTAGCTGAAGATATGATGACCAAACCACAAATTGGAAAGTGAAGAATCAATGAGGTTTTGGTACATCCTGGACAATTATCAAGCAGCAAAGCTTAATAATGGTCCAGGATGGATTGAAACATCGTTGTTTCTTCACTTTCTGATGTGTTGCTTGGTCAATGATGGTGCTAAGTTGTGGAAATAATAGGATAACAGTGATCATAATATACTACATAGTGATAGAGTGTTTTAATGTTGTGAGGAAAAGATGGAAGTAATCATGACAAAGTGAGAAAGTGGGTGACATGGGCTTTGATAATGCAGATGTGGGAAGTCTGGTAGTTATAACCTAAAATTAGTCAAAATATATGTTCAGCCTTGTAGTCTTCACTAAAAAGCTGAGATACAAATAGTCTTTTGAAAGATGATTACTTAACAGTATCAAAATACAAAACATAATGTCCTTATAAACATTCTGACATTTTGGAACTGTCGAGACTTGATCTGGGTACCAGTGAGTTTGTGGATTTTGTGTGTACACAATCGGTCAATCCCTAGCAGGGTTAGTGAGACTTTTCTTCATAAAAATACACACGTAACATTTTCATATGGTTCAGTTACAGTCGGTGGGAAACTGCGCCAACCAAGAAAACTCGGTCGGTTTTAACCTGAGTACTAACCCAGCCCAGGACTGCTGGCTGGGTTAGTACTCAGTAAGCAACCATGGGTGGCACATGCGCCTCTGGCTCCCAAACACCTGTCCGACACGGTGTTGAAAAATCGTTCTCTTCCATTGATCTTCAGACCTTATTGTTTGAAGAGCATAAGGGTCATAATATTGATCAAGCTAGGCGCAATAAGGACCTAGCACACAGGTCGGATGCAAGTGATACAGTACCAATGAAGATGATACAGCGAGCATATCCAGTTGTTGCTCTGAGCGCCACCCTTCCTATCTTCAATTTTTATAGATGATACATAGAAGAATCATTTTCTGGGTTCAGTGATGATGCATCTAATACAAGTAGCATAGATGAAAAGTGTTAGCGGCTTCCATGGTGGTGCTTTCCATAGATATTTTTAAGAATAGCTGAATCTTTTCCAGAATGAATGATTCTCTTCCAGTGAGGGACATTACAAAGCGATCTTTTCAAGACTTCCTTACAAATGGATCTTTTCCTATAATCTTTTCAACACTACCTTATGCTTCACAAGCTTGGCTACATTCCACCTACAGGTACTAAAGCCAAAGGTGTACATGAGTGTGTCATTTGCAAGCGCATAGGACAAAGAAACAGGAAGTGAAATCTATTTGTACCTGGCGCAATGAGAGCGAAGTCGCGCTGTGTACCATGGACTGTTTCGTTGATTATCACTCACTTCCGAAGTAATGAGTGTGTAATACAGTGTGTTACTGTGAAAATAGTGTGTGAAACTGTACATATTGTAATTTTAGTGAATTTTTAACACATAATATTGTGACAATAAACATTTATTGTGGACACATTACTGATACATGTATCACAGTTCCATGGACCATTATGAATGTTCTACTGTATACATATTGTAAAGAACATAAATATCCATCATATACGATAAAAAAAATAAAACCACAATAGAAATTCATATAACAAATAATTAAAAATATATTTGTAGCAACTCGCGGTGCTTAAATGGTGCACACATTTCTCTGGGGGCGTCGCCCTGACATGAAGCGTCGTTCTCCACATCCCCACAGCCAAAGTAAGTGAAATTCTTTAGTTTTTTTTACATGTACATGATCAGGGAAGAGAATTTATCATTTTGCAAGGAACAAAATTTTTTTGCGAACACTTGATTTTATGCACACATGTGAAATATCACAATAAACTCAGCGCATCACAGTGGTTAACTACTGTGATGCGCTGAGTTTATTGTGACATTTCCCCCTGTGCACATGAAATCAAGTGTTCCCAAAAAATTATTTTTTGTTTGTAAAATGCTACATTTTAATCATCTCCCAATCACCTACAAGACAGGTGATTGGGAGCCAGAGGTGCGTGCGCCAGCCATGGTTGCTCATTCAGTACTTATCCTGCCAGCAGCCCAAGGGAAATCTGGGAATTTTGTTCAAGATGGCTGTCTCTCACTATAAGAAATTTTTTTTGGGAATTATTTAATTTTTTTCAAGTAGGCAGGAATGACCATTTATCAATAGCCACACGTTGATGTCTAAATTAGTATTTTGTGAGGCTGGTGGTCACCAAAAAATAAACAAAGTTACTCTATACTGATATTGAGGGGGAATAAAATACAATATATAAATTCTTCTACCAGTGTATAGTCTAGGAACTATAGTTAAATAATACTTTATTAAGATTTATTATTATTATTATTATTATTAAATTTCCTAAACTTCTGGTAGATATAAATCTTTAAGGATGTTTCCATTTATTTCCAGTCTGCTGGTTGACCTTAAGTTGCATTAAAAAACCCAGCGTTAAATGTAGTGAAACGCCATTTTCTGGGTGAGTCCCATAGGCTCCCTGGAGCTATCCAGGCTGATATGCTAATGTCAGACTTTGGCATCAGTCATATGTATGGAGTTCTTTGGGCCTACCGGGGACCACGGGCCAGAACCTGGCCCCCTCGGAGAGGCAAGGGGAGCAATGGCCCATAGAAACCCCCGTGTGGTTGGAAGCATTCTATGTCTGCCATCGACCGGATCAGGCACCCAGAAAGGTAAGCGTCCCAAAACAAACCCCTATTCTGGTTAAAATTGTTACCAAAAGCTGAACTAGTGGATAAATCTCTCCAAACAAAAATGAGCAAACTAGTATGATGTCATCCGTCGTCGCGGCGCTATCTGCACAGCTTCCCCCTTCCTCAGGAGGGGGAAGGGGGAGCCCCAGACCCCCCATGCCGGCAATCCACACCCCCAGTTCTGAGGCTGGATGTCAAGTGAAAAGCAAAAAAACGCAGACTGGAGCGAGGGAGGGATGCCAGGGAGCCTGCGGGACTCACCCAGAAAATGGCATTTCCTTACATTTAACGCTGGTTTTCTAGGGGGAGCTCCTACGGCTCCTCGGAGTTAATTACCCACAGAGGAATAAAGGGACTTACCTGGGAGGTGGTCGCCGCTCATTCCTCAACTCAAAGACGAGATAACTGGTTGTTACTGCCGATCCAAAACGACACAGGCCTGACTAGGCCCAGGAACGTTCATGAGATAACGAGCAGCCAGAACCCTGTTTGACCGCCAAAATCCCCGAGCCTGAATGTCAGCCCACAACATATTGCCAAAGACGGCGGCATGAGCCTGCGAACTTGCAAACATCATGGGCTGACTGCAAGCAGACCAAAGGCTGGTTAGCCTTAATAGTCCTGTGAACGACCTGGGAGACCCATACCCACGAACAGGGAAGAAGAGAAACCGGATCAACCCAAAGCGCATCCACGGACACAGAAGCTGTCGAGCACAAATAACGGCGGAGAGCCGCAACCGGACACAAAACATGATGCATCCCCGGTCTGACCAACAATGCATCAACAACCCAAGGACCCCTCTGGAAAGCGGGAGTCTCATTCTTTGCCAAAAAAGAAGGAGACGGCTGCAGAGGAACAAACCTATTGCCCCGACCGAAGGAGTAGAAACCCCTGCGCCGGAGGAAAGCATAAAATTTACCAACCCGAACCCCAGAGGCTAATGCCAACAGGAAAAGAGCCTTCGAGAAACAATCCTGAACCAAAGGGGCCACAACAAACCAAGGAGAAGAAAGAAAAGAGAGCACTCTTTCCAAAGACCAGAACGGCTCAGGCGGTGCATGAGCAGGCCGGAGGTGAAACAAAGCCCGAGACATCTTGCAAAACAGCGCAGACGGAACATCAATACCGAAAGCAAGCTGAAGCAGCTCCACCAGTGCCGCACGATACAAGGCAACAGTGTTAGGCATAAGGAGACGGTCCTGGAACAACAAAAAGAGAAAGGACAACACCACCATAACAGAAAGCAAAGTACAACGATGAAGATGCAAGAAGAAGCGGAAGGACTGCCAGGAAACTTCATACTGTTGCCGAGACAAAGCCCGCAGGTGGGACACTAACAAGGAAGTCACCTGATCACCATAGAGATGATGATAAACTCAAGTTAAAAATACCATACGCGAAGACTTGAGGAGAAGATTGAACCAGCCATGTAACGTTCCGGTCCGATCTGCTGGAAGAGGCAGAGCCCCGGGAAAACCTCCGGGTTCGGACATCGAGAGAGCAGCGCCTGAAACGATGGCTAGGCCAGACACCACAGGCCAAGAGGACAACTCTTCCCCTGGTAAGTCTCCAAGCAAGTCAGGACGCGGAGCAACAGCTGAACCGGGGAAAAGAGATAAAGGAACCCCCATCTCAACCATTCCTGCCGAAAGGCATCGACCTCAACGGCCTCGCAGTCAGGGAAGGGCGCCACATACAGGGGAAGGCGCCGCGACCACGCCGATGTGAAGAGATCCACCTCTGGGCATCCGAACGTCTAGCAAAGCCAACGGAAGGAGTCGGCATCGACCGTCCATTCCGTGGAGAGGGGATCAAAATGAGACAGGCCATCGGCCAAAACGTTGGACACTCCTCGAACGTGAACTGCCAGAAGAGCCAAACCCTGAGAACTCAGCAGACCAGTCATCCGAAGCGACAAGCACCAAAGAGCCAAGGACCGCATCGAACCCACTCGGTTCAGACAATGACCACCGGGGAGCAGTCCGAATGGAGCTGGATTGTCAACCCGTGGGCGACCCGAATCCTCCAAAGAGCAAACCACACCGCCGCGAACTTCCGCACTGTGCTGTGGGCTCGACGGAAGGATAGATCCCACCGTTCCTGGCCAGCCTGGTGAGCACTGGTCACAAAACACCAGCTGAGAGATGACGTGATTCACCCCATCAATGGGGTGAACCACGATAGGGCCGGCGCCCCTTACGTGACCCTGAACCTCGCACAGAGCGAACACCGCGCCGACCAGACAAAGGCGGGTCCGAAGGCGGAGTCGAACCCGAACCCGAACCCGGCACCAGTGGCCTAGTGCAACAAGAGGAACCCCGAGCCCTGGCACGACCCTTCCAGGAAGGCCCACCACGGAACCCCTGGAGAACCAACATGCTCGACATAGGATGACAAAAAGGCGAAGCAGCCTAAATATACTGCGCTACGACTGAATCCTCAAAGAGCAGAGGACAAAAAGGTGAAGACATCCTAAGAGCCAAGGCCCGAGCAGATTTCACAGAGGAGGCAAGCACCGCCTGCCGACACGCGAGCCGGGAAGCATAAAACAGGGAAACCGCATCCCGCAAGATCGGCGCAAAAAGCTTCAATAAGGCAGCCGACGAGCGAGCCGCCGAGGCCAAGGTGCCAGAACCAGGAACAGCCCAAAGCGCTCCCACATCCTCCACAAGCCAGTCCGAAGACAGCTCCAGGAGGGAAAAGAAACGCAAGGCCGAAGCCAAGAGGCCCCGGGCACGCAAGTCCTCAGCCACCAGCGCAGTTGAAAGGGAAGGAACTTGCACATCATGCTGAATGACGCCAGCATCACGTGGAAGGGCAGGAGCAAACAAGTACTCATTGAGGTGCTCAAGGTCACCCCCCAGGAAAACCTAAACAACCGTCGAAGCCTCCCGCCACTCAAGCGTGCGGGAACGGCAGAAGGAGTGCCAAGCCTCGAAGGGCAAAAGCAGAACAGTTTGCCAGCCAGGATGACTCAGGGACCTTGTAACGGAGCCAGAAAGGGAACGAAGTCCCAAACCTGAACGCCGAGGGATCCAGTGCCGAGGCATAATCCAGGTCATGCAGGAGGTTAGCTGCAAGGGCCACCCGCACCCCAGCAGGTTGGATGTGATAGCCAAAAACCTCAAAAATGACGGAACCGAAGCACCCAGGGGAACACGGAACCAAACCCGGGGAGGGGCAGATACCAAATCCAACTCGTACGCACAGGGGGGGGGGGAAGAAAACCCCACTCCTTGTAACAGTAAGCCCTGCTCAGAGGGCAGAAAAACCCAGGCGGGGTCCAGCAGGGCCCACGGCCCCCAAATCAGTCCCTCCCCAGCACCAAGGTCCTGCTCCGCAAGACCCAGGGCCGAGCCCTCCCCCCAAGCACCGAACCCACAAGACCAGGCCGGCCCAACCGTAGAAGCCGGACAGAAGGGGGCCCACTGGTCAGACCCAGAGGCTTTGGCCGGGGGACTAGACTCGAATACCTCTGTCGCCACACCAGAAGTAGCATTCCCAGAAGCTGCCTGAGTCTCAAGACCAACTAACTCCTGCCCCGACTCCGAAACCTTCAGACGTTTCGGGGCCGGAAGCAGGGGAGGGGGACCAGAATGAACAACACGAGAGGAAGGATAAGGAGGTGCGGACTGAACCAGGGTCGAGGCAAGTCCCCATGTCCGGATCCCTAATAGCAAAATGGGGCAGTTGCGGGGCATCTGGGTGAGCAACCAACCGAGCGCGTTGCAACAACCAAAACCTAGCATTCAACGTCTGCGCGGCCTGTACCCTAAGATGATCATAAGTAGATTGGGTACATTAAGTCAGCAGCAACCAGCAAAACTCACAGGACTCAGAGTCAAAAGTGTCACCGACCCAACAAGCATCGTGACGGAGGCAAAAACAGTGAGGGTCACCCTGAGACAAGGGGACCGAACAACCCTCAAACTTGCATGAAGCGAGGGGGGACTCCGGGGTCACATCCATCGTACCCATGCGCCCCCAGGGGATTCCCAGGGGCCTGAACGTTTATTATAAGAGGACTCGCGCCCAGATAACCCCAGGTAGGGTACTGCTAACGGGAGCCCAACACTACCAAACAAACTGTCTACAGCTGAATCCCAGGGACGTGTACACTCACTGGGACCTAGCAGGGAGCACCACCAAGGAAAACCGTATTAGGTCAAGCACCAGTGGCAAGTAGGGCAGATCCCCCTACAGGGCGAAAACAAAACAAAAAAAAAAAACCCTGCAAGAGGACAACGTACCCCAAGGAACAATGTCGGTCGCTGTAATTGGTGAAAACAAGCTGCGTAGCACCGTGCGCCCCTGACCAGTTCAAACTGCCACTTACCCTAAGATAAACAAGGGAGACAGAACACCCAAGCACCCAAAGGGCAGCTGAAAAACCGAGCAGTTAAATGGCAATGGCCCAGCAGAGGCATGTCCCGAGGGACTTGTGGAAGGTAACCACAAGCCCCAAGGGCAGTACTTACAGGGCACCTAGGGAAGGTAACCCTAGGGGCATGCAGCCCGAGTACTGAGGACTAACTCCTGGCTCTCGCACCCCTGGAGAATAGCCACCACACACTAAGCACAGCGCTACAAAAACTCTGGAGCCAGAGCACACAGCTGTTGCCTCTAGCATCAGCCTAAGAACTGGGGTGTGGATCGCTGGCGTGGGAGGTCTGGGGCTCCCCTTTTCCCCTCCCGGGGAGGGGGAGGTGTGCAGACAGCGGCGCGACGACGGATGGCATCATACTGGTTTGCTCATTTCTGTTTGGAGAGTTCTATCCACTAGTTCAGCTTTTGGTAGCAATTTTAACCAGAATAGGAGTTTGTTTTGGGATGCTTACCTTTCTGAGTGCCTGACCCGGTCAATGGCAGACATAGAATGCTTCCAACCACATGGAAGATTCTATAGGCCATTGCTCCTCTTGCCTCTAGAGGGGGCCAGGTTCTGGCTCGTAGTCCCCAGTAGGCCCAAATAATTCCATATACATGACTGATGCCAAAGTCTGACATTAGCATATCAGCCTGGATAGCTCCGGGGAGCTGTAGGGGCTTCCCCCCAGAAAATTAAATTTCAGTTATAGTACTTGGAATTTAAAACTGGTAAAGTAGATAAAACTAGCAATTGCAACTTTCAAATATATATGGATTTAGCTAAGCTACTTACGTACATGTATCCAACTGCTGAATTAAATTATTATCCCACTGATTCTTTGTGATCATATTTATACCAAGAAAATTTCAAAGTTATTACTCTTCTAAAAAGAGGTAAATTAATGTTGAATGAAGTATTACATCTATTAGATCAATTTGTGTGCTAATAATGTTACTTTCAGAATCCATCATGCTTTTTCCTCCAAACAGTGCTATGTCTGCTCCTACCCAATAGCAACTTCTTACTGACATTCTACCTCAATTGATTTGGCACTATCACTGTAATTGAAGAACTTTTCCTAAAAATCAGTAAGACAAGTTAATAATGCAATGAAAAGATTTGTATCATTATGTATGAGTGTGTATAAGTATGTGTGTATGTTTAGATTTACTTACCTACAATCTGACTCCAAGATTTTGGACCTGTCGTTACAGCGGAAGAACTTGCCCTGGTAAAGCATAAAGAAACATACACACACCTTCAATTAGTCAAAATTTCCTTGTATATTTGTTATCACTGGAATAAGACAATTTAATTTATTCATAGTACTAATCTAGGTAAACTTTATACACTCATATTAATATTAAATTACATGGGGTCCCTAATTTATGATGAGTAAACATTCCTAATTTTCTGTCAAAGGTCAGTCAGTAATCAAAACCCAATTGCCAATAGGTGCAATATAACAAATGTGAGACAGATTCCTAACGAACTAAAAATTGGCATATTCAAAAATACATAAATAATGTTAAATACTTTACCTTGAATTTTCAGAAAAACAGTTATTCTGTTTACACTATTAAGTTAACGTTACATATATATTTTATATTTCCCTAAGCCAGCCCTCTGAGTTAAAATTTTAAACAATTAGTAATCTTTTAACACTTTCGTCGGAAGGGACGTATATGACATCCACATTTAACTCTGCAGATGTGCGGGAGGGATGTATATGACGTTCAAATTTAATATATTTGTTAAAATAAAATTTTTTATCCAATCATTCTGGAACGTGTTTTAAACTTTGTGCCAATGTCTTCCTGTTTTCTGTTAGGGGTCATATAGCATCAAGGCACGGGTAGGCCACGTAGGCCCCAATGCTGTTGGGCATTGTACCTGCACCAACAATGTTGATGGACATTATGAAGTTGCCAGTTATGAGAATGTACTGGCAAACAGGTAAAATGTGACCTGTATCTTGTTTCAATACTTCTATGACTTTTATACTTTTTATTTCGTAACACAAAAATTGACGTTATCAAACAAAAAGACTATACACATTTGTGTGCAGGTGTAGCGAGTGTGCAAATGCATGCTCGCTCATGGCTAATGCTTGGCTGACTTTCACCTTTGCTGCGCGGAGGGGGAGGGGGAGTATTTTGGACTTTATATGCATATACCCCTATAGAGAATTCTATTGCAAACAAATTTATACCAAAAGGAACGAAATAGCACGAGAATTGAGGTGAGAATCCTGAAAAGAGTAGACACATTTTGGTGGAGTTGAGCACTCACGGGGTAACCCTCAGCCGATTTGAGAGTTTGATGTAGGTGGTATGCCAGGCTTTTGGACTTCATATGTATATATCCCTGTAGGGAATTGTATTGCGAACAAAACGATACCAAAATGAACCATGTAACACGAAAATTGAGGTGAGAAAACTGAAAAAAGTATACATATTTGAGTCTGGCTACGAGCTCCCAAAGAAACACTCGAAGTACCTAGAAGTAGGTTAGGGAGCGTGTGCCGGGGACGGGAAAGTGTTAAATATATTGTAACTGAAACCCCCTTCCTATCTCAAAATTGTATTGTATTTTATTTTAATTAGTTATGCATGTATATATGCAGACAATCACATGATTTCTGGACACTGCTTATCTGGATATGTCAATTGTTCATTTTGGGTGTGTCTATATAAAATTTGTGAAAAAGTTGTGAGGCGAAAAGGCAGTCCAAATATAAATGAGCGATAAAGTGGATGGACCTAATCTGGTCAGTGACCATATTGGGTGCCACATACCCATATGACATCATAAACCTATGGCCCACTGATTCAATTTGTCACAAGGCATTGGAGCACTCATTCCTGTTATATTTTTGCATATACTTTATCCACAAAATTTAGGAACATCCTTGCTCAATGACAGCTTCAAATGCAGGCATTCTTTCAGTGAAAGCTTCTAAAAGTGACAAAACTAGAGTAAAAAAAGTATATGCTGACATTTGATTACAAAGTTTAACACGTATTGCACTTTTATTTAATATGATAATCTCGTGGGGCATATAAAAAACAAATTATTTTCAAATTTATGCTCTTTCTAATACAGTATTGTTAAAAGGCATTCCCTGATTATGGGAAACTAAACAAAATATTGGACGTAACTTACTTTGGCTGTGATGGAGTGAGGAAGTTTCACAATTCATGAACATTGAGTGATTAGTCGCCCTGTGGCGCTTGCCCGAAAGCTCCACTATGCAGGAGTTGCCACAAAGATATTTTTAAATAAATATTTCAATGTCTCTAAATGTTTTTTTCTTTTTTTTTAAGTAATAACATTGAATAGTGTGTAATTTGAGGAATTTATGTAATCAAATGTGTAGAATATTGATACGCTCAAACCAGTTGTTGAATGCAATGAAACGCCATTTTCTGAGTGAGCCCTGGAGGTTCCCTGGAGCTATCGGGCTAATGTGTGATATATTAGACAGGGAGCATTAGTCTATGGAGTTCAGCCTACTGGGGACCACAAGCCAGAACCTGGCCCCCCTCAGAGAAGTTCAGGGGGCAATGGGACTGGGAAACTCCCCCCCCCCCCCTGTAGTTGGGATTTTTTCTTAATCTGCTATCGACCAGGGTTAGGCATCAAGAAATGTAGGCATAACAAAAGAAACCCTACACAGTAAGAAAAGTACAACAAAAAACCAAAAAGAGAGGCAGAACTCCCTTCAATCCCAAGGAAACAAGCAAACGTTACACTCCACTGCTGTGCCGCTCGTCCACGCAGCCCTCCCCTCCCCACGCTGACTAACCCAGCACTCCAATTCGGAAGCTAAGCATCAAACAAGGCAAAAAAATGTTGACCAGTTTTGCCAGGGAGCCTCAAGGGCTCACCCAGAAAATGGCCTTTCATTACATTCAATGCTGGTTTTCTGTGACGAGACCCTTCAGCTCCCTAGTGCTACATAACCAACAATAAGGAAAAGAGGGACATACCCAGGAGGTGAACACCACATACCCCTCAACGTGAAGTCGAGACAACGGGCTGCAAACTGCGTCCCACAGCAACACAGGAACACCCAGAAGCAGGAACGTTAACCAAATAATGGGCAGCCTTTTCCGATTTTCTTTACCTTTTTCGACCTCCAAAATCCCTGCACCCAAATATCAGCCCAGGACATGTTGCCAAACATGACAGCCAAAGTAGCAAATTTCCTAATGTCATAGGCACGAGGACAGAGCGCAAGCTGGCTAGACTTAATAACCCTGCGAACAACATGGAAGACCTGAGCCCAGGAACAAGGAATGAGAGAAACCAGATCAACCTAAAGCGCATCCCGTCACCAAAGTCGAAGTGCGCATATAACGGCGGAGAGGACACAACAGGACACAACACATGATGCATCTCGAGCCTGACCATTCAAGCATCAATGACCCCAGGACCATTCTGGAAAGAAGCTGTCTCGTTCTTTGGTAGAAAAGACAGAGAAAGCTGCACCTGAACAAACCGACCACCAGGACCGAAAGAGCAAAAACCCCTGCACCGGAGAAGAGCATGATGCTCACTGACCCGACCCCCAGAGGCATATGCTAACAGAAACAAAGCCTTGGAAAAACAATCTTGAACTAAAGAGGCCACCATAAACTGAGGAAGGGAAAGATAGGACAGCACCCTGTCAAAAGACTAGGAGGGCTCAGGCATGAGCAGGCCGGAAGTGAAACAAAGCACGAGAAAGCTTACGGAACAAAGCAGAAGTGACATCCATCCAGAAGGCAAGCTGGAGCAGCTCCACCAGCACTGCACGATATGAGGCAATAGTATTAGGCATCAAATGATGGTCCTGAAAAAGCCAAGAAAGAAAGGACAAGACAACCCTATCCAAAATAGTAGAAACCTACAAAGGGAGAGAAAATGGTGGACAAACCCCAAGAAACTTCATTCTGTCACCAAGAAGAAGCTCTCAGGTAGGACACCATCAATGGAGCTACCTGATCACCATACAAATGGTGATAAACCCCACTCAAAAGGACCAAATGCAAAGAGCTGAAGAGAAACCGAACGAGCTGTGTACCAGACTGGTCCGACCTGCTGGAAGAGGCAGAGCCATGGAAATGTACTGAGTTCGCACACCGAGCAAGCAGAGCCTGAAACCCAGGCTGGCCCGGACACCAAGGAGCCATGAGGACTACTTTTCCCCGGTAGGATTTCAACCAAGCCAGAACCCGAAGCAACTGCTGGACGGGTGGGGAAGAGTTGCAGGTAACCCCACCTCTTCCAGTCCTGCTGAAAGGCATCCACCGCAACAGCCTCGCAGTTGGGGAAGAGTGCCACATAGATTGGGAGACGCCAAGACCCACCTCTCCTTGCCCAAAACACTATGCGTACTAGTGGTTTTAGGTATTGTATGTACTACCTCTGTCTTTAAATCTAACAGAATGTTTGTACTGTAACTCTGCAAATATGTATGTACTGTTCCTAAATAAATTATTATTATTACTATTATTATTATTATTATTATTATTATTATTATTATTATTATTATTATTATTATTATTATTATTGTTAGATAGAAAACTGTCACCTGAGAACCACATTAAGGACATTGTGCGAGGAGCCTATACTACACTTTCTAACTTCAGAATTGCTTTTAAATACATGGATGGCGAAATACTAAAGAAATTGTTCACAACTTTTGCTAGACCAAAGCTGGAATATGCAGTGGTTGTATGGTGCCCATATCTTAAGCTGCACATCAACAAACTGTAAAAAGTGCAAAGACAGGACACTAAGTGGCTCCCAGAACTGAAGGACAAGAGGTACGAAGAGAGGTTAGAGGCATTAAATATGCAAAATCTAGAAGATAGAAAAAAAGAGGCGATATGTCAATACGTACAAAATAGTAACAGGAATCGATAAAATTGAAAGGGAAGAATTCCTAAGACACGAAACTTCAGGAACATGAGGTCATAGATTTAAATTAACTAAAGAAAGCTGCTGGAGAAATATAAGAAAATTCACTTTTGTAAACAAAGTGGTAGACAGTTGGAACAAGTTAGGTGAGAGGGTGGTGGAGGCCACAACCATCAGTAATTTCAAAGCGTTATATGACAAGGAGTGCTGGTAAGACGGGACACCACGAGCATAGCTCTCATCCTGTAACTACACTTAGGTAATTACACTTACTAGAATTAATTACACTTACTAGGTAATTACTAGACTCCGGGTCAAGGGTGTCGGTGACCCAGCAGACAGTATGACGGAGGCAAAAAACCAGCATTGAATGCAATGAAACGCCATTTTCTGGGTGAGCCTTGGAGGCTCCCTGGAGCTTATTGGGCTAATGTATGTTATATCAGACCGGGACATTAGCTAAGTAGTTCAGACCTGCCAGGGACCAGCACCAGAACCTGGCCCCTTCAGAGAGGTTTCAGGAAGCAATGGCCCTGGAAAACCCCTTTGTGGTTGGGGTTTTCCTTATCTGCCATTGACCGGGGTTAGGAACCCAGAAAGGTAGGCATAACAAAACAAACCCCACATTGAACAAAAAACCAAACAGAGAGGTAGAAACTCCCTACAATCACAAGGAAACAAGCAAACATCACACTTTACTGCCACACTGATCATCCGCGCATCCCTCCCCGCCCCGAGAGGGGGAGGGGGGAGCCCCGGACCTACCACGCTGGCTGCCAAGCTTTAGTTGGGAAGCTTGAACCGACGCGAGAAAAACGTGGACCGGTGGGAGGGAGGGTTGCCAGGAAGCCTCCAGGGCTCACCCAGAAAGTGGCATTTCATTACATTCAACGCTGGTTTTCTGTGGGGAGCCCCTACAGCTCCCTGGAGTTTCATACCCAAAGAGAAGGAAAAGAAAGGGCTAACGCGTAAGGCGGCCGCCACAAACTCCACAACGCAAAGCCGAGACAACAGGTTGCAACCTGCAACCCAAGGCAACAAGAATGCACAGGAGCAGACACACATAAAGAATGGGTGGCCAAGATCCTGTGCGACCCTCAAATCCCTGCGCCCGAAATGAGCCCTAGATGTCACCAACACAGCAGCAAAAGCTGCAAACGTCTGAACACTATGGGCACAAAGACAGACCGCAGGCTGGAAGACTGAAAAACTCTGCGGACTGACCTGGGAGACCCGAGCCATGAAAACAGGCAACGAGTGGAACCGGATCAACCACAGCGCATCCCCAGTCACGGTACTCAGGTAACGGCAAAAAGCACAACCGGACAACACAGGACGCACCCCCGGCCAAACCAATCAAGCATCAATAACCCTAGAACCCCTCCGGAAAGCAGCCATCTTGACCGTCGCCAAGACGGAGAAAGGCTGCACACGTACAAATCTACCACCAATACCAAAGAGCAGAAACCTGAACTGAAGGGGCTACCACAAACTGAGGAGAAGATAAGAAGGCACCCTGATCAAGGGTGTACCTCAAGGTGCAGTCCTTGCACCACTGCTGTTCCTTATTCTCATATCAGATATAGACAAAAACACAAGTCACAGCTTCATGTCATCCAGTCACAGCTTCGCAGATGATACAAAAATCAGCATGAAAACTACCTCTGCTGAAGACATTGATAAACTACAAACAGATATTAACAAAGTTTTCGATTGGGCAGCAGAAAATAACATGATGTTTAACGGTGATAAATTCCAGGTACTCAGATATGGCAAAAATGAAAAACATAATACAGGGTACAAAACACAATCGAATCTGCCCATAGTAGGAAAACAGCATGTCAAGGATTTGGGAATAATGATGTCCGACGACCTAACGTTTAGGGAGCATAACCAAGCAAGTATTGCGTCAGCCAGAAAAATGATAGGATGGATTACGAGAACCTTCAAGTCCAGAGATCCCATCACAATGGTTGCTCTCTTCAAATCACTTGTGTTGTCCCATCTTGAGTACAGCTCGGTACTCACTTCCCCCTTCAGAGCAGGAGAGATTGCTGAAATTGAGGGAATACAGAGAATATATATGGCACGCATAGACGAGATAAAGCACCTAAATTATTGGGACTGTCTCAAAGCTCTCCAAATGCACTCACTAGAAAGGAGACGAGAGAGATACCAAATAATATACACATGGAAAATACTGGAGGGACAGGTCCCAAATCTGCCCAGTAAAATAACAACGTACTTGAATGAACGACATGGAAGAAAATGCAGAATAGAACCAGTGAAGAAAGAGCAGAGGTGTCATGGGCACAATCAGAGAACACTGTATGAACATCAGAGGCCCACGGTTGTTCAACGTCCTACCAGCGAGCATCAGAAATATTACAGGAACAACCGTGGACATCTTCAAGAGGAAACTAGATTGTTTCCTTCAAGGAGTGCCGGACCAACCGGGCTGTGGTGGGTATGTGGGCCTGCGGGCCTCTCCAAGCAACAGCCTGGTGGACCAAACTCTCACAAGTCAAGTCTGGCCTCAGGCCGGGCTTGGGGAGTAGAAGAACTCCCAGAACCCCATCAACCAGGTATCAACCAGATATCAAGGACCAGGACAGCTCAGGTGACGCATGAGCAGGCCGGAGGTGAAACAAAACATGAGAAAGCATACGAAATGGGGCAGATGTGATGTCCACCCCAAATGCAAGCTGGAGCGGCTCCACCAGTGCCGCACAAAATGAGGCGACAGTAAAAACATAAAATAACCTGTAGTCCTGAAATCCAAGAAAGGACAAGACAACCCGATGCGAAAGAGGCGACAACCTACGAAGAGCAAGAAAAAGTGCATAGAAACACCAGGAACGTCATACTGTTGCCAAGACGAAGCTCACAGGTGGGACACCGGCAACAAAGCTACCTGAACACCACAGAGCTGGTGATACTCGCATCAAAATACCAGACACGAAGAGCCGAGGAGAAGGCCAAACCAGTCACGTACAGGACCAATCCGACCTGCCGAAAGAGGCAGGAGCCGCGGGAAAACGCCCCGGGTTCGGACACCTATCAAGCAGCGTCTGAAAAAAAAGCTGGGCTGCCCACCAAGGAATCATAAGGACTGCTCTCGTGGGATGGGCTGCAACCGAGCCAGAACCCAAAGCAACAGCTGAACCGAGAGAAGAGAAACAGGTACCCCCACCTAGACCAGTCCTGCCGAAAAGCATCCACCGTGAACGCCTCACAGGTGGGTAAGGGCGCCACATAAAATGGGCGACGCCTAGACCACACTGACTCGAAGACGTCCATGGCCAGGAGTCCATATGTCCCGACAGAGCTAACAAAACGAGTCGGCAACGACTTGCCAATCCGCGAACAGAGGAATGAAACGAGACAGCTGTCCGCTAGGACGCAGGACACACCCTGGACATGAACGTCATGGTTAGCCAAACCCTGAGAATCCAGCAAACGAGCCACTCTAAGGAACCAACCCCAAAGGTCAAACACCTAAGAGAAACCCTGTGGTTCCGGCAAGAACTGCCAGAGAGCAGTCTGAATGGAGCCAAATGGTAGAGCACCGAGTGACCCAAACCCTCCAAAGCGCAAACCAGACAGCCACGAACTCCCGAACCGTGCTGTGAGCCCGATGGACGGACAGACTCCATCATCCCTGGCCGACCTGGTGAGCACTGATCACAAAGCCCCAGCCGAGAGATGACCCATCCATGAACACATCGAGCGAAGGCTCGGGGAGGTGCCAAGGAACGGAACCCCGAAAACCCCAAAGAGGAAGCTGGTGACGCAGCACCAACACAAGATCCCCGGAGGAACAAACCCAACGCTTGCAAGAGGCAGGAAGGGGAGTCTCCGAAGGAACCAAACAGACACAGAAGCCAAACCCGACCCCACGGGCAGACCAGCACGTCGAAGTTCAGACTCCCGCACAACCACTCAAGTAACCGCTGAGCAACCTGGGACCCCCCCTCATGAACAGCCGAAGGCGGGACCACAGCCGCAGTAATACTTCTGGAGGGAAAGACAAGGAGTGACCCAATAGCCCTAAACAAGGCTCAGGTCCGAACCCGGGACGGAAACAGATGGAATGGCCTCCAGATCACCAGGAAACCAAACCTGGGGATCTGGAAAGAACCACATCCCTGGCGAGCAGACAAGCGGACTGACTGGGAGCCCACACCAGCCATATATATATATATATATATATATATATATATATATATATATATATATATATATATATATATATATATATATATATATATATATATATATATATATATATATATATATATGTATATATATATATATATATATATATATATATATATATATATATATATATATATATATATATATATATATATATATATATATATATATATATGTATATATATATATATATATATATATATATATATATATATATATATATATATATATATATATATATATATATATATATATATATATATATATATATATATATGTCGTACCTAGTAGCCAGAACTCACTTTTTGGCCTACTATTCAAGGCCCGTTTTGCCTAATAAGCCAAGTTTTCCTGAATTAATATATTTTTTCTAATTTTTTTCTTATGAAATGATAAAGCTACCCATTTCATTATGTATGAGGTCATTTTTTTTTTATTGGAGTTAAAATTAACGTAGATATATGACCGAACCTAACCAACCCTACCTAACCTAACCTAACCTATCTTTATAGGTTAGGTTTGGTTAGGTAGCCGAAAAAGTTAGGTTAGGTTAGGTTAGGTAGGTTAGGTAGTCGAAAAACAATTAATTCATGAAAACTTGGCTTATTAGGCAAATCGGGCCTTGCATAGTAGGCTGAGAAGTGCGTTCTGGCTATTAGGTACGACATATATATATATATATATATATATATATATATATATATATATATATATATATATATATATATATATATATATATATATATATATATATATATATATATATATATATATATATATATATATATATATATATATATATGTCGTACCTAATAGCCAGAACGCAATTCTCAGCCTACTATTCAAGGCCCGATTTGCCTAATAAGCCAAGTTTTCATGAATTAATGTTTTTTCGTCTACCTAACCTACCTAACCTAACCTAACCTAGCTTTTTTTGGCTACCTAACCTAACCTTACCTATAAATATAGGTTAGGTTAGGTTAGGTAGGGTTGGTTAGGTTCGGTCATATATCTACGTTAATTTTAACTCCAATAAAAAAAAATTGACCTCATACATAGAGAAAAGGGTTGCTTTATCATTTCATAAGACAAAAATTATAGTAAATATATTAATTCAGGAAAACTTGGCTTATTAGGCAAATCGGGCCTTGAATAGTAGGCTGAGAAGTGAGTTCTGGCTACTAGGTACGACATATATATATATATATATATATATATATATATATATATATATATATATATATATATATATATATATATATATATATATATATATATATATATATATATATATATATATATATATATATATATGTCGTACCTAGTAGCCAGAACGCACTTCTCAGCCTACTATACAAGGCCCGATTTGCCTAATAAGCCAAATTTTCATGAATTAAATGTTTTTCGACTACCTAACCTACCTAACCTAACCTAACTTAACTTTTTAAGCTACCTAACCTAACCTAACCTATAAAGATAGGTTAGGTTAGGTTAGGTAGGGTTGGTTAGGTTCGGTCATATATCTACGTTAATTTTAACTCCAATAAAAAAAAATTGACCTAATACATAATGAAATGGGTAGCTTTATCATTTCATAAGAAAAAAATTAGAGAAAATATATTAATTCAGGAAAACTTGGCTTATTAGGCAAATCGGGCCTTGCATAGTAGGCTGAGAAGTGTGTTCTGGCTACTAGGTACGACATATATATATATATATATATATATATATATATATATATATATATATATATATATATATATATATATATATATATATATATATATATATATGTCGTACCTAATAGCCAGAACGCACTTCTCAGCCTACTATTCAAGGCCCGATTTGCCTAATAAGCCAAGTTTTCATGAATTAATGTTTTTTCGTTCACCTAACCTACCTAACCTAACCTAACCTAGCTTTTTTTGGCTACCTAACCTAACCTTACCTATAAATATAGGTTAGGTTAGGTTAGGTAGGGTTGGTTAGGTTCGGTCATATATCTACGTTAATTTTAACTCCAATAAAAAAAATTGACCTCATACATAGAGAAAAGGGTTGCTTTATCATTTCATAAGAAAAAAATTATAGTAAATATATTAATTCAGGAAAACTTGGCTTATTAGGCAAATCGGGCCTTGAATAGTAGGCTGAGAAGTGAGTTCTGGCTACTAGGTACGACATATATATATATATATATATATATATATATATATATATGTCGTACCTAGTAGCCAGAACGCACTTCTCGGCCTACTATTCAAGGCCCGATTTGCCTAATAAGCCAAATTTTCCTGAATTAATATATTTTCTCAAATTTTTTTCTTATGAAATGATAAAGCTACCCATTTCATTGCGTATGAGGTCAATTTTTTGTTATTGGAGTTAAAATTAACGTAGGTATATGACCGAACCTAACCAACCCTACCTAACCTAACCTAACCTATCTTTATAGGTTAGGTTAGGTTAGGTAGCCGAAAAAGTTAGGTTAGGTTAGGTTAGGTAGGTTAGGTAGTCGAAAAACAATTAATTCATGAAAACGTGGCTTATTAGGCAAATCGGGCCTTGCATAGTAGGCATAGAAGTGCGTTCTGGCTACTAGGTACGACATATATATATATATATATATATATATATATATATATATATATACATACACACACATCCCCAGAGGAACAGATACTGGCTGCCGCATTGGTAGGCGAGCTGCACTGTACCTTGCGCCCATACCAGCAAACGATACTGCTTCCTACTCAAGGCCAACAAAGGCTACAAAAACCCAAGCTGGCCTCAAGGGTGGGGGTAAGAGCCAAGCGGCAAAGACCCCTACAGAAGTGGTGCCCAAACGTTCTATGGAAGGGGAACCCTAGAACCCAAGGGTAGAACTTACAAAGTGCCCAGGGAAGAGAACCCTGACCGCATGCAGCCTCAGTACTATTCAAATTACACTTGGCCACTGTGCCTCACACAGAGCAGAAACACACCATGAAGGCACACAACTACACAGAAATATTGAGGCCAGAGTCAACGCCCACGCCCTGGACCATATCAGCCAACAAACTGGATGGCTTGGGTAGCCAGCGTGGGGAATGCTGAGTGGACAGGCGGCGCGATAGTGAAGTGTAAAGTTTGCTTGTTTCTGTAAGTGGTAGGGTGAGTTCTGCCTCACTGTTAAGTTTTCGGTTGCAATTTCTTACTTATAGAGTTTTTTTTTTTATGCCTACCTTTCTGGGTGCCAACCCAGGTTGATGGCAGACAGGTAATGCCCTCAGTCACATTGCTCCCTTTGCCTCTCTGATGGGGGCCAGGGTTTGGCTCGTGGTTCCCGGTAGGCTGAACTCCAATTGACAGATGCCCCCAGACTAATATAACACATATCAGCCTGATAGCTCCAAGGATCTGTAGGATCTTCCCTCAGAAGAACAGAGAAAAAATCAGTCAGAGACATTGAAATAATTAGGTAATAATATCTTTGTGTCATCTCCCGCCTGACAGCTTGGCTGGAGGAGACTGGCCCGGACGTGTACTCTTTCAGGACCTATATCCTGCCAAGCATTTAACAGTTTCAGGAAGAAAACTTTTTTTTTTGTTTGTTCTTGCACACAGCAGTGTTTTCAGCTATTAATAGCTGTGCCACCCAGGGGTTAATCTCAACCTCACCAATTATGTCATCTCTATTCTCCTCATTTCCTTCATTTTTATTTCTATAGTTACTGTTATGTTTTCCATAGTTACTGTTTATCATTGCAAGTAGTAATGCAATAAATGTGAATGAGGCCTTTACTCTCAGTTTTCTCATTATAGTATGCTTTATACAAGGTGTCCAAGATATTAAAATAGGCAGAGTGGTATAGCAATTTGCAACCCCGCACATTCGATATGCCATTTTGATCTGAGCCCTACAGAACTTTGACACTCACTATATTTATCATATCTTTCTGACAGTTTTGCTACTCTTAAGTGTCTTATTTACTTACTTTATGGATATCTTCTGCTCCTACTGAGAAGTTTATTCTCATCCTGCCGTAAAACTATTGTTTACATTGAATCAGCTGGCCAATGAGGGGTAAACACCCAAATTATTTTCCTTGTCATCATCTATGTCATCATGAACAGTTTTGGATCGAAATTTTTATATGAAATGAGCCTTTGTGATTGAGAACCCAAACCCAAGAGATTATTGCCATGCAGTGCCAGACATCGTGTATACATTGTGGTTATTTGCACAAAAATATAAACTTCAGATTTAAGAATTTTGTATATAATTAGCTTAAGGATCTGCTTGAAATGCTATACATGTTAGTGGCTTTGCATGAATGTACCATATAATCACCAATGTAGGTACTTTCACAACCGAATGTCCTTCTTGTGTTAAATAAATAAATAAATAAATATATAAATAAATTACTCTAACAAAAAAGGACATACTATACAAAGAAAGAAGAATGTAGAGAGTATTTGAAAAACATATACTTTGATGATGGTAGGACTTGAGAGTGAGGGGGGAAAAAAGGAGAGAAAATCATCATTAGAGAGGAAATTTACAATGGTCAGGGCAGTAGTGGAAGGTAAGAAGACCAAAGAAGTTGGGATTGATGAGGGTAAACTTTATTAAGTGAAAGATAAGGTATTTTCAGTAAAGTGCTGGAAAGAAAAAATTGATAGGAAATTCACCACAAAAGGAAAGTGGTGAATTTGAAATTAATGGCAAGCTAGTTCCTTTGAAAGTGGACACTGATGCCACAGTGATAAAATTGTCTAAAGATTAGGCAGAGTCCTATATTTAAACACTGTACTGCACACATTGTGATATCATAGAAAAAGAGGGTACACACACCAGCATATCACAATTGTTAGTACAGTATATCATAAGATTCAAAACTCCTGCAGGTACATCACGTTTCCCATCCTGTTCCTCAGGACTCCAGTAAGCAGACACCATCTTGAATTTTTTTTTATCTGCAGCCCTTCTGGCTGTGAGAGCCTCAGTGCTGCCAGAACAACCATGTATGGTGCATGCATCTGCAGCATAGCTGCACAAGTTGGGGACCACAGCACCACTTAACAATCATGAATATAATAAGTAACTGTAAGTAATTTGTGATGATAGTGTTATAGATGATCTTGACTGTATTATAAATTATGTACAAGGTTCAGATATTATAAGGAAAGTACCTTGCAGGAAAATTACCTTTCAAATCTCCTGCCAGTGCAGCCAAATAGCACATATGCAGAGTTAGTCTATAATCACCGCGAGAGAATGACATTCTCTACAAAGATGTAAACAAGTACTAAATATTGTTAAAAGAAGGTAAGATTTACATGTCCTAGTGACTGTTGACCGATTTTTGTGATATTTTCTGTCCTGTTGTGTAGTAGTTGTCATCATTATCATCATTATGGGATAATTTCTCAAAAATCATCACTGACTTATTTTTTAAACTGTATTACCTGTGGTTGTATTTTATACTAGAGTAGGAATAGGATTATTCATTTACATGTCCCAGTGACAGCTGGCAGACTTTTGTGTGATTTTCTGTGCCGTTGTGTAGCTGTTGTACTCTTGTAATCGTCATTCCTGTTGTTTATCCTAATCTAGGATAAACATATATAATCTTGTAATCATGAAGATTACAAGATTATAACAGCTACACATTGGTACCGAAAATGCTTTTAATAAAGAATCCCTCTTTATGCATCTCATCATTAACCCTTCAAATACACATGCCAATCAGGGAAGACTGAACCATTTCTGACCGTACTGCACCAATCAATGAGGAACAATTTAAAATACCACATAAGGTATACAACTCCCATTGATACAAGAGGGCTCACATCTGCCTTCTCATGCCTCCAGTAAAAGAAATTACACCTTGGAAAAAAATTGTGGCCACCCCCTCCTGAGTGTAAGAGCCTCAGTAATGAGAGAGCAACCATGGGTAGTGCATGCAGCAGCAGCAGCTTACAACACTCACTGCCATGCAACATGTACCCACAGCATCACTGAATAATGATGAAATAAAATAGTAATTGTGATTATTTACCAATGACAGTGTCATAGATCCTGTGATAAAAACTTTGCACAAGGATCAGATATCAGTGAACCAGATATCAGCGCGTTACGATGTTCACAGGCTAAAGACAGGCATCCACAGCCACAGATTCATGCATCTAAGCATCATAAAATGGGACCTCCTTTAGAAAATAAACTTGTATAAAATTATTCACATTCAAGATTTAGTGACCAAGATTCTGATAATAATAACAGTTTTATGGCTAGAGTTATCAACAATCACGAAACTACCCAATGTGCGTAGTACATTGGGGGTGCATTTTGCTGTGTCAGTTGCTATCAGTCAGTTGCCAAAAGCAACTGACCACACACTGATCAAATGCTATCAGCAACTTACCAGTGTGTGGCTCTATACTGTGCTTCCATTACTAGATTACTACACTGACCAGAACTGTTTAGTGGTTCATTATGTTACAAAAAAATATAGATAGTTATTATATATTAGTTATTATATATATATAACATTTGTATACAATGTAACAAAAGCAAAAACACAATGTTTTATTGTTCAAAGAAAATAGTATTATGAGCATATTAGTGTCAAATATATCTGCTTCCTAAAAAGCAGCAACCTTAAAAGCTTCCTAGAAGGTTGTAATATATCCCATGAGCACCACACCAGAAATAAATACCTATTTGATATTCCAAGAGTACGACTTAATCAAAGTAGAAATGCTCTACAAATCAAGGGACCCAGAATGTGGAATGACCTTCCCAATCATGTTAAAGACTGTACCTCTCCCAACCAGTTTAAGATAAAAACTAAGTACTACCTAATTAACTCCATGTAACCTACCTCACCTCTAAAATGTCAACCCATGTCTACTATTTTAAACAATGCTGTTTGTTGACCAAACTGGTATGAATATATTTGAACATTCGGATGTTCCACACATTTTATTAGATAAAGTTCTCAAATGACACACTACTGAATAATATTACTGCAAACAACCAGAGAAAAAAAAATCAGAAACATTGAAATAATTATGTAAAAATATCTATGCAGCAACTCCCACCACATGAACACTTCAGAATCATAACATCAATGCAAGATTCCCAGACTTCATCACAGACTTCATACCATTTCAATAGTGCCTTTTTTTTGTTCCCCCTTTTTTTTACTACTTTTTAGTGTAATATTCTTAAAATGCATTCCTTGATCATATGAATGATTCTGGATGATTCCCATGATCAGGGAATACATTTTAAGAATATTAGAAGGAAAATAAATTTTTACTTAATTGTCTTCTCACACATCAAGGAATTGTCTCGCAAAGATAGGGGCATAGTGCAAGTTTAAATTGTATATTATTCTCCCTATTTCTTCTTACTTTTTTTTTTTACATTATACCTGAAACACTGTATATTAGACTTTATACATTGTACTTATCTTACCTCCACTGCTCATGTATTATTTGTATGTACACTTGTATAAATTTAATATTATTGTTAATATAAATATATTATTATATATTCTAGGTACTGTATTTAGCTAGCAAACCAGCCAGCCTGTCAGTCTTAATTGTGTGTTTAGTGTCTTTTGATCTCATTTTTTATATCAAATGTACATAGGCTACCATGTGTAACCTATAGGATATGGCCCCATGAGATTCTCACAACTTAAACAGGAAGATGCTAAAAAGTCTCATATTATTATCGAGAACATTTTTTATACAAAATCTGAAAAATCATATTAACTAAATGGTCTCCATATTTGAATGAATGCTAGAATGTATTAATTTTGTATGAGTGAAGCTGCTCTGCATGTGCACACATATTCACACCAATCTTTGTGCTGGTAGGGGGTTCCTAGACCAAAGTCATCAGTATTGCTACCTAACGATGTAAGAGCAGCATACGGTATAGTTAGTGGTGTCCCTTATCAAAATTCTATTACTGTCAGTACAAGTATGACAAAACCATCTACCAAATAGGCTTATTCCATTAAAGAATCAAATATCTCATCTGAGGCAAACTACCGTAGGGTCGGCGGATGTTTGCCGACCGCTGGCGGTTTGTTGACATTATGGAGTCCAAGGCAGTCTCACCGATGGATGACTCAGTCGGTCTCAAACGGCAATCTGTGGAGGACGGACATGGTTCGGACGAGGATGAATAAAAAGGCCAGAAATATAGGTGTTTGTGGGCTTTGAGATTAAAGATTCTGTTACTGGAATTGATAGAGAAAGTGGCAAGGATAGCTGAGAAACTGAATGAACAAGAGCATACACATTAAAGGCTAACAGCTAGAATTGCTGGGTAATGAACAGGTTTAAATGAACTTACCCTGAAGAATCAGGAATTGAAAATGCACTGGCAGCTCTTGGAATACACCTATACTGAGAAGGACCCTAAATCAAGCCTACAGAAGAGCTAAGGACATCTTGAATAAACAGATGCGAGCAGTTACATAAGTATCAGGGGGTGAAAGACAAGTGATAAGACAAATAGGATAGGAAGGATATTGATTGGATAAGAAGTAATAGTTGCTATGGATCTAAGCACCCTGTTAAAATACAGTTGACAGAATGAAATCGATAATAATTTTTGTATGCAAAGAGATAGACGTTGGTATTAAGGATTGTTAGAAGCAAAGATGGGGAAATTGTTAGCGAAAATGTCGTGGCAGTTGTTGAAGGATTCAACATAAGAGAGAAAGTAACTAATTATAGGAGATTTGGTAAGAATGAGAAAAGGAAGGATAATCCCATCAAGATAATACAGTAATACCAGTTGCTAAATAAATGGAAGATGTACTCTGGAATGCCAGAAAGCTATGAGATTATGATGCAGCAAAGTTGCAGTCTGTATGATGGGATCTATCTAGAGAAACTAGGAAAAGAATTATGGTGAACTTGAGAAAAGAGAAACATTAACACTTTTGATGTTCGATTTCGCATAGTTTGTCATAAAACCAAAATAAGTCGAGTGAATGATGACGCATGATTACATCATTAATTTAAAAATTTTTAAACATTCCATTTATTGTTCAAATACTATGGCACTTTGTTTTAAAATGTGCGCCAATGTCTTCCCCATTCTCTGTATACACCATGTGGCATCCCGACCCTGCCGTGTGGGCGCTCACCAATGCTGGAGGCTCACTGTTCTCAAGACCTCGCTCATGCCAGCCACGGCCTCCCCTTGAATTGAAAAGTTTCACCATTTCGGTTATTTTATCCCGGGTATTTGATGTTACCAGCTTTATAAATACTGCAAATTAACTTCCACATGGATACTGATTAAGAACAGAGCCAATCCATGACAGAAGCATTGAAAGAAATACATATGAGGGAAAAGTTATTGAGTGTTCATTGAAAGTATAGGAAAGTGAGACATGATCTTATATGCAAATATTCCTTTACAGCATTCTATTGTGAACAATTTGATACCAAATTGAATGATGTAGCACGAAAATTGAGGTGAGAAAGCTGCAAAGAGTATAAACATTGGAGTGAGGTTGTGTGCTTATGGTCAACGCTCGGCCGACCATGCGGAGTGCGGTTAGTCGCCTGCCGGACCAGCAAAAGTGTTAATAGAAATGAGGAGGTTTCCTTCATTTTATGGAGAGTATGCAATGCAATTGCATAGATCTGCAGGTGCAGATTTAGCTTGAGTAGGAGGAAATATCTTCCTAAACACACTGTAAAGCTTGGGTAGAAAAGGGAATACATAACTTTTCAGAGGAATTTTAGCAGCCATGCTGTTCATAGGCTTATCTAAATCCACAAAATATTTTTCCAATATCACCTCTGCACAGTCTGTTTTCTTCACCATGGACAATTCATGCAATGGACCACAATTTCCAATCATATTCACTAGATATTTTCCAAATGATATTTCCCTTCCATGAGGGAAGGGGACGTTCCCTCCATGCTAGATTTGATATTTACCAGGAAGGAGGAAGAAATATTTGACATTCAGTACCTTCCTCCCTTGGGTAAAAGTGACCATGTCTTTTTGGGAATAAAGTATGCAATGCGTTATAATCTGGAAGAAAATATGACGGTAGATGCAATTGAAAAACCTGACTTTAGGAGAGGACATTATGGTGACCTTAGAAAAATTTTTAGTGAGTATAATTGGACAGACTTGTTGCTAGGCAAGGAAGTGAATGAGATGTATGTCAGGTTTTGTGAAATATATGATAAAGGCACAAAATTTTTTATACCAAAACAGAGAAGCAGAACTAGGAAACAGGATTGGTTCAACAGAAAGTGCGAGAGAGCCAGAGACCAAAAGACACAAAAATGGAATCAATACAGGAAGAGGCCGAACCCCCAAACATACCAGCGATACAAAGATGCGAGTAACAACTACACGGCAGTGAGGAGAGAGGCAGAAAGAAATTTTGAAAAAGGGATTGCAGACAAATGTAAAACAGAACCAGGTCTATTCTATAAATTCATAAACAACAAATTGCAGGTAAAGGATAATATTCAGAGGTTGAAAATGGGAAATAGATTCACGGAAAATGAAAAGGAAATGTGTGAAACATTAAACAAAAAGTTCCAAAGTGTGTTTGTACAAAATGAAATCTTCAGGGAACCAGATACAATAAGAATTCCAGAGAACAACATAGAGCACATAGAGGTGTCTAGAAACGAAGTGGAAAAAATGCTCAAGGAGCTAAATAAGAACAAAGCAGTTGGTCCAGATGGAGTTTCACCATGGGTTCTGAGAGAATGTGCACCTGAGCTCAGGATTCCTCTTCAACTGATTTTTCAGGCATCCCTATTTACAGGAGTTGTAGCTGATGTGTGGAAAAAGGCTAACATAGTTCCAATCTGCACAAGTGGAAGCAGCGAAGACCCCCTTAATTATAGACCGGTATCATTGACAAGTGTAATACAGTAATCCAAATATTGGAAAAAATAATTAAATCTAAATGGGTAGAACACCTGGAGAGAAATGATATAATATCAGACAGACAGCATGGTTTTCGATCTGGAAGATCCTGTGTATCGAATTTACTCAGTTTCTATGGTCGAGCAACAGAGATATTACAGGAAAGACATGGTTGGGTTGACTGCATCTATCTGGACCTAAAAAAGGCTTACGACAGAGTTCCACATAAGAGGTTGTTCTGGAAACCGGAAAATATTGGAGGAGTGACAGGTATGCTTCTAACATGGATGAAAAATTTTCTGACTGATAGAAAAATGAGGGCTGTGATCAGAGGCAATGTATCGGACTGGAGAAATGTCACAAGTGGAGTACCACAGGGTTCAGTTCTTGCACCAGTGATGTTTATTGTCTACATAAATGATCTACCAGTTGGTATACAGAATTATGTGAACATGTTTGCTGATGATGCTAAGATAATAGGAAGGATAAGAAACTTAGATGATTGTCATGCCCTTCAAGAAGACCTGGACAAAATAAGTACATGGAGCGCCACTTGGCAAATCGAATTTAATGTTAATAAATGCCATGTTATGGAATGTGGAATAGGAGAACATAGTCCCCACAAAACCTATATATTATGTGAGAAATCTTTAAAGAATTCTGATAAAGAGAGAGATCTAGGGGTTATCTTGAGGTTATCTTGAGATGATTTCGGGGCTTTAGTGTCCCCGCGGCCCGGTCCTCGACCAGGCCTCCACCCCCAGGAAGCAGCCCGTGACGGCTGACTAACACCCAGGTACCTATTTTACTGCTAGGTAACAGGGGCATAGGGTGAAAGAAACTCTGCCCATTGTTTCTCGCCGGCGCCCGGGATCGAACCCGGGACCACAGGATCACAAGTCCAGTGTGCTGTCCGCTCGGCCGACCGGCTCCCCAGGTGGTTCTAGATAGATAGAAAATAGATAGAAAACTATCACCTGAGGACCACATAAAGAATATTGTGCGAAGAGCCTATGCCACGCTTTCTAACTTCAGAATTGCATTTAAATACATGGATGGCGATATACTAAAGAACTTGTTCACAACTTTTGTTAGGCCAAAGCTAGAATATGCAGCAGTTGTGTGGTGCCCATATCTTAAGAAGCACATCAACAAAATGGAAAAGGTGCAAAGACATGCTACTAAGTGGCTCCCAGAACTGAAGGGCAAGAGCTACAAAAAGAGGTTAGAGGCATTAAATATGCCAAAACTAGAAGACAGAAGAAAAAGAGGTGATATGATCACTACATACAAAATAGTAACAGGAATTGATAAAATCGATAGGGAAGATTTCCTGAGACCTGGAACTTTAAGAACAAGAGGTCATAGATATAAACTAGCTAAACACAGATGCCGAAGAAATATAAGAAAATTCACTTTCGCAAACAGAGTGGTAGACGGTTGGAACAAGTTAGGGAAGAAGGTGGTGGAGGCCAAGACCGTCAGTAGTTTCAAAGCGTTATATGACAAAGAGTGCTGGGAAGACGAGACACCATGAGTGTAGCTCTCATCCTGTAACTACACTTAGGTAATTTCACTTAGGTAATTACATAGGTTAGGATTATGAGAATCAACTACAGTGGGGCCTCGATTTACAATGGTAATCTGTTCCCAGAGACGTATCGTAAGTCGAAATATTGTAAGTCATAGCGATTTTTCTCATAAGAAATAAAGGGAACTGAATTAATCCGTTCCCTACCCTCCAAAATATTAACTTACAAATACATTTTATGCTGAATACAATTTTTTTCTCTAACTACAATACAGTACACATGTTTATCTTACCTTTATGGAGGACCCTTGATGGCATATGGAAGATGGTGATGAGGGGGGAGGAGGACAGGTCTTACTGTTTGGAAGGGGAGTCCCCTTCCAGTATAACATCAGGCAGCGATGACTTTTCTGGAATACACTCTCTGGCATGTGTTGCCTGCATACCACTAGGACCTGCTTGTGGCTCACTGCTTGCTTGTCTTACTAAGAATCTGTCTAAAGACACTTGTTTTTCCCTACATTTTAACACTTGCCTGTAGTAAGACATCACATTGTCATTGTCATTTAAAGGTCAATGCAATGGCCTGCTACAGCTTTATCTAGGTGAGTTTTTTTCAACAAAACTTTGCAGTTCTTCCCATACTTCACACATTTTCTTAATGAGGAAGGGACATCCTCTACTGCCTCTACTCACAACTATTTTCTTAGGTTGAACCTTACCACTGACTTTCTCTGGACCCATGGCGTGATATATAATAATCAGTTTTATGTTCAAAAAGCAAAAAATCACCATAAAAACGGAATTTCTTATAGGCGTGATCATCACTAAACGGGCAGCTGTAGTAAATTGAGGGAGGTCGGCCTGTGTGACCGAGAACCATGTGCTCGGTCAACCCACATGTGTACCAACAAATATCGTTAGTCGATGACACTATCGTAAGTCGAGTCGCATTTTTCAATCAAATTTACATCGTAACTCAAAATTATCTTAAATCGAGGTGCCACTGTATATACAAATCTTAAACAAACCTATTTTTAGCTGAAACTTTACCATGAACCTGAACTTTTAAATTATCATATGTACTTTAAATAACTTAAAATAAGGTTCCACACTTAAATGTGGAACCTTGTTTTGTCTAAAAATTGGGTGCATCCATGCACTCAAATGCAGGGATGCACTCAATTTTTAGACAATGATCTTACTTTTTAAATTATCATATGAACTGTACATAAAATAACTTTAAACAAGGTTCCACACTTAAATGCAAGGAATGCACCCAATTTCCGAAAGTGTTGCAATACCCTTGTCACCTTCCCAAGTTTTCAGTGAATTAAGTTTTTCAATTCTGATTTTATTGAAAATACCTTATCTTTCACTGAATGGTATCCACCCAATTTAAGGACCACTGATTTAGCATCCCACTGGATTTAATTGTCAGTTTTGAAACCATTATTTGGATCCTGATTTTCCAAGCAATATCGTGGATGTAGGAATGTACCACTGTTTCCCTGGAGCAATTTTGGGAATCTATCAGTGTTTTCCTGGAATGAGTGTAGAAATTTACCAGTGTTTCCTTGGGGTGACTGAGAAAAAACAAGTATTTACCAGGAGTAATTACCTAAGTGTAGTTACAGGATGAGAGCTATGCTCAGTATGTCCTGTCTTCCTAGTACTCTTTGTCATATAACACTTTGAAACTACCGATTGTTTTGGCCTCCACCATTCTCTCACTTAACTTGTTCCAACTGACTACCACTCTGTTTACAAAGTGAATTTTCTTATATTTTTTTTAGCAGCTCTATTTAGTTAGCTTAAATCTATGACCTTTTGTTCTTGAAGTTCCAGGTTTTAGGAATTCTTCCTTTCAAATTTTGTCAATTAATGTTACTATTTTGGATGTACAATAAATAACATTGTTTTTTCCTTCTATCTTCTAGTTTTGGCATATTTAATGCCTCTAACCTCTTCTCATAGAGCTTGTGTTTCAGTTGTGGCAGTCATTTAGTTGCATGTCTTCATACCTTTTCCAGTTTGTTGATGTGCTACTTGAGATATTGACACCATACAACCTCTATATATTTCAAATTTAGTTTAAAAAAGTCACAAACAATTTCTCTAGTATTTCACCATCTATGTATTTGAAAACAATTCTGAAATTGCAAAGTGTAGCATTGGCTTCTCGCACAATATCTTTAATGTAGTCCTCATGTGACAGGTTTCAGTTTAGAACCACCCATAGAGCTCTTTCTTTATTAGAAATTTTTAAAGCTTTTTCACATAATTTGTAGGTTGTGTGTGGTCTATTTTGCTTCTATTCCACATTTTATAACATGACATTTATTCACATTAAATTCCATTTGCCAAGTGGTACTCCACATATTTATTTTGTCCGGGTCTTCTTGATGGGACATGATAATTGTCTAAGTGTCTTATCTTTCCTATCTTTATACTTTTATCTTAGTATCTTAGCTTCATTAGCAAACATGTTCATATAATTCTGTATTCCTTTTGGTATGTCATTTATATAAACAATGAACACCACCAGTGCAAGAACTGAACCCTGTGGTACTCCCCTTGTGACATTTCTCCAGTCCGATACATTGCCTCTGATTATTGCCCTCATTTTTCTGTCAGTTCTGAAAATTTTTATCCATGTTAGAAGCCTATCTGTCACTCCTCCAATATGTTCCAGTTTCCGGAACAACCTCTTATGTGGGACTCTGCCAAAAGCCTTTTTTAGGTGCAGATAAATGCAGTCATCCCAATCACTTTTTTTCCAATAAAAACCTTAGTGACACTATAAAAATTAAGTAAATTCATTACACAGTATCTTCCAGATTGATAAACCAAGCTGTCTGCCTGTTATTATATAATTTTTCTCCAGGTGTTTTATTCATTTGGTTTTAACTATTTTTTCTAATATTTTGACTACTGTTCTAATATTTTGACTGTCAATGATACAGGTCTATAATTCAGGGGGGTCTTCCCTGCTGCCACTTTTGCAGATTGGAAGATGTTAGTCTCTTACCATATATTTGCCAGGACTCCCATACGGAGATGCTTGAAAAATCTACGGAGATGCTTGAAAAATCAATTAAAGTGGAATGCTGAGCTCATGTGTGCATTCTCTCAGAACCCAAGGGGAAACTCCACCTGGGCCTACTGCTTTGTTCCTACTTAGCTCCTTGAGCATTTTTCTATTTTGTCTCTCTACACCTCTGTGTGCTCTATGTTGTTTTCTGAAATCCTTATTGAGTCTGGTTATTTGATTGTGGGAATGCACCAGTCTTTCTCAGCAGTTGTGTGGGGGACAGATGAGTGTCTGTGTATGTGGTTGAGAGGGAAAAATGAGTGATCCTGTGTTATGGAAGAGTGTAGGTAGGTGTGAGGGAGAAACTACTGTTGGTGAGTAGGATGGAGAGATGAGTGTGTGTGTGTGTGGGTGATTGGGAGGGACTTATATAATTTTTATTAAGAAAGTATTTTGAAATCCAAGAACCGCTTGAAATACACAAGGAAATCTAAGAGAAAATCTTTGGAACAGGATGGGGGGGATTGAGGGAATGCAGACAAAGCAGAGCCGCCAGAGGAAGAGACAAGGAAGCGGTTCGAGCGTCCCACACAAGACCCAGCCAGACCAAATCTGTGGGGGAACCAGATGAGGCTTCCGCCAGTTCACCAAAAACCCGAACCTGGCGAGCTGGAAAAGAATCAAATTTTTGGCGAGCAGACACGCGGACAGGCAGGGAGCTCAGACCAGCCAGTAGTCGAAGTAGGCCAGAACCTGAACACCTAACAGACGCAGGCGGGCCACCATGACCTAAGTAAGTTGAGTGAAAATACAAGGCTCCAGAATCAAGCCGAAAGGAAGGCAACGAAAGCTGTAACCTCGACATCCCACTACAAAACCGAGCCAGTCCCCTGAACCGCGGATGAATCGGGACATTCCAATACTCGTCCTGGAGGTCCAGGGACACCATCCAAGCGCCCGGCTCCAACAGAAGACGGACCTGGGACAGAGTAGTCATCTGAAAGGAGGGGGGCAATAAACCCACGGGTTCAGACGAGACAAGTTCAGAATGAACCAGAGGTCTGCGCAGTTCCGTTTCGGGACCGGAAACAGGCGGGGACGAGGATGTTTCAACCACACCGAAGCGAACCCATTCTGAGACAACTTGACAGAGCACAGGAAAAAAGTACTGCCCTGCCAGCCCTGAACCTCCCGAAGGAGGAGGCGCCACCCAACACCACCACAGGTTGCACGAAACGACCCGAAGACCCACAAATCGTGGGACCAGGCGCGAGCAAACAGAGCCTAACCCCCACCGCCCTGTCAAAGGGACAAACCACAAAGGGGCTGACGCACCTTACGAGCACCCAAACGGGGCAAAGGGCAATCCCTGCGCTGAACAAAATCAAATGGCACTGAAGGCTGCGCCGGTGTCGTCCTTGACACCCCTGGCCTACCATAAGAGAAAGAACCCCAAGCCCTGGTGCGACTCTGCTGGGATGGCCCCCTACAAGCCCCCCAGAGGAAAAACAAGTCCAACATAGGACAGCAACTAGCCAAAGCCGCCTGCAGATACTGCATCACAACAGACTGCAAACAGCAATGGACAAAAGTGCAAAGACAATCGAAGAGACAGCTCACAAGCAGATTCCAAGGAAGAAGTGAGTACCGCATGCTGACACGCGAGCTGAGAAGCAAAAAAACCGTGAAACCGCATCCCGCAGGAGCGGCGCGAACAGCTTCAACAGTGCAGACGATGCATGCACCGCTGAAGGCAACACTTCCAAAGAGAAGAAAAGGCAGTCTGCTAACCAAGACGTCTCCAGAACTTTGTAACACACCCAGTAAGGACATAAAGATCCATACACGAAGGAACACAGATCCATCACGAAAGCAAAATCCGGGTCGCACTGGACATAAGCCGCAATGGCTTCCTGCACTCACTGTGACTGGACCCGGGAAGCCAGAAACTCCGGAAAGTCACGGAACTAAAACCGGGGAGGGGTAGATGCCAAATCCAACTTGTACAGGTAGCTAAAGAGAACCCCATACCCTATAACACCAAGCCCCGCTCCAAGGGTACAAAAACCCAAGCAGGGTCCAAACGGGGCCCAAGGCCTCCAAGTCAACCCCCTCCCCTGACTCAGGAATCCCCACCCCAAGTATCCGGGGCCGACCCATCCTCCACACCTTGCGCCTCTAAAGAAAAGGCAGGAGCAACTAAAAAGCAGGAACGAAGGGGGAACCACTGGTCAGACCCAAAAGCTCCAGCAGGAGGACCAGGCTCGAATGCCTCCACCACCACCCCGGAAGGGGACTCCCCCAAGACTGCCCGAGTGTCAACACCAACTAAACCCTGCCCTGACACCGAAACCCTCAGATGCTCCAGAACTGGAAACAAGGGGGTTGGGTAGGAACTGGATGGACAACAGAAGGGCAAGGACAAAGGGGAAGGATGGAGCCAAAGCCGAAGCGACTCCCACCCCAAAATCTGGGTCCCTAAAACCAAAACGGGGCAGCCTCGGGGCATCCGGGGAAGCAACCAAGCTGGCGCTTTGCAGCAACCTAAACCTAGCATGCAATGCAGCTGCCGCCTGCACCCTAATATCAAGGTAAGTAGCTTGGGTGAACTGGAGCATGTACAGGCAACAAACGTCACACGACTCTGGGTCAAAAGAATCACCGACTCAAAAGGCTGCATGGCGGAGGCACAGCCAGTGATCATCCTCCAGGGACAAGGGGAGAGAGCAACCTTCCGACTTGCACGAAACGAGAGAGAAGACTCAAGGGTCACATCCATTGGACTATGGAGCCCCAGCAGGAATTCCTAGAGCCCTTAGCCTTATTAACACCCTAAAGGAAGAAGCCTAACCTAGAAGCCTAGGTTAGCAGGCAGAAGCCTGCTAACCAGGCGCCCAAGACTACCAAATAATCTGCTAATAGATGAACCTCTGGGATGTGTCCACTCACGGGGGCCTAGGAAAGGGTACCACCAACCACACAAAAACTGAGAACAGATATAATGATAGATACATGCACCCCAACACAGAAGGGGCAACCACCAAGGAAGACCCCCTCACCAGGCAGAAAAACAAAAACAAAAGCAAAATCCCCCACAAGAGGACAGTTTACCCAGGTGAAACAGAGCCGGCTGCTGTAAGAGGTGAAAACTAGCTGTGCAGTACCCCGCGCTCCTACCAGTGACAAAACTATCCCCTACCCAGAGGCAAACATGGGGTAACAAAGACCCCAGTTGACTCCAAGGGCAGCAAAGTATCAAGCAGTAAAAGACAGCAGGGGTAGATTCCGAGGTGACTTGTGGAAGGTGGCCCCAAGCCCCAAGGGTAATACTTACAAGGCAGTAAGGTAGGTACTTACCTAGGGAAGGCGACCCAAGGCGCATGCAGCTCAAGTACCAAAGAATATTACTCATGGCCCACAAACCACAAGTAGAGACAGTCCACACTACAAGGCACAGAAATTGTGACAAATCGCTGGAGCCAGAATCACAAGACCATGCCAGTAGCACATCAGCTTGAGAACAGATGGGTGGATCGCTAGCATGGGGGTCTGGGGCTACCCCTTCCCCCTCCGGAGGAGGGGGGTTGAGCAGACAGCAGCGCAGCGACATAATGACGTCATGTCATAATATAATGTTGACATAATGACCAGTCTCCATGGTGTAGTGGTAAGACACTCACCTGGCGTTCCGTGAGCGCTTTGTCATGGGTTCGTATCCTGGCCGGGGAGGATTTACTGGGCGCAAATCCTTAATTGTAGCCTCTGTTTAACTCAACGGTAAAAAATGTGTACTTGGTTGTAACAACGATTCTTCGCGGCGAGGATCATATTCCAGGGACTTGCTCGAAACGCTACGTGCACTAGTGGCTGTACAAGAATGTAACAACTCTTGTATATATCTCAAAAAAAAAAAAAAAATGTTTGTTTGCTAATTTCCGTTTGGGGAGTTCTGTCCACTCGTTCAGCTTTCAGTAGCAATAGTTTCACCAAAACAGGGTTTTGTTTTGGTTTTTCTACCTTTCTGGGTGCCATATCTGGTCGATGGAAGACATAAAATGCTCACGGGGGTTTCTATAGGCCATTGCTCCTCGTGCCTCTTTTAAGGGGGGCCAGGTTCTGGCTCATGGTCCCAGGTAGGTAAGAACTCTGTGCACATTGACTGATACCAGAAAGTTATACATATTCATTAAGAGTGGATAGCTCTGGGGAGTCAACAGGGTTCCCCCAAGGAAAGAGAAGTTGACAGAACAAGCGACGGAGGCAGTCAGCTCTGCCCGAGCTGTTAGGCGGGAGTTGCCACAAAAATATTATTACCTAAATGTTTCAATGTCTCTGATTGATTTTTTTTTTGCAGTAATATTATTCAATAGTGTGTAGTTATGATTTATTTACATAATAAAATGTGTGAATCATCGCTGTAATGAAAAGTATTGTGATCATATTAGTAATTACCTAAGTGTAATTACCTAAGTGTAGTTACAGGATGAGAGCTACGCTCATGGTGTCCCGTTTTCCCAGCACTCTTTGTCATATAACGCTTTGAAACTACTGACGGTTTTGGCCTCCACCACCTTCTCACTTAACTTAACTAGTGATTCAATTATTGTGTTTGTAAAAATAAACAAATAGTTTTGTTTTTATTAAACTATATATACACATTATATCTAAGTGTCTACATGTTTTGTTCACCATAACTGTTGAACTATGCTTTTATAGTGCCCAAAGAGCATATTGGCCACCCATACACAGCATGGCAAGTAAAGCCAATGATGCCACCTCCCTCACCAAAATGGCTTCTCCCAACAATCCTTTTGCTGTTATTACACAATTTATACAGATTATATATAAGTATCTACTTTTGTGTTCACCATAGCAAACCACTAAGCTGATATAGTAAATATAACAGGTGGCTACACAAATTCGGCAGACAGCGCTACAGCCCTCCACCCTCAATATTATTCCTTACAATAGCTTCTCCCATCACTCCTTTTGCTGTTATTACACAATATATACACATTATATACTGTATAAGTATCAACATTTGAGTTCACCAAAGCGAACCACTAAGCTGGTATAGTAAATGCAGACAGTAATAGGTGGCCACACAGATTCAACAGACAACGCTAAGGCCCTCCCACCCTCAACATTATTCCATCCACAGCACAGCGCAAATTATTTATTTATTTATTTATTTATTTATTTATATACAAGAAGGCACATTGAGTTTATGAGAGTACAGAGTCTTGAAGTTTTAAATACTTGTAAAACCATAACACGCATAGCGTTTCGGGCAGATCCTTAATCTAACATATAATTATAAGATGATAATTTCTAGCAAAATTAAAAAAATATTTACAAGTACATTGTAAGAAAGTATAAAAATACATAGTAAGAAAGTATAAAAATACATAGTAAGAAAGTATAAAAATACACTGTAAGACAGTATAAAAAAATATTGTAAGAAAGTATAAAAAATATATTACAAGAAAGTATAAAAAACCAGGTTGAATGTAATGAAACGCCATTTACTGGGTGAGCCCCGGAGGCTCCCTGGAGCTTATCGGGCTAATGTATGTTATATTAGACCGGAACATTAGCTAAGGAGTTCAGACCTACCAGAGACCAGCGCCAGAACCTGGCCCCTTCAGAGAGGTTTCAGGGAGCAGTGGCCCTGGAAAACACCCTTGTGGTTGGGGTTTTCCTTATCTGCCATCGACCGGGGTTTGCACCCAGAAAGGTAGGCATAACAAAACAAACCCCACATGGTAAAAAACTAAAACAAAAAAAAAACATTTAAAACAAAAACATTTCGATGGCAAATTCCTTGGCGTTCTCATTGACCACAAGCTGAATTTCCAGGGACACATTCTAAATATATCAAAAAAAGTTTCAAAAACTGTTGGCAATCTTTCTAAGATTAGACATTATGTACCTTGCCCTGCCCTGGTGACGCTCTATTACTCCCTCATCTATCCTTATCTCAACTATGGTATTTGTGCTTGGGGTTCTACTACCCAAAATCATTTATGTCCTCTAATTACTCAGCACAAAGCTGCCATTAGGACAATATCCAACTCTGGCCCCAGACATCGCTCGGTACCCCTACTCAAATCTCTGAATATATTTGATATTAACCACTGCACTGCGCAAAGCGCCTTTAGGCGCTCAGAGAGTTGTGCTTTTTGTTTTTTAATTTGGCTATATTTTAATGTTTTTGAATGTTTTCATTACTATTTGAGTTTTGAAATGGAAATATTTGACTTTGGAAACATTTTGACATTAAATTTACCTGAACATTTGTAAAAATAACAAAAATATGTCCTTGTCAATTGCACCAAGACATTTTTGCCGTAAATAGGTGAGCAGTGCAAGGGTTAAGTCTATGCACATCCTCTCATGTGTATTATATATATATAAAATGCTGAACTGTAATGTCAGTCCTGACCTTAATAAAAGTTTCCTTGAAGGTTGTAACGAATGCATGAGCACCACACCAGAAACAAATACCTTTTTGATATTCCAAGAGTACGACTTAATCAAACTAGAAATGCTCTACAAATCAAGGGACCCAGAATGTGGAATGACCTTCCCAATCATGTTAAAGACTGTACCTCTCCCAACCAGTTTAAGATAAAAACTAAGCACTACCTAATTAACTCCCTGTAACCTACCTTTCCCCTAAAATGTCAACCCATGTCTGCTATTTTTAAACAATGCTGTTTGTCGACCAAATTGTATTTTTGCTATTTTTCTGCCATGTTCCCCCTTTTTTTATTTGTATATGTTCTCAACACAATTTATATTTTAATCTCAATTAGTATTAAGTTTTAGTCTTTAGTGATTTTCCTCCCCGAAACGCTTTGCCTCATAGTGGCTTTAGGCATTGTATGTACTAGCTCAATCTATAAATCCATCAATGTTTATTTCACACCTTGTATGTATGTACCTTACCTGAATAAACATTTGAATTTGTTTTAATTTGATTTTTTTGTCCGAGGCTGTTCAACACACTTCCACTACACATAAGGAGCACAACTGGCCGAATCCTAAAAGTGTTCAAGAGAGAACTTGATAAACACTTCCAAAGGATGCCTGATCAACCAGGCTGTGATTCATATGCATCCAACAGCCTGGTTGACCAGTCCTGCATCCAGGAGGTCTTGTCAAGGACCAGGCCGCAGGGACACTAAGCCCCAAAATCACTGCAAGGTAACCACCCCGCGAGGCGGCAGTTGCCATGAATATCATTTTTCAGAATGATTTAAATGTCAATCATTCGTTTCTTCTCTAGGTTTTTTGCTGTAATATTATTCAAAGGTGTATAATTTGTGGAATTTATATAGTACAATGTGTGGAACATTGTTATGCTCAAAATTATGGAGCTCATATATGGTGACATGTATATTATATTCCAAGATCAAACAGTGTTTTTGCTGTTTTTACACTATATACAGAATATATAGTGTAAAAACCACTATAGTGGTTCTTAAATAGAGTATCCACTCGATTTTCCCTTCCCTTACATTTTACCTTACATTTTACCTTACATTTTCCCTTCACAGATTTCACTGCTTCTGTTATGCAGCATGTAGTCAGAACCAGTCACAGTTACAACCAGTCAGTGGCAGCCATAGTCAAATCAAATTCAGTCAGGCATTCAGTCACAAGCCAAAGTTAGGCAGCCATTCACAGTCACAAGTCAGTCAGTCATAACCAGTCAAAGGCAGTTAGGCATTCACAGTTGTGGTAGTAACTAGTCACACTTTGTAAACAACATAAATCTGAAGTTTACGGAATGCCAACGTTATGTACTCTAACAAACTCAATGGACCTTCTTGTACATAAGTCAGTCAGGACAGTCAGTCAGTCAGTCAGGGTATTCAGTCAGTCAGGGCAGTCAGTCAGTCAGGGTAGTCAGGCAGTCAGAGCAGTCAGTCAGTTAATCAAGGCAGTCAATCAGGGCAGTCTGCCTCCAAGGCCACCATCTGGCGGGAAGGTAGCTGAGAATCTGAACTGTATTAATACCCATCAACACGCTCCTAGAGGGATGGGTTCTTGGAGGGTCCAGTGTGGGGATGGGGAGGGGGAGGGTGGTAAGATGTAGCAGGGATTATGAGCAGAGAAGATGTGGCATAACCACAGCCAGTCTGTGATAGTCCGTCTGCCTGCCCGCCTGCCCAAACCTACCCAAGCCTGTTTAAAAATCCCACCTACCTGCCTGCCCAAACCCACTCAAGCCCGGCTACCTGCCCGAACCCACCCAAGCCTGACTAACCGCCCGAACCCACCCAAGCCTGACTAACCGCCCGAACCCACCCAAGACCTCCAGCCCAAACCCACCAAAGACTGCCCCCTCCCCCCAAAACCCACCCACCCAGCCTGCCTGCCCACCAGCCCACCCACCTAGCTTGCCCACCCATTAACTTACCCAGCCAGCCTGCCTGCTATTCAGCCATTAATCCTTCCATCCACACTACCTGGACTCACCCAGCCATCCTCCCTACCCATGCACCTACCCACCCAGCCTGCCTTCCAGCTGGCCACCAATTCATCCACCTACCTACCCACCCATCCATCCCGCCCCACCCAACTGCCCAACCAGCTAGTCCATCCCGCCAGACCATCCAGCCAGCTTACTCACCTGCCTGCTAGCTAGTCCGCCAGTCAGTCAGCCAGCAATCCATCCATCCACCCACTCGGTTCCGCCTACCCTCCTGCTAACCCTACCTGCCAGCCATCCCAATTTCCCCCCCCCACCCACCCTCCTAGCCTGCCTGCCTACTCTGCCTGCCCAACCACCCACCAGTCAGCCACCAATCCATACACCCCACTCGCCAGCCAGCCTGCCACCAGTCTTTCTACCCACCCTGCCTTCTTACTAGCCAGTCCACCTGCCCACCCCCCACTCCTGCCTGCCTGCCAGCTAGCCAGTTACCATTTCATCCATCCAACCAGCCAGCCAGCCCACTTGCCCACCCACCATCCATCTTGTTGCTCTCCCAAATATGACTAAACAGTTACCGATATTTTAAAAAACTCCGGATTTCGCGGAACCCCGGATTTAACGACCCGGGTACAGCTCCATATAGGTCATCAAATCAAGTGGATACTGTAATTATCTACATTACTATAATGCACTATAATGAACCACAACAATCATGTGTTGAGAGTTTATATATACAGAACAAGAATCCAAGGTCAGCCTAGCGGCCAACAGCTGAATGTGACGAGGACTGCCCCAAATACATTTTTTACATAATTACCTGTTACTCTGGTAGTAGTGAGGCACTCACAGCCAGGAAGGATGCAGATGATTTTTTTTTCAAAACGGAGTCTGTTTACTGGAATCCTGAGAAACAGGATGTGAGCCCTGGTGTACCAACAGGAGTTTTCAATCTTGTGATATACTAACAAACATCATATGTAGGGGTGGGCACCCCCTTTCCCCTTGATATCATGGTGGGCACAGTACAGAAGTTAAGCATCAGTAAAATTTAAAACACTCTGATAGGAAAAATCTCGACCCCAGTGATGATTCTTTTCTTCAGCTGCACTCACATTCTTTGTCTTTTCCCTTGTGCGTACATTTCTATTTTTTCATTTGACTCTAACATCCTTACTTGTATATGCTTCCTGACAGTATTTCACATATTGGTTCACATATTTTGATTACCAATGCAAGCAAGTGGCCACTGCTATACTTTTTACAGTCAAATGGTATATATTTGTTGAACTTTTAAGAGTTTTTAACACTTGCAATCACCTAAAATGTTTGTAAATATTTAATATACAGTCACATCGTAAGTACTGACAGCTTCTAAAGGATACCGAGACAATACATTGTATTTTCATCACAAGCTACTCATATTCTAGTTACTGGTACTAGCCGTGCATTAAGAATTTAAGAGCATGGTACTTTTTCATAATGAGATACAGGGAAAAAATTTTTTTTTGTATAATGATCTGTTTGTATACTAGCTTTATAGCATTTCACTCATTGTTTTATATTTTTTACTACCACCAAGCAAGAGATTTTTAATAGTCACCTCTGAAACATTATTGTCATTTGTGATGACTCAACAGTTAAGCAACTTCAAGAATATTGTTAATTCATACTTACAAGAATTTATGTATGCCAAATATAGTTAAAAATAAGTAAAACATTCCATTAAATTAATGAGTTTAGTGAATGAAATGTGTAGCAATTTCAGAAATACGGTTCACTACACCAATACTGTAGTTGAATGATAAACACTAATGCCATAAAAGGTTTCAACACAAAGGCACTGGGATACTGTCTCTCGCAAATAATTATGTGAAGCTAAAAGCCCTCATGTAATACATAAGATCAAAATGTAATAACTAAAAATTCACAAATTAAGCTTAAGTTCCAAGGCATTCCCAATATATGCAGAAAGCTCTCATTTAATATATTTAGCTTTTCCTTACCAACATTAGTTTTCTGAGACAACTAAAAACTTTATAGTTTTTAGTTTTTAGTTTAATTGGTAAATGAGTGCAGCACAAGACTTTCCAAACATACATACAGGATCAAGGGACCATTTGATAGATATACTGTACTCAGAATTTTAAGGTGCAGAAACAGTCCATGCAGGTTATCTAAGGGTTCATAGTTATTATAACTTTCTGTTACTAAACATCACACTCTAATAATTCCATGGATACAAATTTTATTATTGAACTATTGAGAACATATGAATTAATAAAGAACATTATATTAAAAAATATTATAATTGCTCTTTCAAAGCAGTTGAGAATGAAGAAAAACAATTCAAAGAAGACATTAGTTGTTTTCATTTCTCACCTTGAAATTCATGAGCACCCAGCTATATCAGCTGCAAAAAAAGCAACTCAATCTTTCAATAAATTTACCTTGAACAACTGAACTCCAATTACTGCAAACATAAACTCCAGAAGACAGGTAACCAGCATGATGTTGCCGATGGTCTTGATAGCAACTATGACACATTGAACTACATGCTAAAGTTCCAGAGTTGTTGCCAAAGTCCATAAGTGAGCGAGGGGGAGAAAAGAATAGAAAAGTATTACAAACTTAATAATGGATACATATGTTGGTAATATTAGTTGACATTCATTTAAGGCAAATTTGCATATCAGATGAAACAGAAACGACCAACAGTATTTGTAGCAAATAATTAAAATAAATTAATGATTTAGAAAATCACATTTATTATAGTTAGTTGATAGAGTCTGCAACAAAATACACATAATTACATGAATATTATAGTAAACAATAAATTTGTGTGTCAAAATACTGATAGATTTTACAATTTCTATACATAATTTTCTATACATAATAGATTTCTATACATAAGAAAAAATAAATGCTTAACACTTTCGCTCATTGATGATGCAATATGCCGTCAAAAATTTAGTAGACGAATGTGCAGTAACGACGCAGTATGGCGTCAAAATTTTAAAATTTGGCCTGCTTTTGGCTTGGCTGCAGGAAGGGCGCGCCTTGGTTTTGGACATTATATGCATATACTCCTGTAGGGAATTTCATTGCGAACACATAGACACCAAAATGAAAGACCTAGGCCGAGAATTGAGGTGACAACTTTGAAAAGAGTATACACATTTTCGCTTGGGTAACCTGAGCGCTCAAGAGCGCTCACGGGTATCGCAATGTCGCTTTCTCTGCCGTAATTAGTGAGCAACCAAGCCTGATGCATGCAGCATGAGCTCACAGCACTGCTGTTCAGCTTGTGACCACAGCATTGCTTAAAAATGCCATAATATATATGTTCTTGCTATTATTTAGCAATGATATTATTACAGAAGCCCCCTGACTGTGATAAAACTGACCAGGGTTCTGATAATAGCAGGATTGTGGTGATATTTAGCGCTGTGCTCCATGGAGGGAGGAGTAATGCTGTGGGAGGGAGGGTGGTGGCGTCGTTTTCTGACTGTGTGTGGCCATCTTTTATTGACTGCATTCACCATACCAGTTTAGTGGTTTTGGGAGCCGCCATTTTGATGAGGGAGGTGCGTCGTCTGCACGACTTATCATGTTGTTTACTGGTGGCCACTATGGTCTTTGGGCACCATGTCAGTTTACTTGTACAAGTATGGTGAATAAAACAGGTAGATACTTATATATAATGTGTGTATATAGCGTAATAATACCACAAGCAGTATTGTTGGAGGTGAAATATTAGTGCGTCTGGCCTTGAGGGCGGCCGCCACCAGCTGACTGTGTGAGTAACTACGTCTTTGTGCCTTTACTCACCATACATGCTTAGATGTACAGTTATGGTGAACAAAACATGTAAATACTTATATATAATGTTTGTATATGAAAGTAAAAACAGTATGGTGGGAGGAGAATGGTGGCAAATCAGGTGAGGTGAGGGAGGGAGGGAGTGGCAGCCAGTGGCGGGCTGCCACTGCCACTCAGCATACCAACTTAGTGGTTCGTCATGGTGAACACGAATGTAGATACTTATATATAACGTCTGTATATAGTGAATAAAAGCAAAAACAGTATGGTGGGAGGAGAATGTGGGCGAGTGAGGTGTTGAAGGAGTGAGTGGCTGACTGGTGTGTGGCGGTCACTCCTCATTACTTTTTGACTCATAATAGCAACTTAGTGGTTCGTTATGGCGAACAAAACATGCAGATACTTATATATATAACCTGTGTATATAGTGTAATAACCAACAAAGTATTTGTTCACTGTTTGATGAACATAATTGAATCAACAATATGCACACCATATTTTTGAGTACAGCATTTATGATGATTCACTCATTTTATTATATAAATATATCACACTACACACTATTGAATAATATTACAGCAAAAAAACTATGAAAAATCAATCAGAGACATTATAATTATTGCTTTGTGGCAACTCTGGCCTGACGGCTGGCTAGCAACAGACCGTCTGGGACACACGCTGAGTCAGCGCCTGTTTTTTGCTAGACTTCCCCGCCCTATAGCGGGCAATATATGCCACTTACGATTTTTTTATTAATTTTCGCATGATCAGTAAATACAAATTAACAGGTTTAGAAGAAAATAATAATAATTTTTTTTTTTTTTGGATATGCGCCTGTGGGTGACACATGCTAAATAGCCAGATGCCATTTAAGGGTTAATCTAACATAAGATTATTCAAAAATGTTTAATTAGTGGAATTTATATAATTCAATGTGTGGAACATCACTACGCACAAAATTATGAGGCTCACATATGCGACATATATATTATATTCTATAAGGAATCAAACAGTGTTTTTACTGTTATTACACTATATACACACATTGTATATATTTGTCTACATATGTGTTCACGATAGCGAACCACTAAGTTGGTATGGTGAGCCCAAAAAACAAGAGTGGGCTGCCTCACCCAGCCGGCCCTCCCTCACTCCTTCAACACCTAACTCGCCAACATTACTCCTCCCACAATACTGTTTGTGGTGTTATTACACTATATGCACATGTTATATATATATATAAGTATCTACATGTTTTATTCACCATAACTATACTAATAAGCTCCCATGCTGTCCAAACAGCATAGTAGCCACTGCATGACAAGTCACATAGCAGACGACAACCTCACTCATTCCTTCACCTAAATGGCTCCCCCCAACATAAGCCTTTTGCTGTTATTATACTGTATACACACGTTATATATAAGTACTGTATCTACATTTGTGTTCACCATAGTGAACCACTAAGCTGGTATGTTATTCCAGACAATAACATGTTCACAATAATATATTGTGATTGACAATAACAATCCCATGCCCTTGCCCCACCCATAGCCCTACTTTTCAACAAATCTATAGTGTCACACCTTCCCTGATATCCTCAAAAAAGCAAGAGTAATGCCAGTCCATAAAGGAGGCAATCCGGCAGACATAAACAATTATAGACCAATATCAAATCTACCCATTCTATCAAAAATATTTGAAAAAATTATTTACAAACAGCTCTATTCCTACCTCGTAAAATTCGACATACTCAGCCCCTGCCAGTTTGGCTTCCGGTCCCAAAAGAGCACCTGTGCTCTTTTGGGACCGGAATGATTGCATCGCACAGAGAAAGTGCGAACGAGTTACCAAGGAGCTCGCAAAAGCGATAAAATGTATTCACTCTTTTCACTCTGGTCACCACAATTTTCGTCCTAGGTCTTTTATTTTGGTATCAATGGGTTTGCAATAAAATTCTCTACAGGAATATTAGCATATAAAATAAAAAAACCTGGTCACGCTCCACCCGCCGACGAGTTGAAGACTGGCCACGCGTTAGCCGCGAGTGAGCTCCCAGATGCCTTCCAGCTACACTCCCAATTCCTGCCCACATATGTTTAGTGGAGTCCTTCTATCTGTTGTGCAGTAGTTGTACATCACATAAGCATTGTAGATAGCCATTTGCACAAAATAGAAGGTCATTTTCCTCGTCCATTTTTGAGTTTTCCTTGTGAAGTGATAATATTAGATCACTTGGTCAAAGTGATCAACACCTTTCATGTTTGTATTGTAGTCACAGATTGCATTCGGCTTGTTGACAGTTACCTGCTGCACTGAGGTTGCTCCATCACGATAGGCGCGCATTTTAAAACCAGTCCCCAAAAAATCAGATAAAAACCTGATTTTTGGCGATTATTTTAGTGGACGACGCAGCATTGTGTCATCCCCGGGACTACCGACAGTAAACTGACGACGCAGCATTGCGTCATGCCCGGACGAAAGTGTTAACTTAACATTGATGGTTTTTACCATTTGTGTATAATTCACAAATGTAATCTCTGCAAACAGCAAGGGTCTGCTGTTTTTAACCCTTTGACAGTGGCTATGGAGAAATGGTCATACACCCTACACACAAAAAAATAACAAATTAAAAAAAAAAAAAAATCATGTTGATATTATTAATTTGTATGCAAAATGTAAGAAAAATATGAAATGAGTGAATATTTAGTTTCAATTGTTGGAGAATTGCATAGTATCATAGTATTATATTGGACATATAAACAATGATACCAAAGGTTTTTTATGCAAGGCTGCATCTGGTACTTATCAATGATTGGTCATTGCTCGACTTCGCTAATGCTTCCTGTTTTATCCTCGGATGTTTCACTGATTATCACTTGTTTTTCTTCATTTACATGCACAGGAGAGCTATTATATCTATATTTGCCTCATACATTTAAAACCCTGACAATAATTGTTTAAATTGTCATATGACGATGACCACATTCCCCTAGTAACATTCATGACGATAACTGCATTTGTACAATGATATGGTAGCAGGAGTTTTTTCATGGGCTATGGTAAACTCCATTACATCCACATAGACCTATTATACCCTTATTTACTTCCAACTTGTAAAACCCAGACAATATTTGCTTAAATCTTTATATGACTGTGAATCAACAACTGACAATATCCACAGCTTAAAGGTTAAACCTAACATTTTGATAATGAGTGAAAGAGTGCAGACGTTGTTGCAACAATATAATTATCAGTTACATGGTATCTGCTACCTACAATTCACTTTAACCACTGCACTGCACAATGTGCCTTTAGGCTCTCAACGGGTGGTGCGCAACTTGCCTCAGGGCTCTTATAGGTACTGTATAGCATATCATTCTAAACTCCCGCGGCTACATGGGGTTCACATAAGCTTTCACAAGGCTCTCCTAAACAGACGCCATTTTTTTTTAAATTGTGAGCAACATTCCCGGGTGTGAAGGCCTTATTACTGAGTGAGCAACCAAGGCTGGTGCATGCAGCATAGGCTACCAGCATTGCTGTTCAGCTTTTGATCACAACATCGCCTAAAAATGTCCAAATAAATATGTATCTGGTATTATTTAGCATGATAGTATTACAGAAGAGCCTGACTCCAAAATCAATGCAATAAAGGCTGTGTACAATGTTCAGATATCAGTGAATAAAAGCTGTTCAAAATGTTCACAGAGCTAGCTACAGTACTCTGCCATTATTTTGTCCATCTAAAATTCTTCAAATGATTTCTCATGTTTCTTTACAAAATAATCATGTGGAAAATTATTAATTAATTAACACTTTAGTCCAGGCATGACGCAGCATTGTGTCATCCGTTTACTGTCGGTAATCTCGGGGATGACGCAATGCTGCGTCGTCCACTAAAATAATTGCCAAAAATCAAGTTTTTATCTGATTTTTTGGGGACAGTTTGGTAACTGTCAACAAGCCGAATGCAATCTGTGACTACAATACAAACATGAAAGGTGTTGATCACTTTGACCAAATGATCAAATATTATCACTTCATAAGGAAAACTCACAAATGGACGAAGAAAATGACCTTCTATTTTGTGCAAATGGCTATCTACAATGCTTATGTGATGTACAACTACTACACAAAAAATACTAAACTATAATACTGTACTAAATATACTAAAATACTAAATACTAAACATTTGTGGGCAGGAATTGAGAGTGTAGCTGGAAGGCATCTGGGCGCTCACTTGCAGTTAACGCGTGGCCCGTCTTCAACTCGTCGGCAGGTGGAGCGTGACCAGGTTTTTTATTTTATATGCTAATATTCCTCTAGAGAATTCTATTGTAAACCCATTGATACCAAAATGAAAGACCTAGGACGGAAATTGAGGGGACCAGAGTGAAAAGAGTGAACACATTTTATCGCTTTTGCGTGCTCCTGGGTAACTCGTTCGCACTTTCTCTGTTTGCTGCGGGTAATTAGCCAGGCTTTTGGAGTTTATATGCATTTAGTGCTGTAGAGAATTCTATTGCAAACACAACGATACCAAATTTAATCTCGTAGGGCGAGAATTGAGGTGATAAAGTTGAAGAGAGTATACACTTTTCAGAATTAACGCATACTTCATGAAACTCTGGGACCCAAATCGCACAGTTGAGGGGTGGCGCGCTGGGTACGCCAAAGTGTTAATTTTACATGATTCAGTGACAAGGATTCTGATAATAACAGGATTGTGGTGAAAATTATAGATATGAATTAGCGGTGGGAGGAGTATTGTTGGTGAAGGAGGGAGGGAGAGGTGGCGTCGGCTGCTGGCTTGTGTGTGGCAACATGTTATTGTCTGGAATCCCCATACCAGTTTAGTGGTTCGCTATGGTGATACTTATATATAACATATGTATAGAGTGCACAATTGACTTGAGAATGGTTCAGGACAGACCGAAACGTCGTCGTTCCTTCACTTTCTAGTGTGTGGTTTGGTCAATATGTGTATAGAGTGTAATAACAGCAAGAGGCTAATGTTGGGAGGAGCCATTTAGGTGAGGGAATGAGTGAGGCTGTCATCTGCTGTGTGACTTCTCATTCAATAGCCATTATGCTGTTTGGACACCATACAGGCTTAGTTGTACAGTTATGGTGAATAAAACATGTAGATACTTATATATAATGTGTGTATAAAGTGTAATAATACCACAAACTGTATTGTAGGAGGAGTAATGCTGGCGAGTTAGGTGTTGAAGGAGTGTGGGAGGGCTGACTGGGTGTGGCAACCCACTCTTCTTGTTTTGGGCTCACCATACCAACTTAGTGCTTCGTTATGGTGAACACATACATAGTTATGTATATACAATGTGTGTATAAAGTGTAATAACAACAAAAATACTGTTTGATTGATCAAAGAATATAATATACATGTCACATATATGAGCCCCATAATTTTGAGCATAGCGATGTTCGACACATTGAACTACATAAATTCTACAAATTACACACTTTTGAATAATATTACAGCAAAAAAGCAGAGAACAAATGCATGAGAAACCTCAAAATAATTGTAAAACATTATATTCGCGGCAACTGCCACCTCACAGGGTGGCAGGCAGACTGACCCCGAGCTCTCCATCGCTCAGTGCTCATAGTTTGCTCAATTTCCCAGTTCCATCGGTGCTAAAGTATGTCCCATAAATATTTTTTGTTAGTTTCCCGTGATCAGAGACTGCATTTTAACAATATAATTAGATAAAATAATTTATTGGAAAGACTTTATTTTCAACACACCACAGATATGTCTTATTTTAAAAGCAGAGCAGTGCAATGGTTAAAGCCTCTGCTAACCTTAAATAATTATGATTTGTGTTTTGTATGGAAAAACAATTTCATCTTATATAGACTTCAAAACTGAACCTCCATCACGGATTTACTCTGACTTCTGATATAAATTCTTTACCCAAGATATATACAATTCATAAAGGTCATTGTTTCTAGAACATTACCCCTAAGCCACTGGCCACTAGATCTTACCTTGAGACCCTTTGCTCTGTTGATGGCACGGAGAGGCCTGAGGACACGAAGCACACGGAGAATCTTCACCACCGAAATTGCTCCATCCCTGGGAAAAAGACACTTGTAAGTTAGCTTGTGAATCAATGCAAGCTTGAGTACTAGATAGAGCAGAAGTAATAAACAATAGCTAAAGTAAAACAAAACAAAGCAAAATGACTGTGACAATACAGGATAAGATAATAGGTTAAGAAATCTAGAAGTAAAATTAATCTAGTTGATAGACCTATAATGTAGTAAAAATAAATAACATAAGCCATACTCTGTTACAATGATGTTGGATCAAAAATACAGTCCTGTATTTATATTAGTTTTTTTAAGTAAAAATCTTTCTGGGGGAAGCCCCATCGGCTCCTTGGAGCTATCGGGCTGATATGGAAGTAATAGCTTTGGGCATCAGTCAATGTAGTTCTAGGCCTACCGGGGACCACGAGACAGAACCTAGCCCCCCCTCAGAGAGGCGCGAGGAGTAATGGCCTATAGAGACACCTTATATATGGTTTAGAAGTACTCAATGTCTGCTATCGACTGAGTCGGGCACCCAGAAAGATAGGCGCCCTAAAACACCCCCCTATTCTGATGAAGAATTGCTACTATAAATGCCGCACGAGTGGACAGAACTCTCCATAAAGAAAAACGAGCAAATGAACATGGTGCTATCTCATTACCAACAAGCCGCTGCCTGCGCAACCCCCTCTCCACAGGAGGGGAAGCCCCAGACCCGCAGGTGGCTACCCGAGCCTGCCAGTTCTTGGCAGATGTCAGTGGGCTTCATTCGTGAACCTCCAGCTCCGGATTTTCTCCACTGTTCTTGCTTCGGTGGTGTGCAAGTTGGGAGTATATTCACAAGTACTGAGGCTGCATGCACTTAAGAGTCCCTTTCCCTAAGCGTCCTGTAAGTACTGCCATTGGGGCTTGGGGCCTACTTCCTCAAGTCACCTTGGGGGCTGCCTTCACTGTGTCAATTACTGCTCAGTATTTGTCCGCCCTTGGAGTCATCTGTGGGGTTATTGCTCCTCTGTTTGCCTCTGGGTAGGGGGTAGCATTTATTACTGATAGGGGTGCAGGGTATTTACACAGCTAGATGTCACCTCTCATAGCAGCCTGCTCTGGATCCTCTGGGTGAGCTGTCCTCTTGCATTTTTTTCATTCTGTTTCTTGACTTGGTGGGGTGGTCTGCCCTTGGGCTTGAGTCACACACTCTCTATATATTTGTAAATTGGTGGTACCCACTGTTAGGCCCCCCGTGAGTGTACACGTTTTTGGGGGTGCAGTCGAAGTTTGCTTGGCAATATTGGAAGCCCATTAGTAGTACCCTGCCCGGGCTTTCCTTAGTAGAGATTGAATAGCTAAGGGCACTGGGAAACCCCACGGGGCCTCTTGGGTCCAATGGATGTGTTCCCTGAGTCTCCTCTCGTTTTGTGAGAATTTGAAGGTTGCTCTGTTCCCATGTCTCCAGGGGACAGTCATTGTTTCTGCCTTCGTCTTGCTGCCTACTAGGTCGGTGACACCTTCAACCCAGAGTCCTGCGAGCTCTATTGCTTGTTAGTAACTCAGGTTACCTGGACCTCTGAAGTGGGTCTTCGGGTATAAGCGGCTCAGTCATTGCAACCTTGATTTAGGTTGTTTCGACGTGCTTGGTTGGCTGCTAACCTGGAAGCCTCGAGACTGTCTTGTTTTGATTTTAGGGACCCGGACTTGGGGGTTTTGGTCACTTTGACCTTGGTTCCGTCCGTGCCCCCTCGCTCTTCCCCTTCTGTGTTTCATTCCCCCCCCCCCCCTCCCTCTGGTTCGGGCTCCGAAGCATCTGAGGGTTTTGGAGTCAGTCCAGGGTTTAGATGATGTGGAGACACAGGCAGTCTCTGGGAATGCCCCTTCCGGGCTGGTGACGGAGGCGTTTGAGCCGGGTCCTCCTGCTGGGGCATCTGAGTCTGACCAGTGGGCTCCCTCTATCCCTGCTTTTACGGCTACTCCAGCTTTTTCTTGTGAGGCCAGGGTCTTGGAGGGACAGGACGGCTCAACCCCAAGGCCAGCGACGGGGGCCTTTGGGGCAGAGAAGGGATTGAGGCCCATTGGACTCTGCTTGGGGTTTTGTTCCTTCCCAGCAGGGCTTGTTGTTACAGGGAGGTTACCTTACCTTGAGGTTACCTTGAGGTGCTTCCAGGACTTAGCATCCCCGCGGCCCGGTCGTCGACCAGGCCTCCTGGTTGCCGGACTGATCAACCAGGCTGTTGGACGCGGCTGCTCGCAGCCTGACGTACGAGTCACAGCCTGGTTGATCAGGTATCCTTTGGAGGGGGTTTTTCTTTTCCCCTTCTGCGTATGAATTGGATATAGTGTCAGTCCCTCCCTGGGTTTGGTTCCAGGTCCCTTCTGGTTCGTCAGTGCCGTCCTTCCGGAATCTTTCGGCTTCCCACATCCCTGGCGCATGAGGTGCGGGTGGCCATCGCGTCTTACCTCCTGCATGACTTGGATTACGCCTCTTTGTTGATTCCTGTTTCATTCAGGTTTGGGGTTTCCTCCCCTTTCTGGGTTCCTTATGAGGTTCCTAAGTCATCCTGGCTAGCAAACTGTCCCTTCTTTACTTTGAATGCTTGGCATACGTTCTGTTGTTCCCGCACACTTGTATGGCAGGAGATTCTGATGGTTTCACCTGTGCAGCAGCTTCATGTGCAGGTTCCTTCCCTTTCAGCTGTGCTGGTTGCTGAGGACGTGAGCACTCTTGGCTCCTTGGTCTCTGTTTTGCAGTTCCTTTCCCTTCTTGAGCTATCCTCGGGTTGGCTTGAGGAGGATGTGGAGGCTTTTGCGCTGTGCTGGGAGTCGGACGTGTTGTTTTTGATGATTCATATGTCGTCTGCTCTGTTGCAGCTGTTTGCGCCGATTCTATGGGATGCGGTGTTTCTGTTTTTTACTTCCCTGTCTTGCATGTCGGCAGGTGGTGCTGGTTTTGTTTGGATTCTGCTTGGGCCCCTGGCTCTTAGGTTGTCATCTCCCTTTCGTCCTTTGGTGTCTGATGAGCAGCCAGTTGCGCAGTATATGCAGGCAGCTTCTGCCTTCTTGTCGTCCGACGTCAGGCATGCTGGTCCTCCGGGTACCCTGTAGGAGGGGGGGGGTTATTCATGGAAGGGTTGTGCCGGGGCTCACGGTGCCTTCCGTCATTGTAGGCAGGTGATGCCAGTTTCAGGGTGGGGTGTTGCCTCAGGAACCGTCTTCCTCTGGTCGGCGGGTGATCGTTCTGTTCGGAAGTCGAGTTCCTGTAAGAGGCACTGGCCCTTTTGCGGTTCGCCCGATGGGGGTACACACATGCTGCCTCACACATGTAAGTCCCCTGGACTCAAGATTTGTGGGTTTTTCGGTTCGTTTCCGATGGCCTGTGAACCTCCTCCCATGAGGGGTTCAGGGCTGATAGGGGCAGGCCTATTCTCCTGCGCTGTCAGGTCGTCTCGGAGTGGGTGCGCTTGCACGTAGTCAAAACGACGACGTCCCTTAGGTGGATTTCCCATCTGTTCCCAGTCCCAAAACGGGACTGTGCAGACCTCCGGTTCATTCTAGACTTGTTCCGTCTGAACCCCTGGGTCTATTGCCCCTCCTTTCGGATAACTACCCTGTCATAGTCCAGCTTCTTTTGGGTGCTTAGATGGTGTCCCTGGACCTCCGGGATGCGTATTGGCATGTCCCAATTCATCCAGGATTTAGGGACTGGCTCAGTTTTGTTGTGGGGCATCACGGGGTACCACTTTCTTTGCCTTCCATTTGGTTTGAATCTGGTACCTCGCATGTTTACATGCCTCACCTGGGTTGTGGTGGCCCGGTTGAATCTGTTAGGGGTTTGGGTCCTTGCCTACCTTAAAGACTGGCTGGTGTGGCCAGTTGGTCCATGTGTCTGCTAGCCAGGGATTTGGTTCTTTCCCAGCTTGCTGGATTCGGGTTCCTGGTGAACTGGCGGAAGTCCCGTCTGGTTCCCTCTCAGGTTCGGTCTTGGCTGGGTCTTGTGTGGGATTCTCGGATCACTTCCTTGTCTCTCCCTCCGGAGTCCCTCCTTCAGCTGCGGTCCTGCCTTTGTCTGTTTCTGTAAGGGCACCCGGGTCACCTGACAGTTGCTCGAGGGTTTGTTTGGGAGTTTGAACTTTGCCGCGCTGATTTACCCACCAGGTCGGGTGTGGCTTCGTCGGCTGTTCTGGTTCCTTCGAGGCCATCCCTTCCGCCTCTCTTGCGATTGCTGGGTTCAGCCTCTGAGGTTTTGCCCCAGTTGCTGCATCGCCGACTTCCTCTTTGGGTTTTTTTGGGTTCAGTGACCTGGCACCTTCCTGAGCCCTCGCTCGATGTGTTCATGGACACTTCGTCTCTGGGCTGGGGCTTTGTGACCAGTGCTCACCAGTCCAGCCTGGGGCAGTGGACTCCATTCTTCTGTTGGGCGCACAGTACGGTGCGGGAGTTCGCGACTGTGTGGTTGTCGCTACGGAGGATTCAGGTCGCTCACGGATCAACGATCCGGCTCCATTCGAACTGCTCCCCGGTGGTTCATTGTTTGATCCGAAGGGGTTCTCTGTGGTCCTTGGCTCTTTGGGCTGGTCGCTTCAGGTGACTCATCTGCTGAGTTCTCAGGGTTTGACTCTCCTAGCTGTTCATGTTCAGGGGGTGTCCAACGTCCTAGCGAACGGGCTGTTGCAGTTCATTCCACTGTACACGGAATGGGCGGTCAACGCCGACTTGTTCAGTTGACTCTGATGGATGTTCGGGCTCCTAGAGGTGGACCTCTTTGCGTTGGTGTGGTTGAGGCATCTCCTGTTGTATGTGGTGCCTTTCCCCAATTGTGAGGCTGACGGGGTCAACGCTTTCAGGCAGGACTGGTTGAGGTTAGGTTACCTGTACATTTTTGTTCCAGTTCCGCTGTTGCTCCAGGTCCTAGCTCTTCTGGAGACTTACCAGGGGAGAGTAGTCCTTCTGGCCCCTTGGTGGCCGGTCCAACCTTGGTTTCAGGCGCTGCTTGCCCGGTGTCTGAACCCGGAGAGTTTTCAGCGGCTCTGCCTCTTTCAGCAGATCGGTCCGGTTTGTTATGAGGCTGGTTCGATCCTCTCCTCGAGTGTTTGGATCTGGTCTTTCTAACTCGGGTCTATCACCATTTGTATGGTGATCAGGTGGCTTCTTTGATGGTGTTCCACCTGCATGCTTCGTCTCGGTGACAGAATGAAGTGTACTGGCGGTCCTTCCGGTTCTTTCTGACCCTACATCGTGTTCCTTCTCTTTCGGTTCGGGCTGTCTTGTCCTTTCTTTTGTGGTTGTTTCAGGACCGTCATCTAATGGCTAACACTGTCGCCTCAAATCGTACGGTGTTGGCCAAGCCGCTGCAGCTGGCATTCAGCATTGATGTTACTTTGGCGCCATTCCGTAAACTGTCTCGAACTTTGTTTCACCTCCGGCCTGCTCATGCGCCACTTGAGCTGACCTGGTCTTTGGATCTGGTGCTCTCCTTTCTCTCTTCCCCTCAGTTTGTGGAGGCCGATTCGGTTCAGGATTGTTTGTCTAAGGCTCTCTTCCTGTTGGCTTCAGCCTCTGGGTGTCAGGTCAGGAAGCTTCATGCTCTCCTCCGGCACAATGGTTTCTGCTAATTTGGTTCTGGAGGTAGGTTTGTTCGGTTGCAGTCGTCTCCTTCTTTTCTGGTGAAGAATGAGACTGCTTCTTTCCGGAGGGGCACATTGGGTGGTTGATGCTTGGTTGGTGAGGCCGGGGTGCATCATGTGTTGTGTCCAGTTGTGGCTTTATGCCGTTATTTGCACGTCACGGTCTCAGTGGCTGGGGTCATAGTTTGGGTTTCCCTTCTTCCAGGTTTCCGGGTTCGGGTCTCCCAGGTCGTCTGCAGGACTATTTGGTCCAGTCAGCCTGCAGTTTATCCCCGTGCTCATGACGTTCGTAGCTTTGCTGCGCCTGCTGCCGTTTTTGACAACATGTCCTGGGTTGACATTCGGGCATGGGGCTTTTGGAGGTCGAACCACTCCTGGCTGTTCTCTATCTGGTCAGTGTCCCTGGGGCCTGGTCGGGCCTGTGTTGCATTGGGTCGGCGGTTGCAGCCAGTTGTCTCGACTTCGCATTGAGATGTGAGGAACGACCACCGTATGGGTAAGTTCCTTTTTTGTTTTTCTTTGGGCAAGTAGCTCCGGAGAGCCAATGGGGCTACCCCCAGAAAACTAGCATTAAATGTAATGAAATGCCATTTTCTGGGTGAGACCTGGAGGCTCCTTGGCATCCCTCCCTCCGGTCGGCGGTTCCTTTTCGCATATTTTGATATCCAGCCTAAAAACTGGAAGGCTCAGGTAGCCAGCAGAGAGTCTGGGGCTCTCCCTTCCCCTCCCGGGAAAGAGGGGAAAGTTGCACAGATGGCGGCGTGTTGGTAACAAGATGACTTCATGCTCATTTGCTCATTTTTCTTTATGGAGAGTTTTGTCCACTTGTTCAGCGCTTTTAGCAGCAATTCTTTACCAGAATGGAAGGGTGGGGTGGTTTGGGGCACCTGTCTTTCTGGGGGCCTAACCTGGTCGATGGCAGACATAGGAGTACTTCTAAACTATATATATAATGTTTCTATAGACCATTACTCCTCGCGCCTCTCTGAGGGTGCCAGGTTCTGGCTGGTGGTTCCTGGTAGGCCATGTACATTGACTGATGCCCAACGCTAATACTAACGTATCAGCCGGATAGTTCCGGGGAGCTTCCAGGTCTCACCCAGAAAATGGCGTTTCATTACATTCACCACTGGTTTTTCTTATAACTTCACAGAAGAACACTGACAAATATATTCCATGCTTTCATCTATCATTTAAGACAGTCTCACAAAGAGAGGCATGTCTTGATACATAGACAAGACCTATAAATATTTTGTTCTCTTTTGAGTATACAGGCATACACTACCCAAAGTACCATTTTTGGATAGAAGAAATATGTTTTATATGAAGGCCCCTTCTCCTTCAATCCCCCATCCCACAAAAAAACATTAAAATGAGTACATAGTAACTGAGAGAAGTCATATACAGTACAAGGAAAATACAGTATTATAAATAGAAAGGTACCATAATGTTTATTTGAACAAGTCATGACAAGGATGAAAAATGAGCTGGCTGAAAGGTAGCCAGTTTTCTAGAATAGAGCAATGAAGAAAATATTGTGAAAATTGTGAAAATCCAAGAAGTTAAGAACACTGAATTATTAGGTGAAGGATTTTTAACATTTTAATATTAAAAATTTTAATGTTGGCAGATGGGTGAAGCTAATTTTGGGTATTGAGGAGACCTTTCTATTGGAAAATTTAAATAGCATTTCTTGCATTTTGAGGCCATACTTCTCCCCACTGCATTATTTTAACATGAGGAATGATCTAAAGTTTTAGTTCCTGGTGGGAGATTAGAAGCTCTATGGAATGCAACCCCTCAATGTAGGATGCTTCTTTCAAATCTTGGCAAATCTTCATACAAACACTGAGAACTAAAAACACTGAAACTTATTAGGTTAAATAATTCAAGAAATTTTATTTTCCTCACAACAGAATATATGAAAATATTTTGGGGATTTGCAAACACTCATATATTTAGCTTGCACTCTAATAAAAATGAATATTCACGCTATATGATCATATATGAATTTTTGTTAAGAAAAAATATTCCTCTGCATGAATTATCTGCCATGCTTAATAATTACCTAAGTGTAATTACCTAAGTATTTATTACCTAAGTAATTACCTAAGTAATTAAGTAATTACCTAAGTAATTAAGTAATTACCTAAGTAATTAAGTAATTACCTAAGTAATTAAGTAATTACCTAAGTAATTAAGTAATTACCTAAGTAATTAAGTAATTACCTAAGTAATTAATTACCTAAGTAATTACCTAAGTGTAGTTACAGGATGAGAGCTATGCTCGTGGTGTCCCGTCTTCCCAGCACTCTTTGTCATATAACGCTTTGAAGCTACTGACGGTTTTGGCCTCCACCACCATCTCACCTAACTTGTTCCAACCATCTACCACTCTGTTTACAACAGAGAATTTTCTTATATTTCTCCGGCAGCTTTGTTTTGTTAGTTTAAATCTATGACCTTTTGTTCTTGAAGTTCCAGATCTCAGGAATTCTTCCCTATCAATTTTATCGATTCCTGTTACTATTTTGTACGTAGTGATCATATCGCCTCTGTTTCTTCTATCTTGTAGTTTTTGCATATATAATGCCTCTACCTCTCCTCGTAGCTCTTGTCCTTCAGTTCTGGGAGCCAATTGGTGGCATGTCTGCACATTTTTCAGTTTGTTTATGTGCTTCTTAAGATATGGGCACCATACAACTGCTGCATATTCCAGCTTTGGTCTAACGAAAGTTGTGAACAATTTTTTTAGTATTTCGCCATCCATGTAAAAGCAATTCTGAAGTTATTAAGTGTAGCATTGCCTCCTCACAATGTTAATGTGGTTCTCAGGTGACAGTTTTCTATCTAGAACCACCCCCTAGATCCCTTTCTTTGTCAGAATTCTTTAAAGATTTCTCACATAATTTATAGGTTGTGTGGGGTCTACGTTCTCCTATTCCACATTCCATAACATGGCATTTATTCACATTAAATTTCATTTGCCAAGTGGTGCTCCATATACTTATTTTGTCCAGGTCTTTTTGAAGGGCATGACAATCTTCTAGGTTTCTTATCTTCCCTATTATCTTAGCATCATCAGCAAACATGTTCATATAATTCTGTATTTCATCTGGTAGATTGTTTATGTAGACAATGAACATTACCGGTGCAAGAACTGAACCCTGTGGTACTCCACTTGTGACATTCCTCCAATCCGATACATTGCCTCTGATTACACACCTCATTTTTCTATCAGTTAGGAAATTTTTCATCCATGCTAGAAGCTTATCTGTCACCCCTCCAATATGTTCCAGTTTCCAGAACAACCTCTTATGTGGAACTCTGTCAAAAGCCTTTTTTAGGTTCAGATAGATGCAGTCAACCCAACCATCTTTACCAGGTCAAAAAGGACAACAACCATGGAGGTCTTTGCAGCAAAGGCAGTACAAGTATAGACCTTCAAGTTCACAAGGACATCAGTTGTGCTGCAACACTTGCAAAAGCCAAATTGAGAAGGGGAGAGGAGGTGAGAGCATTCCAAGAACCACATCAGACGGACATTGACCATACGTACAAAAGAGTTTGCAGCTTGTTTGCAACTTGTTAGAGTAATGGGGCAGAAGCCTTTAGAGGAGGACCCCTAGAGAACCAGGTTTCCTAATATGAAGAACCTCCTCCTCAAGTTAGTCCTGAGGGACTGACAACAACTCCCAGATATGATTATAAACATTCAGTAAATACTGAAACATGCATGGAGGGAGATTGGCGAAGCATCTCATAATAAATATCATTTGAGCCCACTGCGGTATGGCTGCAGAGGTTCAGGGCAGACAGGAGCTCTGAGAGAGAAAAAGAATCCTTACAGGGAAGCTGAAGATGAGTGCAAAAATCTAGGGGACAAGATTCAAGAAGGGGCTTACGAATAAGGAAAGAAGGAGGAAGATGAGAACCGGAGCTAACAGTTGAAAATTATGAACCCAGTTCGGTTGGGAACGACACTGGATCCGCCATAATAGAACCACTGAGGTGAAGGAGTGGTGAGACATCTGGAACAAACCTAGCCGCTATCTTGCAGATTTTCTTCCAGATTAGGGGCAGAAGAGTGTCAGATGTAATGGTGGAAATGAAAGATCTCACGCTAACCCTCACGCTTAGGATTAGTTTGTCAGCCTTGAACTTAGCTTAGTTTGTCAGCCTTGGCAAACTGCCACCTAAGGAAAGGAGGGGGGAGGATGAAAAGAGGAGACAAGGCTGAGGAAATGATCACTGTTATGGAGGTCATCAAGAACCCGCCAGATGAAGTTCAAATAAAGAGAAGATAAGCAGAGAGAAAGATCTAGGGGGTCTAGAGATAGAGACGGGGGCGTGACGGTTGAGTAATTACCAAAGTGATTACCCAAGTGTAGTTACAGGATGAGAGCTATGCTCGTGGTGTCCCCTCTACCCAGCACTTTTTGTCATATAACGCTTCGAAACTACTGACGGTTTTGGCCTCCACCACCTTCTCACTTAACTTGTTCCAACCGTCTACCACTCTGTTTACGAAAGTGAATTTTCTTATATTTCTTCGGCATCTTTGTTTAGTTACTTTAAATCTATGACCTCTTGATCTTGAAGTTCTAGGTCTCAGGAAATCTTCCCTATCGATTTTATCAATTCCTGTTACTATTTTTTTATGTAGTGATCATATCACCTCTTTTTCTTCTGTCTTCTAGTTTTGGCATATTTAATATTATTTCTGGGAGCCACTTAGTAGCATGTCTTTGCACCTTTTCCACACGTTGATGTGTTTCTTAAGATATGGGCACCAAACAACTGCTGCATACATTGAGTGTACAGCGCTCGGAGTGTCTTGTCTTAAGGGATCGTGCTTGATCCTCGGAGGAGGTGGAAACAAATGGGCAGAGTTTCTTTTGCCCTGATGCACCTGTTCACCTAGCAGTAAATATGTACCTGGGAGTTAGACAGCTGCTATGGACTGCTTCCTGCAGATGTTTGTGTGTGAAAAATTAGGATTAAGGACTTGCCTAAAACACTATCTGTGCTAGTGGCTGTACAAGAATGTAAGAACTCATATATATATATATATATATATATATATATATATATATATATATATATATATATATATATATATATATATATATATATATATATATATATATATATATATATATGTCGTACCTAGTAGCCAGAACGCACTTCTCAGCCTACTATGCAAGGCCCGATTTGCCTAATAAGCAAAGTTTTCCTGAATTAATATATTTTCCCAATTTTTTTTCTTATGAAATGATAAAGCTACCCATTTCATTATGTATGAGGTCAATTTCTCTTTATTGGAGTTAAAATTAACGTAGATATATGACCGAAGCTAACCAACCCTACCTAACCTAACCTAACCTATCTTTATAGGTTAGGTTAGGTTAGGTAGCCGAAAAAGTTAGGTTAGGTTAGGTTAGGTAGGTTAGGTAGTCGTAGAAACATAAATTCATGAAATTTGCCTTATTAGGCAAATCGGGCCTTGCATAGTAGGCTGAGAAGTGCTTTCTGGCTACTAGGTACGACATATATATATATATATATATATATATATATATATATATATATGTCGTACCTAGTAGCCAGAATGCACTTCTCAGCCTACTATGCAAGGCCCAATTTGCCTAATAAGCCAAGTTTTCATGAATTAATTGTTTTTCGACAACCTAACCTACCTAACCTAACCTAACCTAACTTTTTCGGCTACCTAACCTAACCTAACCTATAAAGATAGGTTAGGTTAGGTTAGGTAGGGTTGGTTAGGTTCGGTCATATATCTACATTAATTTTAACTCCAATAAAAAAAAGTGACCACATACATCATGAAATGCGTAGCTTTATCATTTTTCTTAAGAAAAAAATTACAGAAAATATATTAATTCAGGAAAACTTGGCTTATTAGGCAAATCGGGCCTTGCATAGTAGGCCGAGAAGTGCATTCTGGCTACTAGGTACGACATATATATATATATATATATATATATATATATATATATATATATATATATATATATATATATATGTCGTACCTAGTAGCCAGAACGCACTTCTCAGCCTACTATGCAAGGCCTGATTTGCCTAATAAGCCAAGTTTTCATGAATTAATGTTTTTTCGACGACCTAACCTACCTAACCTAACCTAACCTAACTTTTTTGGTTACCTAACCTAACCTAACCTATAAAGATAGGTTAGGTTAGGTTAGGTAGGGTTGGTTAGGTTCGGTCATATATCTACGTTAATTTTAACTCCAATAAAAAAAAATTGACCTCATACATAATGAAAAGGGTAGCTTTATCATTTCATAAGAAAAAAATTAGAGAAAATATATTAATTCAGGAAAACTTGGCTTATTGGGCAAAACGGGCCTTGCATAGTAGGCCGAGAAGTGCGTTCTGGCTACTAGGTACGACATATATATATATATATATATATATATATATATATATATATATGTCGTACCTAATAGCCAGAACGCACTACTCAGCCTACTATTCAAGGCCCGATTTGCCTAATAAGCCAAGTTTTCATGAATTAATGTTTTTTCGTCTACCTAACCTACCTAACCTAACCTAACCTAGCTTTTTTTGGCTACCTAACCTAACCTTACCTATAAATATAGGTTAGGTTAGGTTAGGTAGGGTTGGTTAGGTTCGGTCATATATCTACGTTAATTTTAACTCCAATAAAAAAAAATTGACCTCATACATAGAGAAAAGGGTTGCTTTATCATTTCATAAGAAAAAAATTATAGTAAATATATTAATTCAGGAAAACTTGGCTTATTAGGCAAATCAGGCCTTGAATAGTAGGCTGAGAAGTGAGTTCTGGCTACTAGGTACGACATATATATATATATATATATATATATATATATATATATATATATATATATATATATATATATATATATATATATATATATATATATATATACCTAGTAGCCAGAACGCACTTCTCAGCCTACTATGCAAGGCCCGATTTGCCTAATAAGCCAAGTTTTCATGAATTAATGTTCTTTTGACTACCTAACCTACCTAACCTAACCTAACCTAACTTTTTGGGCTACCTAACCTAACCTAACCTATAAAGATAGGTTAGGTTAGGTTAGGTAGGGTTGATTAGGTTCGGTCATATATCTACGTTAATTTTAACTCCAATAAAAAAAAATTGACCTCATACATAATGAAATGGGTAGCTTTATCATTTCATAAGAAAAAATGAGAGAAAATATATTAATTCAGGAAAACTTGGCTTATTAGGCAAATCTCTCAAAAATGAGAGAAAATATATTAATTCAGGAAAACTTGGCTTATTAGGCAAATATATATGTGTGTATTCTCTTTAAACTGTAGCATTGCAATTAAATAAAATAAAATAAACAAAACAAAACATACAAAAAAAACAAATAGGGGTAGTAGGAGAAGAAAAAATTAAAGTGTTCAATGAGAATCCACAAGATATTCTCTGAAAGCTCTTTGTTTCCTTCTTCCAGGATGTGGGTCCCTGCAATTGCACCAGAGGTGGTACCCCTATATCTATATATCTATATATATATATATATATATATATTTTATTAAATATGACCGAAAAAGTAAGATTAATAATTCTAACACGAATTTTCTCAATCTTTCGTACATTATGCTTCACTGTTGGAGGTAAATCAAAAATCACTTCTCCAAAATTCATTTTTATTTCTAGTCTGACGCGACACGGGCGCGTTTCGTAAAACTTATTACATTTTCAAAGACTTCACAAATACACAACTGATTAGAACTTGCGTTTCCCTGATTTTATATCTACATTTGAGTGAGGTGGGAAGGGTGATGTGGCATTACATTTGAGTGAGGTGGGAAGGATGATGTGGCATTAGAGAATATTAATAGGGTATTAAAAGTATCAACACAAGACAGAACACGAAACAATGGATATTGAATAGAAGTGTTTGTAGAAAGCCTATTGGTCCATATTTCTTGATGCTTCTATATTGGAGCGGAGTCTTGAGGTGGGTAGAATATAGTTGTGCAATAATTGGCTGTTGATTGCTGGTGTTGACTTTTTGATGTGTAGTGCCTCGCAAACGTCAAGCCGCCTGCTATCGCTGTATCTATCGATGATTTCTGTGTTGTTTACTAGGATTTCTCTGGCGATGGTTTGGTTATGGGAAGAGATTATATGTTCCTTAATGGAGCCCTGTTGTTTATGCATCGTTAAACGCCTAGAAAGAGATGTTGTTGTCTTGCCTATATACTGGGTTTTTTGGAGCTTACAGTCCCCAAGTGGGCATTTGAAGGCATAGACGACGTTAGTCTCTTTTAAAGCGTTCTGTTTCGTGTCTGGAGAGTTTCTCATGAGTAGGCTGGCCGTTTTTCTGGTTTTATAGTAAATCGTCAGTAGTATCCTCTGATTTTTGTCTGTAGGGATAACGTTTCTATTAACAATATCTTTCAGGACCCTTTCCTCTGTTTTATGAGCTGTGGAAAAGAAGTTCCTGTAAAATAGTCTAATAGGGGGTATAGGTGTTGTGTTAGTTGTCTCTTCGGAGGTTGCATGGCTTTTCACTTTCCTTCTTATGATGTCTTCGATGAAACCATTGGAGAAGCCGTTATTGACTAGAACCTGCCTTACCCTACAGAGTTCTTCGTCGACTTGCTTCCATTCTGAGCTGTGGCTGAGAGCACGGTCGACGTATGCGTTAACAACACTCCTCTTGTACCTGTCAGGGCAGTCGCTGTTGGCATTTAGGCACATTCCTATGTTTGTTTCCTTTGTGTAGACTGCAGTGTGGAAACCTCCGCCCTTTTCCATGACTGTTACATCTAGAAAAGGCAGCTTCCCATCCTTTTCCGTCTCGTAAGTGAAACGCAGCACGGAACTCTGCTCAAATGCCTCCTTCAGCTCCTGCAGATGTCTGACATCAGGTACCTGTGTAAAAATGTCGTCAACATACCTGCAGTATATGGCCGGTTTCAAGTTCATGTCGACTAAGACTTTTTGCTCGATGGTACCCATGTAGAAGTTTGCAAACAGGACACCTAGGGGAGAACCCATAGCGACCCCATCTACTTGCTTATACATATGCCCATCCGGGCTCAAGAAGGGTGCCTCTTTAGTACAAGCTTGGAGTAGTTTCCTCAGAATACTTTCTGGCATGTCAAGAGGAGTACAGGCTGGATCACGATACACTCTGTCGGCTATCATTCCGATTGTCTCGTCCACAGGTACGTTGGTAAACAGCGATTCTACGTCCAACGAGGCTCTTATCCCTGACATGCCAGAAAGTATTCTGAGGAAACTACTCCAAGCTTGTACTAAAGAGGCACCCTTCTTGAGCCCGGATGGGCATATGTATAAGCAAGTAGATGGGGTCGCTATGGGTTCTCCCCTAGGTGTCCTGTTTGCAAACTTCTACATGGGTACCATCGAGCAAAAAGTCTTAGTCGACATGAACTTGAAACCGGCCATATACTGCAGGTATGTTGACGACATTTTTACACAGGTACCTGATGTCAGACATCTGCAGGAGCTGAAGGAGGCATTTGAGCAGAGTTCCGTGCTGCGTTTCACTTACGAGACGGAAAAGGATGGGAAGCTGCCTTTTCTAGATGTAACAGTCATGGAAAAGGGCGGAGGTTTCCACACTGCAGTCTACACAAAGGAAACAAACATAGGAATGTGCCTAAATGCCAACAGCGACTGCCCTGACAGGTACAAGAGGAGTGTTGTTAACGCATACGTCGACCGTGCTCTCAGCCACAGCTCAGAATGGAAGCAAGTCGACGAAGAACTCTGTAGGGTAAGGCAGGTTCTAGTCAATAACGGCTTCTCCAATGGTTTCATCGAAGACATCATAAGAAGGAAAGTGAAAAGCCATGCAACCTCCGAAGAGACAACTAACACAACACCTATACCCCCTATTAGACTATTTTACAGGAACTTCTTTTCCACAGCTCATAAAACAGAGGAAAGGGTCCTGAAAGATATTGTTAATAGAAACGTTATCCCTACAGACAAAAATCAGAGGATACAACTGACGATTTACTATAAAACCAGAAAAACGGCCAGCCTACTCATGAGAAACTCTCCAGACACGAAACAGAACGCTTTAAAAGAGACTAACGTCGTCTATGCCTTCAAATGCCCACTTGGGGACTGTAAGCTCCAAAAAACCCAGTATATAGGCAAGACAACAACATCTCTTTCTAGGCGTTTAACGATGCATAAACAACAGGGCTCCATTAAGGAACATATAATCTCTTCCCATAACCAAACCATCGCCAGAGAAATCCTAGTAAACAACACAGAAATCATCGATAGATACAGCGATAGCAGGCGGCTTGACGTTTGCGAGGCACTACACATCAAAAAGTCAACACCAGCAATCAACAGCCAATTATTGCACAACTATATTCTACCCACCTCAAGACTCCGCTCCAATATAGAAGCATCAAGAAATATGGACCAATAGGCTTTCTACAAACACTTCTATTCAATATCCATTGTTTCGTGTTCTGTCTTGTGTTGATACTTTTAATACCCTATTAATATTCTCTAATGCCACATCATCCTTCCCACCTCACTCAAATGTAATGCCACATCACCCTTCCCACCTCACTCAAATGTAGATATAAAATCAGGGAAACGCAAGTTCTAATCAGTTGTGTATTTGTGAAGTCTTTGAAAATGTAATAAGTTTTACGAAACGCGCCCGTGTCGCGTCAGACTAGAAATAAAAATGAATTTTGGAGAAGTGATTTTTGATTTACCTCCAACAGTGAAGCATAATGTACGAAAGATTGAGAAAATTCGTGTTAGAATTATTAATCTTACTTTTTCGGTCATATTTAATAAAATATGTCTACAGGAAAGACTGCTACCAAAATATACTAATATATATATATATATATATATATATATATATATATATATATATATATCTATATATATATATATATATATAACTAAAAACTCACACCCCAGAAGTGACTCGAACCCATACTGCCAGGAGCACTCTGCTGGCGTACAGGATCCCTTAATCGCTCAACCAACACAACTGGACATAACAAGATGGTAGCCGAGGCTATTTCCATCCCCCTGCCGGCACTCGGTTGGTAATCTTGGGCATGGTATTTTATCAAATCATCTCATTCTTTGTTCACATTTGTTGTTCTTCACGTGTGCCCCAAAGAATGAGGTGATTTGATAAAATACCATGCCCAAGATTACCAACCGAGTGCCGGCGGGGGGATGGAAATAGCCTCGGCTACCATTCTCTTATGCCCGGTCATGTTGGTCGAGCGGTTAAGGGATCCTGTACGCCAGCAGAGTGCTCCTGGCAGTATGAGTTCGAGTCACTTCTGGGGTGTGAGTTTTCAGTTGCATGTAGTCCTAGGGACCATTCAGGCTTGTTTGCTTATATATATATATATATATATATATATATATATATATATATATATATGTGTGTGTGTATATCACGAAAATAAACACGTGATTAAGAATGTGACAATGTCAGACCACAGAGGAAAAATGAAACAGGGAATTTCCTTAAGTACTTTCGTATATTAAGTACTTTCGTACCTTCTGAAGATGTATTTAATATACGAAAGTACTTAAGGAAATTTCCTGTTTCATTTTTCCTCCGTGGTCTGACATTGTCATATATATATATATATATATATATATATATATATATATATATATATATATATATATATATATATATATATATATACACTATATATATATAAGCAAACAAGCCTGAATGGTCCCTAGGACTACATGCAACTGAAAACTCACACCCCAGAAGTGACTCGAACTCATACTGCCAGGAGCACTCTGCTGGCGTACAGGATCCCTTAACCGCTCGACCAACATGACCGGACATAAGAGAACAAAGCCAAGCAGTGTAGCTCTCAAACGAAAGTGAGACCCAAACGTCCAAGGACGGATTACCCTGAAACGCAAGGAAAGTACTTACCAGACACCCAGGGAAGTGAGCCCTAGGCGCATGCAGCCCAGCATACTGAGAACACCTGGTCACCACACCACACACAGCTGGCAGAACCACAAACACAAAAGCCAGTCAGGAAAGCGAGGCCAGAGGAGACTTATTGACACCAGGCATGTCAGTCACGAACTGGTGGGGTGAGTTGTCGGCTTGCCAGAGCGGGCGCACTAGCTGGATGATGATTTGCTTGTTTGTTTCTTTTTCTTTTGGGGGAGTTCTTTGGCTCTGTAGGTTGCATTTTTCACCAGTAGAGGGTTTGTATTGTATTGCTTACCTTTCTGGGTGCTTTTCCCTGGTCAAGGGTAGACATGACATACAGTGGAAACCGATTGGCGAGCGGCTCCAGTTACGAGCATTTCAAGTAACGAGCAAGCCACTCGCAGAAAATATGTCTCGACTGATGAGCTTTCCCTCGATTAACGAGCATTCCCGCTGGTTTTCAGACACCTCCGACAACAGTTTTGTTGTTGTTTCACAAGACGAATTTTCTGCATGATGAGCTCGGTGCTGGAACAGATTAAACTCGTTAATTGAGGCGCCACTGTACTCTTAAATATAGAGCGCTCATATGGCCATTGCTTCCTGTACCTCTTTGAGGGGGGCCAGATTCTGGTTCATGGTCTCCGGTGAGCACAGAACTCCCAGGACTGATGACACCAAACTAATATGGCACATGTCAGTTTGGATAGCTTCAAGGAGCCGTTGGGGTTCCCCACAGAAATATCTTCGTGGCAACCCCTGCCTCATGTTAAGGCTACCTTGATGTTACCTTGACTTAGTTTCGGGGCTTAGCATCCTCGTGGCCCGGTCCTTGACCAGGCCTCTTCGTTGCTGAACTGGTCAACCAGGCTGTTGGATGCAACTGCTCACAGCCTAATGTATGAGTTACAGCCTGGTTGATGAAGTATCCTTTGGAGGTGCTTATCAAGTTCTCTCTTGAATACCGTGAGGGGTCAGCCCGATATGTCCCTTATATGTTGTGGAAGCATGTTGAACAGTCTTGCGCCTCTGATGTTGATAGAGTTCTCTCTCAGAGTACCTATTTGCACCTCTGCTTTTCAACAGGGGTATTCTGCACATCCTGCCATGCCTTCTGGTCTCATGTGGTGTTATTTCTGTGTTCAGGTTTGGGACCAGCCCCTCTACTATTTTCCACATGTAAATTATTATGTATCTCTCCTGCCTGCACTCAAGAGAATACAGATTTAGGCCTTTTAGTCGGTACCAATAGTTTAGATGTTTTACTGAGTGGATTCTAGCAGTAAAGGATTTCTGCATGCTCTCCAGGTCACTCAATTTCTCAGCAGGCTGGAGGAGACCCAACCTGTGACCACTTCCTCACCCCATGGTGGCCAAAGAATGTCACATGCAATATTTGTTTCTAGTTTCCCGTGATCAGGGAATGCATTTTCACAATATTAGAAGAAAAAATTGGAGGAATACATTTTTCCTGCACACTTAGAACTTGTCATATTTAATTGAGGCACAGTAAAGTGGTTAAAGCATGCCACAAATACTATGCATGGTACTTGCTTTATAAGAATATACCATTTGAACACCAAAACTGCAAAAAATAATAAAAAAATTTTAGCATTTCAAAAATATTCCTTTTATTGCAAATTTTTAATTCTTCATTTTCCTAAGGGGGCATTTCAATTATGCTGAATTCAGCAAGCCTTCCTATTTTAAGCACCTCAATTCTCTTCATTATAATCAATATATATAACCTAAAAGCATCTGCTCTCAACAGTTTCTTCCTTCTTCTAGCCCTGCCAACTAGTTTCCTCTCTGCTACATTGCCTAATTTTTGCCACCATTGAAGTGTTAGTAGTAGAAGGAGAGGATGGGTTAAAAAACCCAATGTGTCATATCCTAGAGGAAGATCAGAGTCAGCTTTCCTGGCTGAGACACAATGTCTAAATTTAAAATAAATTGAATAAAGATAATTTATTATTAAAATTTTTAATAAAATTAATAATACTGTACTATAATAAAGATGACGAGAAAAATAAACTACCATTTATTTATGATAAAAGGAATAAATTTATATCTTGAAAATCTATAATACACTAGAAAAGGGCACTACATCTAATACTACCGCATATAACATGAGTAAATATTAAATAACTATCTTGCAGAACTAGAAGCATCTATTCTAACCAAGTGGGATGGCTGTTAAATAAGGCTAATAAATGAGTAGTGTTTGATGGTTTAGTATGCAATACATTAATGGTGCATTATAATTAAAGGCTTATAATATTAGAGGGCCAGTGGTGCCTAAGACAGCCATGTGGTGGAGTTTTTGTTGAAGCTGTAGCATTTACGTGAATTATGATAGGAATGAGATCAGATTTATCAAAGTTTATAAAGTTTATGATCCTTATCTTAAGCTGCATAACACCCAAATATAATGAAATAGAATATATAAAAACCTTACTTATTTAATGTATTGAACTGGTTAATATACAATAACATTCAATCAGTAAAAACCAGTGTTGATTGTAAATAAATGCCTCTTTTTTTTTTTTTGGTAGGTGCCTTGGTACCTCCTGGAAACACCCCTCTTACTGAGTCACATCAGCCTTAGGAGTTCTGTATTGTCTTTTATTTATTTATATATACAAGCGTTCTTACATTTTTTTACTACCACCAGCATGCTTAGCATTTCGGGCAAGTCCTTAAGCCTATGTTCCCCGAAATACAACCCCATCACAAACAGGTACGTACATCACGTTTAACAAACAGGTACCCATTTTACTGTGGGTAAAACAGAGGCTACAGTTAGGGATTGATGCTCAGTAAATCCTACCTGGCTAGGATATGAACCCAGGACAAAGAGCTCGCAAAATGCCAGGCGAGTGTCTTAACCACTACACTATGGGAATTGCTGCTCTCTAGAATTACATACCAGGGACCTGACCCCTCCTCACAGAGGCACAGTGAGTTGGGGATTGTTACGATCATCCTCAACAAGAAAACATCATGAAAGTAAGTGAAGAAATGTAGACAACTGCAATGTTCACAGAAAGCAAAGCACACTGCAAATTATTCATTTAGAGACTAGGTCTAACCCCCTTAGATACGCTGACCACCTAACCCATTCTTTCAACTAATGCACGTCAGCTCTGGGATAATCAGTTAACAGTGCCTCGCCTGGACTTGCCTTAGCAGTCAGCCTAAGGGCCCTGGAAATTTCCATTGGGACTCAAAGTTTCAATGTAGGAGACCTCAGAGTCCCACCTCGCCTTGTGCGAGTTTGAAGGTTGCTCTGTCTCCTTGTTTTGGGGGTGACACTCACTGTCTGCTTCCGCCATGCTGCTTGTTGGGGTCAGTGACAGCTATGACCCGGAGTCATGCGTGTGGTGTTCTTTGCTTCTACTCCATTCAGCCAGTCTACTGAGACTGATATTTGGGTGCAAGCAGCTTTAGCATTGCATGCAGGATTTAAGTTGCAGCAACGTGCGAGGTTGGTTGCCTTTTTGGATGCCTCGCAGCTGCCCCCGCTGAATTATACTAGTAGTGAGACTCGGGTGGCTTCGGGGATTGCCCCTTCCAGATTAGCGGTGGAGGCATTTGAGCCTGGTCCTCCTGCCGGAGCTTTTGGGCCATGCCAGCGGGCCCCCTTTATCCCTGCTTTTCTGGATGACTCTGCTTTTTATCCAAAGGCAGAGGATTTGGAGGACAGCTTGGCCCTGTGTCCTGGCATGGAGGATTCCGTGGCTGGGGAGGAGTTGACTTGGGGGAGGGGAGCCTGGGCCCCTCTGGTCCCTGCTTGGGTGTTTGGTACCCTCGTTGCAGGGGCTTGTTGTTACAGGGGGAGGGGTTTTCCTTTCCCCCTCCCTGTATGATTTTGTTAGAGTTCGACTCCTCCCTGGATTCAGGCCCGAGTTCCCTGGGTTCTTCGGTTCCCTCCTTCTGGAGGTTTTTGGCTTCCTGCATCACACGGAGGAAGGTATGGGAGGCCCTTGCAGCCTACCTCCTGCAAGAGCCGGATTACGCCTCGATAATGAAGCCTTCTTTTTGAGTTTGGCCCCTATTTTTCTTTATTGGGTGCGTTACAAGGTGCCGGAGTCTTCCTGGCTGGCAGACTGCCTTTTCTTCTTTGGGGGCTTGGCATTCGTCCTGTCGGAATGTGCACTTGAATGGCGAGAGTTGCCTACAGTCGTTCAGGTTTTCCTGGGGGGTGAGTTGGAGCACCTCAAAGCGTGCTTGCTTGTTCGCTCCCATCCTTCCTTATGATGTCGGCCAGGTGCGGCTTCACGTGCCGGTTCCCTCCCTTTCGGCATTCCTGGTGGCCGAGGATTTGTGCACCTGTGGGCACTTGGCTTTGGTCTTGCACTTCTTTTCCTGGCAGGAGATGTCTTCGGACTGTCTTGTGCTGGGTGTGGATGAGCTGGGTTCCGGGCCCCGGTCCAGTGAGCTTGCTTCGGCAGCTCGGGCGCCGGCTGCTTTGGTGAAGTTGTATGTACCGTTTCTGAGGTAGGCGGTGTCTGTTCTTTGCTTCAGCCTCACATGCTGACAGGCGGCACTCGTCCAAATTTTGGAATCGTCTTGGAACCTGGCTCTTAGATTTTCATCACCTTTTTGTCTGTTGCTGTTCGCAGAGTCTGAGGTGGTGCATTTTCTACAGGCGGCTTCATCTAGTTGACGGCCTTTGATAGACTTGTAGGTTCTCTGGGGGGACCATGGAGGTCCTGCCTGGAAGGGTCGTGCCAGGTCTCAGGGTTCCTTTGGTCGTCGTAAACCAGTAGTGCCAGATTTGGGGCCAGCACCTCTTCTGGAGCCATCAGCATCTGGTAAGCGCAGTGATCGCCTTTAGCATTGGTTGGGCTCTCATAGGGGTCGTCAGCCCTTTCAGCGGTTGCTCCATTAATGGGGCGATAGGGGGGGGGGGCTCGCTCTGTTTGTTCTCACCTGGTCCCACGATTCGTGGGCATTTCGGAGCATTTCCTCTGACCTGCAGTGGTGTTGAGTTGCTCCTCCCCCTTCACGGGGATTGGGGCTGGCAGGGCAGGCCTCTTCTCCTGTGCTCTGTCAGGTCATCCAGGAGTGGGTTTGCTTCGGTGTGGGTGAAACGACAATGTCCCTCAGGTGGATTTCGCATCTGTTTTCAGTTCTGAAACGGAACTGTGCGGATCTGTGATTCATACTGGTCTTGTCTAGTCTGAATCCCTGGGACTTTTGCCCCTCCTTTCAGATGACCACTCTGTCTCAGGTCCGGCTGCTTTTGGCGCCGGGTGCCTGGATGGTGTCTCTGGACCTCCGGGACACATATTGGTTTTATAATTTTATTGTATACGTCCCTATTCTTCCGGGGTTCAGTGACTGGCTCGGTTTTTTCGTGGAGCGACAAGCTTACCACTTTCATTGCCTTCCATTCGGCTTGAGTTTGACACCTCAAGTGTTCACACGCCTTACCCGGGTTGTGGTGACCTGTTTGCTTCAGTTAGGGGGTTCGGGTTCTGGCTTACTTTGACGACTGGCTGGTGTGGGCTCCCAGCCCTGTCCGCGTGTCTGCTCACCAGGAATCTGGTTCTTTACCAGATCACCGGATTCGGGTTCTTGGTGAACTGGAGGAAGTCCCATTTGGTGCACTCTCGGGTTCAGACTTGGCTGGGTCTTGTGTGGGACTCTCGGACCGCTTCCTTGCCTCTACCTCCTGCGACACTGTTGCGGCTGCAGTCCCGCCTATGGCTGATTTTGGAGGACACCTGGGTCACATGTTGGTTGTTCGAGCAGCAGTGCAGGAGCCTGAACTTCGCCTTGTTGGTCTACCCATCGGGTTGGGACTAACTTCACCAGATGTTCTGGTTTCTCTGGGGTCGTTCCTTCCGCCGCTCTCGCGATTGGTGCTGTGTCACCAGCTTCCTCTATGTTTTTTCTGGGTTCTGTGCCGTGGCGCCTTCCCAAGTCCTCGCTCGATGTGTTCACGGATGCCTCATCTCTTGGCTGGGGTTTTGTGACAAGTGCTCACCAGGCCGGCCAGGGTTGGTGGGTCAGTCCTTCCGTCGAGCTCACAGCATGGGGTGGGAGTTTGCGACGGTGTGGCACTCGCTTCAGAGGATTTGGGTCGCTCGAGGAGCGACAATCTGGCTCTATTTGGACTGCTTCCTGCTGCTTCATTGCCTGAACCGCGGGGGTTCTATGCGGTACTTGGTACTCTGGGGCAGGTCGCTTTGGGTGACTCGTCTGCTTAGTTCTCGGGGTTTGGTTCTCCTGGCGGTTCATGTTCACGGGGTGTATCTCATTAATGTTCCTGGCCCTTCTCGGGTGTGTGTAGCCTTGGATAGCAGGTTGCAGCCAGTTGTCTCAACTTTGAGTTGAGGAGCGAGTGACGACCGCCTCCCAGGTAAATCCCTCTTTTTCTATATTTTTGGTTAGGTAGCTCTGGGGAGCCTGAGGGGCTCTCCACAGAAAACCAGGGTTGAATGTAATGAAACTCCAATTTCTGGGTGAGACCCGGAGGCTCCCCGGCATCCCTCCCTCCCTCCGGTCGGTGTTTTTTTCACATTTTTGATACTCAGCCTCTGAAATGAGGAGAGTTGCCAGTGTGGAGGTCTGGGACCCCCTGTCCCCCTCCCAGCTAGAGGGGGTGGGGTTGCGCAGACGGATGCGCGGCGTTTGTGGTGACGTCATACTTGTTTCCTTGGTTTTGATTGGGGAGTTCAGTTGCCAGTTCGGCTTTTGGTTTGCAATTTATTTGATCAGCAGTAGTTTGTTTTGGAATTCCTACTTTTCTGGGTGCCTGATCTGGTAGATGGTAGACAAAGACTGCTTCCAATTACACAGGGGTGTCTTTAGGCCATTGCTCCTTGTGCCTCTCTTGAGGGAGCCAGGTTCTCGCTCTGGTCCTCGGTAGGCCTAGAACTCATTCGACTGACTGTTCCCACCGTCTAATATATACACATCAGCCTGGTATAGCTCTGGGAAGCCAAAGGGGCTCTCCACAGCAAGGGGATGAAAATCTAAGAGCCAGGGCCCAAGCCGATTTCAAAGAGTGGAGGAGCACTGCCTGTCGGCATGTGAGACGAGAAGCAAAGAACAGAAACACCGCCTCCCTCAGAAACAGCGCAAACAACTTCAACAAGGCAGCCGACGCCTTTGATGCCGAAGCAAACATACCGGACCTTGGCCCAGATCCCAGTTTCTGCACATTCTCGCCGAGTCAGTCCAAACACAGCTCCAGCAGAGAAAAGAAACGCAAAACTGATGCCAAATGCCCACGGGAGCGCAAGTCCTCGACTACCAGGGATGCTGAGAGGGGAACCTGCACGTAAAGCTGAATCTGACCAACATCAGGAGGAAGTACGGGGTCGAACAAGCAAGCATTGAGGTGCTCAAATTCGCCCCCTAGGTAAACCTGAACAACTGTAGTCACTTCCCGCAAATCAAGCGCATGGGTCCGACAGAACAAATGCCACACCCCCAACAAAAAGAAGGGGCAGTCTGCCAACCAGGAAGACTCTGGCACCTCGTAACGCATCCAGGAAGAAAATAAAGAACCAACCTCAAAAGAAGAAGGATCCATTACCGGATCTTGCAAGTGGTAAACCGCAAGGGGTTCCCACGCCACCTTTGATGTGATGTGGGAAGCTGAAAATCTTTGGAAGGAGGGAACCGAGTAACCCAAGGGAAATCGGAACCAAATCCAGAGAGGAGTCGCACCCATATCAAAATTGTACAGGGAAGGGGGGGATAGGAAAACCCCTTCCCTTGTTAACAAAAAGCCACGTGCTGAGGTTACCAACACCCAAGCGAGGTCAAACAGGGCCCAAGCACCCCAAGTCATCTCCTCCTCAGCCCCGGAAACCTCCATGTCAGGACCTGGGGCCGAGCTGTCCTCCAAGCCCTCTGCTTCTGGAGAAAAGGCAGAGTCCACCGGAAAAGCCGGGATGAACGGGGCCTACTGGCACAGCCCATGGGCTCCAGCAGGAGGAACAAGCTCGAATGCCTCCGCCGCCGATCTGGAAGGAGCATTCCCCGAAGCTGCCCGAGACTCACCACCAGTTAAACCCTGCCCCGACTCTAAAACCCTCAGACATTTGGGAGCCGGGAGTGGGGAGAGCAGGATGAACCACAGTAGGGGAAGGACTAGGGGGTCCAGATGAAACCAAAGTCGAGGTGACTAACACCCCCAAGTCCGGATCCCTATAACCAAAACAGAGCAGCTGCGGGGCATCCGGAAAGGCAACCAACCTTGCACGTTGCAGCAACCTAAACCTTGCATGCAATGCTGAAGCTGCTGGCACCTAAATATCAATCTCATTGGACTGGGTGAATTGGAGTACAAACAAGGAACACCACTTGCAGGACTCCGGGTCAAAGGTGTCATTGAACTAACTAGCAGCATGATGGAGACAAAGACAGTGAGTGTCACCCTGAGTCAAGGGGACAGAGTAACCATCAAACTCACACAGGGCGAGGTGGGACTCTGAGGTCTCCTCCATCAGACCACTGAGCCTCTAAGAGGGTTTCCAGGGCCCTTAGGCTGACTGCTAAGGAAAGCCCAGGCGAGGCACTGCTAACCGGTTATCCCAGAGCTACCAAGCAAACAAACTATATGGTGAATCCCTGCGACGTGTGCAAGCAAGGGGGACCTAGTAGAGGGCCCCCAAAAACCTACAAGTGGTCCTACCACCACACCAGGCAGACCCCCGCCTTGCAAAACAAAACAAAAACAAAAGAAAAACCCTGCAAAAACACAACATCTCCAAGTGAACAGAACCAGTCACTATGTGTATATCAGACAGCTGCACAGTACCTCGCGTTCCTGCTAGCTACGAAACGACCTCCTACCCAAGGGAGAACAGGAGCAAGAACCACCCCAGCAGAACCCCAAGGGTGGGAAATCGCCGAGCAGCAACAGAACTGCGCAGAGGGAGTTCCCGAATGGCTCAGGGAAGATAACCCTGAAGCCGCAAAGGCAGTACTTACAGGGAAGGCGGCCCTAGGGAAGGCGGCCCTAGGCGCATGCAGCCCCAGTACTCTTGTGTTACTCCTGGCTCGTACGATACCAAAACTGAACAACAACACTGCACTGCAGCACTGCTCAAAGGATGGAGCCAGAGTCGATCGACCATTCGCACTCACAACAGCCTGTGAACTGAGGAGAGTTTCTGGCGTGGAGGTCTGGGATCCCCCTGTCCCCCTCCCGGCTAGGGGGGGGGGTTGCCAGACGAATGCGCGGCACATGCGGTGACATCATACTTGTTTCCTTGGTTTTGATTGGGGAGTTCTGTTGCTAGTTCAGCTTTAGGTTTGCAAATTATTTAATCAGCAGTAGTTTGTTTTGGAATTCCTATCTTTCTGGGTGCCTGACCTGGTTGATGGCAGACAAAGATGGCTTCCAATTACACGGGGGTGTCTTTAGGCCATTGCCCCTCATGCCTCTCTTGAGGGGGCCAGGTTCTGGCTTTGGTCCCCGGTAGGCCTAGAACTCCTTTGATTGACTGTTGCCACGGCCTAATATACACACATCAGCCCAGTATAGCTCCAGGGAGCCAGAGGGGCTCTACACAGAAAAGGCTTTTGACAGAGTACCACACAAGAGGTTGTTTTGGAAACTGGAACATGCTGGTGGGGTGACAGGGAGATGAGAGGTAGTAATCTGTGTCAATATATCTGACTGGAAGAGTGTTATTAGCAGAGTCCTGCAGCATTCACTGCATTCAAACAGTGTTTTTGCTGTTATTACACTATATTCATACATATTATATATAAATATCACACACAAATGTATTTTTACATAATTATTTTAATGTTTTTGAATGGTTTTATAATGAATGGTCTCATGGTGCCCGGTAGGCCTATGAATTCCATTCACACTGACTGATGCCAAAGTCTATTATTAGCAATATCAGCCAGGATAACTCCAGGGAGCCACCTGGTCTCACCCAGAAAATGGCATTTAATAATATTCAATGCTGATTTTTTTTGCAGTAATATTATTCAATAATTAAATGTGTGGAACATTGTTATGCACAAAAATATGGTGCTCATATCTAGTGACACTTATACTATATTCTTAGTCACTTTGCATGATGGATAAATTCACAAACCTCGGCTGTGTGCAGTGAATGTCTGTCTTTGGCTGTGAACATCATAACTAGCACTGTTCTTGAACATAATTTTTAATCTTACGAAATAAGTTTTGAATCTTACGAAATACAGACTTCATATGCTGGTGTGCACACCTCGTTTCTTCATGATATCACAGTGTATGCACTACAGTGATAAAAAATTCTTACGAAGGAGGTCTAGGGGTAGTTCTGGAGAGAAGACTGTCACCACAGGAACAGATAAGGGATATTGTGCGAGAAGAATATGCACCGCTTTCCAACTTTAAAATCCTTTTTTAAATACATTGGACCCGCGATGTGGTAAACCTCAGTATGGCAAATCTCCGGTTAAGACGCACACCTTTTGCCAGATTTACTCACTCGATTCGACAAACTCTGATTAACCGAAACGGGTGATGTGCAGATTTGCTTAGGATGATTGGACAGAGTTCAGAGACTGGTGGAAATATTTCCATCATATTACAGGATAAAATGTTAAATTCCCTTCATGTGATAGAATGAAATTAAAATTTTACTCAGATAAATCTTCTTCCCTCCCTCACTCACCGCCTCCCACCCTCACGGCATCTTTGCCTCCCACCCTCACAGCATCTTTGCCTCCCACCCTCACGGCATCTTTGCCTCCCACCCTCACGGCATCTTTGCCTCCCACCCTCACTGCCTCTTAATTGCCTTCCACTCTCACTGCCTCCCACCCCTACTGCCTCTCTGCCTTCCACCCTCACTGTCTCTGCCTCTTTGCCTCCCATCCTCACTGCCTCTCTCCCTCCCACCTTGACTGCCTCTCTCCCTCCCACCATCATTGCCTATCTCCCTCCAATCCTCACTGCCTCTCTCCCTCACTGCCTCACCCCCTCACTACCTCTGCTTCCCACCCTCACTGCCTTCCTCCCTTCCTCACTGCCTCTCTCCCTCCTTTCCTCATTGCCTCTCTCCCTCCCATCCTCTATCAATCACTGCCTCCCACCCTCACTGCCTCTCTCCCTCCCTCCTCCCTTCCTTTCTCACTCCCTGCCTCTCTCCCTTGCTGCCTCCCTCCCCTCCTCACTTTTCATGAGAACTGCATGCCCAGTGAGGGAGGGAGGGGAAGAGATAGTGGACACCTGCCTGATGGCTAGCGTGGAAAGTTTCAGTCTAATACAATAAATAATTTATGATACAAGTATTTTTATAACTTTTTATTATCCTAATGATACTACTAAAAAAACCAGTGTTGAATGTAATGAAACACCATTTTCTGGGTGACCCGAAGGCTCCCCTGGAGCTATCCAGCTGATATAGATGTACTGTGGTACCTCGCATAATGATCTCCCCAAAAGGCAAACATTTCGGGTAACGAATGGCCCGATCGGCGTCAAATCGTCCCGTATGGCGAACAAGTGGTCATTTGAGTAACGTCAACACCACATGGTGGGGTCGCGCTGCTTCTTGCACATTCTCAGACGCCTCCGACGATGCAAATAAATTATGTTGTTCTTGTTTAAAGATGCTAATGATGCTGGGAGATAAAGAGGTGACTGCTGAGATGTTGCAAAGCATTGACATTTTTGTAGAAAAAAACAACTGAAATTTCTGAAATACAACAAATGTCATAAAAGTTCGTTCAGTGTTTGGCAGGTAGGCTGCTCCATTATAACAATCTTAGTTTGTTTCAAATGTGTTCCATTTGTTTTGTATTTGTCATTTACTTCTCAATAATGGAGCAGCCTACCTTACATACACTGAACAAACCATTATGACATTTTCCTTTCTTCAAATGTGTTCAATATTTATTTTTAATTTGTCTTATAGCAAAAGGTTTGTTCGGTGGTTGGCAGGTAGGCTGCTCCATGTTTCTTACATAAAAAAATCGTAAATAATAAAAAAATGAAGAATTTTGAAAACCAGAACAAATGTCAAAAAGGTTCGTTCGGTGGTCTACGGGTAGGCTGCTCCATGTTTCTTAACTCTTAAACTGCGCATGGCATATATATACGCCATGAGTAACATGTCCCATGGTGCGCATGGCATACATATACGCCATAGGGTGCCAGGCCCGATTCAAATGGCTCGCGTCTACACGGGGTTCACATTAGCTTCCTCAGGGCTCTTGTAAACAGACACCATTTTTTTTTTAAATCGTGGGCAATATTCTCAGGTGTGAGAGGCACAGTACTTTTGGAGCAACCAAGTCTGGCGCACGCAGCATGAGCGAACAGCATTGCTGTTCAGCTTGTGACCACAGCATCGCCAAAAAATGTCAAAATAAATATATAATTGCTATTATTTAGCAATGACAATATTTCAGATGACCCCTGACTGTGATATAAATAACCAGGGTTGTGATAATAGCAGGATTGTTGTAATAATTAGCGCTGTGGGACGAGTGATGCTGAGAGACGGAGGGAAATAGCATCGTTTACTGACTGTGTGGCCACCTGTTATTGTCTGCATTCACCATACCAGCTCAGTGGTTCTCTATGGTGAACGCAAATGTAGATACTTATATATAGTGTGTGTATTAGTGTAATAGCAACAAAAGGATTATGCTGGGAAGAGCCATTTGGGTGACGGAGGTGACGTCGTCTGCATGATTTGTCTAGCTGTTTAGAGGGTGGCCACTATGATCTTTGGGCACTCTACAAGCTTTGGTGTACAGTTACGGTGCATACAACATGTAGATACTTATATATAATATATGTATATAGGGTAATAACACTGCAAACAGTATTGTTGGGGGAGAAAGTTTAGTGCGTGTGACCTTGAATGAGTGAGGGAGCCGCCAGCTGACTGTGTGTATAGCGACGACTCCTAGTGCCTGAACTAACTATATCAGCTTAGCTGTACAGTTGTGGTGAACAAAATATATACATACTTATATATAACGTCTGTATATAGTGTAATAACACCACAAATGGTATTGTTGGGGGAGAAAGTTTAGTGCGTGTTGCCTTGAATGAAGTGAGGGAGCCGCCAGCAGACTGTGTGTATAGCGACGACTCCTAGTGCCTGAACTAACTATATCAGCTTAGCTGTACAGTTGTGGTGAACAATATATATACATACTTATATATAACTGTCTGTATATAGTGTAATAACACCACAAATGGTATTGTTGGGGGAGAAAGTTTAGTGCATGTGACCTTGAATGAGTGAGGGAGCCGCCAGCTGACTGTGTGTGTAGTGACGACTCTTTGTGCCTGAACTAACTATATCTGATTAGTTGTACAGTTGTGGTGAACGAAACATGTTGATTCTTATATATAACGTCTGTATATTTTGAATAAAACATAAAACAGAATGGTGGGAGGAAAAAGTGGGCGAGTGAGGTGTTGTTGTTCAAACCTCATGCCATGACCAAAAATAGCCTCTACAAATGGAAACAAAGACCAGAAAGGCATGATGGGCACCCAGGAACCCTCCCTCCTGAATCCCCTCAAGCCCCAAAATAAAGACCCAGGTGCAGAGACGAGCTCCATACTTGATGGCTGGATAGACAGGAAGACATCACTCACATTAACACTTTTGCCCAGGGGTGGCGTCGGACATCGTCACCAAGTTTTCTCTTGTGTTTGCATGGGTGACTCTGGCTGGAGTCTCGAGAAAAAATATTTATATAAATTCCAATTTCTATCCGATCTACTTGGGGATAGTTTACAAATGTTCGCCATGAAATTTACATTTTCTCTAATAGCCGAAGAGCTTATTTGGGAGAACGGCATGGCAGTGAATCATCATGGTAAAACAATTGTATTATTGACACGACGAGTATAATAGACGTAGTTTTTTTATTTGTTGCTGGACGAACGCATCCTTATGTGGACGTTTTATACTTATGTTCTTCTAGAACATTCTATTGCAAACACATTGGTACAAAAATGAAATATGTACATCGAAAATTAACGTCAGGACAGTAACAAGAGTATACACTTTTTAATATTGTCGCTCAATCGCCCGAAATGCCTCGCGCACAAGGGGAAAGTTTTTTCCATTCTTCGGAGCGCGAAAGTGTTAAAAGGATCCAAGCCAAAGACAGCCCCCACCTCCAAAGAAGATGTCCCAGATCCCCAGCAGGAAGCATCAGCTCAACTGTCTATGGTGCTGAAATGGAAGAGGCAATCTCCAGAGAAGGCCAAGCAACACCCACAATGAAATTCAACCTGGACTCCGAGACCCACAGACACCTCAGAACCTGAAGCAAGAGAGGGAGTAAAAGTAGTCTGCACAGTGAAGGTAGATGAGCAATGGAAGGAGACGCAGTAAAAGGCAAACCAGTAGAAACACCGCCCACCAAACACATGATGAAACTACGACATTGATACAACATTCGAACAAGGTTTAACACCTAACAATTGTAACAATCAATATAGAAAGTTGCAACAACATTCTAATATGTCATAAAGAAGTTATAACAAGATGTAACAACCTTATTACAAGTTGTAACAAGGGAATCATAGGGACCATTACATTGTGTGTTTGTAGGGCATCTGCTCCAACTACAAAACCCTAAAAATTAAAAAGGCCACCTCTGCAGCAACAACAAAAGCTGTGATGATGGCTTGTTGGGCTTACCATGGCCTGAAGGAATATCCAGGCAGAATACATAGGCACTAGGGATACTCACCAAAAGAACTAAAGTAGAACATAAACTCTAAAGTAGAGAATAAACTTTGCTGCAAAGGATGTTAGTGACGTACCATATAGACAAGAACGTGAACCCTAGTGCATCCCATAGCAAAACTCCCCAACTAATAGGCCTTGCAGAGGAGTCAAAAACTTTTGCACTACCCAGGGCAAGGCACCCTACACAGTAGTATGACCTCTCAAGGCAAACTCATGCTACTTGCTAGAGAAGTCACTCAGTCAGGCAGGGGCAACTCCAAAATGAGAGATAAGGAAAGAGCTGTCCTAAACACATGCAGCTCAAGGTGAAGAATAAACCAAGTCCACACAATGAGTAGTGGCTTGAAAAACACTTGTGAAGCTAAAACCATGCTAGAACCAATACACAAGGCAAATAGACCCTACAGGACAGCGTCTAATAGATGACCCATACTTATCATAAAAAACTCACCAAAGCTGGTGATTCAGGGAGGTCTGCATTTAAGAACATAAGAATAAAGGTAACTACAGAAGGCCTATTGACTCATACGAAGCAGCTCCTATTTATACCCACCCAATCCCACTCATATACATGGCCAACCTTGAAACAATCAAGGGACCCAACCTCCACCACGATACGTGGTAATTGGTAACACAAATCAAGAACCCTGTTACTGAAACAGTATTTACCCAGGTCTTTCCTAAATCTAAACTTATCCAATTTATACCCATTGTTTCATGTTCTGTCTTGTGTTGATATGTTGATACTTTTAATACCTATTAATATTCCCTTTGTTATATACATTCATCCACTTGTACTACCTCTATCATGTCATCCCTAACTCTTCACCTTTCCAGAGAATGTAATTTAAGCTTTATCAATCTTTCTTCACATGACAGGTTTCTAATTTGCATACGTTAGTGACAGGACTGAGGAATAAGATGGCATAAAAGTCAGACTCTTTCAGTTGTGTTGCCACCTGATGGAAGCCAGTCATAACTAAGGAGGTTTGACCTAAGTCTTTGAGTGAATCATCTGGCTGTTTCAGTGCTTTGCTTTCTGTTAACATTGCCATTATCTATACTGCATTGCTTACTTTGTGGAAGATTCTAACAATCTCCCCTGCTCCTTGTGGCTCTGTAAAGGGGGGAGCCAAGTTCTCGATCTGGTTCCTGGTAAGCTATACAATACTCCTAGGGCTGATGTGACTAAGTTTGAGGGAGCTATCTCTGCTTCATAAAGCCACTGTTGGGCTCCTCTAGAAATTGATCAATTTAACACATTTTACAATAATCACAAAAACAAATGATTTACAGAGGAAATATTAAATTTGAAGCAGGTCTCAAAATATTTTACATCACCATATATCATTATTATATTGCCATTTGTCTGAAGCAAATGTATAATAGAACACATAATGATATTTAATGCAGAATATTTAAATATTTTGTATTCAAAGACACAAAATATTAAGAGTTATTTAAGATTATCTATAACTAAATATTTTTGGAAGAATTCAATCATTAAAAATTGTTCCTTAAAAGGAATTGTATAGAAGTTATGACTTAATGCATTATGTGGAGCTTTTCTTTTAAAATGACTAAACTGCTAATATATAACTCCTAAGAAGTTAACATAGGCTTTCTTTAACAAGAAGTTAAAGAAAGTACCATGCCCTTAACATAATTGGTACAGCAGACACCAGTTAATTTAGTACATTGTAAGTAAAGTATATTTACCATTTTTTCACGATTCATAAATTAATACAATATTGCTTTAAAATTAAGAAACCTATTGAAGTGTACAACAGGTTTTATTTAATACCTGTATAGCAAACGTACACTGTCAGCATCACATATATCAGCTTCTACAGCAACTTCTCAGTTGTTCTCATATGATAACTCATATGCAGGAGTTATCAATACAAATATATGTCAAGTGAAAATAAGTGGCACTGATGTGCCACTTTGACCTGAGGCTTAATTATTAAGAAATAGCATGAGCCCTAATGAATAGGATTAAATACCAATAAAAACACTGAGTTCACCTCACAGGAGCCATCAAAAAAGTCTTAATAAAATAAATGAAATTGCACTGCATTTGCATCACAAAAGAATGGTTTACCACTGAATGTTGGCTGGAAAGCTTTTGTGAGCAGTTGAAGTAGAGAATGTTTATGACATACTACAAGGCCTTTAAACAGTAAAGTCTCTAGTGTGCCTCCACCTGGATTATTGCATACAGGCATGGAGACCTCACCTCCATTAAGACATAGTTGCTCTGGAGAAGGTGCAACACTGGGCTACAAAAATCATACCAGAGCTTAGTCATCTCTCGTATCAGGGGCAGTTGAGGACCACAGGGCTAACAACACTGCAGACAAGGCATTACAAGGCAGATCTAATAGAAACCTTCAAAATACTAAACAATTTGGATGATGTCGATCTGGACACATTCTTCAAAAGGTCAAATGTGACACGAACGAGGAGCAACGAGTTCAAGCTCAACAAGCCACACTGTAGGACAGAAAACAGGAGATGCTTTTTCACCTATAGGGTTGTTAACCCGTGGAACCGCCTTCCCGCAAAAGCTGTAAACTCCAAAACTCTGATGGGTTTTAAAATGCAGATAGAAAAGATCATCTGGGCAAATGGGGGGGACCCCTTGACAAGCCACCAGTTTCCTGTCCTTGTCGAGGCCACTAGGATTAGTGGCCTTCAGGTAAAGTCAACTCTCTAAAATTTGTAAAGAACTGCATCAAAATTAGCTTGGTAAATGCTCATTTTAGCAGTTTTAAAACTGCAAATAAGTAGCATTAATCATTTTCTATTACTTCTAGTGAGGGAGGGAGTTGATAGGACAAAATTTAGAAAAGCCTATCTGTGTATTACCATTAGTAATCAATAAACTAATTCACAGTTAACTAATTTATGGTAAGCCCAAGTACCAAACACTTGAATTAACAGGTGTCTATTGTATTAATACAAATTATTTATATTATTACCAAAAAATACTGATTATGAATTACTGGATTATAAAAAATAATTAACCAGAAAAATACTCAACTGCAATAAACACTCCTTAGTTTAAAATTTGTTGTGTGAGAAGCCCACGGACTAACAAAAGCCAGCTTTACAATCCAGTGCAGCAGTCACATGCATTTACCACATTCCCTTCCATAGAAAAGTTTATTTTGTGACTGGTGAAACACATCACATTCACATTATCTTAGCATTTAACTGTGCAATATATAATTTACATATCATTCATGAATACTATAAATTTTTGCTATTATACAATAGTGTACTCATTACTCTAAATGTGATTTTACATAAATATTAACTAGGTAAATTATTAATTTCTCACCAAATACTTTATGCTCATATCAATAAATTAAAAGCAAACAATTCTTTACTCATTCTTATTCAATTATTCCTCTATCATTGCAAAGTACATTCCTGTATATACAGCTGTTCATGCAGCCCGCACCTGACACCAGGCTCCTCCCCATAAGTTTACTCTACGGGAAGAAACATGCCAATCCACCTTTACCTTATCCTACGCTCTTTTTCATCTACTTTTACTTTACAATGAGAAACATGCCAGTCCATAATGCTTTTTTCTCGCTCCTGTCTAGGCATTGCTATATTTATGAGCTATTCTAAAAATATTACTAGCCTGCAAAACATTCATTACTGCCTATGGTTCTATGTTTACAGTGTTTTGGACAGCATATACAAAGTATATATTATACAGATTCAAGATTTACATTTGGAAATTTATCTAATATTAAATCTAATTATGTACCTGTAAGCAAGTTTATTTAAGGATATTAAACACTATACAAGCTCAGCGAGACTCCAGGCAACAGAAATGCAAATACAGGTATTGGAAAAAAAATTTAAGTGACATCACAAGTGGAATGGCCCTCAGACATAGTTTTTCACAGCTCATAATGTATAAAATACCAAAGGATTCTGAGCCTTTCATAAAATAAGGTCTAAAGCCATCATCGCTTGAAGAGTCACAAAGAGGCGGATACTGTATTTGGAAGAGCATTCAGGACATGCCACTCTGTGCAATTTTAACCCTCTGAGGGATAGCATTTTTACTCCTGGAAAGGATAATGCATTAAACTGTTTATTAAAGACATGTTCATGGGAAAGGGCAGGGCATCACCATGGCAACTAGAGGATCAGAGGGAGGGAACCTGAGGGTACACAAATACCTGGTGGTGAGGTCGCGGCTGCCACACAGTACGGGGGAGGGAAGAGAAGGGGAGAACAAATGTTAGTCAACCGCGTCATGGCGGAAACATGTATAAGAGGCGGGGTATCTACTGTGTATTTACAGTGTTGCCAAGGATGACAGTAGAAAGAGATATTTGATTATTATCCCAAATATATAAACTAAAAATGAAAAGACGTCTTATTCTTTAAGTGATGGCAATTTGATTTACAAGCATTCATAGGAAGCAAAGACCTCATTGGATATAATTTATCTAAAATTAATGTCCAAAGAACTGTATTGAAAGAGGTAAATAGTGGAAACAATTTAATACATTGGCAACACTGAATAAAATTATTGTGGAGAATCAAAGGTCACTCAACTGACAATTATTATTAATCAATGCAGAAGTAAAAGAGAGGGAGACAAAAGTTTTTTTATAACCAGATCAAAATAGTTTAAGTGAAAGTTAATAAAATTATCAATGATAAATTAACTGGTATATAGAAAGACAAAGAGGACACAAAATAAAGAAATTAAATCACAGACAGGTAACTTAAAAAATGCATTTTTTCAAAATACCAAACAATAAAAGAAAATCAACAAACATAAATGGAAATGCAGATACAATAACTCACCAAGACAACTACTGAAGGAAGGATAGAATATGCGGCAACATAACTGATAAGATATTTTGAACATTCCTGATACCATTATAGTGATATACTGCATATTATATACACACTAATAATGTTTTATGTACACACTAAGACAGCTGAGAGCCTAGATAATGTACACATCAACAGACAGCATGGCATATTATGACACAACCATTTACAATTATTTCTTGTCAATTCTACAGTACAGTCCACCACTGAAACATTGATAGGCGTGTAAAAACATAACAAAAATTCATAAATTAATCTACAAAACATTGGCATATGTACTGTCTTGCACTATGCAGCTAAATCAAACTTTATTTTCTGGAAAAATAAGTATATATTTTCTTGCACTATATATCTAAAATCAAATTTCTTAAAATGTGAATTGCATTTCAACGGTCAGAATTCTACTTACAGACGCCTTGTAAGGTTTGGAAAATATCACAATAAATGGCAAGCAGCTAAGAACTTCAAAATTCATAATAGTATAGAAGATTTGGGAGTATAGCTAGAGAAAGAAGAGATATATAACTAATTAACTAATCATTTGAAAATACAATAAAAATAGTCAAATGTCAAGAGTAGGTTTTGGAGGAAAGAGGTTTTATTTATGTTATTTAAGTGTTTTACACAGAGTAATAAATTCAACACTACTATTATCTTGCATGAATACAACAATGAAATTAGGACGGAGCTCTAGCAAGATATATGAAAATCTAGAAAAAAATATTATGGGCTTCGTAAACTGTAGGAATCTTGTTATTTAGACTACTGCATTTATATAATGGATTAAAATGCACGTCCAGTGAATGAACACTTAAAAAGTAAACTGGCTTTGATTTTATAATAAGAATCGAGAAAAATAGACTACAATAACTATTTGGGGGGAATATTACCAAGCCTCCAAACATTTGATTATTCTTAATATAAAAAATTTCATTATATTTCAAAGATAAGAAATACTGAACATGGCAAAATCTTTAAATTACAGAGGCTTATTACAAAATTCAAGTACAGTACAGGTAAATAATTATGAGAAAAATCATTATATAGAAAGTTGTTTATAGCTAGGGCTATAAATAATTGTTGTGTATTATAGTATTTCACAAAACAAAGATGCCTGTTATGTATATATACTGATAATATTACAATTCTATTTATGTTACTGTAGAGCAACAATATGTAGTTTCTTTTCACAAATTACGAAACACTACTCTCTTCATTCCACAGGATGAAAATAAGTCACTGTTTAATGAAACAAACAATCCATCTAAATGTATGACAAGTTTCAGTAGAACTGTATTTCAACTGATTAGCATTTGATCTATTTACCAATAAATATACCTTGAATATCACTTGCAGCTTCAGTAAAATGTCTCCTCTCTGTGATCTTGTGACATGCTTTCTGTTAGTGTTGTCTGTGATATACATCTATCATCAAAATAAACCAAGCAAAATAAAACTATACTGTACATTATTGAGCTTGTGGGTGCAGATGTAGCTATTAAATAATTTATATTTTTTTTATGAAATATAGTGGTACCTCCACTTACGAATTTAATCTGTTCTCAGAGACGGGTCGTAACTCGAAAATTTGTCACTCAGAACAAATTTTCCCATAAGAAATAATGTAAATTGAATTAATCCATTCAATACCCCCAAAAATATTAACTTGAAAATACCTTTTATACCGAATGCCACTCTTTTTGTATTAGCTACAATATAGTATGTATATCTTACCTTTATTGAGAACTCTTGTCCTCAATAAAGGACAAGAGTCCTTTCAATATATGGAAGACAGCGAGGAAGAGGGGAGGAGGAAAGGTGTTACTGTTTGGAAGGGGAGTCCCCTTTACATTATAGCATCAGGCAGTGATGACATCTTAGGGGTACACTCTGTCCTACATTTTGCAGGCATACCACTAGGACCTGGTTGTGGCTCACAGTTTGCTTGTCTTACTAAGAATCTGTCTAAAGACACATTTTTTCCCCTACATTTTAACACTTGTCTGTAGTGAGACATAACATTGTCATTTAAAAAGTCACTGCAACTGGCCTGCTACAGCTTTATCTGGGTAAGTTTTTTCAACAAAACTTTGCAGTTCTTCCCATACTTCACACATTTTCTTAATGAGGAAGGGACATCCTCTACTGCCTCTATTCACAACTATTTTCTTAGGTTGAACCTTATCCCTGACTTTATTGGGACCCATGGCATGATATATATATAATAATTACTTTTATGTTAAGAAAAAAGCAAAAAAAAAAAAATGAAATTCTTTACAAGCGCGATCATCACTAAGTGGGCGGCTCTGGTAAACTGAGGCGGGGTCGCCCGTGCCACCAGGAACCACTCACTTGGTTGATCCATACATGTATCAGCAGTCCCTAGTCAAGGCAAAGTTCGTAAGTTTAGTCACATTTTTTGACGAAATTGGGGTCTTACAGTAACTCAAAAAATTTGTAAGTAGGGGCAGTCATAAGTCAAGGTGCCACTGTATAATGCTATTAGTTATTACAACAAAATAATTATTGAAATGTGAAATTTACAAATTCACTTCTCATAATTTTGTTTGTCAGTACTTCTACTACTGCAGCTGATGACTCTATTATTCATTTTTACATGTGACTGAAGCTGCATTCCTCTCCGATGAATTGGAATTTTCTTCTCGGTAAGTAAGGTTTTAAAACTGCTTTAAAATTATATAAATTATATTAAGATTAAAAAAAGTTTATTAGATCACAACCAATAAGTTATACTGAGAATACATGATGCTAACATGAAAATATATTGTTGATTCTCTCTATATGCCTGTCATCCTGTTCCTAATGTGTCATCTACTATTTGATTCACTAAGAGAATATCATTTTAGAAAATTTAAAAAGACTTTCAATGGACGAGTTCCTTCTAAGGTCTATGGATGAATTCCTTCTATGATATATGGATGAATTCCTTCTATGGTATATGGATGAGTTCCTTCTATAGTATGCTCTCCTGGCAAGCATTTACATATAAACTTTGTTTTTTCCTTTAATAACCAGCATACTTTACAACTGCTCATTTCTTCTCCATTTCTTTATGCAAGACATACAGTACATGTAAAAAATTTGGGTTCTGACATAAATATCCAGTAAATGTTATACTGTACCATAATTATCTAAATTCTGTATATACACTGGATACAGAAAGCATATCACTCAAACTCTGAGTGATTATAAGAAAACATAAGTGCTGTATGAGCAGTGTATGATATGCTACATTGATGACAAATGGAAAAAGAAAGCCATGAACATAATCACAATTGACTGGAACTGACACACACTGTTTATAAGGTCATGATTCTCACATTCATATTAACAACAAACATCTCAAATGTCAGCACCATTAGTGCTATTAATTTTATTGTACTAGAGTAAAGAGAGAGAGGCCGTGCATGTTAATACCGAAAGACAGAAATATTGTATAAATGGTAACCCTGAATTCTTCTATATATTTAAGTAAACTAACTTATATTTAATCCATTTAGCTATTTTAATAAACAATAAGAAGTAAAAAATAACAAAGGGACATGAAGAGAGTCAGTGAGATTGAAAGTAGAAATAAATATACAATATATGAAATATAAATACAGAATATAAAATCTCCAAACATAAATAGAGTAGAGTTATCCAACATTATACAGACGTAAGTAAGACATGACAGACATCAACACATTCACACAGTGAATGTAAATGACAAAAACTTATAAAATCAACTCACTTGAAAGAAAATGAGATGAGAGAGACGGCCACAACCAATAGATCTAAGCCGTTGAAAGCAGAACGAAGAAAGGCGCCTTTATGTAGGATGAAGCCATATGACACAACTTTCAGGAAGATTTCAACTGTAAACACTGATGTGAAGAAGATGTCGAAGTAGTTTAAGATCTGAAAATATACCAATCAGTTATGAACTAGCAGAATCATTTACAAAATACTGTACAGTATCTGATGACTGTTTATTTACATTACTGAATTTTTAATTTCTCGATATTGGAAACAAACTGAAACAAAAACAACACTCAAAATGTCAGGAAATTATTGAAGTTCAACCCTATAAATATCCAGATAATGTTTAAAATTTGCAACTTCATTTAAAATCCAAGCACCATCTTGCCAAATAGGCTGCTTTGTCCCAGTAACTGCTTCTATTATGTAATATGGTTCAACAGACATTGGTTTGGATAAGATATAAATTCAATCAATAACCTTAACCCCATGCAGTGCACATAGTGTTTTAATTCCTGGGTTGTACAGCAATTAATAGCTGACAAAGCCCTGGTGTTCAAGAAAAAAAAAACCAAGAGTTGAATGCAATGAAACTCCAGTTTCTGGGTGAGCACCAGAGGCCCAGTGTTGTATATTCATACTGATATAGTGCTATATTAGTTGGAGTCATCAGTCACTGACTTCTTGATGCCAACCGAGAACCAGAGCCAGAACCTAGGCCATTGCTCCCTCTGAGAGGCACAGAGGGAAATAGCCTATGAGCACTTTAAAGCTTTATAACACTTTACCACTGAACTGCACCACCCGACATTACTCACAGTAGGCATTGCGCAAGACGAGGAAACCTGATTTAAGATATTGTAGGATTCAAAATGCGCACGTGGTGGCGTGGGTACAAGATGGACGTCTGGGACCTTCCAGTGAGAGGCGGCCATCTTGAAAAGAATTCCCAGCATGCTCTAGGGCTGCTGGCTGGCTCAGGTCTGAGTGAGCCACTTCCCTTAGCACATTTTTTCACTTTCCTTGGTATCACGTGTTGATACATGAATGTCTTCAAAATGAGGATTACAAATATGCCTGTCCAAATGTCCTCTGTTCTTGCCTCGTAGACCTCTCAGTCTATTGCCTTAAAGTTAAAGTCCCTCATTACCAACAATCGGGATTTATCTTTGTCTGCTCTTACCATAATCTCTCTCATGACCATTATGAGGCCCTCTCTTTTGTCATCCAGTTCTTCCTTTGTCCATGTGTTGCTTGCTGGTGGACTGTAAGCATTTAAAATTATCAGCTTATCATCCTCATTCCAGACCTGCAATGTCATTATGTCAATATCTCGAGGGTTTTCAATTATTAACTCTCTTACCTTCAGGTGTTCTTTCACTAGTCATCACTCTTCACTTTCCATACCTCATTTTCTTTCACTAGTTCCCTGATTTGTTCCTCCTGATTTGTTACCTTGTCTGTTAATGCAGTAATAATCTTACCTTGCTGAAGAATACTTCCTTTTAAGAATGCAAAGCTCACTCCTAAGAGCTCCATTGTCCTCTTCCAATTTAAGCACTTTTTCTTCATACTTCTTTTGAATATCGTCAATTACTGTATCTCTAACCTGCCAAGAAAACCTCCTTTCCTTATATCTTGTGATAAGAATCCTTTGAAACAATCATCTGTTGGTGTGTTTACATTCCCCATGGTGGCGGTGGCCATCTTTGTTATTGACAATAGTTTGTTCTAGAAAACAAACTTTTCTAACTCAGCTATTTTCACTCACTTTCACTTCTTTATTGTATCTTATCTGCTTTAAACTTCCCTCAGTCTTTATGTAACCTGTAGCCCTCAACCTGTCAATACAAGTAATTCAATATTCCAGGAGCTTGCTGCAGTGTGACTCCTGCCTCCTCTTGCTAGAGGTGGTGTGTGTGTGCCACATGATGAGCCTGTAAGAACGGTTGCAACTACAGGGCACAGATATCTGTGTGTCCCCTCCTGTAGCAGCATCAGTTTCGATAGATTCTCTGGATAGCCGAAGATTGACACACGACTCCGACAGGTGGCATTTGTGGTGGTGTGCGAGCCAGGAGTAACACAAGAGTAATGGGGCTGCATGCACCTAGGGCCACCTTCCCATAGGTGCCCTGTAAGTACTGCCCTTGCAGCTTAGGGTTACCTACCATGAACCGCTTTGGAGGCTACTTCTGTGTGGTTCTTTTTAATGCTCGGTGATTGCCTGCCCTTGGGGTTCAGCTGGGGTTGTTCTTACCCCTGTTTTACCTTGGGTAGGAGGTAGTTTTGTCACTGGGTGGGGCACAAGGTACTGTGCAGCTGTCTGATATAAGCAAAGAGATAGGTTCTGATCTCCTGGAGACGTTGTGCTTTTGTGGGGGTTTTGTTTTGTTTTGTTTTGCATGGTGGTGGTCTGCCTGGTGTGGCTGTAGGGCCACCCTCTGCTAGGTCCCCTTGCTTGCACATGTCACAGGGGTTCAGCTTTTGTTTGTTTGCTCGGTAGCTCTGAGATAACCGGGTAGTAGTAGCTTGCCTGGGCTTTTCTTAGCAGCCAGCCTAAGGGCCTTGGAATCCCCCATTGGGGCTCATTGCTTTGAGGAAGGAGACTTCTGAGTCCCACCTTGCTTTGTGCGAGTTTGAAGGTTGCTCTGTCCCCTTGTCTCAGGGTGACACCATTTTTGCCTCCGCCAGGCTGCCTGTTGGGTCAATGACATCTTTGACCTAGAGTCCTGCGAGTGGTGTTCCTTGCTTGTATTCCAATTTACTCAGTCCACTGATATTGATATTCAGGGTGCAGGCAGCTTCGGCATTGCATGCGAGGTTTAGGTTACTGCAACGTGCTAGGTTGGTTGTCTTTCTGGATGCTGCGTGGCTGCCCCGCTTTGGTTATATGGACCCACTCTTAAGGGAGTTAGTTGCCTCGACTTTGGTTTTGTCTGCGCCCCCTTGTCCTTTTCCTGCTGTGGTTCATCCTGCTTCATTCCCCCCTCCTGCTCCTGGCTCCCATACGTCTGAGGGTTTCATAATTGGGGCAGGATTTTTTTGGTGGTGAGACTCGGGCAGCTTTGGGGACTGCCCCATCTGGATAAGCGGTGGAGGCATTCAAGCCTGTTCCTCCTGCCAGGGCTTTTGGGTCATGCCAGCAGGTCCCCCTTCATCCCGGATTTTCTGGTGAATCCACCACATAGCTTCGAACCCTCATCACTGCTTCTACAGATTTTCTCATTGGTACAGTCACGTTAGTGTGATTACTCTATGTGTATTGAAAGAGGAGCATCAGAAGTAGAACAAGTCCTAGATGACAGAGCCAGTGTGCATGGGGGGATTATGTAAAAATCCTGTTCTGGCTTTTGTAGAAGTTTCAGGAAATCCTTGTGTGTGTTTTCTGCAGAACTCCAAGTTTCAATGCTTATACAGTACCATGTTTTGGTCTAGTTGCTAGAAGCGTGTGCATGGGAACATCCACCGCATAGGTTCGAACACTCATCACTGCTTCTACAGATTTTCTCATTATTATTACAGGTATTATTATTATTATTATTATTATTATTATTATTATTATTATTATTATTATTATTATTATTATTTCAACCAGGAGGTTGAAATCGGCATCTCCTGACATTGGCATCTCCGATTCCAAACTGGAAGTCGTTCACGACTTCGTGTACCTGGGCTCCACAATCTCTGATTCCCTCTCTCTTGATACAGAGCTAAACCAACGCATCGGTAAGGCATCTACTACCATGTCCAGACTGACAAAGAGAGTGTGGGCCAACAATAGGCTAACTGAGTATACTAAGATTCAGGTTTACAGAGCCTGTGTCCCAAGCACTTTCCTTTATGGCAGTGAGTCTTGGACACTCCGTGCTTGTCAGGAAAGACAGCTGAATGCCTACCATATGCGCTGCCTTCGACACATCTTGGACATCACCTGGCAGGACAAGGTGACAAACAACAGCGTCTTGGGGAGAGCAAGAATCACCAGCATGTACACAATGCTGAAACAGAGACGAATGCGCTGGCTAGGGCACGTTGTGTGAATGGGCGACGGCAGGATCCCCAAGGATCTCCTGTACGGAGAGCTGATGCAGGGAAAGCGTCCAACAGGCAAACCCCAGCTACGATACAAAGACGTATGCAAGAGGGACCTGAAAGCCATGGACGTCGATCTTGCTATATGGGAGACACTGGCTGCAGACCGTTCAGCCTGGGGGCAGTCTGTTCAAAGAGGTCTCTCTAAGTTCGAGGAGTCACTTGCCAAGGAATCGGAGGCAAAGAGACAGAGAAGGAAAGCCGGTAACCAGGAAGACAGACCAGAAATGGACTTCGTTTGTGCTCGGTGTGGGATGGACTGCCACTCTCGGATTGGCCTCATCAGTCACACCAGACGCTGCACCAGGATTGACAACTAGGGCGCAACTCCATAGTCTCCTGAGACTGAAGGAAGCCTACTAATATTATTATTATTATTATTATTATTATTATTATTATTATTATTATTATTATTAAAAGCTCAGAAGGGCATTAATTTTCTATGGAATGTCACCTGATGACTATCTCTAGAGTAGATTGATTAATTTTACTAATGACTCAGAACTAATAATCAGAACTTTTAAAATTTCTGCATTGCACTGCTATATCAGCATTACCATCCCTGTATGACTACAGGACCTGATGTATATGGACACAATGGGATTTTACATGAATATATATATATATATATATATATATATATATATATATATATATATATATATATATATATATATATATATATATATATATATATATATATATATATATATATATATATATATATTTATTTTAAGAAAGATGGCAAGTTCAAGACGTAGTAATAGCTTACGGTATTGCGTTGAGAATCAGAGCGAAGAGGATCCTCAGCAGCCAACATGCCAGATGAGATGAGAATGCAGACAAGAATAACATTACTGAAGAGACTGTGGTTGCACACAGCATGGCAGAAAACACGGAACCTGTTAAAATCAGATAAGCCCTTTATAACTTTTATAAAGAAGTAACTGATTATTCTCTGCTGGCTCGTAAATGTTAATGCATATTTTTAAAATTGTAGATATGTGCATTAAGTAATAAAATATATAACACTTTTAATCCAGGAATCTTAACTATAAGTGTATTTTGAGTTTTAATTTTCTTTTAATCAAATAATCTTAACTATATATGTAGTTTGAGTTTTCCAGAAATGTATTTACTAAAATATAAATTAATTTTTTAAACACCTTCCTACTCCCAGCCAGAACATAATTTTGTTGACATTTGTTGTACCATATGAGAGAAACAAATCATATGGCTAAAATTGAAACAGCTAAAATTGAAGAAAGAACACAAAGAGGCAAACTCAGGATATGATGCTATCAACCTGTTAAACCAAACAATTGAAATCATTATAAATTATATGATTCTGTTAAGCACCTTCATTGTAAGGTGACACATTTATATTAAGTGCTGAAATGTTATTACTGGGCAAAGAAATCAATAAATTAGAACTACAAAGATTAGAATATACTACTGTACCTATTTTTTCTATTCTAATAAAATACTTAAATTACATATTATATATTATTTTATCATCAAATTATTTTACTTAATATCCTTAGCAATTATATGTAAAGCCTATTTCCCTATTTACTAATGTCATTACTATCATTAATAAACTATTGTCTATGTAATAAAATCATAAAATAGGCAAACTTTAAAAATTACTACAAACACTACCCTGATCTGAATAGGATAAGAAGTGTGCACTGTACATTGATTAAACAAAATTAAATCCTTTGATGATTGCATCCACTGATGTGGCTGAACAATGGATATACAACTCTGGGCCATCACCAGACTGCCAGCTCTGAATATCTACCACATGATTTACTGTTCAAATGGTTTTGTAAACTCTCAATGTATCATAGTCTTTTATTAGTTTGATCTCTGATGACGTATTTCTATGGTTACATCAAGTTAATCATCAAATTATATTATTTAACATTATAACAAATATCTAATTATCAATTACTGTACTTTCAGTGCCATGTCAGGTTGAAAAACTGATGACCATGATCTTTTAGGATATCCTATTGCTTTACCCTATGGCTGCACATCCCAACAGGTGATGGGATGGCTAATTATTTTCCTTTGCCTGATTTACCTGAGGGCCACTAACACTAGTGGCCTTAACAAGGACAGAAAGGTGGCAGCTTGTCGAAGATCCTGCCATTTGCCTTAATGATCCTTTCCAGATGGATTTTAAAACCAAACAGAATTTTGGCATTTGTTAATTCAGCGAGTAAGCAGTTCCATGGGTTTATGACCCTGTGGGTTTAAAAAGCATCTCCTGTTCTCAGTCCTACATTGAGGTTTGTTGAGCTTGAAACTGTTGCTCCTTGTTTGAGTTACATTTGACCTTTTGAAGAAATTGTTAGGATCAACATTCTCCAACTTGTTCAGTATTTGAAAAGTTTCAATGAGATCTGCCCTGTCATGTCTGGTTTAAAGTGTTGTTAGGTCTGTGGCCCTCGACCATTCCTGATACGAGAGATGACTTTGCTCTGGAATGACTTTGTTGCCATGTGTTGCACTTTCTAAATAGCAGCTTTGTCCTTCTGAAGATGAGGTCTCCATGCTTGGATATAGAAATCCAAATGGGGTGTACCAGAGATATATATACAGCTGAACTACAACCTTCTCTTCCTTGAAGTCAAAGGTACACTTGATTATTCCTAGGGTTTGGTTAGCTTTTCTGACTGCTGCTTCTACCTTTTGTGCAACTTTTAGTGAGTGATGAATTTTTTACTCCTTTTCTTCATCAATCTGCAGAAATGTAAGGGCATTGATTTGGTAGTTATGGTGTGGGTTGCTATGCCCCACATGCAAGGTCTTGCATTTGTCGACATTATGACGATATATTTGCCAATCTTCTGACCAATTGTAGAGTTCTTTGTAAGGCTTCATTATCATTTCCCATTTTACTATAAATCTATGTGACATCTGCAAATTTCATGATGTGGTTTAACTTATATGACAAAAAGGGTTGGCCCCAAAATGGACCCGTGGTATCCACTTGCCACATTTCTCCATTCAGATTTGTTCCCATGTAGCACTACCATTTGCTTTCTTTGTTTCAACCCTTTTTTATTCATCCTAGTATTGTACCATTTATTCCATAGGCCTATATTTTCCTTGCCAGTCTTTCATGTGGTACCATAACAAAGGCTTTAGCAAAATCCATGTATACAACATTCACCAGAAGGCCTTTGTACGAGTAGCTCATTACCATTTAAAGAAAATGTGAGCAGGTTCCTGCTCACATTTACCTGAATTTACCTGAATTTTTCCTGATGGCCACTAATACTAGTGGCCTCAACGGGGACAGGAAGCCGGCGGCTTGTCAAATATTGACAAAGATCATTTTCCCTGATGATCTTTCTCAGCTGTATTTTAAAACCCAGCAGAGTTTTGGCATGTATGGCTTCAGGAGGTAGGCAGTTCCCCGGTTTTACAACCCTATGGGTGTAAAGCATCGTGCGTTTTCAGTCCTACATGGTTGCTTGTTTAGCTGGAACTCGTTGCTCCTCGTTCTTGCTACATCTGACCTTTTGAAGAAATTGTCCAGATCAACATCCTCCCAATTGTTCAATATTTTAAAGGTTTCCATGAGATCCACCCTGTCATGCCTGGTTTTCAGTGTTGTTAGCCCTCAACTGTTCCTGACATGAGAGATGACTAAGCTCTGGGATGATTTTTGTTGCCCAGTGTTGCTCCCTCTCCAGTGCAGTTATGTCTTTCTTAAGATGAGGTCTTTATGCCTAGAGATCTCATCCACACCCATGTTTGTGTGTGGGTGAGTGTAGGATATGGCAAGTGTGGGGTTGTGGTGGGTGTGGGTGTGTATAGGGATGTATGGGTACTTTTGTGGAGGGCAAATGAGCAATTCACAACCATTTTCTTGACCAGTCCTTATAAAGACTGCTGGTGGTGGCTGTGACTGTTCTGGAAGGATGGGCGAGGATGGGAGGGCAAGGATGAGGGCATGGCATGGGTAGGAGGGGAAGCATTGGGTATTTGTGAGGATTAGGGTGGTTGGTGATGGAGGCAGAGAGGAAAGGAGGGAGTCAGGCAGGGAAGGAGGGAGGGAAGAAAGAAGCCAGAGTGGGTGGGTGGAAGGGAGGGTGGGTGGACAGGCAGGCAAGAAAGAAGGCTGGAGTGGATGTGGGGGTGTCTGGATTGGGTGTGGAGGGTGTCTGTGGTGGGTGTGGGGATATCTGGAGTGAGTGTGGGTATCTAGAGTGGGTGTGGGGAGTCTCTGAATGTGGTTGTGGGTTTGGTGGGTGTCAGGTTTGAGTGAGGTGGGTGTTTGAATGTCATGTGCCTACCTGCCTCCCACTCCATGCCTGCCCACCTGCCTGCCTGCCTCCCACTCCATGCCTGCCTGCCTGCCTCCCACTCAATGCCTGCCTGCCTGCCTCCCACTCCATGCCTGCCTGCCTGCCTCCCACTCCATGCCTGCCTGCCTGCCTCCCACTCCATGCCTGCCTGCCTGCCTCCCACTCCATGCCTGCCTGCCTGCCTCCCACTCCATGCCTGCCCACCTGCCTGCCTGCCTCCCACTCCATGCCTGCCTGCCTGCCTCCCACTCCATGCCTGCCTGCCTGCCTGCCAGCCAGCCAGATAGCCTGCCACCCAGCCAGCCAGCGAGTTAGCCAGTTATCCATTTATTCATCCAGCCAACCAATATGTACATCCACTTACCAGCCAGCCAGCTAACCACCCAGCAAGCTACACACTAATTATAGTGTGTGGAAATAAAATTATGTTGGTTGTGGTACAAAAATTATGAATATATTCACTTTTGGACTTCACCGGTAAAAATTCTTCTTATCCATGTGTCGGGCTAATAGGGCAAGGGGAGGGACTTCTCATATAATTTGTATGAGCGATCTTATACAGTGTGTATATATATATATATATATATATATATATTGCATATAGTCCTGGGTACCATTCAGGCTTGTTTGCATATATATATGTGTGTGTATATATGTTGTACCTAGTAGCCAGAATGCACTTCTCAGCCTACTATGCAAGGCCCGATTTGCCTAATAAGCCAAGTTTTCATGAATTAATTGTTTTTTGACTACCTGACCTACTTAACCTAACCTAACCTAACTTTTTTGGCTACCTAACCTAACCTAACCTATAAAGATAGGTTAGGTTAGGTTAGGTAGGGTTGGTTAGGTTCGGTCATATATCTATATTAATTTTAACTCCAATAAAAAAAATTGACCTCATACATAATGAAATGGGTAGCTTTATCATTTCATAAGAAAAAAATTAGAGAAAATATATATATTCAACATATATATTTTCTCTAAGAGAAAATATATAAATTCAACATATATATATATATATATATATATATATATATATATATATATATATATATATATATATATATATATATATATATATATATATATATATATATATACAGTATATATATATATATATATATATATATATATATATATATATATATATATATATATATATATATATATATATATATATATATGTAATTACCTAAGTGTAGTTACAGGATGAGAGCTACGCTCGTGGTGTCCCGTCTTCCCAGCACTCTTTGTCATATAACGCTTTGAAACTACTGACGGTCTTGGCCTCCACCACCTTCTCACTTAACTTGTTCCAACCGTCTACCACTCTATTTGCGAAGGTGAATTTTCTTATATTTCTTCGGCATCTGTGTTTAGCTAGTTTAAATCTATGACCTCTTGTTCTTGAAATTCCAGGTCTCGGGAAGTCTTCCCTGTCGATTTTATCAATTCCTGTTACTATTTTGTATGTAGTGATCATATCACCTCTTTTTCTTCTGTCTTCTAGTTTTGGCATATTTAATGCTTCTAACCTCTCCTCGTAGCTCTTGCCCTTCAGTTCTGGGAGCCACTTAGTAGCATGTCTTTGCACCTTTTCCAGTTTGTTGATGTGCTTCTTAAGATATGGGCACCACACAACAGCTGCATATTCTAGCTTTGGCCTAACAAAAGTCATGAACAATTTCTTTAGTATATCGCCATCCATGTATTTAAATGCAATTCTGAAGTTAGAAAGCATAGCATAGGCTCCTTGCACAATATTCTTTATGTGGTCCTCAGGTGATAGTTTTCTATCTAGAACCACTCCTAGATCTCTTTCTTTATCAGAATTCTTTAATGATTTCTCACATAATATATAGGTTGTGTGGGGTCTATGTTCTCCTATTCCACATTCCATAACATGACATTTATTAACATTAAATTCCATTTGCCAAGTGGTGCTCCATATACTTATTTTGTCCAGGTCTTCTTGAAGGGCATGACAGTCATCTAAATTTCTTATCCTTCCTATTATCTTAGCATCATCAGCAAACATGTTCATATAATTCTGTATACCAACTGGCAGATCATTTATGTACACAATAAACATCACTGGTGCAAGAACTGAACCCTGTGGTACTCCACTTGTGACATTTCTCCATTCCGATACATTGCCTCTGATTACTGCCCTCATTTTTCTATCAGTCAGAAAATTTTTCATCCATGATAGAAGCTTACCTGTCACCCCTCCAATATTTTCCAGTTTCCAGAACAACCTCTTATGTGGAACTCTGTCAAAAGCCTTTTTTAGGTCCAGATAGATGCAGTCAACCCAACCATCTCTTTCCTGTAATATCTCTGTGGCTCGATCATAGAAACTGAGTAAATTCGATACACAGGATCTTCCAGATCGAAAACCATACTGTCTGTCTGATATTATATCATTTCTCTCTAGGTGTTCTACCCATTTAGTTTTGATTAGTTTTTCCAATACTTTCACTATTACACTTGTCAATGACACAGGTCTATAATTGAGGGGGTCTTCCCTGCTGCCACTTTTGTAGATTGGAACTATGTTAGCCTGTTTCCACCCGTCTGCTACGATTCCTGTATACAGGGATGCCTGAAAGATCAGGTGAAGTGGAATGCTGAGCTCAGATGCACATTCTCTCAGAATCCATGGTGAAACGCCATCTGGGCCAGCTGCTTTGTTCTTACCGAGCTCCTTGAGCATTTTTTCCACTTCGTCTCTAGACACCTCTATGTGTTCTATGTTGTTCTCTGGAATTCTTATTGTATCTGGTTCCCTAAAGATTTCATTTTGTACAAACACACTTTGGAACTTTTCGTTTAGTGTTTTACACATTTCCTTTTCATCTTCCGTGAATCTATTTCCCATTTTCAACCTCTGAATATTATCCTTTACCTGCAATTTGTTGTTTATGAATTTATAGAATAGACCTGGTTCTGTTTTACATTTGTCCGCAATCCCTTTTTCAAAATTTCTTTCTGCCTCTCTCCTCACTGCCGTGTAGTTGTTTCTCGCATCTTTGTATCACTGGTATGTTTGGGGGTTCGGCCTCTTCCTGTATTGATTCCATTTTTGTGTCTTTCGGTCTCTAGCCCTCTCGCAATTTCTATTGAACCAATCCTGTTTCCTAGTTCTGCATCTCTGTTTTGGTATAAATTTTTTTGTGCCTTTATCATATATTTCACAAAACTTGCCATACATCTCATTCACTTCCTTGCCTAGCATCAAGTCTGTCCAATTATACTCACTAAAAAAATTTCTAAGGTCACCATAATGTCCTCTCCTGAAGTCTGGTTTTTCAACTGCTTCAACCTCCTTATTTTCTTCCAGCTTATAACGCATTGCATACTTTATTCCCAAAAAGACATGGTCACTTTTACCCAAGGGAGGAAGGTACTGAATGTCAAATATCTCTTCCTCCTTCCTGGTAAATATCAAATCTAGCATGGAGGGAACGTCCCCTTCCCTCATCCTCGTAGCTTGTTTAACATGTTGATATAAGAATGTTTCCAGGATGAGGTCTACAAATTTACAGGTCCAAAAATCTTCTGTTTTAGCTTTATATGCTTCCCAGTCTATGGATTTCAAGTTGAAGTCACCGACTATCAACAGTCGTGATCTATCGTTATCCGCTCTCGCTATAATCTCTCTCATTATTGTTATAAGACCTTCACGTTTACTATCTAGCTCCTCCTTTGACCATGTGCTGCTTGGCGGTGGACTATATGCATTTATCATCATTAGTTTATCATCCTCATAGCAGATCTCTAGTGCTATTATGTCAACTTCTTGTGGATTGGCAGTCATTATTTCCTTCACCTTTAGGTGTTCTTTTACCAGCACAGCAACGCCACCGCCTTTCCTAATTTTTCTGTCCCGTCTCCAAATTGAGTAGCCCCTTGGGAATATGACCTCATTTAAAATTTCATCTTCAAGTTTTGTCTCCGTGAGTGCAACAATGTCTGGTGTCTGCAGCTATATTACATCACTTAACTCCAGTATCTTCGATCTCACTCCATCTATGTTGGTGTATGCAATCTTCAGGAACTTGTTCCCCCTCTCCTTATTCTTCACTCCCCCTCTCTCTATTGATTTTGTTGGTTTGCCTTTATGTACCACTTTACTGGTTTGCCTACCCCTATCACTTTGTAGAAAAAAGAATTTATTTCTTCTTCATTCCTGCTCTCATTTAAATGTTTTGCCTCAGCGAGGTTCAGTTTCAGCTTCTCTCTATCTTCTTTTGAAAGATCTCGTCTTAACGACCACCCTTTCCCATCCTCATTCCTTTGCAATTTTCTAGCATTCCTTAGTACTTCTTCCATCTGTTTGGCACCGTTTAGGGTGATCCTCAAAGGTCGATCTTTCCCTTTTACGTACCTGCCTATTCTCCTGTAGTCGCACACATTCTCACACATGTGTGTGTGTGTGTGTGTAAATCACGAAAGTAAACAAGTGATTAAAAATGTGACAGTGTCAGACCACGGAGGAAAATTGAAACAGGAATTTCCTTAAGTGCTTTCGTATATTAATACATCTTCAGAAGGAGTACTCCTTCTGAAGATGTATTAATATACTAAAGTACTTAAGGAAATTCCTGTTTCGATTTTCCTCCGTGGTCTGACATTGTCATATATATGTATACTGTATATATATATATATATATATATATATATATATATATATATATATATATATATATACAGTATATATATATATATATATATATATATATATATATATATATATATATATATATATATATATATATATATATATATATATATATATATATATATATATGTCGTACCTAGTAGCCAGAACACACTTCTCAGCCTACTATGCAAGGCCCGATTTGCCTAATAAGCCAAGTTTTCCTGAATTAATATATTTTCTCTAATTTTTTTCTTATGAAATGATAAAGCTACCCATTTCATTATGTATGAGGTCAATTTTGTTTTATTGTAGTTAAAATTAACGTAGATATATGACCGAACCTAACCAACCCTACCTAACCTAACCTAACCTATTTTTATAGGTTAGGTTGGGTTAGGTAACCGAAAAAGGTAGGTTAGGTTAGGTTAGGTAGGTTAGGTCGTCGAAAAAGCATTAATTCATGAAAACTTGGCTTATTAGGCAAATTGGGCCTTGCATAGTAGGCTGAGAAGTGCATTCTGGCTACTAGGTACGACATATATATATATATATATATATATATATATATATATATATATATATATATATATATATATATATATATATATATATATATATATATATACACAGTACAACCTCGATTCAATGTACCCCGATTCAACAAATCTCCGGCTAGTTCGCACACTTTTCATGCCGGATTTACTCACCCGGCATGAAATTTGATTTCATGCCGGATTTACTCACCCGACGAACAATGGTTCTCTGAAGTGGGGAATGTTCGGATTTGCTTACGATGTCCAGACAGAGTTCACTGACTGGTGGAAAACTTTCCCATTCTATCACAGATTACAATTAGTAATTTCCTCATATGACAAGTTTGATCACACAAGTGGACCGCACAAGTGGACCGCATAAGTGGTCCACAAGCTTATGATGTTGGGACAGAGTTCACAGAGTGGTGGAAAACTTTCTCATTCTATCACAGGTTACAATTAATAGTTCCCCCATATGACAAGTTCGATCACACAAGTGGACCGCACAAGTGAGTCCACAAGCTTACGATGTTGGGACAGAGTTCACAGAATTGTACAAACTGTCTCATTCTATCACAGTTTACAATTAATAATTCCTTCATAAGACAAGTTGGATCACACAATTAAGTGGACCACACAAGAAGTGAACCATATGAACCAAACACCAGCCAGAATAGTCCACACAACAAGTCAACCATTTGAACCAGATACCAGCCAGAGTGGTCCACACAAATGAACGACTGAGTTTCCATAATTTTCGTTCACTGATCTGTGGCAGACATATCTTTGTAAATTAATTTAAAGGCTGAAGCGTGATTAGCTAGCTACATGTTGTAAAATCTCCTTATAGACATTTTCTGTGATGAAACAAGCTGAGTGAGGGTGAACAGATAAGGGAATACTATACTGTAAACCTCACTTGGTTTTCCTTCGTCTGTGTTGTTATAGTTCAGTGACCCATGACTTTGAAAGTTTCAGATTAATAAATCATTTCTAAAACCAGTGCTTTTAGCTTTTTATTATCCTATTTTAACTAAACTAAATAAAACCGAAAATATACTGTAATATGATGAACATCTGCTATTTGAGAAATTATTTATGTTATTGGAACAACTCCAGCGTGAGCGAGTGGATGGATCTAATCCCTGTACACACAGCACCATGTGTTTCTCGTTTCATTTCGTCGCCACAGTTCAGTGACTACGGCTTCGAAATAATAAAATTGATAAATTAGTTCTAAAATAAGTTTTTTTTTATATCTCTTATTATCCTAATGTTATTACCTTGAGGTTACCTTGAGGTGCTTCCAGGGCTTAGCGTCCCTGCAGCCCGGTCATCGACCAGGCCTCCTGGTTGCTGGACTGATCAACCAGGCTGTTGGACGCGGCTGCTCGCAGCCTGACGTATGAGTCAGGAGTCAGGGGAAAAAACACTTAGACTAAAACTTAAAAGTAATTTTGCTTAAAGTATAAATTGTGTTGAAAGAAACAAAATAAAAGATAAAAAGGAGGGGAACATGGTAGAAAATAGCCAATATACAAGTTGGACAACAAACAGCATTTTTAAAAAAATAGTAAGACATGAGTTGACATTTAAGGGTATTGTATTGTATCAGATGTAAGATGAACAAGATGAAGGATGCTGATCCTGACAATTTATTCATAAGGTCAGATGTCAGAGTTAACAGTCCCCGTAGCGTAATGGTAAGACGCTTGCCTGGAGTTTTGTGAGCGCCTTGTCCTGGGTATCGTATCCTGGTTGGGGAGGATTTACTGGGCATCAATCCTTAATTGTAGACTCTGTTTAACCCAACAGTAACCCTAGGTAAAATGGGTACCTAGTTGTTAAATGATTTAGCGGGGTCATATTATGGGGAACATAGGATTAAGGACTTACTCAAAATACTATGCGTGCTAGTGGCTGGACAGAATGTAAGAACTCTTGTATACATAGATAAATAAATAAAAATCTGTAACACAAACAAGAAGCAACAGTTTCAAGCTCAACAAACTCTAATGTAGGACTGTGAACAGGAGATGCTTTTTCACCCACAGGGTTATAAACCCATGTAAGTACCTACCTGCCAAAGCTGTAAATGCAAAGACTGTGTTAGATTTCAAAATCTACCAGGAAAATATCAAGGTAAATGGGCGGACCTTTGACAAGCCACCGGTTTCCTGTCCTAGTCAAGGCCATTAGTGTTAGTAGCCCTCAGGTGTAAATCTGGTAAAACATATACCATTATCTTCAAGTAATGTAAACCCATTGTATCGTCTTGTGAATAAAATTATTATTTTTATTATTACTGTATTATTATTATTATTATAATGAGCTGGGCCTCGAAAAACAGCCAAGCTAACAATCAAATACTGAAAATTGTCATTATTCAACCTGCAAGGGGTTCTCTGGGCCACCAGCACTAGCTTGCAGGAAGCAAGGATTATTCCATACTTATTCCATCTTGAAATTGACAGAGGTGTGGGGAATGGGAGGTGTTGGGAGATGAGGAAAGTGGGGAGGGGAGGGACTGGAAGCAAGGAAAGACTGGGTGTGAGATGGGACTGGGAGTGGGGATTGTAGGAAGAGTGAGGAGGGGCTTGGATGTTGAGATGAAAGCCTGGGGAGGGGCTAGGTGCAATCAATAGGCATCTCAGCCAGCTAGTCCATGGAAGTACTAGTTTTGATTTTTTGTATTTTACGATGCTATACCAGACTTTGTCAGAAGCTTTTGATATATCTCTGAACACTATAGTGCCAGAAACTCTCAGCTGCCCACCCACTCTCAGGCTTGGCCTAGGCCTGCTTGCTCTTGGCTGGCAACCCACTCTCAGCGGTCTACTCACTCTTAGTCACCCCAACTGTTCTTGGCTGCTCTCTGCCACTTGCCCACTCTCGGCAACCCACCCACTCCCTGCTGCCCATACACAATACACAGTGTTGACTACACACAGGGCACCAGGAGGCAGGAGTCACACTGCAGCAGGCTCCAGAAAATTCCAATTCACAAAATATTGGGAACAGGTTGAGGGCTGTACCTGGTTTCCCAGGATACATGAAGGGATAGGGAATTTGAAAAACACCAAAGAAACAAGCAATAAGTAAAAGTGAGTGAAAAACCTGCACTGGAAAAGTTGACATTTCCAAACAGAAAAATGTCAACAACAACAAAGATGGCCACCACCACAAGGGAGGAAAACAACACTAACAGATGAATGTTTTTAAGGATTATCAGCAAAAAATAAAAATAAGAGGTGATTTTCTTGGCAGGTTAATGATTATTGAGGACCTGCTAAAGAATTATGAAGTAAAAGTAAATAAATTAAAACAAGAAAATGATGGTCTCAAGATTGAATTTTGTAATTTAAAAGGAAGTATTTTCTAGTATGGTAAGGAAATTACTATCTTCACTGATAAGGTTAAGAGACAGGAGGCACAAATCAAGTTACTAGTAATTACATAAATGTAGTTACAGAATGAGAGATACGCTCGTGGTGTCCCATATTCCCAACACTCTTTGTCATATAACGCTTTGAAATTACTGACGGTTTTGGCTTCCACCACCTTCTCACCTAACGTGTTCCAACCGTCTACCACTCTGTTTACAAAAAAAAAGAATTTTCTTATATTTCTCAGGAAGCTTTGTTTTGTTAATTTAAATCTATGATCTCTTGTTCTTAATGTTCCGGGTCTCAGGAATTCTTCTCTATCAATTTTATCGATTCCTGTTACTATTTTGTACATAGTGATCATATCGCCTCTTTTTCTTCTATCTTCTAGTTTTTGCATATTTAATGTTTCTAACCTCTCCTCGTAATTCTTGTTCTTCAGTTCTGGGAGCCACTTAGTGGCATATCTTTGCACCTCTTCCAGTTTGTTGATGTACTTCTTAAGATATGGGCACCATACAACCACTGCATATTCCAGCTTTGGCCTAACAAAAGTTGTGAACAATTTCTTTAGTATTTCTCCATCCATGTACCAACCACTCTGTTTACAAAAAGTTAATTTTCTTATATTTCTCAGGCAGCTTTGTTTCGTTAGTTTAAATCTATGATCTCTTGTTCTTGACGTTCCGGGTCTCAGGAATTCTTCCCTATCAATTTTATCGATTCCTGTTACTATTTTGTACGTAGTGATCATATCGCCTCTTTTTCTTCTACCTTCTAGTTTTTGCATATTTAATGTCTCTCTAACCTCTCCTCGTAGCTCTTGTCCTTCAGTTCTGGGAGCCACTTAGTGGCATGTCTTTGCACCTTTTCCAGTTTGTTGATGTACTTCTTAAGATATGGGCACCATACAATTACTGCATATTCCAGCTTTGGCCTAACAAAAGTCGTGAACAATTTCTTTAGTATTTCTGCATCCATGTATTTAAAAGCAATTCTGAAGTAAGAAAGTGTAGCATAGGCTCCTCGCATAATGTTCTTAATGTGGACCTCAAGTGACAGTTTTCTATCTAGAACCACTCCTAGATCTCGTTCTTTGTCAGAATTCTTCAAAGATTTCTCACATAATTTATAGGTTGTGTGGGGGTCTATGTTCTCCTATTCCACATTCCATAACATGGCATTTATTCACATTAAATTCCATTTGCCAAGTGGTGCTCCATATACTTATTTTGTCCAGGTCTTCTTGAAGGGCATGACAATCATCAAGGTTTCTTATCTTCCCTATTATCTTAGCATCATCGGCAAACATGTTCATATAATTCTGTATTCCATCTGGTAGATTGTTTATGTAGACAATGAACATTATCGGTGCAAGAACTGAACCCTGTGGTACTCCACGTGTGACATTCCTCCAATCCGATACATTGCCTCTGATTACAGCCCTCATGTTGCTATCAGTTAGGAAATGTTAGACCCAGAACCCAAACCGTCAAAGGAGGAGATGAAATGTCTGCCGTATAGAAAAACTTCCCAACGCCAGCGAGCCCACCAGGAGATTGGATACTACTGTTCCGACGCGAGACTCTAGAGAAGGGATACCGCGGAACCTTGAAAATGTCAACAGGCAGGGTAAGCCAGCAAACCAGGAACCCAAACCTGGCAATAGTTGAGCCAAAAGGCAAAAACAAAATACATAACAATTTGTAAGATAAAACACAAGAAAAAAGACCAGAAGAACAGCCCCAGCACCAGCGGCTAGGGACAAGAGTGTAGATGGAAGATGCGGACGAAAAAGACAGGTAGCAAACGGGAACAAAAAGTCACGCCAACAACATAGAAATGTCAGTCATGTCTCAACACAAGACGAAACTGAAAAAGGTGCAAAGGTATGCCACCAGACTAGTACCCAAACTGAGGGGAATGAGTTACGAGGTGAGACTACGGGAAGTAAACTTCATGTTACTGGGAGACAGAAGAGCTAGAGGGGACATGACCACCACATTCAAGATTCTCAGAGGAATCGATAGGGTAGATAAAGATAGACTATGGAGCCCAAGGGGCACACGCACCAGATGACACAGGTGGAAAGGAGTGCCCAAAGCCATAGAGACGTTAGAAAAAAGTATTTCTGGGTCAGAGTAGGAGACAAATGGAAAGCATGAGAAAGTGATGTAGTGGAGGCTGACTCCACACACAGCATCAAGCATAGATAAGATAGAGCCCAGTAGGGTCAGAAACCAGTACAGTAGATGATTGACAGGTGAGGGGTGGGACTAAAAAGCAAGAGCCCAAGCCCTGCAAACACAACTAGGTAAGGACAACTGGGTAAATACAGAGGTAACAAAGACATCAAGCAAGTGACAGGTGAGAGGCAGGACTAAAGAGCCAAATCTCAACCCCAGCAAGCACAACTAGGTGAAGACAAATAGGCGAGTACAAAGAATCCAACATATATGGAAGGGCTAAGCCAGGCACTGCAAGATGGGCAAGGAAAAAGTGACTCAGATAAAACCACGAAAAACAGGGCCGTAGCCCCCCTTTGTAACAAACAACACAAACGAACAAGGAAGGCCCCAGGAAGAAGCACGCAAGGGCCAAACAAAAATGCCACAACCAATCCCCAACATGCATCCACAGCATGAAAACTGCAGCAAAATGTCACCACACAACATCCTGACACAGTAACATTTACAGTACCTCATAACATCCACCCATACCATTGTACCTCATAACATGGTGGAGGTGGGGTCCCTTGATTGACTCAAGCACAGGTTGGACACGCATATCAGTGGGACTGGATGGGTACAAATAGGAGCTGCCACGTATGGGCCAATAGGCCCTCTGCAGTCACCTGTGTGCTAATGGTCTTATATTCATATCCAAAAAGCACGAACCAGCGTCTGGCCGAAAGAGACGCCAGATCGCATAAACTCACCTGCAGAACGGAGGCAAAAACATGTCACGACACAACGTAGCCGAGAAGATTCCGGGAGCACCGTCAGGGGAAGAAGGCCAGAGCCGCACATGCCGGAGAAGAGTAGGGGAAAGGCGAAGGAGGCGCCCCACACCCATAACACAAGGAAAACCCCGGCGTCCGCCCCATAGCGGTAGTCCAGAACAGCCCCGGTAGCTACGGGGCATGGATTGGAGAATGGAGAGGAACGAGAAGCGAAGCACCCGAGAGAAAAGGACACAGAAAACCAGCACTTGGGCACACTGCCCAGACCAAAACAAACTCCCATGGTGCACGCGCAGGACACGAGGTCCGAAGGCCCCCAACTAGGAGTATGAAAAAAAACGAACAGTGCCGAGACAGAGCATGGAAAGAAGAGAATTACAAAAAGAACGAGACAGGACCGAAAACCAAGAACAAGCACGGAAGAGGACCAACAAGCCTGAGAAAGGACTGGAGGGAAGCCAAACCGGAAGATGACAGTCGTTCCAATAATATGGGAAGAAGCGAAAACTTTCTCGAACCTTCGAGAACACATAGAAGCAAGCACTAAGCACGAAGGCACAAAAAAGCATAGTCGCACCCGAGACCAAAAGTCATGTAGAACCCCGAGAAGAGGGGAACATGACAGAAAAGTCCCGACCCAAGGTAGAAGGGTGAATAAACGTTAAAGAGAACCCACTGCCAGAAGTAAACAACGGACCCAAGGGACAAGGAATCGAACGGGGGAGGGGCCGATGCCCAACAACTCATATGGAGAGAGGGGAAGAAAACCCCCACTCCTCGGAACCATACGCCCCGCTCAGAGGGTAGAAAACCCCGGCGGGGTCCAACGGGTCTCGAGACCCCCCAAGTCAGACCCTCTCCAACCCCAGGAACCCACACGGCAGGCCCCAGGGCTGAGCCGTCCCCCCAAAGCCCCAGCCTCACAAAAAAAAGCCGGGGCAGTCAGAAAAGTACTAAGGAAGGGAGCCCACTGGCAGACTCATACAACACGGCTGGAGGAATAGGCTCGAATGCTTCCGTTGCTACCCTGGAAAGGGAAATCCCCGAGACCGCCCGAGTCTCAAGACCATCGAAGCCCCTGTCCCAACCCCGAACCCACAAACGGTAAGGATCTGGATGCAGGGAGAAAGGAGGATTATCACACTAGACCACAACAGGGGAAAGACAAGGGGGCGCGGAAGGAAACAAAACTAAAGCGACCGACACCCCTCCATGCCCATCACACCAACTTAAACGGGGCAACCTCGGGGCTTCCGGGAAGCAAACACCCTAGCTCGTTGCCACCACCGAAACACAACGTGCATCACCCGTGCTGCCTGCACCCCGCATAGTCAGAATAAGACTGGGTAATCAAGCCATAAACAAGCAACAAAACTTGCAGGGCTCTGGGTGCCACTGAGCCCACAGGCAGCAGACGGAGGCAAAAACAGTAAGAGTCACTCACCCTGAGACAAGAGGACAGAGCAACCCTCGAACTCGCACAAAGCGAGGAGGGACTCCGGGGTCACATCCATCGGACCCACACGTCCCAGTGGGGATTCCCAGGGTCCTGAGCGTTTACCTATAGGAACTCACACCCAGGTAATCCCAGGCAGGATACTGCTAACCGGTGCCCAAGTACTCAGTGAGCAACCATGGGTGGCACACTGGCTCCCAAACACCTGTCTGATGTGGTGTTGACAGATCGCTCTCTGTCGGTGAAATTCAGACCTTATTGTTTGAGGAACATAAGGGTCATGATATTGATGCAGCTGGGTGCAATAAGGACCTAACAGAAAGGTCAGAGACAACTGATATAGCACTGGTGGGGACGATATAATGAGCGTATCCAGTTGTATCTTTGAGCACCACTCTTGCCCACCCATGCCATCTCCAATTTTTATAGATGATACATAGATGAATTGTTTTCTGGGTTCAGTGATGATGCATCTGATACAAGTAGCATAGATGAACAGTATTAGCGGCTTCCATGGTGGTGTTTTTCCATAGATATTTTCAAGAACAGCTGAATCTCTTCCAAAATTGCCGAATCTCGTCCAGAATGGCTGAATCTCTTCCTGATTGACTGAACCTCTTCCAGAATGACTGAATTTCTTCCAGTGAGGGACCTTACAAAGCAATCTTTTCAAGACTACCTTACAAATTGATCTTTTCCTATAATCTTTTCACGACTTCCTTACGCTTTACAAGCTTGGCTACATACCACCTACAGGTACTAAAGCCAAGGGAGTACGTGAGTGCATTATTTGCAAGCACACAGAACGAAGAAACAGAAAGCGAAAATCTATCTGTACCTGGTGCAACGAGAGCAAAGTCGCGCTGTGTACCATGGACTGTTTCGTTGATTACCATTCACTTCCAAAGTACTGAATGGGCTGTACAGTGCTGATATCATAAGAAACACATCAACATACTGGAAAAGGTGCAAAGACATGCCACTAAGTGGCTCCCAGAAATGAAGGACAACAGCTACAAGGAGAGGTTAGAGGCATTAACCCTCAAACTGCGAAATACATACATATACGATTTAACATAAAAAATTTAACGTAAGTTTTTAAAACTTGCACAAACACTTTCCAATTTTTTTGCATAATCAACTAGGCAAATGGTCCAACTTTGTCTAAATGATCACGGCGTAACTTAAAAAACATGAGAATCAAAATTAATTTTAAAATATAATATTGAAAACTTCAGATTTTCATTTCAGAATTTAAAAAAAAATGAACTATCACCAATTGTTCATTTAATGTTATTATTCTCTCAAAATAGCATATGATCTTCATTTTCATCAAATTAGAATATAGGTTTTCAGTATAGTGTACTGTAAAAAATAAATTGTCAATAAAGCATTTGATATATGCAGTAAATTTAGACCAAAAAAAAATTATAGCTCCAAATGTATAAAGTTTACGAAAAATCCATTCTGAAAGGATTGTAGAACAGACAGCTGAGCACACAATATGTCAAAATACTGAGAATGAGTAAAAAACTGGAATTTTAGAAGCCACTCAAAGTTGAAACTCTAGTTTCAGAGATAATTGAAGTTGAAGTTATCAATAATGAATAAAGTTTTAATTCGTTAATTTAATTGTATGTTTTAATAATCATTGTTTGGCATTCGTACTCGAATATGCGAAAGTTGTAGGTCAATATGTGTTGAAATGAAGTCAAGGAAAAATAACCCCCCCAAATATACAAAATCAAGGGAAAATTATAATAATTACAATGATTTAGGGGATAAATTTAGGGTACACTTTATAAGTGAAAAGCCTTAATATGGTTTCTAATAATCAAAACAAACTAAAGAGACAAAGAAAATTGAGTTTGAAATCACAGATAAAATCAGCCAAAAAAATTAAAGGTCCCAAGTTTTGCGAGTTGTGACTAATATATTTGTTGATCAATTTCATTCTATCTTCACATAGTTAGGGAAACATATGCATTTTCCCGGGTAAAACAAAATCAGATAATAAACAAAGGAGAAAAAACTAAAATCTTAAAAAAAAGAAAACTTAAAAAAATAATATTTTTTGGACATTGATGAAAGTAACTTATATTAACATTGGACAATGTATTTATATGATATATAACAAAATTGAGCATATTAACATAGCTACTCATTATTATTGGCGTTATTATGCATTACTCAGCAATGATACAATGGCACCAACTTCATGACCCCTTTGTGGACACTTCTTACTAGTATTCTTCTTTTTTTAGCATCGCATAGGTGCTTGCATCACTTAATTACTGCATTATCCTTCAGTTCCAGTTATTAGGAGCTGTTTTCCTTATCAACAAAATGTTGCTATTTTTTAAAATTTGTGTAAAATCTATTTCTGAAAATATTTTTATGAAAATTTCACAACACTGAAGCCAATAAGTTGGAGATTTGTTTAACATATTTAAGTTATTATTACATAATTCAAATATTTTTTGCTACTGGGCCCCCAATATGCACTGGTAATATGCGCAGTCTAAGGGTTAAATATGCAAAAACTTGAAGGAAGAAGAAAAAGAGGAGATATAATCACTACGTACAAAATAGTAAGAGGAATCGATAAAATTGATAGGGAAGAATTCCTGAGACCTGGAACTTCAAGAACAAGAGGTCATAGATTTAAACTAAACAAAGCTGCCAGAGATATAAGAAAATTCACCTTTGTAAACAGAGTGGTAGACGGTTGGAAGAAGTTAGGTGAGAAGGTGGTGGAGGCCAAAACCGTCAGTAATTTCAAAGCATTATATGATAAAGAGTGTTGGGAAGACGGGACACTACGAGCATAGCTCTCATCCTGTAACTACACTTAGGTAATTACATGACAGCAGTCATCTGATACTAGAAAGAAAACAGACTGCCTGCTTGGTTGCCTGTTTTCTTTATTATTTTATTATTATTCAGTAAGATTTATTTTGGGTTTAATTTTTCCCCTTTTATTTTTCTTGGGGGTTTTATTTTTATTTTACTCTGCTGTTGTCTATTTTAGCTCGCCCTACCTTTCTAGTGTGTTTTTCTTCAGTTAGTGATCTTGAATCCTATGAACCTTGAGCCTCTGTGAGGAACTCTGGATTTTCGCTTCTGGTCTCCAGAAGGAATTTTTAGACTTGTAAGAACCTAGCGTGAATCCAACTGGGAGGAGCTATCCAAGATGATGTAACAGGCAGCCACTGATGGACCTACCAGAAAAAGGTGTTTCATTATATTCAATGCTGGGTTTTTAAGTTAAGATAAGAGCTATGAGGCCTAGAGCTCATCAAATTAGTGATGTACCATACTGTGTGATCTTATTAGATATAAAAATGGAGGCAAATTAAGGTGATTTACAAAATGTTTTCCATGCTGTTCTAGTCTTGTTCTTGCCTACACCTAAGTGTTGATACAGGATGAGAGCTACGCTCATGGTGTTCCATCTTCCCAGTACTCTTTGTCATATAACGCTTTGATACTACTGACGGTTTTGGCCTCCACCACCCTCTCCTTCAGTTTGTTCCAACTGTCTACCTGTCTGTTTGCAAAAGAAAATTTTCTCATATTTATTTGGCACCTCTGTTTTCTTAACTTGAATCTGTTATTACCCAAGTGTAATTACCTAAGTGTAGTTACAAGATGAGAGTTACGCTCATGGTGTTCCATCTTCCCAACACGCTTTGTCATATAACACTTTGATACAACTGACGGTCTTGGCCTCCACCACTTTCTCACCTAACTTGTTCCAACCGTCTACCACTCTGTTTGCGAAAATAAATTTTCTTATATTTCTTCGGCATCTGTGTTTAGCTAGTTTGCTAAAGCTAGTGCCTGTTACTATTTTGTATGTAGTGATCATATAACCTCTTTTTCTTGTCTTCTAGTTTTGGCATATTTAATGCCTCTAACCTCTCCTCGTAGCTCTTGCCCTTCAGTTCTGGAAGCCACTTAGTAGCATGTCTTTGCACTTTTTCCAGTTTGTTGATGTGCTTCTTAACAGTATCGCTCGCTTTGGAAACCGATCACGTCCATTTTTTTTCTCTTGAGTCCTAGCCGTCAGCAGGACTCACGTCCACTACAAAAATATTTGTATAAAATTCATTTTTTATCCGATCGACCTCGGGATAGTTTCAAAATAAGCACCTTTAGAATGTGCACCAGGTGATGTCAAAATGAAAGATGTAACCCAAAACTTGATGTCAGAACACTTGAAAGATTATAAATACGTTTTTGGGTCTAAATTTTAAATTTTAAAATATTTGTTAAAATTATATTTATTGTGCTATTATAATGGGATTAGTTTTAAAATGTGCGCCTTTATATTGCGAACAATTTGATACCAAAATGAGCGATGTAAAATCAAAATTAATGTCAGAACACTGGAAAGATATAAATAATTTTGATGATGAGTGTCCAAAATTAAAATATTTGTTAAAATTCCAGTTATTGCTCTATTATTATGAGACTAGTTTTACAATGTGCGCCTTTATATTGCAAACAATTTGATACCAAAACAAGCAATGTAACATGAAAATTGATGTTATCAAACTGAACGAGTATAAACATTAGGTTGTGGTGTGCAAATTAGTGCTCGTTCACGGGTATTTTTAGGCTTTGCTGTGGGGAGTCTCACCAGGCTTTTGGACATTATATGCATATACATCTGCAGGGAATTTAATTGCAACACAATGATACCAAAACAAACGACATATCATGAGAATTAAGATGAGAAAACTGAAACGAGTATACATATTTAGGCGTCGCCACACACTCGCCCGCACCATTAGCCCCATGACGTTGCCCGCACCATTAGCCTACCTCCTACCTCACCCCCAAAATGTCAACCCATGTCTTCTATTTTAAACAATGCTGTTTTGTTGACCAAATTGTATTTTTGCTTTTTTTTCTGCTATGTTTCCCCTCCCCCTTTTTTTCCATTCTTTTCTTATTTTTTCTCAACACAATTTATGCTTTAATCTCAATTAGTATTAAGTTTTAGTCTTAGTGTTTTTCCTGCCTGAAACGCTTTGCGTAATAGTGGCTTTAGGCATTGTATGTACTAGCTCTATCTATAAATACATTAACTTTTGTATCTTACCTTGTATGTATGTACCTTACCTGAATAAAAATTTATTATTTATTATTATTATTATTAATACTGCAAAAAAAAGTAAAATAAATCAGAGACATTGAAATAATTAGGTAATAATATCTTTGTGGTAACCCTCACCTGACAGCTTGGGCGGAGAAGACCTCATCTGGCGACTGCTCTGTCAACTACCTTTTTTTGCCAAACTTCCCGCTCTATTGCATCCAAAATATGCCACCTACAATTTTTTTTACTTTTCCCGTGACCAGGGAACACAAATAAACACTTTTATAAGACGAAAGAATTTTTTGAAATTTTTGTTGTTGTGCCTGTGGGTGTTGAAGGCAAAATGGCCCTTAGAGGCCCATGGTTTAACCACTGTGATGTGCCGAGTTTATTGTGACATTCCACTTGTGCGCATAAACTTGAGTGTTTGTAAAAAAAATTTTATCTTTGTAAAATGATAAATTCCCTTCCCTGAACACGTACATGTATAAAAACTGGGGACGTGGAAAATGGAGCATGTTTAATGTGCGCCTGTGCCTTAAGCCTCCCAGACCCGGTCGCATGGGCCATTCAAGCACTATGAGTTGCTACAAATATATTTTCAATTATTTGTTCTATGTATTTCCAATGCATTTTTTTTATTGTATATGATGCATATTTATGCCCTACAGTAGAATATTCATAATGCTCCATGGAACTGTGATACGTGTGTCAGTAATATGTCCACAATAAATGTTTATTGTCGCAATATTACTTGTTAAAAATTCATTAAAATTACAATATGTACAGTTTCACACACTATAACACACTCACACAGTAACACACTGTATTACACACTCAGTACTTTGGAAGTGAGTGATAATCAATGAAGCCGTTCATGGTATACAGCGTGACTTCGCTCTCATTGCACCAGGTAGAGATAGGTTACCGCTTCCTGTTTCTTCATTCTGTGTGCTTGCAAATAACGTACTCACGTACACCCTTGGCTTTATTACATATAGGTAGTATGTATGCCAAACTTGTAAAGCGTAAGGTAGTCTTGAAAAGATTATAGGAAAAGATCAATTTGAAAGGTAGTCTTGAAAAGATCACTTTGTAGGGTTCCTCTCTGGAACAGATTCAGTCATTCTGGAAGAGTTTCAGTCAATCAGGAAGAGATTCAGCCATTCTGGAAAAGATTCAGCTATTTTTAAAAATATCTATGGAAAATATCATCATGGAAGCCGTTAACATCTATAACGGTTCATCTATGCTACTTGTATCAGATGCATCATCACTGAACCCAGAAAATGATTCATCTATGTATCATCTATAAAAATTGGAGATGGCATGGGTGGGCAAGAGTGGCGCTCAGAGCTACAACTGGATACGCTCGCTATATGGTCCTCATCAGTCCTGAATCACTTAAATCTGACCTTTGTGTTAGGTCCTTATTGCACCTAGATTCATCAATATCATGACCCTTATGTTCTTCAAACAATAAGGCCTGAATTTCACCAACAATGAGTGATCTTTCAACACCACGTCAGACATGTGTTTGGGAGTCAAGAGGCGTCACCCAAGGTTGCTCAGTCAATACTAACCCAGCCAACAGCCCTGGGAATTCTGGGAATTTTTTTCAAGATGGCTGCCTCTCACTGGAGGTCCCAAAAGTCCGTTTTGTACACAACCTACCACGCACGCATTTTGAATAGGCACAAAATATTCAAAAGGTGTTTTCTCGGTTGGCGCAGTGTCCCACTGACCGAGTTTTCTCATTTGGCGCGGCACAGTGGTTAATATTTATAATTCTGTAAAACAGTCCCTGTGGTGTAGTGATAAGACACTCGCCTGGCGTTTCGCAAGTGCTTTGTCCTGAGTTCGTATTCTGTCCAGGGAAGATTTACTAATAATAAGATTTCACCACATTTATGAGCAAAATTTGGACTAGGTATAACACAAATAAAATACAAAATTATAAAGTAGAGGATGCTATGTATGTTTTCTTTTGAGAAAAATAAAAATGGGATATTGGCCAAAGTCCATACTGAAGGTGGCATCACTAGTCTATAACATCCAGGCACCCACCACGTGCAGCTGTGTGTGGGGTACACTTGTTGAAAGTGAATTATAGTTTCATTATGTAATTCACTTTAATTCAAAACAATCTGGATAATGAAAAGAACTAAAATGTTCATAGTGGAATCCTGTTATTTAGTATTTCTGTGCAATAAATAAAATTGAAAACACATTGCTAAAAACACTAGTAGTGTCAAATCATTATACAGTATCACAAAGAATACTGGGAAGACTGGACACCATGAGCATAGCTCTCATCCTGTAACTACACTTAGGTAATTACTATCTGGCAAAATTTCATATTTTATTTGAATATATGTCTTAATGCTATATAAACTACTTCCATTTTCCAATATGCATTAGCATAGTCTATTGCAAGGGTTTTATATGTAATTACTTTGTATAAAATGAAACAGTTTCCTAGAAGGCAAAATGTCATTCAGTTTGATAAACTTAGTAAATAGTTTTGAGGTAAAAAGTTATACAAATTTGTTTTTCAACAATAGATACAGCATTTCTTGAGCAATAGTGCAAGCTTTGTTTTTGCTCATATTCACACACAGGCAGTATGGAGTAATGCCATTGGGTCATTTTTTATTTTCCAAAAAAGTTCTGTATACTACACACAAAACACCCTTCATCTCAGCACACAAAGTATAATAGTCAATAGTACAGGAGTTACAGAAGTAGCAGTAGTATACAGCAGATGATACAGTAGTTACAGAAGTAGTAGAGAGGGCTCTAAGATCACCTGTTTGTATGGGTAAAAATGAAGAAAGAGGAGTGTTTTGGAATGGGCTGAAGTTTAGTGGTGCTGCTTTCATTTTGGGGAGGACGTGAAACTTGGATCATCTCTCCATCTTCACCCTCAGTTTCTTCATAGTCCCCCTCTAGAAAAAGAATGACGGAGAATGCGACCTTTAAGGATTAACTAAAACCAACAGAAACCATTTGTTGGTACACAAGGAACAAGAACTTCAGCATCAGCAATAAAGTATTGGGGCAAATCCCATTACCAATTTGATGCCATGCCTTGTCCTGTCTTAACTAAGAATCATGTAATAGGTGGAGCTGGAGTAAACAAATTAAAATAGTGGTTAAAATGAGCTTTACAATTTGTGATGTTTGTTACAATGTTGTTATTATTTAAAAACACAGTTCATTTTCAAAATAAAAGAAAATAACAGACGATAATTAACCCCTTAGGTACACCTCCAGCCATGAAGAACATGATTCTTAGTGTTACACTGTTTTTTTGGGGGTTGGATGAAGAGGATAAAAATATTGTTTGGGTTTGGTAGTGTCTGCCTTAATGCTGTAGCACACAAACATACCTGTTTGTGTGGGAGAAAATAAAAAAGCTGGAGTACGGGGGCAAAGGCTTGACTTTGGTGGCAGTACTAAGTTGCGAGGCACGGCGTGGCCGCATTCCTTGTGGGCGCTCCTCTCCATCTCCATCATCCTCTTCTTCTGCAACACACCAGCAGCCAAGTTGGTGAGGCAGGGCAATGAGAGCCTGGCCAGAAGGATGTTACCTGACCAGGAGCATTAGGAGGAGTGGGTAGCAATGAAAGGACAAGAGGTATCCTTGGATCAAAGGTAAAAAAGTGACAAATGGTTTCCAAACTGAAGATCATGGCAGAGGCAGTTGGGAAGCTTAAGTTCCTGACCAGATAAGGCAAATTGAAGGACTAAGGAGGCAATCAGGCATCAGTAGAAGACAAAATACTATGTAAAACTGGAACTAGCAAACAAAAACAAAAAAACAGTGTTGAATATAATGAAAAGCCATTTTCTGGGTGAGACACAGAGGCTCCCCAGAGCTATCAGGGCTGATATAAATGTATTAGACCCTGGTATCAGTCAAGCAAATGGAGTTCTAGGCCTACCGGGGATCACGAGCCAGAACATAGCCCCCCTCGAAGAGGCACGAGGAGCAATGGCCTATAGAAACCCCCATGTGCTTGGAAGCATTCCATGTCTGCCATCGATCGGGGTCAGGAACCCAGAAAGGTAGGCGCCCCAAAACAAACTATATCTGGTTAAAATATTGCAAATGAAAGCCGAACTGTTGGACAGAACTCCCCCAAATGAAAAAACAAGCAAACGAGATATGACATCACTGCGCCGCTGTCTGAGAAGCTCCCTCCTCCCCTGGAGGGGGAAGGGGAAGCCCCAGACCTCCCATGCCGGCTATCCAACCAATTAATTCTGAGGTTGGGTGTCAAAAAATCCATAAAAACCGCTGACCGGAGCGAGGGAGGGTTGCTGGGGCGCCTCCTGGTCTCATCCAAAAAAGGAGCACGGGTACATTCAATGCTGGTTTTCTGGGGAAAGCCCCTATGACTTCCCAGAGCTACTTAACCAAAGAGGAAAAACAGGAGGGACTTATCCAGGAGGTGGTCACCACTCGATCCTCAACACGAAGTCAAGACAACTGGCTGCAACTGCCGACCCAATGCGACACATGACTTACCAGGGCCAGGAACATTGACAAGGTAGCGAGAGGCCAGAACCCTTTTTGACTTTCAAAATCCCCATTCCCGAATGTCAGCTCAAGACATGTTACCAAAGACAGCAGCCAAAGCAATAAACTTACAAACGCCATGGGCACAAGGATAGATCGCAGGCTGGCTGGACCGAATATCCCTGCGGACGACCTGGTAGACCCGAGCCCTGGAACAGGGAGGAAGGGAAACTGGGTCAACCCAAAGCGCGTCCCTGGCCACCAAGGCCATGGTGCGCAGGTAACGGTCAAGAGTTGCAACCAGACAGAACACATGATGCATCCCCAGCCGAACCAACCAAGCATCAACAACCCAAGGACACCTCCGGAAAGCAGCAGTCGTATTTTTCGTCAGAAAAGAAGGAGACGGCTGCAAATGAACAAACCTACCACCAGGACCAAAAGAGCAAAAACCCCCTGTGCCGGAGGAGAGCATGAAGCTCCCAACCTGACCACCAGAGGCCAATGTCAACGGGAAAAGAGCCTTCGCACAACAATCTTGAACTAAAGAGGCCACAACAAACCAAGGACGAAGATAGAAAAGAGAGCACCCAGTCCAATGACTAGGACAGCTCAGGTGGCACATGAGCAGGCTGGAGGTGAAACAATGCATGAGATAGCTTGTGAAATGGAGCAGAAGTAACATTCACCCCAAACGCAAGCTGAAGAGGCTCCGCCAGCACCGCATAATACAAAGCGACAGTATTCAGCATAAGACGACAGTCCTGGAATAACCAAGACAGGAAGGACAAGACAACCTGATCCGAAACAGAAGAAAACCTTACAAAGAGACAAGAAATACTGAAAGAACCGCCAGGAAACTTCATACTGCCGCCGAGACGAGACACACAAGTGGGACATCACCAATGAAGCCACCTGCTCACCATACAAATGGTGATAGACCCGCATCAGAAAGACCAGAAGCGAAGACTTAAGGAGGCAATCGAATCAGCTACGTAACGTACCGGAGTGATCTGCTGAAAGAGGTGGAGTGACGGGAAGACCCCCGGGTTTGGATACCGAGCAAGCAGCGCCTAAAAGGAGGAGCCAAGAGGAAAACTCTTCCCTGGTAAGTCTCCAAGCGAGCTAGGACCTAGAGCAACAGCAGAATCGGGGGTAAGAGTTATAGGTAACCCCACCTCGACCAGTCCTGCCTGAAGGCATCAACCCTGATCGACTTCCTTGCAGTCGAGGAAGGGCGCCACATAAATTGGAAGACGCCTCAACCACGCCAACACTAAGAGGTCCACCTCCAGCAGATCGTACGTCCGGCAAAACCAACTGAACGAGTCGGCATCGACCATCTATTCCGTGGACTGGGAAACGAACCAAGACAGGCTGTCAGCCATGATGATGGAAACTCCCCCATACATGAATCGACATGATAGCTAAATCCAGAGAACTCAGCAGACGAGTCACCCAAAGTGTCCAGTCCCAAAGAACGAAGAACCGCATCGAATCCCGGGGTTCAGACAATGAACCACCAGGGAGCAGTTCGAATGGAGCCAGATTGTTGATCCGTGAGTGACCCGAACACTCCGAAGAGCCTGCCTTGAACTCCTGCACCATGCTGTGGGCCCGACAGAAGGATAGACCCCACCGCCTCTGGCTGGCCTGGTGAGCACAGGTCACAAAGTCCCAGCCAAGAGATGACATGTCCATGAACGCATCAAGTGAGGGTGAGGGTAGGTGCCAAGGCACTGAACCCTGAAAAATCCTAAGAGGAAGCCGGCAATGCAGCAGCTGACGTAAGGCGCCAGAAGGCCGAACTCAACAATTGCGAGAGAAGTGGAAGGGACATTCCTGAAGGAACCAGAACAGCCAATGAAGCCAAACCTGATTGGGCAGGTAGACTATCACAGCAAAGTTCAGACTCCTGCACAAACCCTCAAGCAACTGCCTCCTGACCCAGGAGCCCCACAAAAATAGGCGAAAGTGGGATCGAAGCCGCAGCAGAGCCGCTGGAGGGAGAGACAAGGAAGCGGTTCGAAAGTCCCACATGTCCCGAGAGTCCCTAAGAGCACTGGTGGCTGAGTGAACAGCATGCTGGATACATAGTCCTGTGGACCGGGGTTCTATTTCCATCGCCAGCGGAAACAGATGAACAGAGTTTCTTTCACCCTGATGCCCCTGTTACCTAGCAGTAAACAGATAACTGAGAGTTAGACAGCTGTTACAGGCTGCTTCCTGGAAAAGGGGGGTGGAGAGAGAGAGAGAGAGAGAAAAAAAAACTAGTTAGCACTGTAGTTAGCCTAACAGATACAAACGGGCCACCATGACCCGGGTAAGGCATGTGAACATGTGAGGTGCAAAATTTAAGTCGAATGGAAGGTAACAAATATTGGTAAGCCTGACACCCCACAACAAAACCTAGCCAGTCCTTGAACCCTGGATGAATCGGGATGTGCCAGTGCGCGTCCCAGAGGTCCAGGGACACCATCCAAGCGCCCAGCTCCAATAGAAGACAGACCTGGGACAGAGTAGTTATCTGAAAGAAGAGGCAATAGGCCCAAGGGTTCAGACAGGATAAGTCCAGATTAATCCACAGGTCTGCACAGTTCCATCTTGGAACCGGAAACAGAGGGGAACCCACCTGAGGGACAAGGTCGTTTCGACCACTCCCAAGCAAACCCACTCCAATATGACTGAGTACAGGAGAAGAAGAAGCCCCCCCCCCCCTGAACCCCAGGAAGGAGGAGGAAGGGCAACCGAATGCCACTGCAGACCGCAAGAAATGACCTAAAATGCCCATGAATCGTGGAACCAGGCATGAGCAAACAGAGCGAATCTCCCACCATCAATGGGATGAACAGCAAAAGGGCCGTCGCCCCTTAAGAGAAGCAGACTTACGAGCAGAGCGATCACCTTGCCGGCCAGTCGTCATTGGTTCTGAAGGCTGCGCCGGCTCCGAAACTGGCCCCACTGGCCTACTATGACAGGAAGAACCCCAAGCCCTGGCATGATCCTTCCAGGAAGACCCCCCCCCCCTTTTCCTGTGGGCTTCCTGGAGAACCAACAAGTCCAACATGGGACGACAACTAGAAGAGGTCGCTTGCAGATACTACACCACCACAGACTGCAAACAGCAAAGGACCAAAAGGTGTAGAAAATCTAAGAGACAGGGCCTTATATTCCACAGATTGAGTGAGCACAGCCTGCTGGTATGCGAGACGACAAGCAAAGAATAGAGACACTGCCTCCAGCAGGATCAGCACAAACAGCTTCAACAGAGCAGCCAACGCCCGCACCACTGAGACCAGTGCACTAGACCCAGGACCGGTCCCAAGTGTCTCTACATCCTCCTCAAGTCAGTCCAAAGACAGCTCGAGATGGGAAAAGAAACGCAAGACTGAAGCCAAATGGCCACAGGCTCGTAAGTCCTCAGTGACCAGGGCAGCTGAAAAGGAGGGAACCTGCACGTGAAGCTGAACAAGGCTAACATCCCGAGGAAAGGCAGGGGCAAACAAACATGCATTGAGGCCCTCAAACTCACCCCTCGAAGGTATGGGACCGACAGAACGTATGCCACGCCCCCAACAAAAAGATTGGACAGTCTGCCAACCAGGATGACTCCGGAACTTTGTAACGAACCCAGTAAGGAAAAGAAGAACCAAACTTGAAAGAGGCAGGATCCATTATTGAAGCATAACCGGGTCGAGCAAGAGGTAAGTAAGTTCCAGAACCTCATGCGGAGGGATGCAAGAGGCCAAAAACCTCCGGAAAGAAGGAACCAAAGTACCCAGGGGAACCTGGAACCAAACCCAGGGAGGGGTCGACGCCATATCAAACTCGTACAAGGAGGAGGGGATAAGAAAACCCCACTCCCTGCAACAACAAGCCCCACTCAGAGGGTACCAGTACCCAGTCGGGCTCAAACATGGCCTAATCTCCCTAAGTCAACCCCTTCCCCACCCCAGGAACCTCCACATCAGGACCCGGGGCAGAGTCGTCCTCAAAAGAAAGGGCAGAAGCCGTCGGAAAATCTGAACTGAAGGGGGCCCACTGGTCTGACCCAGAAGCACCGGCTGGAGGAACGGGCTCGAATGCCTCTGTCGTCACACCGGAAAGGGTATCCCCAGAAACTGCCCAAGTCTCACCACCAACTAAACCCTACCCCGACTCCGAAATCCTCAAACGCTTCGGAGCCGGAAGCAGGGTACTGTACTGGTAAGACACTCGCCTGGCGTTCCGCGAGCACTTTGTCATGGGTTCGTATCCTGGCCGGGGAGGATTTCCTGGGCGCAAATCCTTAACTGTAGCCTCTGTTTAACTCAACAGTAAAATGAGTACTTGGTTGTAACAACAATTCTTCGCGGTGGGGATCATATTCCAGGGACCTGCCCGAAACGCTACGCGTACTAGTGGCTGTACATGAATGTAACAACTCTTGTATATATCTAAATAAAAAAAAAAAAGTGCATAAAACGCCGAAGCCGCCTGCACCCAAAGATCAAGGCCAGTGGATTGGGTGATCTGGAGTACTGCATAAGCAAGCTACACCACTCGCAGGACTTTGGGTCGAAGGTATCACCGACCCAACAGGTAGCATGACGGAGGCAAAAACAGATGATTGTCACCCTGAGAAAAGAGAACAGAGCAACCTTCAAACTCACACGAAGCAAGATGGGACCCAGGGGACACATCCAATGGACCACTAAGCCCCAGTGGGATTTTCCAGGGCTCTTAAATGCCCTGCTAAGGGAAGCTCAGGCAAGGTAATGTTAACTGGCACCCCAAATTACCAAGCAAACAACTAATAGCTGAACCCCCGGGATTTGTACACACGGGGGACCTAGTGGAGGACCACCAAGAATATAATATATTTAAGTGGCAACACCAAGGGCAGACCCTCCACCAGGCAGAAAACAAAAACAAAAGAAAAACCCCGTATGAGTACAATGTACCCAGGTAGAACAGAGCTGGCCGCTATATCAGGTGAAGAACAGCTGCACAGTACCTTGTGCCCCTACCAGTGATGAAAACACTGCCTACCCAGAGGCAAACAGAGGCACATGAAACACCCCAGCTGACTCCAAGGGTGGGCAATTACCGAGCAGTAAAAGACCTCAGTGATGGTAGTCCCCAAGCAAGTTATAGAAAATAACCCCAAGCCACAAGGGCAGTACTTACAGGGCAGTACTTACAGGGCAGTACTTACAGGGCACCTAGGGAAGGAATCCCTAGGCACATGCAGCCCAAGTACTGGTGAAATTACTCCTGGCTCGCACACTGCCACAGGACGGGATGACATCACAAGGCACAGCACTGAATGTGGTCTGGAGCCAGAGTCGCATGACCACCAGGTCTTACATCAGCCACAGAACTAAAGGGTTGGATAGCCAGGGCAGGGGTTTGGGGCTCCCCTTTCCCCCTCTCGGGGAGGGGAAAAGCTGTGGAGATAGTGGCACAGTGACGGTGGTGACGTCATGCTCATTTGCTTGTTTTTCGTTTGGGTGAGTTCTGTCCAACAGTTTGGCTTTCAATTGCAATATTTTAACCAGATAGGGTTTGTTTTTGGGGCGCCTACCTTTCTGGGTGTCTGACCCGGTCGATGGCAGACATAAACTGCTTCCAACCACACGGGGGTTTCTGTAAGCCATTGCTCCTCGTGCATCTCTGAGGAAGGCCAGATTCTGGCTCGTAGTTCCCAGTAAACCTAAAACTCCATTCGTTTGATTGATGCCAGGGTCTAATACATTCATATCAGACCAGAAGCCGTAAGGGCTTGCCCCAGAAAAGAAGGGATAAGTCAGGCAAAAATATAAGTGGTGTATACAATATCGAAGCCAATAAAAGCACAGATGACAGAAAAAATTATTAAAGACATTGAAAGAGAAAAGAGTAAATATTTTACATAGAAATAATAATCACATTATTTTTGTTATAAAAATTAGTATGAGAGTAATGAGAATTCATGAAAGTAGCAGATGATTATGATGAGATAAATGCAGCATCAATTTTCCTACCTATTGACCAAATTTTCCTAAAGGCTTAGTGGTTTAAAAAATTTAAATGTATGCAGTTGGTGACAACATTTACATGCAAATGAGACTGAAATAGTAATTGAGTGAGGTCTTATAGGAAGACCATCATTAGCAAATTTCAAGTGACAATTTATTATTTTGTGTCCATAAATTATATTTAAATGCTGATCACCATTAGCATCACCATTAGTGATGCTACCTACTGGTGGATGTGGCTAAAACATAATTTGAGGTAAGGTCTTATGGTAAGGCATCATTCCAATAAATTTAACAAGGTCAATCAATTTAAAAATTATTAATGGGAAATATTTGTCATTACTGCCAACTGGTACAGTAGTGCTATTTAAAAGTAGATATGGCTGTTAATCCAAGTCAGGTCTTGTGAAAAGCTATCACTAGCAAATTTTATGAGGCTGTGCCAATTCGATTTTGATTTATAAGCCAGAATTTTTTTTTTGCACAAACATGTGAGATAGAATAAATGCTCAACGGTCAGAGACAGAAATGGGAATCACAGATGACTCACCCCATATTTCTAATACTACTGTACAGTATTTCTTTGCTAATTTTATAGAGATTACAACTTTCCACTCGATGAATTAAATTATCCTGAATTCTTAATAAAATAAAAACGTGTTTTTAAATATATACGTATATACAGTACATGTTATTAAATATATTACTATAAAATGATAAGTAAAGGATAAAAACTCACACTTGTGCATTTGTGATATTTATGTAAGGAATTTACACCAAGCCTTTTGCACTCTCCTGAGTGTTTGTCAAGGTCTGAATGTGGGATTAGGACTAGACTTACATCTCAACGTCTAATCATTGGATTAGACATTGAGATTTAAGTCTCGTCCTAATCACACATGCATACCTTGACAAAGCACTCAGGAGAGTGCGAATGACTTGGTGTAAATTCCTTACATAAATTAAACAAATACACAAGTGTGGGTTTTTATCCAATGTTATTATGTTATATAATGAAAAGGAATTAACCAGTTCTTAGAGAACTAAATGAATTAATATTGTTAATTCAAACTCACACAAAAAGGGGGATCAATGTTCCAAATAAATAAGTACATGTAATACGAAAGATTTTTCCTCAGTCTGGAGGTGGGAAGAAAGCTACCCAGGTGGCTACACACACACAAAACCAACTCTTAAGAGGATGCCATTACGTTGTGATAGTAGCGAGATTGCATATTATTTATGGTCGATCGACAACACCCAGGACTTCAAACTGGTCAAACTCTATCCCCATGCTTAATCAAAGTGATAAGTGACACCTCCACCCCAATTTGTTAATAAAATTCTGGCCATAATGAATATTCATAGGGGTTTTAAGGGAATATTTAACCGGCGTATGCCGGTTACGATGAATAATAACATGATCACCAAGTAAGCTTTAACCACTGTGATGCGCCGAGTTTATTGTGACATTTCCCCTGTGCGTATAAAATCAAGTGTTCGCAAAATTTTTTTTGATCTTTGTAAAATTATAAATTCCCTTCCCTGAACATGTACATGTAAAAAACTAAAAAATTTAAATTACTTTGGCTTTGGGGACGTGAAGAAGGGAGCGTGTTTGCTTGTGCCCGTGCATAAAGCTCCCAGGGCCGGTCGCACCACCAATTCAAGCACCGCGAGTTGCCACAAATATTTTCTCAATTATTTGTTCTATGTATTTCCAATGCAGTTTTATTTGTTGTTTTAATTGCATATAATGCATATTTCTGTCTTTTACAATATGTATACAGTAATTACCTAAGTGTAGTTTCAGGATGAGAGCTACAATCGGGGTGTCCTGTTTCCCCAGCACTCTTCGTCATATAACACTTTGAAATTACTGACGGTTTTAGCCTCCACCACCCTCTCACCTAGCTTGTTCCAACCGTCTAACCCTCTGTTTACAAAAACGAATTTTCTTATATTTCTCCGGTAGCTTTGTTTCATTAGTTTAAATCTATGACCTCTTGTTCTTGAAGTTCCAGGTTTCAGGAATTCTTCCCTATCAATTTTATCGATTCCTGTTACTATTTTGAATGCAGTGATCATATCGCCTCTTTTTCTTCTATCTTCTAGCCTTTGCATATTTAATGCCTTTAACCTCTCCTCGTAGCTCTTGTCCTTCAGTTCTGGGAGCCACTTAGTGGCACATCTTTGCACATTTTCCGGTTTGTTGATGTGCTTCTTAAGATATGGGCACCATACAACCGCTGCATATTCCAGCTTTGGTCTAACAAAAGTCGAAAAGAATTTCTTTAGTATTTCTCCGTCTATATATTTAAACGCAATTCTGAAGATAGAAAGTGTAGCATAGGCTCCTTACACAATGTTCTTAATATTAATGTGGTCCTCAGGTGAAAGTTTTCTATCTAGAACCACCCCTCTATCTAGAACCAATACATCATATGATATGATGTGCAATTTATAGCAAGTTACTCAACATATCATATGATGTGTTGCGCAGTTTAATGGTTAAGCTGAATTATATCTTGCAACTCCAAAGTTTTTGACCTCACTCCATCTATGCTGGTATATACAATTTTCAGGAACCTGTTCCCTTTCCCTTTGCTTTTTACTCCCCCTTCCACTAATGATTTTGTTGCCTTGTTTTTATGTACCATTTCACAAGTTTTCTAGTCCCTGACACTTTGTAGAAAAAAGAATTTCTGTCTTCTTTATTTCTATCCCCATTTAGATGTTTTGCTTCAATGAGGTTCATTTTCAGCTTTTCTCTGTCCTTCTTTGAGAGCTCTTTTCGTATTAACCAAAGTTTGCCAACCTCATCACTCTGCAATTTCCTGGCATTTCTAAGCACTTCCATCATGTTTTTCACTCCATTAAACATCACCCTTAAAGGGGGGGGGTTCTTGTCTTTCTCATATTTTCCTATTCTTCAAAAATCACTGACATTTTCCTTTGAGCTTTCTCCTAAACCTACTATTTTCTCTACGATTTCCATCTCTTCTGCTGCTCAGTCCACCCTAGATGAAATTTTCTTTCTAAACATCCACAAATTATTATGGACTTACTTCTATCTGCAGTGTTTTGTACTAGTTTACTGTTGGTAACCAGTTCTTTCCTAATTGCTTGCCTAATTTCTGTTTCTTGTTGATCATTTCTGGTTTTGACTTCCAAACACACTTCCTTGATTGTCTCTTTCTCTTTTACAACTTGTGCATACGTTTCTTTTATTTCTTCTTTATACTTTTCTAGTTCTTTATTACCCTCCTCTATTTGAGTTGCCAATGAAGTTTCTCATTGCATCTCCTTGCCTAACTCCATGTTAGCCCTCAGGCTACCTTGGAATTGTTCACCATATGTGTCTATTTTTTTGTTAATTTCTTCAAATTCCCTACTCTTCCTTTTCCATGCCTCATTATCCTTTACTAGTTCCTTGATGTGTTCCTCCTGCATCCTTACCTTTTCAGTCAAGCTGGTAATTTCCTTACCTTGCTGGAAAATATTTCCTTTTAAATTACAAAACTCAATCTTGAGACCTTCATTTTCTTGTTCTAATTTAATAACCTTTTCTTCGTAGTTCTTTAGCATGTCCTCAATAATCAATAACCTGCCAAGAAAACCACCTTTCATTACATCTTGTTGCGAGAAACCTGCAAAAGATTCCTGTCTTGGGGTGGTGTCCTCCCCTGTGGTGGTGGCCATTTTTGTTGTTATTCTGCTGTTTTGAAAGATCAACTTTTCTACCCAAGATTTTTCATTCACTAACACTTATTTCCTATCCACAGCTGGGCTACGAAGACTTCTAACCATAATTCTGTGTGTGTAGCGATGTCTCTTATGCCTGAACTCACCATACCAGCTTAACCCTTAAATTGCACATCGCATCATATGATGCTTTGACTGACTTGCAGTAAATTGCGCATCGCATCATATGATGCTTTGGAGTACTATGCAAGATTTAAACGGCCCGCGGATACACGGGGTTCACCACACCTTCATCAGGGCTCTTGTAAACAGACGCCATTTAAAAAAAAAATCGTGGGCCAAATTCCCAGGTGTTAGGGGCTTCAGTATTGAGTGAGCCACCAAGCCTCACGCACGCAGCATGAGCTCACAGCACTGCTGTTCAGCTTGTGACCACAGCATCGCCTAAAGATGCCATAATATACTTGTTCATGCTATTATGTAGCGATGATATTTTTACAGAAGACCCCTGACTGTAATAAAACTGACCAGGGTTCTGATAATAGCAGGACTGTGGTGATATATAGCGCTGTGCTCCATGGAGGGAGTAGTAATGCTGTGGGAGGGAGGGTTGTGGCATTGTCTTCTGACTGTGTGTGGCCACCTTTTATTGACTGCACTCACCATACCAGCTTAGTGGTTCACTATGGTGAACACAAATGTAGATACTCGTATATAACGTGTGCATAGAGGGTATAAACAGCAAGAGGAGTAGGTTGGGAGCTGCCATTTTGGTGAGAGTGGTGGCGTCGTCTGCACGATTTATCATGTTGTTTACTGGTGACCACGATGGTCATTGGGCACCATACCAGTTTACTTGTACAAGTATGGTGAATAAAACAGGTAGATATTTATATATAATGTGTGTATATAGCGTAATAACACCACAAACAGTATTGTTGGAGGAGAAATATTAGTGCGTCTGGCCTTGAGGTCGGTAGCCATCAGCTGACTGTGTGAGTAGCTACGTCTTTGTGCCTTTACTCACCATACAAGCTTAGATGTACAGTTATGGTGAACAAAACATGAAAATACTTATATATAACATCTGTATATAAAAGCAAAAACAGCATGGTGGGTGGAGAATGGTGGCAAATCAGGTGAGGTGAGGGAGTGGCAACCAGTGGCGGGCTGCCACTGGCTGCCACTGCCACTCAGCATACTAACTTAGTGGTTCGTTATGGTGAACACGAATGTAGATACTTATATATAACGTCTGTATATAGTGAATAAAAGCAAAAACAGTATGGTGGGAGGAGAATGTGGGCGAGTAAGGTGTTGAGGGAGGGAGTGAGTGACTGGCTGGTACACGGCGGTCACTCCTCGTTACTTTTTGACTCATAATAGCAACTTAGTGGTTTGTTATAGTGAACAAAACATGCAAATACTTATATATAACCTGTGTATATAGTGTAATAACCAACAAAGTATTTGTTCACTGTTTGATGAACATAATTGAATCAACAATATGCACACCATATTTTTGAGTACAGCGATGATTCACTCATTTTATTTTATAAATATATCACACTACACACTATTGAATAATATTACAGCAAAAAAAAACTACGAAAAATCAATCAGAAACATTGAAATAATTAGGTAATTATCTCTTTGTGGCAACTCCGGCCTGACAGCTGGCGAGGAACAGACCGCCTGGGACGCACGCTGAGTCAGCGCCTTTTTTTTGCCAGACTTCCTCGCCCTATAGCGGGCAATATATGCCACTCACGATTTTTTTATTATTTTTCTCATGATCAGTGAACACAAATTAACAGGTTAGGAAGAAAAAAGATTTTTTTTTTTTTTGGTATGCGCCTGTGGGTGTCAAATGGTATATAGCTATGCGCCATTTAAGGGTTAATTGTGCAGTTATGGTGAATAAAACAAGTAGATACTTATATATAATGTGTGTATATAGTGTAATAACACCACAAACAGCATTGTTGGGGGAGAAATATTAGTGCTTCTCTCCTTGAACAAGTGAGGGAGGCAGCTGCAGCTGACTGTGTGTGTAGCGACATCTCTTATTGCCTGAACTCACAATACCAGCTTAGTTGTTCAGTTGTGCTGAACAAAACATGTAGTACTCATATATAATATCTGCATATAGTGAATAAAAGCAAAAACAGAATGGTGGGAGGAGAATGTAGGCAAGTGAGGTGTTGATGAGAGAGGGAGTGGTGGCGAGTGGCTGGCTGGTTGGTGTGGTGGCCACTCCTCGTTGCTTTTTGACTCACCATACCAACTTAATGGTTCGTTATGGTGAACAAAACTTGCAGATACAGTACATATATATAACATGTGTATATAGCGTAATAACAACAAAACTGTTCGTTTATTGTTTTATGAACATAATAATTGAATCACTAATATGCACACCATAATTTTGAGTACTGTATAGTGAGGGTTCACACAATTTATTATATAAATATATCACAATACACACTATTGAATGATATTACTGCAAAAAAACTAAGACAAAATCAATCAGAGACATTTAAATAATTAGGTAATGATATCTTTGTGCCAACTTCCCCCGACAGCTCGGGAACCTCGCAGTGGAACCTTGATTGACGACTGCCCTAAAGGATGAATTGTTTGGCTGACGTCGTCAAATTCATTGCAAAATTTGAATTGGTGTAGGACGGTTTGCTTGGAAGACGACGTCTGTTCGTACACATATGGGTCAAACGAGCGCGTGGTGCTGGGGGCAAGGCGCTCTTATTTTGTTTACAAGTCCATCCCGCGTAGTGACGACCTTGCTTGAATTCTTTGTAAAGAATTTCATTGTTTTTCTGTGTTTTTTTATTCTGAACATTAAAGTTCTTATTATATATCATGCCATGGGCCCCAAGATGGATAATGAGGGGACTGGATGGTGGGGAAACTGGATAGATGGAATGGAGGGGGGAATTGGATGGATGGATAAGGGTGGGTGGGTGGATGGTTGGATAGTGGAGAGGTACTGGATGGATGGTCGGGGAACTGAATGGATGGATAGAGGGGACTGGATGGATGGTGAGGGAACTGAATAGGTGGATGGATGGATAGGGGGGTGGATGGATGGATGGTGGAGGGGGACTGGATGGATGGATGGTGAAGGGGGGACTGGATGGATGATGGGGGGACTAAATAAATGGATGGTGAAGGGGGGACTGGATGGATGATGGAGGGACTAAATAAATGGAAAAACTGGGTGGATGGATGGTGGAGGGGGACTGGGTGGATGGTGGGAGGGACTGGATGGATGGTGGGGGGACTAGATGAATGGTGAACGGACTGGATTGATGGCTGGTGAAGGGACTAGATGGATGCATGGTGAAGGGACTGGATAGATAGATGGTGGATGGGAACTGGATGGATGGTGGGGGGACTGGATGGATGGATGGAGGGGCCTGGATGGATGGTGAGGGAACTGGATAGGTGGATGGATGGATAGGGGGTGGATGGATGGATGGTGGAGGGGGATAGTGGAGAGGTACTGGATGGATGGTTGGGGGACTGGATGGATGGATGGAGGGGACTGGATGGATGGTGAAGGGACTGGATTGATGGCTGGTGATGGGAGTAGATGGATGGATGGTGAGGGGACTGGATAGATAGATGGTGGATGGGAACTGGATGGATGATGGGGGGGACTGGATGGTTGGTGGGAGGGACTGGCTGGATGATGGGAGGGACTGGATGGATGGTGAGGGGACTGGATGGATAGTAGGGAAACTGGATGGATGGATAGGGGGAGAGTAGATGGATGAATGGATGGTGAAGTAGGACTGGATGGATGGTAGGGTGAACCTCCATCCCCCAACACCGCACCCTCCCTGCTTACCCAAAACCCCATTCTGCCACTGTACCCTCCCTGCTACCTTCATTCCCCACACCACACCCTCTCCGCTACCCTCATCCCCCCACTGGATCCTTCCCGCTATCATCATCTCCCCCCACACTGCACCCTTCCCGCTACCCCCATACCTCCCATCCCACCACCGGACCTTCCCCGCTACCTCCATCCCCCACACCGCCCCCCCCCTCCCCCCACAGCTGTACCCTTACAGCCACATTTAGACGGTATTAATACATGCTTCATTGCTATCAGCCGGTGGATCAGGAGGTAGACTACGTGACATTAAACTCTTGTTGTTTTCTGAATGTGTAAGCCTGATTGACTGTAAATGACTGAATGACTGTAAATGACTGAATGACTAAATGCTAACCAGTTGCTACCACAACTGTAAATGCTTGACTGCCTTTGGTTATGACTGCCTGTGACTGGTCATGACTGTGAATGCTTGACGGACTTGTGACCAAGTGACTGGTTCTGACTGGCTACCACATAACAAAGGCAGTGAAATGTTTGAAAGGAGAATCTGAACCAGCGATGCAGATACGAAAGTGTTTATGGCGAGCAGGGGACAGTCTCACTACCTCCTCCCTCCTCACCCTCCCCATACACCAACACCGCTCCTCCCTCCCTCCTCATCATCTCCCATACGCCACAAGAGTCATCAGTAAAGGTAAAGTGCAGTTAAATGTTCACTTATTTTATTAATGGTTTATATTTATACCTGATTGTTTTGAGTATGAAAAATATGAGTAGTATTCTGTTTAAAATGTATTTTTAAATTAACATTTTTGGGGCTGTGGAATGGATTAATTGAAATTACATTATTTTTTATGGGAAAATTTGTTTTGGTTGCCAAATTTTTGGTTGATGACGCGTCTCTGGGAATGGATTACAATAGAAAATGAAGGTACCACTGTATATTTTATATATATATATACTGTACATATATATATATATATATATATATATATATATATAAATATATATATATATATATATATATATATATATATATATATATATATCAAGTGAGGACACACTGTGTGTGTGTGTATATATATATATATATATATATATATATATATATATATATATATATATATATATATATATATATATATATATATATATATATATATATATATATATATATATATATATATATATATATATATTATTAAATATGACCAAAAAAGTAAGATTAATATTTCTAACACGAATTTTCTCGATCTTTCTTACGTTTCTTTTCACTGTTGATGGTAATTCAAAAATCAATTCTCCAAAATTCATTTTTATTTCTAGTCTGACGCGACACTTGAGCGCTTTTCGTAAAACTTATTACATTTTCAAAGACTTTAGTTTACACACACACACAACTTTAACTGAATAGAGCTTAAACATCTTTCGAGTTTTTATACCTACATTTGGATGTAGGTATAAAATGCCAACAGTGACTGCCCAGACAGGTACAAGAGGAGTGTTGTTAATGCTTATGTTGACCGTGCTCTCAGCCACAGCTTAGAATGGAAGCAAGTTGACGAAGAACTCTGTAGGGTAAGGCAGGTCCTAGTCAACAACGGCTTCTCCAATGGTTTCGTAGAAGACATCATAAGAAGGAAAGTGAAATGCCATGCAACCTCTGAAGAGACAACTAACACAACACCTATACCCCCTATTAGACTATTTTACAGGAACTTCTTTTCCACAGCCCATAAAACAGAGGAAAGGGTCCTGAAAGATATTGTTAATAGAAACGTTATCCCTACAGACAAAAATCAGAAGATACAACTGACAATTTACTATGAAACCAAAAAAACAGCCAGCCTACTCATGAGAAACTCTCCAGACACAAAGCAGAATGCTTTAAAAGAGACCAACGTCGTCTATGCCTTGAAATGCCCTCTTGGGGACTGTAAGCCTAAAAAAACTCAGTATATAGGCAAGACAACAACATCTCTTTCCAGGCATTTAACGATGCATAAGCAACAGGGCTCCATTAAGGAACATATAGTCTCTTCCCACAACCAAACCATCACCAGAGAAATCTTAGCAAACAACACGGAAATCATCGATAGATACAGTGATAGCAGGCGGCTCAACGTCTGCGAGGCACTACACATCAAGAAGTCAACACCAGCAATCAACAGCCAATTAATGCACAACTATATTCTACCCACTTCAAGACTCTGCTCCAATATAGAAGCATCAAGAAATATGGGCCAATAAAAATAGGCCTTCTGCAGTTACCTACTTTTAATACCTGTTTGTATTTCATTGTTTCGTGTTCTGTCTTGTGTTAAAAGTTTATTTTCACCTCATCCAAAACTATTGTAACATGTCACTTCACCCAAATGTAGGTATAAAAACTCGAAAGATGTTTAAGCTCTATTCAGTTAAAGTTGTGTGTGTTTGTGTAAACTAAAGTCTTTGAAAATGTAATAAGTTTTACGAAACGCGCTCAAGTGTCGCGTCAGACTAGAAATAAAAATGAATTTTGGAGAATTGATCTTTGAATTACCATCAACAGTGAAAAGAAACGTAAGAAAGACTGAGAAAATTCGTGTTAGAATTATTAATCTTACTTTTTCGGTCATATTTAATAATATATATATATATATATATATATATATATATATATATATATATATATATATATATATATATATATATATATATATATATATGCGGAAAATCCACAGAGAAATATGAAATGAGGTGAACGTTTCGGCTTGTTAAAGCTTTTGTCAACACCAGACTGACCAGACTAGGGTCAGTCTGGTGTTGACAAAGGCTTTAACAAGCCGAAACGTTCACCTCATTTCGTATTTCTCTGTGGATTTTCCGCATAAAATGATCAGTGTTTTGTGATCGTCAATTGCATATATATATATATATATATATATATATATATATATATATATATATATATATATATATATATATATATATATATATATATATATATATATGTATATATATATATGTGTGCGTATGTGTGTGTGTGTAATTACCTTTGTGTAGTTACAGGATGAGAGCTACGCTCATGGTGTCCCGTCTTCCCAGCACTCTTTGTCATATAACGCTTTGAAACTACTGACGGTCTTGGCCGCCACCACCTTCTCACCTAACTTGTTCCAACTGTCTACCACTCTGGTTGTGAAAGTGAATTTTCTTATATTTCTTCGGCATCTATATTTAGCTAGTTTATATCTATGACCTCTTGTTCTTAAAGTTCCAGGTCTCAAGAAATCTTCCCTATCAATTTAATCAATTCCTGTTACTATTTTGTATGTAGTGATCATATCACCTCTTTTTCTTCTGTCTTCTAGTTTTGGCATATTTAATGCCTCTAACCTCTCCTCGTAGCTTTTGCCTTTCAGTTCTGGGAGCCACTTAGTAGCATGTCTTTGCACCTTTTCCAGTTTGTTGAAGTGCTTCTTAAGATATGGGCACCACACAACCGCTGCATATTCTAGCTTTGGCCTAAGAAAAGTTGTGAACAATTTCTTTAGTATATCGCCATCCATGTATTTAAGAGCAATTCTGGAGTTAGAAAGTGTGGCATAGGCTCCTCGTACAATATTCTTTATGTGGTCCTCAGGTGATAGTTTTCTATCTAGAACCACCCCTAGATCTCTTTCTTTATTAGAATTCTTTAAAGATTTCTCTCATAATATATAGGTTGTATGGGGTCTATGTTCTCCTATTCCACATTCCATAACATGGCATTTATTAACATTAAATTCCATTTGCAAAGTGGTGCTCCAGATACTTATTTTGTCCAGGTCATCTTGAAGGGCATGACAATCATCTAAGTTTCTTATACTTCCTATTATATTAGCATCATCAGCAAACATGTTCATATAATTCTGTATACCAACTGGTAGATCATTTATGTAGACAATATGTAGTGTGTGTAATTACCTAAGTGTAATTACCTAAGTGTAGTTACAGGATGAGAGCTACGCTCGTGGTGTCCCGTCTTCCCAGCACTCTTTGTCATATAACGCTTTGAAACTACTGACGGTCTTGGCCTCCACCACCTTCTCACTTAACTTGTTCCAACCGTCTACCACTCTATTTGCGAAGGTGAATTTGCTTATATTTCTTCGGCGTCTGTGTTTAGCTAGTTTAAATCTATGACCTCTTGTTCTTGAAGTGCCAGGTCTCAGGAAATCTTCCCTGTCGATTTTATAAATTCCTGTTACTATTTTGTACGTAGTGATCATATCACCTCTTTTTCTTCTGTCTTCTAGTTTTGGCATGTTTAATGCTTCTTACCTCTCCTTGTAGCTCTTGCCCTTCAGTTCTGGGAGCCACTTAGTAGCATGTCTTTGCACCTTTTCCAGTTTGTTGATGTGATTCTTAAGATATGGGCACCACACAACAGCTGCATATTCTAGCTTTGGCCTAACAAAAGTCATGAACAATTTCTTTAGTATATCACCATCCATGTATTTAAATGCAATTCTGAAGTTAGAAAGCATAGCATAGGCTCCTTGCACAATATTCTTTATGTGGTCCTCAGGTGATAGTTTTCTATCTAGAACCACCCCTAGATCTCTTTCTTTATCAGAATTCTTTAAAGATTTCTCACATAATATATAGGTTGTGTGTGTGTGTGTAATTACCTAAGTGTAGTTACAGGATGAGAGCTACGCTCGTGGTGTCCCGTCTTCCCAGCACTCTTTGTCATATAACGCTTTGAAACTACTGACGGTCTTGGCCTCCACCACCTTCTCACTTAACTTGTTCCAACCGTCTACCACTCTATTTGCGAAGGTGAATTTTCTTATATTTCTTCGGCATCTGTGTTTAGCTAGTTTAAATCTATGACCTCTTGTTCTTGAAGTTCCAGGTCTCAGGAAGTCTTCCCTGTCGATTTTATCAATTCCTGTTACTATTTTGTACGTAGTGATCATATCACCTCTTTTTCTTCTGTCTTCTAGTTTTGGCATATTTAATGCTTGTGTGTGTGTGTATGTGTGTGTGTTGTATCTAGTAGCCAGAACGTCATTCTTGGCCTACTATGCAATGCCCAATTTGCCTAATAAGCCAAGTTTTCCTTAATTTATATATTTTTCTCATTTTTTTCTTATGAAATGATAAATCTGTCCATTTCATTATTTATAAGTTAATTTGTTGAAATTTGAGTTAAAACTAACATAGATATATGACCAAACCTAACCAACCTTACCTAACCTAACCTAACCTATCTAAACCTAACCTAAACTAACACAACTAAGTCAATAATTTATGTTCCTAATATAATATAATAATAATAATTCAAATATACTAATTTGAAACAATTTATTAAAAATAAAGTAAATCACTCGGCCTATTAGGCAAATCAGGCCTTGCATAGTAGGCCAAGAAGTGCATTCTGGCTACTAGGTACGACATATATATATATGAAGATTAGTTGACTTGTTATGCTTCATTACAGTAACATAGTTGTGAAAACCATATGAACATAATCATGATACATATTACGTAATTATAAGGGAATTTTATACATGACAATTATAGTATTGACATAATAACTTTTGCAATGATAATTGCATTTGCATAGTAAGCAACCATGATAGCAGTATTTTTTTCATGAGTCTAGATAAAATCCACTACACCCCTTATAGAACATAATATCTATATTAGCATCAATGGTATAAATCTCACACAATAATAGTTTAAATTAATGAATGATGATAACCACTTTCCAATGATGATAATTGCACTTTCAGGGTTAAGAAATACTGCACAAAGTGCAGAATAAAGTATCAATACAGAAAATATTACTGTATGCATGTAACTAAATTGAAGGAATTATCATTATAGTACAGGTACACTAACAAAGACCAATTCAGTCTGAATCAAAGCTTTTAAACAATGAACTGAAAATTTTTCTAACAGGTATACAAATATCATTAAAGAGCAAAATTTGTCACAATTAATTCTCACCTTCACCAAGGTCATCATCACCATAATCATCATCATAGTTTTGTCCATCATCACGATCATCCATCCCTAGATGTATTTTGGTGTGACTTGCTGTCTCTCCATCTCTGGAAATGTGAAGAAAAGAAATGTGATTGTTTCCTCTGTTAACAAGGAAACAGCTTGTAAGCCTGTAAGTAAATACTGTATTCTGTGGACAGTCTTATGACAACATATGACGAATGGTTTTTGAAACAGGAAAGCTTGAAACATTACCCTTTCTAACAAAAGCAATATCTTATGACTGAATCAATATACAAACAAACATTTATGAATAATTTTTTTATTGATTAACACAATGTTCACGTGACTGAACCAGCACCAGCAGGCAACACATGGACAGAGGAGAAACTAGATGACAAGTGTGAGGGCCTCATAATGGTCAAAAGAGAGATTATAGTAAGAATAGATAAAGATAAATCATGATTTTTGGTACCGGAAGACTTTAATTTGAAAGCAATAGACTGGGAAGCCTACGAAGCAAGAATGGAGGACATTTGGACAGGAAGATTTGTAAACCTCATTCTGGAGACATTCATGTATCAATACATCAAGCAGGCCTCAAGAATGAGGGAAGGGGATGTTCCATCAATACTGGATCTAATATTCATCAGGAAAGAAGAGGAGATAATTGACATTCAATACCTTCCTCCCTTGAAAAGAGTGCTCATGTCCTGTTGGGATTTAAATATGCTTTACAATATAATCTAGAAGAAAATGAGACATTGAAACGGTTGATAAACTTGATTTCAAGAGAGGACATTATTATTTCTTTTATTTAACAATTATTTTTTTTTCTATGGGGAACTTAGCAAATTTTTTTATGAATTGATCTGTAAAGACTTGTTACTAGGTAAGTAAGTAAATGAGATGTATGCAAAATTCTGTGAAATATATTATGAAGGCACAGACAAATTTATACCATTTTTTATTTAGAGACTTAATTTATAAATTTATATTGTTGTAGTCTGCAACTTCAACTTGAAATCCACAGACTGGGAGGCATATGAAGATAGAACAGAGGATTTTTGGATTTGTAGATTCGTAAACCTCATCCTAAAAATATTCATGTTTCAACATGTTAAACAAACTACGAGGATGAGGAAAGGGGATGTTCTCTCCATGCTGGATTTGATAATTACCAGGAAAGAGGAAGAGATATTTGACATTCAGTACCTTCTTCCCTTGGGTAAAAGTGACCATGACTTTTTGGGAATAAAGTATGCAATGCGTTATAATCTGGAATAAAGTATGCAAAAAATGAGGTGATTTGATAAAATGCTATGCCCAAGATTACCATCCGAGTGCCGGCGGGGAAGTGGTTCAAATAGCTTCGGCTATCACTTCCTTAGTCCGGTCGTGATGGTCAAGTGGATTAAGGCGTCCCTGTAAATACCAGTTGCGTTGCTCCTGGCAGTATGGGTTCGAGTCACTTCTGGGGTGTGAGTTTTCAGTTATATATATATATATATATATATATATATATATATATATATATATATATATATATATATATATATATATATATATATATATATATATATATATATTTATATATACAAGAGGTGTACATTCTTATACACCCAATAGTACGTGTAGAGTTTCAGGCAAGTCCTTAATCCTATGTTCCCTGGAATACGACCCCCAGTGAAGAATCGTTTTTACAACCTAGTACCCATTTTACTGTTGGGGTAAACAGAGGCTACAGTTAAGGATTTGTGCCAAGTAAATCTTCCCTGGCCAGGATACGAACCCAGGAGAAAGCGCTCGTGGAACGCCAGGCGAGCGTCTTACCACTACGCCACAGAGACCACTAGGTAATTATGATTCACCCCGCTGAACCAAGAAACCATCAATAACCAAAGGACCCTTTCAGAAGACCCACTTGTGCTGTGTCTCCCAGTCTGGACTATCTACTTTGTCCTAGTGCATACCACCTCTCCTTCTTCCAGGTAAGTCCCATTTTTGTTCTTTGACCTTCTGGATGCTTTCCTGTTGTGAACTGACATTCACACTTTGCACCTCTGTGAAGGGAGGTCAGGTTTTGGTTCTAGTCCCCAGTAGGCCAAGCAGAACTCCCACATCTGATGTGACCCATATGCACGGAACATATGGGTCACATCAGATGCAGGAGTTCCCTGACTTTATCTCAGTGAGATAAAATCTGGGAGCCATCAAGGCTCATCTAGAAAGAGGCATTTCATTACATTAAATTCTGTGTTTTACAACAAATATTTTGATAATATGTCTTACCTTAAAGCTATATGATTCAGTGCAGTCTTTTCCTCTGCTTCTAAGCCATCATCCCCTTCCAATTTAATTTTTTCTCTCTCTCCTTCACCTCCATCCCCCTCTCTACCCTGAAAAGGATGCAAATACTTTACTGACAAAGGCAAATAATGCAGGTTTGTTTTAAACAGTAGCAAGAAAGTATGAATAGATAAACAATGTTTCTGTACAAAAGAAAAGAGAGAGAGAGAGAGAGAGAGAGAGAGAGAGAGAGAGAGAGAGAGAGAGGGAGAGAGAGAGAGAGAGAGAGAGAGGGAGAGAGAGAGGGAGGGAGGGAGGGGGAGAGAGGGGGGAGAGAGAGAGAGAGAGAGAGAGAGAGAGAGAGAGAGAGAGAGAGAGAGAGAGAGAGAGAGAGAGAGAGAGAGAGAGAGAGAGAGAGAGAGAGAGAGAGAGAGAGAGAGAGAGGGGGAGAGAGAGAGAGAGAGAGAGAGAGAGAGAGAGAGAGAGAGAGAGAGAGAGAGAGAGAGAGAGAGAGAGAGAGAGAGAGAGAGAGAGAGAGAGAGAATACTGTCTGCCAACATCAGCGGCAATGTGGCAATCTTACACATTTTTATGAACACTCATCGTCCTGATGTGTTGTGCTAGAAACATTTCAAGACGACAGGACTCCTGAGAACTTTAATACAATTGCTGGTTATACCTCATGGATGTGCTGAGACAGGCAGGGTCAAGGAGGGAATGTTGTAGTGTGCATCAGCAATTCTGTGCATCCCCATCCCATTGATGAGATCATCCCTGGTCATCTTGAAATTATGTTCTTCAAAAGAACATAATTTTTGTTCATAGTGTAGGGCGTGCTCCCTTCACATTACTCTTCTCATTAGCCCTCCTGATGATACTCATGCTTATCAGACACCAAATGATCTTCATACAAGGGTTTTCTGTGTTACAATGGTCTAGATTATGTGCCTGTTTAGATCCCCCACAGTTGCTCCGTTTGGTTTTTACGGACCTGGATTTGAAGGTGATAGTCAACTCAACCTTGGCTCCATCCACACCACCTCCTTTCCTGTCAGGTATGGTTCGCTCTCCTTCTAGTCCTCCCCTCTTCTTCGGCCCCGAAGTATTTGAGGATTTTGGGTTTGGGGCAGGGTTTAGCTCAGGATGTGGCTTGGGCAGCTTCGGGATTGCCCCTTTTGATTCAGGCGTGGAGGCAGTTGAGCCTCTCAGTCCCACGGAGTGTTTGGGTCTTCTTACCAGCTGGTCCCTTCTTTCAAAGCTTCTTCCCTGGACTCTGCTGGTCTTTCTTGGGCAGTGGACACTGACGATGGCACTACCCTGGAACCCTTGTCTGCAGTTTCTGGGGCTTGGGGGAGTCAGAAATGGATCCCAAGGGTCCCCTTTGATCATTCGTGGTTCCTAGTGTCTTCCACCTAGGGTCTTCAGTTGCATGGTGACCCGTGTTTTTGTACCCTTCACTTCCTGTATGAGATGGATTTGGGTGCAGCTTCCCCCTAAGGCTTATTTCCAGTTGACTTTGGGTACACTGGAGGCATCTTTCCAGAGGTTTCCCTCCTCGCAGGTTCCCCCTTTGGAGGTTTGCGAGGGGTTTTCCAAGGGGAGCCCCTACGGCTCCCTGGAGCTTATCGGGCTAATGTGTTTATATATTAGACAGGAACATTAGCCATGGAGTTCGGACCTACCAGGGACCATGAGCCAGAACCTGGGCCCTTTAGAGAGGTTTCAGGGAGCAATGGCCCTGAAAAACTCTTCTGTGGTTGGGGGTTTTCCTTATCTCCCATCAGCCGGGGTTAGGCACCCAGAAAGATAGACATAACAAAACAAACCCCAAATGGTAAAACACTAAAAACAAAAAAACTGAACAGAGAGGTAGAACTCTTCAATCCCAAGGAAACAAGCAAACAAGCAAACGTCACACTCTACTGCTGCGCCGCTCGTCCGCGCAGCCCTTCCCTCCCCCCAGAGGGGGAGGGGGGCCTGAACCTCACCGTGCCAGTTGCATAGCACTCCAGTACGTAAGCTAATGTTAACCGGAACAGCCGCTTCTCTGGCCTCAAATTCCGGGGCAGTGTTTGCCTGTGTGGCATTCTCTGCTGTATTATTGTGCAGTGTGGTGGCCAGGGGTACCTCTTTAGTACTGGGGCTGCATGCGCTTAGGATGCAACATGTTGGTTACCGAAAAGTTGTTCAATGTCAACCAATATTTTTTGACTAGTTGTATATGAAAAGGGCTGCAATTGTCTCAAGTTTCAGTGCTTCAGCGTAAATAGAAATGGAGTTTTTTTTTTTCAACATTTTTTTACACATTTTCAAGTCTGAATAAATAAACACACGTTTCAGATATAATTATTCTGTGACACTTTTCTGACACATTAGCATATAATAAAGGAACTGTAGATAGATAATTTCCAAAACATCTTTAGTTTTCCCAATACAAATTTTCAAAGTTCCCCCCAAAAATTATGCAAATATGGCATGTTTATTGCTATTATAAAATCAATAAATGAACTTAGAGAAAAAAGCTATCTCCAAAATTTAAAAACATGCACTCTACATATACTGTGTAAGTTTCATGTAAATTGAATAAAAAATGAAAAAGTTATTTGAACGTTTATGTTAATTAAAAAAAAAGCAAATAATAAAGTCTAAGGTTCTAAAATCTGTGGCTGAGGTTGACATCAACCAATTTTCTCCAAAATTGGCACCCTTACAGATAGGCTTACATGCAGTCAGGTATATAAGTTTCATGCAAATCGTCCGATAAAAAAACAAAAACAAAAAATTTTTGAAAAAAAAAAACTATTTTTTTTTTTTAACTCAAATTTTTTTTTCCAATTAAACTAATTACAGTATAATATTTGTTTAATATATGCTATTGTGATAGCAAAGAGTCATAGATATGATTTTAGTTGACACTTTTGTTTGATAAACGTTTTTGACCATTTTGGAATAATTTTGACACCTACTTCAATATTTTCTTTCTCCCTTCCTATTTATGCTATGATGCTGAAACTTGGACCAGATGAAACACTTTTCATATACAATTTACCAAAAAAGTTTGATTGAAATCGAACGAGTTTTCATTTATTGCATTTTTGGGGCAAATTGGAACCTAATGCCCCCTTAGGGGCTTCTTTCCCTAGGCGACCTGTGAATACTGCCCCTGCGTGTTAGGGCTATCTTCCCTGGGGCGTTCAGGAACCATTCACATGGAGGTTCTTGCTGCTCAGCAATTGCCTCGCCCTTGGGGCCAGGTGGGGCTTGGGGCCCTTGTTTGGCCTTGGGTAGGGAGTGGTGTCATGCTGGTTAGGGCATCAAGGTGTTGCGGGACCTGCCACCTATGCGGGGATCGGTTACTGTTGCCTCTGGGGACAGTGTACTTTTGCGGGGTTTTCCTTTTCTTTTGTTTTCATTTGCCTGGTGGGGGGTCTATCTAGTGGGACAATATTTCCCCCTGATACTATTTTGGTGGACCTCTGCTTGGCCCCCATGATTGTATACGTCGTAGGGGTTTCAGTGATGTCCTCTATCCCTTGTTAGTTTGGGTGTTCGGTTAGCAACATTTTGCCTGGGCTTCCTGTAGTTGTTACCCTACAGGCCCTGGAAAACCCTATCGGAGCTTGGTAGACCAATGGATGCGTCTTCAGAGTTTCAACCTGCCTTGTGCGGGTTCGAAGGTTGCTGTGTGCCCTTGTCTCAGAGTGACAGTCACCTGTTTTGCCTCCATCATGCTGCCTGTTGGGTCAATGACACCTTTGATCTGAAGTCTTGCGAGTCGTGTTCTCTGCTTGTGCTCCAGTTATATTCTGATGATATTACAGTTAGGGTACTGGCAGCATCCGTGTTGCATATTAGGTTTAGGTTACTGCAACGCGCTATGTTGGTTTCCCACCCGGATGCCCCGCGACTGCCCTGCTTTGGTTATAGGGACCCAGACCTGGGGGCGTTAGTCACTTCGACTTTGGTTCTGTCCACACTCCCTCGTCCTTCCCCTGTTGTTCATCCTGCACCTCCCCTCCTGTGTCCGGCTCCCAAACATCTGAGGGTTTCAGTCGGCACAGGGTTTGGTTGGTAATGAGAATTGGGCAGCTTCAGGGGCTGCCCCATTCGGGTCGGAGACGGAGGCATTTCAGCTGGTTCATCCTGCCGAGGCTTCTGGGTCCCACCAGCAGGCCCCCTTCTTGTCTGCCTTTCCTCTGGACTCTGCCTTTTCTTCAGGGGGTAGAGGGTTTGGGGGACAGCTCTGCCCTGGGTCCCGACTAGGGGGATCTCGGGGCTGAAGAGGAGTCAACCTGGAGGCCTTGGGCCCCCTTTGACCCCGCTTGGGTGCTTTTGCCTTCCTTGCGGGGCTTATTGTTGCAGGGGGAGGGGGTTTTCTTACCCCCCTTCCCTGTATGAGTATGATTTGGGTTCGGTTACAGGCCCCTTTGGGTACTACGGCCCCGTCTTGCCATGGCTCCCTGCACCTATCTGAGGGGACCAGGTTCCAGCTCTGGGATGCCGGTAGGCCAGGGTACTGCACGATTAATGGCATCTAGTAGATGGCACCTACATCAGTCCTCTGGAAGTCTGGTGGCTGCTCGTAAGCTACCTAGTAGATGGTAGCTTCAGGAAGCCACTGGGGCTCACCCAGAAATTGGCATTTCATTACATTTAACAATGAATGTAACACAGGGCTCAATTCTTGCAGCAGTAATGTTCATTGCCTATATAAACGATATAACAGAAGGAAAAAAGAATTATATTAACATGTTTGTGGATGATGCTAAAATACTGGGGAAGATAGGAGATGCAGATGATTGTAATGCCTTTCAAATTAATCTATATAAAATAAGTGCTTGGAGTGCCAAGTGGCAAATTGAATTCAATGTGAATAAATGCCATGTTTTGGAATATGGAATTGAAGAAAATAGACCACACACAACTTGCAAATTATGTGAAAAGGAAGTACACACTCAAATAAAGAATAAAACTTAGGGGTGGTTTTGGATAGTAAGCTGTCACCTGAAAAACACATGAAGAACATTGTGACAGGAATATATGTGTTGCTTTCCAACTTTAGACTTGCTTTTAATTATATGGATGGCAAAATACTAAAGAAACTGTTCGTGACTTTAAGTTAGGGTACAATAAATATCCAGCATTAGTGTTATGATATGCTAATGTAAGGCAGTTAATTTCCAACACTTCACTGTTGGGAGTCAAAGTTTTTGAAGAGTAAATCATTCACCATATAAATTTATTGTTGTAAGTACTGTAGTTGTAAACATGTTGCTGAAAGCCATAATTGATTCAGCTAGTTCATTATGTTGTATTTAATAGCATCAAGGATTAGTTGATTGACTAGTCTTTCCTATTTTTGTTACAATTAACCATACTGCATAGAGTACTTGTACTTTCCATTGTCTACAGAAGCTAAAATATCCTAATTGATGAACTGAATATGCAGTAAGGCACTGTCCACCTGTATTAATTTATTGTGTTATCAATTCAATTGTTTATTAGTTATCTTAAATGGTTATCTTAAATTGACACACTCGTCTCTGATATATTTAATCCTAAATTTTGACAGATTATTTATTGGAATCTACAGTACCTGTGGTATGTTTAAGTAATGTGTGTGTTTCAAGAACATTACAGTATAGTCAATAAATAGTCAATGATTGTTTTAAATGACTCAACTACACGTTTCTTTGGCTTCCACTATAGAAGACTGCATTATATATTTTTCATATTCAGACTAGAGTTAATTATTTAACAATTTATGAATGATGATGACTGTTGTTAAGTAGTATAATATGGACTAGGTCACCTTGGGGGTGAGCAAGTCAATTTAGGGGTGAGTTTCAACATCTGGGTGCCTGACAATTGAGTGGACACCGCTTCAGATTCGTGGTCCTGAGGTTCAAGATCGATCCCCGGTGGAGGCAGAAACAAATGGGCAGAGTTTCTTTCAACCTGATGCTTCAAATCAGAGGGTCCTATGTAACAAATAGTCTGTACTTATCTCTAATGATAGCACCAAAGTCATCTTGCAAGAGAGGATTGAGTCAACTGCATCTACCAGGATCCAAAAAAACAGTAATTACCTAATTTTAATTATTAACTAAGTGTAGTTACAGGATGAGAGCTACGCTCGTGGTGTCCCTACATCCAAGTACTCTTTGTTGTATTGTTTAACACTCTGAAACTACTGACGCCTTTGGCCTCCAGCGCCTTCTTACTTTACTTGTTCCAACCGTCTACCACTCTGTTTGCAATAGAATACATTCTAATTTTTTTTCAGAACCTTTATTTCCTTAGCCTGAATCTGTGTCTTCTTGTTTGTATTGATGGTGGTTTCAGGAATTCCTCTTTGTCAATTTGGTCGATTCCTGTTAGTATTTTGTAAGTGGTTATCAAATCACCTCTTTTTAACACCTCTAGTTTCTTCTCATAACTCATGTTCCTCAGTTCCGGAAGCCATTTTGTAGCAAGCCGTTGCACTTTTTCCAGTTTCCTTGTGTGCTTCTTCTGATTTGGCCACCATACAACTGCTGCATATTTCAATTTTGGTCTCACAAAATTCATGAACAGTTTCTTTAGTATTTCACCATCCATATAATTAAAAGCAAGTCTGAAGTTAGAGAACAACACACAAAACGTTTTTTATGTGTTCCTCTGGCAACAGCGTGCTATCCAAAACCACCCCTAAGTCTTGTTCTTTATCTGAGTTCTGTAATTCTTTTCCACATAATATGTAGGCTAAGTGTAGTCTATTTTCTCTTAGTTCACATTCCATAACATGGCATTTTTAGGTTCAGATCGACGTAGTCAACCCAACCACCTCTTTCCTGCAGTATCTCCATGGCTCTATCATAAAAGTCACATTACCTTGAGGTTACCTTGAGGTGCTTCCAGGGCTTAGCGTCCCCGCGGCCCGGTCATCGACCAGGCTTCCTGGTTGCTGGACTGATCAACCAGGCTGTTGGACGCGGCTGCTCACAGCCTGATGTATAAGTCACAGCCTGTTGATCAGGTATCTCCTGGAGGTGCTTATCCAATTCTCTCTTGAACACTGTGAGGGGTCTGCCAGCTATGCCTCTTATGTGTAGTGGAAGCATGTTGAACAGTCTAGGGCCTCTGATGTTGATAGAGTTCTCTCTCAAAGTACCTGTTGCACCTCTGCTTTTCAACGGGGGTATTCTGCACATCCTGCCATGTCTTCTGGTCTCATATGATGTTATTTCTGCATGCAGGTTTGGGACCAGCCCCTCAATTATTTTCCATGTGTAAATTATTATGTATCTCTCCCGCCTGTGCTCAAGGGAGTACAGATTTAGGCTCTTTAGTCGGTCCCAGTAATTTAGATGTTTTACTGAGTGGATTCTAGCAGTAAAGGATCTCTGCACGCTCTCCAGGTCAGCAATTTCTCCAGCTTTGAAAGGGGCTGTCATTGTGCAGCGGTACTCCACTCTAGAGAGCACAAGCGTTTTGAAAAGTATCATCATTGGTGTAGCATCTCTAGTGTGAAAAGTTCTTGTTATCCAACCTGTCATTTTTCTTGCAGTTGTGACGGCTACTTTACAACTGCAAGAAAAATGACAGGAACAGCCACCTCTTTCCTGCAGTATCTCCATGGCTCTATCATAAAAGTCAAGTAGATTTGTTACACAGGATCTTCCTGTTCGAAAACCATACTGTCTGGCTATTAATGTCATTACTCTCTAGGTTTCCAACCCATTTGGCTTTAACTATTGTTTCTAGTGTTTTGACTACCACGATTGTTAGTGATACAGGTCTATAATTTAGAGGTTCCTCTTAACTACCGTTTTTATAAATTGGTACTATGTTTGCCTTTTTCCTTATACTGTATCTGCTAAAATTCCTGTGCACAAGGATATCTGGAATATTAATTGGAGTGGAATGCTCAGCTCAGTTGCACATTCTCGCAGCACCCAAGGTGAAGCAGTGTATAACAAATGAAGTATTTGAACTAATTGTGAAAAAATAAGTGGAAACAGAGTATTCATCTGGTTTGCTGAACAATTAACACCATCACCCCTTATGTTAGTGACAGAGCTTCATATATTGTTCTCTTACCTCCATAGCAAAAATATAAGACAACCCTGGATACCTCCCCAGGAATTCAGCTATCTTGAAGAAGATGTATCTAGAGGACAATGTATGCTACTTTTTTGTAAAGGGTAACCCTGCAAACACATAATGTAAAGGTCCCTATGATTCTCTTGATACAACTTGTAATAAAGTTGTTACATCTTGTTATAAAGTTTGTATGACATACAGAACGTTGTTACAACTTGCTATATTGGTTGTTACAATTGTTGGGTGTTAAACCTTGTTTGAACATTGTAGCAATGTCGTAGTTTTGTAGTGTGTTTGACGGGAAGATAGCAGTTATCTTGGTATTAGAAAAACTCAACATCACTTGTGAAGAGTTAAGAGAAAGAGGTTCAAACCACAAACTAGGTAAAATACATTTATAAATGTTCAAATATTTTTTAATTTTTAAGACCAGTTGTTTTAGCTTGGATTATACATTTAATACTTTGCCTTGCTGTAAAAATCTTGTTTATTTTATTTATTTATATTACAAGGTTCTTACATTCTTGTACAGCCACTAGCATGCATAGCATTTTGAGCAAGTCCTTAATCCTAATTTTCACACACATCCCCAGGAAGCAGCCTGTAGCAGCTGTCTCACTCCCAGGTACCTATTTACTGCTAGGTGAACTGGTCCATCAGGGTGATCTGATGGTGATCAACTCTGCCCAGTTGTTTCTGCCTCCACCTGGGATCGAACCCGGACCCTTAATTAGGACTACAAACCCAGAGCTATGTCCACTCAGCTGACAGGCTCCAACAATTTACAGAGTTTAGAGAGCTCTGCAATTTACAAAGCAAGACTTGACAGTTTCATTAATTAAGGAAAAGTATTGCTTGGAAGAAGTTTAGAATGAAGGCAAATTAATTTACTAGGTTTTTTTTTTTACTGGATTGAGAAATTTCCTGTGACTCAACACTTTTGGCTTACTGGGAATATTTGCAATGGGGTTATATTCAACCTGGCCTGGCTGTTGTTAGGTCATTACCTTGGGAGAGCAAGACATCACATAAGGTAGTAGCTGCATCACTTACACAAAAAGGAGAATTTTACCTACACTCGAAAGCCTTATTTATAGCCCCCCCCCTTTTTTCCCCCCCTAATTCCTTCATCTACACACTTCCACTTACCTCTTCCCCTTCTTTGCCTTCCTCTTCCTCAGCATCACCTAATGCATCTGCATCAGCCAGGTTATCCACAGCAATGGCCAAGAAGACATTGAGCAAGATGTCTGGTATATGAGTTAAGGATTGGTGGAAACTTAACACAGAATAATAAAATCATCTGGCATGACCCTTTTGACAGGGATACTAATAAGTAGTCAATGTAATATAATGTACATAATGACCTTAGTTTTATAATGCTAGCACCATTCATGAACAAAATATTAATCAACTCGAGTACTTTCAAGATACTGTATATATTTATAAACAATAGTTGGAGTAGACCATCTCAGATATATAACCTGACACAGCATTATGGCTAAATTTAGAAAAAGACCCATAAATGATAAAAAAAAAAACTCCTTACAATGCACTTTTCTGGGAGAGCTCCTCCTCAGTGACTTCCTGAAGCTAACCAAAAGGCTAGATTGAGGGAACTACTGAGGGAACCCACCAAAAAATAGGCATCTAATTACATTCAATGCTGGATTTTTAATAGAAAATTTGAACTTAAAATTACACTTGATGAAACATACAGGGGCTTATACTACAGTATTTACAATTTTCTTATCTCATTTCACAATAAAATTTACCATTTAAGTTTTGAACTTTGCTCAAAACTGAAACTATTTATCCAAATATTTTGTGTTTTTGTCTTACTAAACAAAGATACCATAAAAGCTCAACAATTAGAATTCTGTAACTTGAATCTCTGATTAATCGAAATGAATTCATGTTTGAGTGTTTACCAATTTTTTACCTTGTAACCCAAACAGGAATTCAGATTAAATGGTTATATGGAACATGAAACTTGAATAATTTAAAGTTCAAGTGCTTGACTGTTTAACCCTTCAAGTGAATGCGCCAAACAGGGATGATCGTGCCATATCTAATCCTAATACATGAGTCAATGAGTGATGATTTAAAGTACTGTGTAAGATTTAAAAGTTTGCTGTGTACATGGAACACACAAATGCTTCCTCAGGCCTCCAATAAACAGACACCATCTTGGAAAAGCTGTGAACATCCCTCCTGGGTGTGAGGGCCTCATTACTGAGAGGGTGAACACAGGTTGTGCATACTGCATCAGCTCACAATACCACCATGAAGCTTGTGCTTGCAGAATCACTTAATAATGATAAAATAAATAAATAACTTATTATTTTACAATGATAGTGTTATAGAAGTGCCTGACTGATGAAGATTATGAACAAGGTTCAGATATCAGTACACAATACTTTTAAGTAATAGAATGTAAATTATATTGTAAATAATAAAATGTAGTTACCTAATAAATTAGGTAATTACACCTATGTAATTACAATGCTAATTATGATATTCACAGTGGGAGGCAGACACTCACTGCACACAATTGTGGTCTCGTGCATCTACATATGAAACCAGGCATCATGTTCCTTTACTTACCTGTTGACTACCAGTTGGAGATTTCGAGGATCAATGTCCACAAAGATCAGTCTCTGACCAGACCTCCTGGTTGCTGGTCTTATCAACCAGTCTGTTCGATGCAGCTGCTTGCAGACTGACATGCGAGTAACAGCCTGGTTGATCAGGTATCCTTTGAAGGTGCTTGTTGAGTTTTCTTTCAAACACTGTGAAAGGTCGGCCAGTTATGCCCCATATGTGTAGGGAAAGAGTGTTTAACCCTTAAACTGCACAAAATGTCATATGATGTGTGACATTGAAGAGGGGAATAATTCGAAAAATATTCAAATTTTGTAAAAATTACTTAAAAATATTAAACAAATCTCCAACTTATTGGCTTCAGCGTCATAAAACTTTCATCAAAATATTTTCAGAAATTGGTTTTAGACGAATATTAAAAAAAAAAAAAAAAGGTTTGTTGATAAAGAGAACAGCTCCTATTAACTGGAACTGATGGATAATGCAATAATAAAGAGATGCAAGCACCTGTCCGACGCACAAAGAAGAAGAATAGTAGTAAGAAGTGTCCACAAAGTGGATATACAGCTGGTGCCTTAGTAGCATTGATGAGTAATACATAATAACACAAATAATAATGAGTAATTATGTTTTTTATTCTCTATTTTTTATATATCATATAAATACATTGCCCAATGTTATTATCAGTTACCTTCAACAATGTCCAAAAAAAAAAATTTTCAGCGGAAATTTTTTTTAGGTTTTTAGGTTTTTTCCTTTGTTTATTATTTGAATTTGTTTTAACCTTTACATTCTGGAGAATGCATACTTGTCCCTAAATATGTGAAGCCAGAATTAAATTAGTCAACAAATAAATCAGTTACAACTCTCAGAACTTGGGACACTGAATTTTTTTTGGCTAATTTTTTCACAGATTTCAAAGACTATTTTCCTTGTTTCTTTAGGTTGTTTTCATGATTAGGGACAAAATTAGGGAATTTTACTTATATAAAGTATACCCTAAATATATTCCCTAGATCATTATAATTATTTGAATTATCCCTATACTGTATTTAGTTTTTTTGGGGAGGGGTATTTTTTCTTGACTTCATTTCTACAGACATTGACCTACAAATTTCACATACTTGAGTATAAATACCAAACAATGTTCATTATAACATACAAGTAAATTCATGAATTAGAACTGCCGTATTCATTGTCGATAACTTCAACTTTAATTATATCTATAACTAGAATTTCAACGTACTTCAGTATCCAAAAATCTAGTTTCTGACCGATTCTCACCATTTTTACATATAGTGTGCACAGCTATCTGTTCTACAATCCCTATAGTATTGATTTTTCATAAACTCCAAAAGTTTGGAGTTATAAATTTTTGTTGTCTAAATTTGCATATATTTCAAATGCCATATTGACAATTTTTTTTTATAGTATAACTATACTGAAAACCTATATTCTAAATATATGAAAATGAAGATCATATGCTATTCTGAGAACATAATAACATCAAATAAACAGTTGGTGATATTTTTATATTTTTGCAGCTGATTTCAAAATCTGAAGTTTTCAATATTCAATTTTAAAATTATTTTTTATTTTCTTGTTTTTCAAGTTACACTGGTATCATTTAGACAAAGTTGGAGCATTTGCCTAGTAGATTATGCACAAAACATTTGAAAGAGTTTCAGAAAATTTAAAAAACTGAGTTCAATGTCACACATCATATGACATTTTGCGCAGTTTAAAGGTTAAGAGTCTTAGGTCTTTGATGTTCGAGTTCTCTCTCTAGATGCTTATTGCACCTCTGCTTTTCAACGGGCCTATTTTGCACATCCTGCAATGCCTTCTGCATGGTCTCATGTGGTGTTTTTTACAAAATAAACTTAAAGTAATGATTCATATTCATGATTTAGTGACAGGAACCATATAATAACAGCAGTGTTGTGGCTAGAGTTAGTGATGTGCATAGTATAATAGAGGCATTTTGCAGCACTAGTACATAGTGTGTGTGGAACTATGCAATTCACTACCACACATACCAGACCCGCTTAGTTGTTTATAATGTGTGTATGTAATGTAATAAAAGCAAAAAGTACGTTTTATTCTTAAAATAATATTGTGTGCATACTAGAAAGAAATTTATGTGTATGTGTCTATGTTCTACATGTTCTGTGATACAAATAGCATAAATAGCAAATAGCAAAACGGGGCCTGACCCTGTAAATGTGCTGGGTGTTCCAAGGCACACTCTATTCAACTGTGCCACGACATGGTAGTAAAAGAATTGCAACCTGGGATACATCTGCAGCCACTAGGATTCCTGAGGCTTCCAGTGAAGCAGAACCAGGGTTTCATATAATTCCCTGAATTGTGTATTGAAAGGGGTGTCATAGGTAGAATTACTGGACGACATAGCCTAAGAACATGGGGAATTGTTCGACTTCGGTTAAGGCCTCGGGAATCCTAGTGAGTGCAGGTGTACCCCAGGTTGCAATTCTTTTACCATAAAGTTGACTAGAGTGTGCCAATTATAGACCTGTATCATTGACAAGTGTAATAGTGAAAATATTGGAAAAAAATAATAAAAACTAAATGGGTAGAATAACTTGAGAGAAATGATATAATATCAGACAGACAGTATGGTTATCGATTTGGAAGATCCTGTGTATCGAATTTACTCAGTTTCGATGATCGAGACACAAAGATTTTACAGGAAAGGGATGGTTGGGTTGACTGCATCTATCTGGACCTAAAAAAGGCTTTTGACAGAGTTCCACATAAGAGGTTGTTCTGGAAACTGAAACACAATGAAGGGGTGACAGGTAAGCTGCTAACATGGAAGAAAAATTTTCTGACTGATACAAAAATGAGGGGAGTAATAAGAGGAAGTGTATTACACAGGAGAAATGTCACAAGCGAAGTACCACAGGGTTCAGTTTTTGCACCGGTAATGTTCATTGTCTACATAAACCATCTACTAGATGGTTTATGTAGAATTATATGAACATGTTTGCTGATGATGCTAAGATAATAGGAAGGATAAGTAACTTAGATGATTGTAATGCCCTTCAAGAAGACCTGGAGAAAAAAAGTATATGGAGCACCACTTGGCAAATAGAATTTAATGTAAATAAATGCCATGTTATGGAATGTGGAATAGAAGAACATAGACCCCCACACAACCTATAAATTATGTGAAAAATCTTTAAAGACTTCTGATAAAGAAAGAGATCTAGGGTAGTTCTAGATAGAAAACTTGTCACCTGAGGACCAATTAAAGAACGTTGTGTGAGGAGCCTATGCCACGTTTTCTAACTTCAGAATTGCTTTTAAATACATGGATGGCGAAATACTAAAGAAATTGTTCACGACTTTTGTTAGGCCAAAGCTAGAATATGCAGCGGTTGTTTGGTGCCCATATTTTAAGAAGCACATCAACAAACTGGAAAAGGTGCAAAGATATGCAGTTAAATGGCTCCCAGATCTGAAGGACAAGAGGAGAGGTTAGAGGTATTAAATATGTTAAAACTAGATGATAGAAGAAAAAGAGGTGATATGATCACTACATACAAGATAAAAACAGAAATCGAGAAAATTGACAGGGAAGAATTCCTGAGACCTGGAACTTCAAGAACAAGAGGTCATAGATTTAAACTAACTAAACAAAGCTGCTAAAGAAATATAAGAAAATTCACTTTGCAAACAGTGACAGAGTGGTAGATGGTTGGAAATTGTTAGGTGAGAAGGTGGTGGAGGCCAAAACGGTCTGTAATTTCAAAACGTTATATGACAAAGAGTGCTGGTAAGACGGGACACCATGATCTTAGCTCTCATCCTGTAACACTTAGGTAATTACACATATATGCACCATCTCTCCCACAAATGCAAGCTATAATCAGAGAAAATGTACCAGACTGGAGATATGTAACTAGCAGAGTACCTCAAGGTTGAGTTCTTGCACAGGTAATGTTTATTATCTATATATAAATGATCTACCGGAGAGAATAGCCAAGGCTAGAAGATAGGAGGAAAAGAGGTCATATGATCACTACATAAAAATAATAACAAGAATTGACAAAATTGTGAAAGAAAATTTTTTTAAACATGCAACTTAAAAAACAAAAGGTATTAGATTCAAGCTAAGGAAACAAAAGTGCCCAAAAAAACCAGCGTTGAATGTAATGAAATGCCATTTTCTGAGTAAGCCCCAGAGGTTCCCTGGAGCTTATCAGGCTAATGTATGTTACATTAGACCGGGACCTTAGCTATGGAGTTCAGACCTACCAGGGACCAGCGCCAGAACCTGGCCCCTTCAGAGAGGTTTCAGGGAGCAATGGCCCTGGAAAACCCCGTTGTGGTTGGGGGTTTTCTTTATCTGCCATCGACCGGGGTTAGGCACCCAGAAAGGTAGGCATAACAAAACAAACCCCACATGGTAAGAAACTAAAACAAAAAATGAACAGAGAGGTAGAAACTCCCTACAATCCCAAGGAAACAAGCAAACAAGCAAATATCACACTTTACTACCGCGCCAATTGTCCGCGCAGCCCTACCCACCCCGAGAGGGGGAGGGAGGGGCCCTGAACCTCACTGCGCCAGTTGCACCAGTTGGGAAGCTAAGCTTCAACCAACGCGAAAAAAAAGCCAACAGGTGGGAGGGAGGGTTGTTATGGAGCCTCTGGGGGCTCACCCAGAAAATGGCGTTTCATTACATTCAATGCTGGTTTTCTGTGGGGGAGCCCCTACGGCTCCCTGGAGCTTCATACCCAAAAAGAAGGAAAAGAAAGGATTGACCCGGGAGGCGGCCGCCAGAAAGTTGAGACAACAGGCAGCAACCTGCAACCCAAGGCAACATAAGAATGCACAGGAGCAGACACGCTCACAAATGAACGGGCAGCCAGGAACCTGTGCGACCCCCAAATCCTCGCGACCAAAATGAGCCCAAGACGTCACTAAACACGGCAGCGAAAGCTACAAACGTCCAAATACTATGGGAGCAAGGATAGATCGCAGGCTGGTAGACAAAAGAAAACTGGGGACGACCTGGAGATCTGAGCCCTGAACAGGGAACGAGGGAACCAGATCAACCCAATGTACATCCCCAGCCACAGCACGCAGGTAACGGCGAAGAGCCGCAACCAGACAACACATGTCGCACCCCCGGCCGAACCAACCAAGCATCAAAAACCCCAGGACCCCTCCGGAAAGTAGCCATTTCGACCGTCGCCAGAAGGATGGAAAAAGGCTGCAAGCATACAAACCTACCACCAGTACCAAAAGAGCAGAAACCTCTGTGCCGGAGGAGAGCCGGAAGCTCCCTGACCCAACCCACAGAGGGCAATGCCAAGAAAGTATGGCCTCTGAAAAACAATCTTGAACCGAGGGGGCTACCACAAACTGAGGAGAGTAAGGATAAAAGGGCACCCTTATCAGGGACGAGGATGGCTCAGGCGGCGTATGAGCAGGCCGGAGGTGAAACAACACGAGAAGGGTACGGAACTCGGCGGATGTGATGTCAACACCATCAGCTAAGCCACCTGATCACCACAGAGGTGATGATACACCTACATCAGCAAAGCAGACGCAAAGAGCTGTGGAGAAGGCCGAACCAGTCACGTACAGGACAGGTCCAACCTGCCGAAAGAGGCGGAGCCGCGGGAAACGCCCTGGGTTTGGACACCTATCAAGCAGTGTCTGAAAACAAAGCTGGGCTGGCCACCAAGAAACCACGAGGACTACTCTCCTTGGGAAGGACTCTAACCGAGCTAGAACCCGAAGCAACAGCTGGACCGGGAGAAGATGAATAGGTAACTCCACTTTGACCAGTCCTGCCAAAGGCATCCACCATCAACGCCTTGCAGGCGATGTAAGGGCGCCACATACAATGGGAGACGCCGAGACCATGCGGACATGAAGAAGCTCATGTCCAGCAGAGCCAACGAAACAAGTTGGCGACGACCGGCCAAACCGTGAACAGAGGAATGAACCGAGACAGGCCGTCCGCCAGGACGTAGGACACCCCAGACATGAAACGCACAGCTAGCCGAAAACCTAGGATCCAGCAGATGAGCCACTCGAAGGGACCAACCCCAAAAGTCAAGGACCTAAGACAATCCCCCGTGGTTCCACCAATGAACCACCAAAAAACAGTTCGAATGGAGCCGGATGGGAGAGCCCTGAGTGACCCGAACCCTCCGAAAGCGCAAACCAGACAACCACGAACTCCTGAACTGTGCTGTGAGCCCGAAGGACGGACAGACCCCCTCATCCCCGGCCGGCCTGGTGAGTACTGGCCACAAAGCCCCAGCCGAGAGATGACCCGTCCGAGAACACATCAAGCGAAGGTTCGAGGAATCCCCAAGGCACAAAACTCCGAAAACCCCAAAGAGGAAGCCAGTGACGCAACACCAACACAAGAGCCCCAGAGGACGAACCCAACGATTGCAAGAGAGGCGGAAGGGAAGTCCCTGAAGGTACCGAACAGACGCTGAAGCCAAACCCGACCTGACGGGCAGACCAGAATGGCGAAGTTCAGACTCCCACACGACTGCTGAAGCAACTGCCGAGTGACCCAGGACCACCTCATGAACAGCCAAAGGTGGGACCACAGCCGCAGCAATGCTTCTGGAGGGAAAGACAAGGAAGCTGTCCAAGAGTCTTAACCAAGACCCAGCCAAGTCCGAACCCGGGACAAAACCAGATGGAGTGGCCTCCAGATGACCAGAAATCCGAACTCGGCAATCTGGAAAGAACCATACCCCTGGTGAGCAGACAAGCGGACTGACTGGGAGCCCACACCAGCCAATCGTCGAGGTAGGCCAGAAACCGAATCCTGGGCAGATGCAAACAGGTCACCGAGATCCGGTAAAGATGCGTAAATACACAGTGCAAATTACAAACTAGGGAAGGCAACAAAAGTGGCAAGCCTGAAGCCCCACCACGAACTGTGCCAGTCCCGGAACCCTGGAGAGGAATGTGCCAAGAAGTGACCCGGAGATCCAGGGACACCGTCCAAGCACCCGGCCCCAACAGAAGCCGGACCAGAGACAACAGTCTTCCGAAGAGAGCAAAGAATCCAGGGTACAGACTGCATAAGTCTAGAAGAACTGCAAGGCCCGTGTCTGCACTAGAACAGGGGGGAACCTCGGAAGGATGGGGGCAGAATGACCACATCTAAACGCAGCCACACCAAGATGTCATGATGAAGCGCAGGTGAAGACGTCCACCCCGCTAGCCCTGAACCCCCCAAAGGGGAAGAAACCGCCAGACGACACCAGAGGCCAGAAGACTACCACAAGCGAGAGCCAATAGAGCAAGTTGCTTCCCAAGTGAATCAACAGCGAAGGGAACGGAATCCTTTCTGAAAGAAAATGTATATATATAAATACACACACACATACATACATGTACAACAGATGCGTGGAAACAGGCTAACGTAGTTCCAATCTACAAAAGTGGCAGCAGGGAAGACCCCCCTCAATTATAGACCTGTATCATTGACAAGTGTAATAGTCAAAATATTGGAAAAAATAATACAAACTAAATGGGTAGAACACCTGGAGAGAAATAATATAGTATAATATCAGACAGACAGTTTAGTGTTTGATCTGGAAGATCCTGTGTATCGCATTTACTCAGTTTCTATGATAGAGCTACAGAGATTTTACAGGAAAGAGATGGTTGGATTGACTGCATCTATCTGGACCTAAAAGAGGCTTTCGATAGAGTTCCACATAAGAGGTTGTTCTGGAAACTGGAAAACATTAGAGGAGTAACAGGTAAGCTTCTAACATTGATGAAAAATTTTCTGACTGATAGAAAAATGAGGGCAGTAATCAGAGGCATTGTATCGGACTGGAGAAATGTCACAAGTGGAGTACCACAGGGTTCAGTTCTTGCACCGGTGATGTTCATTGTATACATAAATGATCTACCAGTTGGAATACAGAATTATATGAACATGTTTGCTGATGATGTTAAGATAAATGAAAGGATAAGAAACTTAGATGATTATCATGCCCTTCAAGAAGACCTGGACAAAATAAGTATATGGAGCACCACTTGGCAAATGGAATTTAATGTGAATAAATGCCATGTTATGGAATGTAGAATAGAAGAACATAGACCCCACACAAGCTATAAATTATGTGAGAAATCCTTAAAGAATTCTGATAAAGAAAGAGATCTAGGGGTGGTTCTAGATAGAAAACTATCTCCTGACGACCACATAAAGAATGTTGTGCGAAGAGCCTATGCCATGTTTTCTAACTTCAGAATTGCTTTTAAATACATGGATAACAAAATACTAAAGAAATTGTTCACGACTTTTGTTAGGCCTAAGCTAGAATATGCAGCGGTTGTGTGGTACCCATATCTTAAGAAGCACATCAACAAACTGGAAAAGGTGCAAAGACATGCTACTAAGTGGCTCCCAGAACTGAAGGGCAAGAGCTACGAGGAGAGGAACCCGGAATAGAACCCAGGGGAGCCCAAACTACCACATTTACCGGCAGAGTTACACCACAGCAGGGCAAAACACAGCACCCAGACAGAACCCCCAGGGAAACGGCCAAAACAGACCAAAAACTGGGAGACAAGGTGTGGGAGCACTGAGCCCAAACCCTAGGGCACAGACCCAAAATAGACAGAAAATGCAACAGTGTAAAAACCAACACCCAAGCGTTCCCAGAGGAACAGAAGAAGGGCAAAAAAAAACAGAAAAGCAAAGAAACTGCAACAGGAGGATAAAACCCCTGAAAGAAGTGAAAAACTCAACTAAAATGCAAGTTCCCAAACTTTGGCTGAGGTAAACAAACCGCTGCGCCGCCCTGGTGGCCTAGTGGAGAGTTATCCGCAGAACAAAAAATGGCCACCAAACCAAGGAGCCGTGGCCGACTTAACAGAGCCAAAAACACGCAAGCCAATTTGGGCATTAAGCAGACTAGAGGGATGAAAAACCCCGCCCAGAAGCAGAAGACCCAGGCAGGGGCAAACAGCCCCAGAACTGCAAGCGAGCACTCCCCACAGCCCCGGGAACATGCAACAGAGGACCCGGGGAAGAGCCGTCCTCAACGTCCTCTGCCCTTAAAGAAAAGGAAGAGTCCAGGGGAAAGGCAGCATAGAAAGGGCTGCTGGTAAGATCCAGAAGCCTTGACAGGAGGAACAGGCTCGAAAACCTCCGTCCCCAACCCGAACGGGGCAGTCCCCGAAGCTGCCCGAGTCTCGGCACCAGCTAAACCCTGCCCGGATCCCGAAACCTACAGATGGTCAGGAGCCGGGAACAGGGAGGGAAATGAAACAACACCTAACCAAAATGGGGCGGCTCCAGGGCATCCGGGTGGAAAACCAACCTAGCTCGTTGCAGCAACCTAAACCTAGCTTGCAACATGAATGCCGCCTGTACTCTGAATAGTAAGGACATCAGAAGAGTACTGGAGAACAAGCAGAGAACACTTCTCGCAAGACTCTGGGTCAAGGTATCAGTGACCCAACAGGCAGCATGACGGAGGTAAAAGTATTGATCGTCACCCTGAGACAAGAGCACAGCAACCAACGAACCCACATAATACAGGATGGAACCCAGAAGACACATCCAATGGTCCACCAAGCCCCGACAAGGTTTTCCAGGGCCCGTAGACTGACTGTAGACTGACTACTACGGGAAACCCTGGGCAAGGTGTTGCTAACCGGTTAACACCCAAGCTATCAAGGGGTAAATGCAACACTGAAAACCCCTGCGATGTGTACAATCAACGGCTCCTAGTAGAAGGCCACCAAACACTACCAGTGGAGTGGTAGTGTTTCCTGCCTCCTGCCACAATGGACTTGAGAATGGTCCAGGACGGACCGAAACGTCATCGTCCCTTCACTTTCTAGTGTATGGTTTGGTCATCGTACTTCAGCCACATTATTGTGACTCATTGCCAGTGGAACTATAGCCACACTAGGCAGACCCCCACCAGGCAAAGAAAATAAAAACAAAAGAAAATCCCTGCAAAAGTACACCATCCCCAGAGACAACAGAAACCGGTCGCTGTATAGGTGGCAGGCTGCACAACACCTTGACGCTCTAACCAGTACAACACCAGTCCCTTCCCATGGCCAAACAAGGGCCCCAAGCCCCAGCTGGCCCCAAGGGCGAGGCAAAAGTCGAGCAGCAAGAACCTCTACGGGAATGGTTCCCAAACGCCCCAGGGAAGATAACCCTGTCATGCAGGGGCAGTACTCACAGGGAGCTTAGGGAAGGAAGCCCCTAAGCGCATGCAGCCTCGGTACTGATGAGGATCACCTGACCACCGCACAACACAACACACAGCAGTGAATGCCACGAAGGCAAACAGCGCCTAAGAAACTGAGGCCAGAGAAGTGTCTGACCCAGTTGACATTTGCTTACAAACTGGTGCTAGGCAGCTGGCATGGTGAGGTCCAAGTCCTTCCCTCCCCCCTCAGGGGTGGGGAGGGCTGCGTGGACAATCGGCGCGGCAGTAAAGTGTGATGTTTGCTTGTTTCCTTAGGATTATAGGGAGTTTCTACCTCTCTGCTCATTTTTTTTGTTTTAGTTTCTTACCATGTGGGGTTTGTTTTGTTATGCCTACCTTTCTGGGTGCCTAACCCCGGTCGATGGCAGATAAGGAAAAACCCCAACCATAAGGGGGTTTTCCAGGGCTATTGCTCCCTGAAATCTCTCTGAAGGGAGCCAGGTTATGGTGCTGGTCCCCGGTAGGTCTGAACTCCATAGCTAATGTCCCGGTCTAATATAACATACATTAGCCCGATAAGCTCCAGGGCGAAAATATTACAAATGCTGGAACACGATGAGCATTGCTCTCATCCTGTATCTATATTTAACACTTCCGCATCCCAGTTGACCCCAAGGTGGGCCTGGCGTTTCCCATGAGCGCACACCTACTCTAAAATGTGCATACTCTTTTCAGTTTTCTCACATCAATTTTCGTGTTACATCGTTCATTTTGGTATCAAATTCTTTGCAATAATATTTTCTAAAGGGATATATACATATAAGGTCAAAAAGCTCTGCGTGCTACCTGCACTAAACCTGAAAATCAGATGAGCATTACCCATGAGTAAGCAACCCACTAAAATGTGTATACTCACTTCATTTTTGTCATGTCAATTTTTGTGTTACATTGTTTATTTTGTTATCAAATTGTTCGCAACAGAATTCTCTAAAGGGATATATGCATTTAAACTCAAAAAGCCCGGGGTGCCACCCACAGCAAACCCGAAAACCGGACAAGCGTTACCCATGAGCAAGCACGTATCCGCACATATGATGAAGCAAGAACATAGAATATGTTCTATGGCATATGAAGCCTGTTACCTAGCAGTAAATAGGTACCTGGGAGTTCCCGGGGACCTGGGAGTTAGATGCTACGGGCTTCTTCCTAGGGATGGGTAACATAAAGGAGGCATTTAGGCTAAGGGGACGTTAAGCCCCGAAATCATCTCAAGGTAACCTCAAGATAAGATGTAGTGGTGTTGCAAGAATGTAGGAACACCAATGGTATGTACATCTCACAACCCATGTTTCTTCTTGTATATGCATATAAGGAAAATATAAGAAAATTCACTTTTGTAAACAGAGTGGTAGACAGTTGGAACAAGTTAGGTGAGAAGATGGTGGAGGCCAAAACCGTCAGTAATTTCAAAGCATTATATGACAAAGAGTGCTGTTGAGATGGGACACAACAAGCGTAGCTCTCATCCTTTAACTACACTTAGGTAATTACACCCACAATACCCTCACTCAAATGTGTATACTCTTTCCAGTTCTCTCACATCGATTTTCATGTTACATTGTTCAATTTGGCATCAAATTGTTCACAATAGAATTCTCTAAAGGAATATATGCATATAAGGTCAAAAAGCCCGGCATGTCAACCGTATCAAACCCGAAAATCGGCAGAGCGTTACAAGTGAATGAGCACACATCCGCACACCAACACCTGCACTAAAATGTGTATATTCTTTTCAGTTTTCTCAAGTCAATTTTCGTGTTACATCATTCATTTTGCTATCAAATTATTCACAATAATATTCTCTAAAGGAATATATGTATATAAGGTAAAAAAAAAAAACAGTGTGCCATCCAGAGCAAACCCGAAAATCGGCCAAGCATTACCCGTGAGCGCACAACTGCACTAAAATGTGTATACTCATTTCAGTTTTCTCACGTCAATTTTAGCTTTACATCGTTCATTTTGGTATCAAATTGTTCACAACATTATTCTCTTAAGAAATATATGCATATAAGATAAAAAACTCCTGGCGTACCACCCGCAGCAAACCTGAAAATCGGTCAAGCGTTACCCGTGAGTGAGCACACATCCACACATCAACACCTACACTAAAATTTGTATACTCTGTTGAGTTTTCTCACCTCAATTTTCATGCTACGTCATTCATTCTGGTATAAAATTGTTCACAATCAAAAGGCGCGCATTTTAAATCTTGTCCCATAATATTTGGGAAAAAATGGAATTTTAACAAATATTTGAATTTTGGATGCCAAATGCATCACTGCCGAATATCTGTTGAGTTATTTACGGACGCAATATCCGTCCCCACTGGATGAAAATGTTAAGTAATTACACAGATAATTACACTGTTAAGTCACTGCCTAGGTAGAATTTACCTGAATGTACCTAAAGGCCACAAATAATCTAGTGTCTCAGGTAAATTCAGGACTTGGAGGACAAATGGGGGGACAAAGGTCCTCCCATTTGTCTTGATGATTTTTTCCTGCTGGATTTTAAAGTTCAGCAGTTTTAGCATTTACGGCTTTGGTGGGTAGGTGGTTCCATGGGTTTATAACCCTGTGGGTGGAAAAGCATCTCCTATTTTCAGTCCTGCATTGTGGTATGCTTGTTTGTGTTACATCAGACCTTTTGAAGAAATTGTCAGGATCAACATCCTCCAAAGTGCTCGGTACTGCATATCACTAGATTCAAAACTCCTGTGGGTACACTGGACTCACATTCTGTTCCTCAAGATGCCAGTAAATAGATGCCCTCTTGAAAAAATTGCCTATATCTCTCCTGGAGATATATGTGTGAGCCTCAGTACTGCCAGAGTGACCAAGGTTGGTACATGCAGCTGGAGCTCACAGCACAGTTGTGTAGGGTGGGACCACAACACCACTTAATAGTGATGAATAAAATAAGTAACTGCAATTATTTTGTGATAATAGTGTCATAAATGATCCTGACTGTGATAAAGATTATGTACAACTTTCAGATATCAATGAACACAGTACTATGTTCACAGCATGAGGCAAGTGAGACAAAGCATTTACCCATTGTTTTGTGCACCCACACATCACGAAACGACCTCATGCTCCTTTGCAATATAAACTTGTGGAAATGGATTTATATTCAGGATTTAGTAACAGGAATATGATAATAATAATAGCAGTTCTGTGGATAGTCTTAGTAATATGCATAGTATATTGGAAGCATTGCATCAGGTGATGTCTGATGGTGTCGACTGCTGATATTGTGTGTTCCATGCTGTATTTTGGTTTCATCACCACACCCACTAAAACTGTTTATTGATTCGTTATGGTGCATAAAATGTTGATAGATGTAATGACTGGCATTTCATAGAGACCTGAGATTGCAACTATGCACTTGCAATAGCCACTTGCTAATTACTTAAATGAGTAATAGATCCAATACTTGCAACACATTGGAAAGGTACAGGAGCCAACAGGGGTCACAGAGTGTTCCTAATGCAGACCATGAATGCAAGGAATAATCGTCACTAGAGCAAGCGACAAGATACCGACACATCAGTGGTTGAGAAAATACAATGAGTGATAATCTCTGGCACGAGGATGTTGTAATATTGTGGCGAGGCCCATTGCCTTACCCCTAACTACAGACATTATAGGGCATTCGATGATGAAGCTCTTACATCAAAATTTGTTTGATGCAGGCATGCAGGCTGTAAGGCAGCTCTACTCAGGTCTGTACTCAAGACTGCCTTAAGTGAGGTAATTATGTTACATGAGAGTAGTAATTGGAAAGGGATTAATAGAAAGCATATGTAACAAAACACTAGTTTATTACAGAAACTTAACATTATTACACTTGGCTTTGTTACATTAAGGGAGAGAGTATCACAGCAGCAAACGTTATACAATGAGCTTTAGCTAGCAGGATGATATCCCAACAGGCCAGAATACTTAAAAGAGCACAGTCTTCAGCCACTTGTAAGCCAAAATGATTGAACTAACTTAACACTTGTGATGACTCTCTTTGGCACTGGCAAAACAAGGGAAATTAAGTGGTATACAATGGTACACTATAATACACTTGTCAGATAAAAATGCAAACAATGCAGTTATATCTTATCACAGAAGTGCAAATAAAATCACACAACAATGATAAGTATAACACAATTTCTGTAAAAGATAGCACAATATCACATGTATTTAACACTTACTGATTTGCCAGCCTCACCACTCTGACATTTTACGCCGCACTAACTGGATGGTGATCCTTCCCTTGGGATTCATCGACTCAGCTCAAGGAGATGAAAGGTTTAATACTCTGTCTGCTTTAGCTTTCAGCACACAATGGCTGCACATGGCTAATTATGTGCAGGCTACTCTGGAGATGTGGTTTCACACACATATGCACCAGTGATGCAGAAGGATTAGTAGCAATGGCAAAATCATAATCACAGTCTAAGTCCCATCTGATATATATACGTAAAGATAAATCACTTATCTTCTCACACGACACACAAGTATGCAGTGGTACCTCCATTTATGAATTTAATCCGTTCCCAGAGACGATTCCCAGAGTAACTCAAAAATTCGTTACTCAAAATTAATTTTCCCATAAGAAATAATGTAAATTGAATTAATCCGTTCCACACCCCTAAAAAATTAACTATAATAATAATAATAATAATAATAATAATTTTTATTTTGGTAAGGTACATACATAAAGAGATTTTACAAAGTTTGTTGGCTTTATAGATAGAGCTAGTACATACAATGCCTAAAGCCACTATTACGCAAAGCGTTCCGGGCAGGAAAAACGTTAATGACTAAAGCTTAAAACTAATGGGTAAAAAGAATAAGATGTGTTGAGTACAAATAAAAATAGAGGTAAAAGAGGGGGGAACATTGTTGAAAAAGCAGCACAAATACAATTACAAATTATTTCAGAAAATTACATTCAAACAGCGTTGATTTGAAAAACAAAAAAAAACAAAAAACATACATGGGTTGACAACAGAGGGGTAAGGTGAGTTACAGGGAATTTATTAGGTATAGCTTCGTTTTTAACTTAAACTGGTTGAGAGAGGTACAGTCTTTAACATGGTTGGGAAGGTCATTCCACATTCTGGGCCCCTTGATTTGTAGAGCATTTCTGGTTTGATTAAGTCGTACTCTAGGAATATCAAAACTGTATTTATTTCTGGTGTGGTGCTCATGGGTTCTGTTACAACCTTCTATGAAGCTTTTAAGATCAGGATTGGCATTATAGTTTAGCGTTTTATATATGTATAATACACATGAGAGAATGTGCAGTGACTTAATGTCTAACATATTCAGAGATTTGAGTAGGGGTACCGAGTGATGTCTGGGGCCAGAATTGGATATTGTCCTAATAGCAGCTTTGTGTTGAGTAATTAGAGGACGTAAGTGATTTTGGGTAGTAGAGCCCCAAGCACAAATACCATAGTTGAGATATGGATAGATAAGGGAGTAATAAAGAGTCACCAGGGCAGGGCGTGGTACATAATATCTGATCTTAGAAAGAATGCCCACAGTTTTTGAAACTTTTTTTGATATGTTTAGAATGTGTCCCTGGAAGTTCAGCTTGTGGTCAATGAGAATGCCAAGGAATTTGCCATCTAATTTGTTACAAATTTGGGTATTGTTTATTTTGAGATTTATTTGATTAGAGGATTTATTGCCAAACAGAATATAGAAAGTTTTGTCAATGTTAAGGGTGAGTTTGTTGGCAGTTAGCCACAGATGGACTTTATTAAGCTCAGTATTTACTGTGGCATTTAGAGCAAGGGGATCAGGACTGGAGTAAATGAAGGTTGTGTCGTCAGCAAATAGAATTGGTTTGAGGTGTTGGGAGGCATTTGGAAGGTCATTAATGTAGATGAGAAAGAGGAGAGGGCCAAGTATGCTACCCTGGGGAACACCAATGTTGATGAGTAGGGTGGGAGAAATTGTATTATTCACAGAAACACATTGGAGCCTGTCAGTAAGGTAACTGAAAAATACACTTTATACCAAATACCACTCTTTTTGTACTAGCTATAATACAGTATGCATATCTTACCTTTATTGAGGACTCTTGTTGGCGTATGGAAGACGGTGAGGAGGAGGGGGTTGGAGAAGAGGTGTTACTGTTAGGAAGGGGAGTCCCCTTCCATTATAACATCAGGCAGTGATGACGTCTCTGGGGTACTCTCTCTCCTACATTTTGCCTGCATACCACTATGACCTGGTTGTGGTTCACTGCTTGTTTGTCTCACTAAGAACCTTTCCATAGAGACTTGTTTTTCCCTACATTTTAACATTTTTCTGTAGTGAGACATCACATTCATTCACTATGAATGATCTCTTGTTTTTCCTCTATGGTCATTCTCACATGTTTTCTTAGGTTGAACCTTACCACTGACTTTCTTGGGACCCATGGCATGAATATATAATAATTACTTTTATGTTCAAAGAACAAAAAAGCACAAAACCAATAAAATTCTTTACAAGTGCGATTGTCACTAAGTGGGCGGCTCTAGTAAACTGAGGCGGGATTGTCCGTGCCACCAGGAACCACATGCTCGGTCGACCCATACGTGTATCAATAAAGTCACAAGTCGAAGCCAAGGTCGTAAGTCGAGTCAAATTTTCCAACGAAATTGGGGTCGTAACTCAAAAAATTCACTGTATATGTATAGTAGGCTAGGCACTTATTTGACTTGTGCTAAAATTGAACCAGATTATGAATGAATGAACAGTCTGTTACTCCTATTAACCATATTTTTCAAAGGGGGTCTTATTATTATATCTATCACTTCTTAAGTTCCTCTACACAATCACTGTAATGGGTTAAATGGCTATGGGGATTCCACTTGGACAAAACTGGATACACATGATAAGTGATAGAGAACTTTAACTTTAAGAACTTTAATTTTGAGTCCAGAAATGTTTAATTTGGCCAAATCTAGGATCACCTCTATGACATGAACTCACAACACAGGATGGTGAGCATTGCCTATCTGTGTTGTTGCTGAGCTCACTCCTTTGTGTAGTCAGACAGAGATGCCTAATCCACTCAGGCAGCAGTTAACATAATTGGCCAATCACAGATGACTCAAGGTTGCTCGTAAGTCTCATAAGAACAAGTTAATATGTGAAGTAGTATCCAGGACCAGTTAATAACAACAGAACACTGCTAAACAACATGCAGAAGTGCACAAGAATTATTTAGTAGAAACAGAAATTGTCAACCAACAATGTCTTGCTGAGATCCAATGAGGAGGACACCCATACCATATCAAAATAACATTGAAAATGCATTATCTTAGAGCTAAATGAAATAGATTATTGTATTTTTTAAACTTATAAGGCACCTGATAAGCATACAGTGAAACCTCGATTTATGAATTTAATCCGTTCCGGCACCGAGCTCGTATGTGAAATGCTTGTCTTTCAAAATGAATAGCCACATTTAAAATAATGGAAATAAATATAATCTGTTAAAAAACATCAATATGATATTCAATTTTTTTAAATAATGGAGCAGCCTACCTGACATACACTGAATGAATCTTTATGACATTTGTCCTTTTTTCAAATTTGTTCAATTTTTGTTATAGCAAAAGGATCAATTGGTGTTTGTCAGGTAGGCTGCTCCATTTTTCTTAATAAAAAAAAAATAAAAAAAAATTGAAAAAAGAACAAATGTCAAAAAGGTTTGTTCAGTGTTTGTCAGGTAGGCTGCTCCATGTTTCTTAAAAAAGAAAAAAACAAATTTGTAAAACGGAGAAATGCCATAAAGGTTCGTTCAGTGTTTCTCAGGTAGGATGCTCCATTGTGACAATCTTTCTTCAGTGTTTGTTCAGTGTTTCTCAGGTAGGATGCTCCATTGTGACAATCTTTCTTCAGTGTTTGTTCAGTGTTTCTCAGGTAGGATGCTCCATTGTGACAATCTTTCTTCAGTGTTTGTTCAGTGTTTCTCAGGTAGGGTGCTCCATTGTGACAATCTTTCTTCATTTCAAATGTGTTCAATTTGTTTTGTATCTATCATTTATTTAATAATAATGGAGCAGCCTACCTGACAAACACTAAACGAACCTTTATGGCATATGTTCTTTTTTCAAATTTGTTAATTTTTTTTTTTTTAATGAAACAGGGAGCAGCCTATGTGACAAACACCGATCGAACCTTTTTGACATTTGTTCTCTTTTCAAATTTTTTCATTTTTTTTTATTCTAGAAAAAAATTCAATGCTTTGCAACATAACAGCAGTCACCCCTTTACATCCCAGCATCATTAGCATCTTTAACCCTCAAACCGTTAAGGGTTCAAATGGATTTAACACCCACAGGCACAAAAAAAAAAAAAAAAGTTCTTTCGTTTTATAGAAATGTTCGTTTTTGTTCCTTGATCACCGAAAAAATAACAAAAAATCGTAGGTGGCATATTTTAGTCGCAATAGGGTAGGGAAGTCTGGCAAAAAAGAGGTGTTGACAGAGCCTTCGCCAGACAAGGTCTACTCCGCTCGAGCTGTCAGGCGGCAGTTGCCACAAATATATTATTACCTAATTATTTCAATGTCTCTGATTTATTTTTTCTTAGTTTTTTTTTGCAGTAATATTATTCAATAGAGTGAATTGTGATATATTAATAAAATAAAATGTGTGACCCATCGCTGTACTCAAAATTATGGTGTGCATATTAGTGATTCAATTATTATGTTCATAAAACAATAAACAAATAGTTTTGCTGTTATTACACTATATACACAGGTTATATATAAGTATCTGCATGTTTTGCTCACCATAACGAACCACTAAGTTGGTATTGTGAGTCAAAATACAACGAGGAGTGACCGCCACACACCAGCCAGCCACTCGCTGCCACTCCCTCCCTCAACAACACCTCACTCGCCCTCATTCTCCTCCCACAATACTGTTTTTGCATTTATTCACTATACACAGACATTATATATAAGTATTTACATGTTTTGTCCACCATAACTGTACATCTAAGCTTGTATGGTGAGTAAAGGCACAAAGACGTAGCTACTCACACAGTCAGCTGGTTGCGGCCGCCCTCAAGGCCAGACGCACTAATATTTCTCCTACAACAATATTGTTTCTGGTGTTATTACGCTATATACACATTATATATAAGTATCTACCTGTTTTATTCACCATACCTGTACAAATAAGCTGGTATGGTGCCCAAAGACCATAGTGGCCACCAGTAAACAACAAGACAAGTCGTGCAGATGACGCACCTCAGTCACCAAATGGCGGCTCCCAACCTACTCCTCTTGCTGTTATTACACTCTATACACACGTTACATATAAGTATCTACATTTGTGTTCACCATAGCGAACCACTAAGTTGGTATAGTAAGTGCAGTCAATAAAAGGTGGCCACACACAGTCAGAAGACGACGCCACCACCCTCCCTCCCACAGCATTACTGCTCCCTCAATGGCGCACAGCGCTAAATATCACCACAATCCTGCTATTATCAGAACCCTGGTCAGTTTTATCACAGTCAGGGGTCTTCTGTAATAATATCATCGCTACATAATAGCATGAACAAGTATATTTTGGCATTTTTAGGCGATGCTGTGGTCACAAGCTGAGCAGCAGGTCTGTTAGCTCATGCTGCGTGCATCAGGCTTGGTTGCTCACTCAATACTGAGGCCAATAACACCCGGGAGTTTGGCCCACGATTTTTTTAAAAAATGGAGTCTGTTTATAAGAGCCCTGATGAAGGTGTGGTGAACCCCGTGTATCCGCAGGCCGTTTAAATCTTGCGTAGTACTCCAACACATCATATGACGTGATGCGCAGTTGACTGGAACAACGTCCAACACGTCATATGACGTGATGCGCACTTTAAGGGTTAATGGGGCAGGGACCACACTTCTGTACTGGTCTCTTGCCTCTTCAAGTCTGAGACTTCTGCTGCTGCCTGGGAGACTCCTGTTTGGGAAACCAGTTCAAGTTTTTATGAAATGTTTAGAGATCTCTGCTATCTTCCTCATAGCAACTTAAATAGGTGGAATAGTTTGAGATTCCAAGTCCACATGCCTCTTCCATATGGAGCCCACCCAGCATCAGCTTACCTCTGATATTTCATAGGTTACAGACAGTGGCCCCTGTTCTGTCAGATGCTCGGGCAATTCCTGGGTCACCTGAAATTTGCCTGCATTTGTGCATAACATTGGTCAAGTGTAGTTAAAGTTCCATCACTGTTTTTTACAGTGGGTGGCTCACTGCCAAAACAGCCTCCACTTTAATTTCACAAGCTTTTTACCAATTTGTCTAGCATGGATTGAGGCTTTAATAACCTGCATCACATAGGTGAGAAGCATTGTCTCCAGTGTTGAAATGGGTCCATATAAACATTAAGGAAATGGCAGAGGTTCAGATGTTCCCCCCACTGGCCAAGGGATTTAGCTGCACCCCATTGGTTCATTGTTCCAATTTGGAAGGTTTCTTGTTTTTTCTCTAAATGTAGTGATGTAGAGAAAACAGACCGTGGCCATGACTGGCCATAGTCTCTTCTAATTATGTGGGTTAATACTACTGATGGTTTACATTTAGGGCCTATTGAATGTGTGTGTAAGGATGACCTTTGCCCTTTTCATTTGTAATTGGCTTTGCATGGCTTGGTTGCTATTTGGTAGATCTGTTTGCCCAAGCATCAAACCACAATCTTCTAGTTTATGTGGTTCTTTTTTCTTCAATGGGAGGCAATTGCATTGGAAGAGAAAGCTGCTTTCTGAAAAGGAACTCAATTAATAAACATAAAAATTCAGAGTTTATGTATTAGAGAAGACAGCAATACAAGAGAGCTAAGATAGTGTGAGGCTAATACCCTGTTGGGGTGCCAAAAGCCCTGAATTTGACTATTAGGTGAGGGGACATATTGGCAAAGAAAGCCATCAGAACTACAAAATTCTGGCTGAAGTGACCCATCTTACAGATGACCTGAGAGAGCCAGCCCCTGGAATGTGGTATGAGAGACACAGGGTTGACAATGAAAGCCTTAACATAAAGAGTACAAATAGTGCCACACTCTAGATGATTGTCATGCCCTTCAAGAAGACCTTGACAAAATAAGTATATGGAGCAACACTTGGCAAATAGAATTTAATGTGAATAAATGCCATGTTATGGAATGTGGAATTGGAGAACATAGACCCCACACAACCTATAAATTATGTGAGAAATCTTTAAAGAATTCTGACAAAGAAAGCAATCTAGGGGTGGATCTAGATAGAAAACTGTCACCTGAGGACCACATTAAGAACATTTTGCGAGGAGCCTAGGCTACACTTTCTAACCTCAGAATTGCTTTTAAATACATGGATGGAGAAATACTAAAGAAATTGTTCACGACTTTTATTAGACCAAAGCTGGAATATGTAGCGGTTGTATGGTGCCCATATCTTAAGAAGCACATCAACAAACTGGAAAAGGAGCAACGACATGCCACTAAGTGGCTCCCAGAACTGAAGGACAATAGCTACGAGGAGAGGTTAGAGGCATTAAATATGCAAAAACTAGAAGATAGAAGAAAAAGAGGCAAATAATCACTACGTTCAAAATAGTAACAGGAATCGATAAAATTGATAGGGAAGAATTCCAGAGACCCGGAACTTCAAGAACAAACGGTCATAGTTTTAAACTAACGAAACAAAGCTGCCGGAGAAATATACGAAAATTCACTTTTGTAAACAGAGTGGTAGACAGTTGGAACAAGTTAACACTTTGATGCACCAGGCCCGGGACCTCCCCACTACCTCAGGTAGGCTTGGGCGTTCCGCGGGAGAGCGTGGGAGAGCGGGGTAAATTCTGAAAAGTGAATAATCTTTTCAACTTTGTCAGCTCAATTCTCGTCCTAAGATATTCAATTTGGTATCAATATGTTCGCAATAGAATTCTCTACAGGACTAAATGCATATAAACTCCAAAAGTCCGGCTTACCATCCACAACTAACAGAGAAAGTGAGAGAAAGTTACCCGGGAGCGCACAAGAGTGATAAAATGTTTAAGCTCTTTTCAGTTTTGTCAACTCAATTCTCATCCTAGGTCTTTTATTTTGTTATCAATGTGTTCGCAATTGAATTCCCAACAGGCCTATATGCATATAATATAAAAAAAACAGCAGGGATCTTCACCCGCCGACATGATGAAAACAGGCCGCGGTTACAAGAAAGAGAGCGCTGCGCCACCCCAAGGCACTTCTCACTATGAAAAGTGAATATTCTTTTTAACTTTGTCATCTCTATTCTCGTCCTAGGTTTTTCATTTGGTATCAATGTGTTCACAATAAAATATTCTACAGGACTAAATGCATATAAAGCCAAAAGCCCGGCAAGAAAGTGAGAAAGTGAGAGCGTGTTACCCGGGAGCAAGCCAGAGCAATAAAATGTGTACACTCTCTTCACTTTGGACATCTCAACTCTTGTCTTAAGTCTTTTATTTTGGTATCATTGTCTTCACAATAGAATTCCCTACAGGAGTATGCAAATAAAAAGTCCAAAAGTCCGGCGTACCATCCACAACAAGCAGGGAAAGTGACAGAGCGTTACCCCCGTGAGCGCTAATAAAGAGCAATAAAATGGGTATTCTGTTTTCTACTTTGTTACCTCAATTCTGGTCCTAGGACTTTAATTTTGGTATCAATGTATTTGCAATGAAATTCCCTACAAGAGTATATGCATATAATGTCCAAAACCACAGCAAGACCTTCCCGAAAAAAAACGCTACTGTTGCCGCACTTAGGACTCGATGCTGAGTCCTCGCTGGACTTGCCCCTATTTTGCGGAGGACTCAATGCTGAGTTATCGCTGGGCGAAAGTGTTAAGTGAGAAGGTGGTGGAGGCCAAAACCGTCAGTAATTTCAAAACATTATATGCAAAGAGTGCTGGGGAGACGGGACACCACGAGCATAGCTCTCATCCTGTAATTACACTTAGGTAATTACTATGGCTACAGGACAGAGTACACGATGCACCCACAGCTAGACAAACCAAGCCCAATGACCAATAGATCCCTCTGCAAAGTAGAAGTCTCATTCATAAACAAAAATGATGGAGGAGGCTGGAGGTGAGGAATTAGTAATATTAGACTCAAAGACACAAGAACTACTCATCAGGAAAAGCATGTGAAGTCCTCAACTCATCTGTGGGAGAATACATGTCATGTGATTATTCAACACATCCTACTGTTTAGAGAGTACATTTTATAACTATGCAGACCATCGTACACATATTGATGTAAAAGGCATTTAGATAGTAGAATTTGGTACTACTGTATTCACTTTATATAGTCCAAAAAAATAAAGCTACAAAACAACTTGAATATTCCTAGGCCTAGTATAGCACATTTATGTAAAATATTAGACCTCAGGTAGCATGTATTAGGCCTAGGACAGTTAGGTTAGGTTATGTTTTCTTTGCAAAATCAGTACAAAAACTTTTCTGGTTTTTCTAAATTCAACAATACAGATATCTACTTTATAATTGCCTTTTATGTCAATTTATGTACGATGGTCCTCAGTGTTACTATAAGTACTACCTATACAGGAAGATGAACTGCCCAGTACATATTAGAGAAGACCGCTGTCAAAGCTACATACTTACGAACATCATTGGCTCAGGTGTAGACTGCAGGTGGGCTAGACTTGATAACACTGGGGAAAACCTGGAAAATGCAAACCATGGAACACAGAGCCAATGAAATGGGATCAACCTGAAGTGAGTTTATTGTTTGTACTCGCTACAGACTACAGCTTCGACACAGAACAGACAGCAGACTATGACCGCATCGAGTTACAACGCTCTAACTCCTCATCGAGTTTAGACACGATTCCCAATCGAGATGCCACACTCTCCCTCATAGAGCGCCACGACTCCGGCCCTCACTCAGCTCTCTGCTCTGCTCCAAGCTCTGTCTGAACGTCTACGACAACGCCAACAACCGACTACTGTAACCAAGGCTACTAAATAAATATGAAACTCACTGAACACTGTGTATCTAATCTACCCAACAACGTAACATAATCGTACGTTACAATGGTGACCCCAAAGAGTTTCGACGATACCCAGCTACGACAGACTACAACACGGACTCTCACTGGACCTCTACTGCTGCTACTGCATGCTGTGGACCACTGCCAACAACCTCGCCATAACTATGATTTTCACCGCGATCATCTCTGCATTTTCATCTGCTATGGGTTGCTGCTCCACGATCGTTACTCACTCATCTGACAACCTCATCAGTAACTACATCATGCAGGATCTACAGCCTGTCCTGCCGACTCTCCATCGTTGCCAGGGCACTGCTTGTCCTACAGGGACTCCTACGACAACTGCTCTTTTATCAGATTCATCTACCACGTTCACTACCTTCTGCTACGCTGCCGACTCAAGCACTTTCCTTGCGCAGTACATGACCTACAGCTTGTGTTTCTGACTCTTGATCGTCGCTTTCAGGACAATTCAGCTCTAGCAGTGATTCCCTCATTGTCCTAACTACGTGCCTACATTACCTCCTATTGTCCTGGTGCCTGAGCCCATCCGCCATGGATCTAAATGCTCCACCAGAGACCCAAGAACGCAACAATCATGCACATTCTTTTCTCCTGCTACTCTGAGCTCGTCCATACACTGCCTGCATGTTTTAGTACCAGACTACATGCTCTACAACGACCCAGGGAACAGTAGCCTCATATTTTTTGTTGTATTGCTTTTCTTTCATTCCCAGGCAGGGGGAGTTCTGTAGCGAGTACAAACAATATACTCACTACAGCCTCTCATTAGCTTAATGGCATAACTAATTAGCACTATTTACACAAGCTATAATCCTATCCCTGTTTACAGGTAACATACTTTCCATCCTGATGGAGGAAGCTGAGGTGTCGTCACCAAATATAAGCAAGTGAATTGCGAATAGCCGCCCCCGCTCTGCTACGGGGTGTTACAGCCCCGCTCCTGTGCCAGGTAAGTCCTCTACGGGCTTACCAAACCCTGTGCTATTTGGAACTTTTGTTCCCAGTAGCTGAATTTAAAACAACAACAACGAACAGTGGACAGAACAATTTCCAGAGTGAGTTAGATAACTCCAGTACAGATGCTTTGGATATACCTCACCTCTTCAAATGCAAGAATGTAGTACTCGGCGTGTACAGTTCTGATCAACCCCAAGATGCTACAGCTTCGACACAGAGCAGACAGCAGACTATGACTGCATCGAGCTACAACGCTCTTGCTCCTATCGAGTTTAGACACTCACGATTCCCAATCGAACCACCACACTCTCCCGCATGGAGCTCCGCGACTCCAGCCCTCACTCAGCTCTGCTCCGCTCCGAGCTCTGTCTGAATGTCTACAATAACGCCAATGACCGACTACTGTAACCAAGACTACTAAATAAATATGAAATTCACTAAACACTGTGTATTTAATCTACCCAACAACGTAACATAATCATACGTAACAAACCAATAAGGCATCCACCAAACTGATCATGACTTTTATGAGCCAAAAACTAGAATATGCAGCAGTTGTATGGTGCCCAAATCTCAAGACGAACATAAATAAACTGGAAAAGGTGCCATGGCATGCTACAAAATGGCTTCCGCACCAAAAAACAAGAGTTACGAGGAGAAACTAGGAGGCGTTAAACATGCCTAAACTAAAAGATAGAAGAAAGAGAGGTGATGTGATCACTACTTACAAAATACTAATAGGAACAGACCAAATTGACAAAGAAGAACTCCTGAAACCAGGAACTTCATGAACAAGAGGACACAGATTCAAACTAAGAAAACAGAGGTGCCGAAAAAATATTGAAAATTTTCTTTTGCAAGCAGAGTGGCAGACAGTTGGAACAAACTAAGTGAGAAGGTGGTGGAGGTCAAAACCTATAGTAGTTTCAAAGAATTATATGACAAAGAGTACTGGGAAGACAGGACACCATGAGTGTAGCTCTCTTATAGGTAGCAGTGAAGAGCCTCCATGGGTAGGAGGGGGTTAATATTAGTTAATGAAATTCAGGTGTCACGGTTTATAGTAAATTGTTTAAATTAAAATATTGACTTACAGCTCTGAGTTCTCTCCAAAAGCCAACCTCTCAATTGATCATGGACTGTAGACAAACATATAACCATACCCTTACGACATGAAAGGACAAGACATATGACCACAAGACCACTGCCAGAGGAACAAACTCAAGAGTTGTAACTAATGAATTAATAAGATTAACTAATTACATTGCAAGATCTGAATTATGTTATTAGAACTGCTTTTTTTATCTAGTATGATGAATTTTTAATGTATAGTAAATTCTATGATTATCAGTAACCCAGAGGAATAATGAACAAGCAGTGAGTAGCTGGAATCCACCACGTGATTAATGGCAATCTCCAGAGAACATGTCCTCCTGCTGGTGAATTCATTATTAATTTGGGAAAGTCTATAAGTATTATGTAACAACACTTCCAATTTATTCAATAAGTAATTTATTAGTATTTATATGATTATATCATACTTGGAGTTTGAAGAGTTCATGCCCATAACCAGACCAGCATCTCCTACCTCCCACTATCTATAAACAGTCCTGATTATAAACAACCATTGGGAAAATAGGAATACTTGCTTATCCGGAATCCGACCATCCAGAAAACGCCCTTATCTGGCAAAATCATGGCTGGATAAAGTTATCTCACTATCCAGACAATATGTCCAGTGGAGCCGGACCAGTAGGTGTTTGGCCGGATAAAAAATCTGAGCTGGTAAAATGATGCCGATGTTACACTATCCGGACAGTCAGCCAGACAAGCGGTGAATTGTCCAGATAAGAAAGCTAGGCAGTGAGCTATACCGTATTAATCCCGTACAGCTGTGACTCGAGGTGCATGGTGTAGGAGGGAGTGGGGTGGTTGGGTGGGTGGTGTCGGGAGAGAGGGGAGCGTTGGGAGGGACCACCTGGGGGTACCCTGTGGTGGCAGCCATTTTTGTTGTTATTCTACTGTTTTGAAAGATCCACTTTTCTACCCAAGATTTTTCATTCACTAACACTTATTTCTTATCTCTTAGTTTATTTTCAAATTCCCTACACCTTCATGTATTCTGGGACACCACTTGCAACCCTCACCCTACTCCTGACACTTAGATAAATAACCATAAAAATAAAAAAGTGCCAATGAGTAAGTGTGTGTGGCCAATACACAGCCTTGTCAGAGCCATTTCTCACTGCATATTATGGTGGTAGGAAAGGCATATGGACAGGTCACTAATAAAAGTACAAAATTTGTTGTTAGTAATACCACACCATTGATTGTGCCGATGGTTGAGGACAGCAGTATGAATGACTATGTAGAATTCTCAACCCTTTATGGGAGATGGGACAGGTACGAATAGCCTCCTTAGCAGTGATGTCCCTCAAGTTCACCTGAGGTAACACCAGTAAGGCCGGGAATCCAACAAAATTCAACTGTTTGAAATCTACTAACGTCAAGAAACTGCCAGAATTGGATTTCAGTCACCACAGGATGGGAAGGCTCCAGAGCCATGAAAGTCTTGCAAGAGTCAACCACAATAGCAAAAACACTTTGGAACATAAAAAAACTGGCAGAGGATATGCAAAATTCAATCAAATTCTGCAGTGAAAATGCTAGTCTCTGGAAATAAGTAACAAATAAATTCAATCAGGAAAAAAACAGCATTGAATGTAATGAAACGCCATTTTCTGGGTGAGACCCGGAGGCTCCCCGGAGCTATACCAGGCTGATGTGTATATACTAGACAGTGGCAATAGTCAATCGATGGATTTCTAGGCCTACCAGAGACCAGCACCGGAACCTGCCCCCCCCTCCTTCCGCCACAGAGAGGCATGAGGAGCAGTGGCCTATAGACACCCTCATGTATTTGGAAGATGTCTGCCATCAACCAGATCAAGCATCCAGAAATGTAGGAATTCCAAAACCAAACTACAGCTGGTTAAAAATTGTGAACTGAAAGCCGAACTAGCAAGCAGAGCTCCCCAATCGAAAACAAGCTAACAAGCATGACGTCACCACAGCCGCCGTGCCACTGTCTGCACAACTCCCCCGCTCTCTGGGAGGGGAAAGGGGGGAGTCCCAGACCTCTGCACCGGCTACCCAACCCCAGTTCAGAGGCTGAATATAAAAAATGGGGGAAAAAAAAACCGACCATAGGGAGGGAGGGATGCCAGGTCTTACCCAGAAATGCATTTCATTACATTCAATGCTAGTTTTCTGTGGTGAAAAATTCCCATGAATTTACCTAACCAAATATAAAGGAAAAGAGGGACTTACCCGGGCGGCAGCTGCCACTCGCTCGTCAACTCGAAATCAAGACAACTGGCTGAAAGCTGCGACCCAAGGCTACACACGCCCGAGATGGGTCAGATGGGACTTTCTCAAATTGACCAGAAACCCAAACCTGGCAAGCTGGGAAAGAACCATGTCCCTGGTAAACAGACATGCAGACCAGCTGGGAGCCCAAACCAAATGTGTGAAATCCAACGGTTCAGATGGGACAAGTCCAGAATGAACCGCAGATCTGCACAGTCCTGTTTCAAAACTGGAAACAAGCGGGATACTACTTGAGGAACAAAGTCATTTTGACCATGCGCAAGCGAACCCACTCCAAGATTACCTAACAGAGAGATGGGGAAGAAGCCTGCCCCACCAGGCCCGAACCCCCGACCAGAGGAGATGCCACCCAACACCACCAAAGGCTGGTCGAGATGATGCGAAAAGCCTACATATCGTGGGCTCTTTTTCAATCTCCGATTGAAACGCACACTTTCCAATCCAGATTTACTCATCCGATTCCACAAACTCTTGTTCACTGAAGCAGGGTATATGAGGATTTGCTTAGGATTTACCTACCTACCTTGTTATTACCTTGTGATGGTTTCAGAGCTTAGCGTCCCCGCCGCCCGATCCTTGCCCAGGCCTCCTCATTGCTGAACTGGTGAACCAAGCTGTTGGACATGGCTGCTTGCAGCCTGACGTATAAATCACAGCTTGACGTATGAATCACAGCTTTTCAAAACGCTTGTGCTCTCTAGAGTGGAGTACTGCTGCACAATGACAGCCCCTTTCAAAGCTGGAGAAATTGCTGACCTAGAGAGCGTGCAGAGATCCTTTATTGGTAGAATCCACTCAGTAAAACATCTAAATTACTGGGACCGACTAAAGAGCCTAAATCTGTACTCCCTTGAGCGCAGGCGGGAGAGATACATAATAATTTACACGTGGAAAATAATTGAGGGGCTGGTCCCAAACCTGCACACAGAAATAACACCACATGAGACCAGAAGACATGGCAGGATGTGCAGAATACCCCCGTTGAAAAGCAGAGGTGCAACAGGTACTCTGAGAGAGAACTCTATCAACTTCAGAGGCCCGAGACTGTTCAACACGCTTCCACTACACATAAGGGGCATAACTGGCAAACCCCTCACAGTGTTCTAGAGAGAACTGGATAAGCACCTCCAAAGGTTTACCTGATCAACCAGGCTGTGACTCATACGTCAGGCTGCGAGCAGCCGCGTCTAACAGCCTGGTTGATCAGTCCAGCAACCAGGAGACCTGGTCGACGACCAGGCCGCGGGGACACTAAGCCCCGGAAGCACCTCAAGGTAGCCTCAAGGTTGGTTGATCAAGTATCCTTTGAAGGTGCTTATCAAGTTCTTTCTTAAACACTGTGACACGATGCAGGCGACTTGAGAATGGTCCAGGACGGACCGAAACGTCGTCGTCCCTTCAATTTCTAGTGTGTGGTCTGGTCAACACTGTGACACGAGTTCAAGCTGGGACACATGCTGAGACAGAGGTTACAGATTAGTGGAAAATTTACCCATCATATCATAGGTTAAAAATTAAAGATTTCCTTAGTGAAATAAGCCCATAGAGCATGGGAAATACTAGGCTATGAATGATAACTCTGTTAATATGGTTCCAATCACATTTTTGATGTTTTATAGATGGTACAACATTAGAAGAAAGAGTTGGGCCTTGGGAAAGCCATTGAGCATATTTAAAATCAAATTCTATGGTTAGCTTTCATATTGAGATTTCCTGGTTTTTATTCACAAATATGGGCCTGTTCTCATATAAAAATGAGGTTCTGAGGCAAGGCCATGGGAAGTATGCTAGACATTGTTAAACTCTCTTTACAGATAAGTTCTCTTGGAAGGTGTCCTTCATATGACAGCTTGAAATTAAAATTTTGTTTACTGAAATCAGCCCATAGAGTGTGGGAAACATTACGGTATGAATGGTGACTATTAATATGGCTCCAATCATGTATTTCATGATTTTCATAGATGGGTGCAACATTAGAAGAAAGAGCTGGAGCCTTAGGAAAGCAAATGAGCACATGAAAACCAAATTACATGGTTCCTTTTCAGTTTGAGATTTCCCAGTTTTCGTTCACAAATATGAACTCGTCTCTCTCTGAAAATGAGGTTTTGAGGCAAGGGCGTGGAAAATATGCTCCCTGAAATCAGCACATAGAGCATGGAATACATAAGGGTATGAATGGTAACTCTATTAATATGGCTCCAGTCATATTTTTATTGATCTTTATATATGGGTGCAACATTAGAAGAAAGAGTTGGGGCCTTGGGAAAGTCATTGAAAATATTTAAAACCAAATTTTATGGTTAGTTTTCATTTTGAGATTTACCAGTTTTTGTTCACAAATGTGGGCCTCCTAGAGCAAACTCCAGTTGCAATGAATCCCTCACTGCAATGAACTAGGGTTGGTCCCATATAATTAGTTGAATCGAGGTTGCACTGTACAGTACTGACAACTATGCTTAGAAAGATTGACACTGCAATATTCCAAGAACTTTTATGGGCCAGGAAGACATTTGTGATAAGGTGAAATCTATTACAAATAGTTTACTTGAAAAAATTAATCTTCACTTCCTTACAGCAAAACTAAAATAATTAGAATTTTTAAAGTTTTCCCAACAAAAGAAATAAATGTTTTAGGATATAAAAAAAAAAAACAGCGTTGAATGTAATGAAACGCCATTTTCTGGGTGAGCCCTGGAGGCTCCCTGGAGGCTCCCTGGAGCTTATTGGGACAACCGGACACAACACATGATGCAGCCCCCGGCTGTACCAACCAAGCATCAATGACCCACGGACCCCTCCAGAAAGCAGCCGTCTCATTCTTCGCCAGAAAAGATGGAGAAGGCTGCAAACGGACAAACCAACCCCCCAGGACCAAAAATGCAGAAACCCCTGCGCCGGAGGAGAGCATGAAGCTCCCCTACCCTGCCCCCCAGAGGCCAATGCCAACAAAAACAAAGCCTTGGAAAAACAATCCGGAACCGAAGGGGCCACCACAAACTGAGGAGAGGAAAGATATGAGAGCACCCTGTCCAATGACCAGGACGGCTCAGGAGGTCCCAAAGACACTGGTTCCGAAGGGAACAACGGCTCAGAAACTGGCGCCAATGGCCCACATCGACCAGTGGAACCCGGAACCCTGGCACAACCCCTCCGAAACTGCCGAGAACGACCACTTCGGAGAATCAACAAGTCCGCCATAGGACGACAACTGGACGAAGCCGCGTGCAGTAACTGAGAGACCGCAGTCTCTGCAAACAGCAACGGACAAAATGGAGACAAAAACCTAAGAGCCAGGGCCCAAGCGAATTCCAAAGAGAGGGCGAGCACAGCCTGACGGCACGCGAGGCGAGAAGCAAAAAACAGAGACACCACTTCCTTCAGGATGGGCGCAAAGAGCTTTAACAGTGCAGCCGACGTCCTAGCTGCCGAAGTCAGCGCCCTGGACGAAGGCCCTTCACTCAACACTCCCACATCCTCCTCAAGCCAAGCAGAAGACAGCTCGAGAAGGGAAAAGAAACGCAAGACCGAAGTCAAATGCCCACAGGTGCGCAACTCCTCTGCAACCAACGAAGCCAAAAGCTGAGGAACCTGCATGAACCTGCAAGCTGGAAAAGGCCAACATCCCAAGAAACCACGGGAGCGAACAAGTACGCTTTAAGGTGCTCAAACTCGCCCCCAGGTAAGCCTGCATAAAAGTAGCAGTTTCCCACCAATCAAGCATGTGGGTCCGACAAAACCCATGATACACCCCCAACGAAAAGAAAGGGCAGTCTGCCAGCCAGGAAGACTCCAGAACCTCAAAACGCACCCAAAAATGGGAAGAACTGAACTCAAATGAGGACGGATCCATTGCAGAGGCATAACCCGGGTCTCGCAAGAGGTATGCAGCAAGAGCTTCCCAAGCCCCCTTCGCGGATATACAGGAAGTAGAAAACCTCTGGGAAAAAATGGATCCGAGGTACCCAAAGGCACCCGGAACCGAACCCAGGGAGGAGCCGAACCCAAATCATACTCATACAGGGAAGGGGGGTAAGAAAATCCCTCCCCCTGCAACAATAAGCCCCGCGAGAAAGGCAAAAGCACCCAAGCGGGGTCTGAGGGGGCCCAAGGCCCCCAGGTTGACTCCTCCCCAGCCCCCTACCCAAGGCCAACCAAGTGCCCCAAGCCCCAACTGGCCCCAAGGGCGAGGCAAATGCCGAGCAGCAAGAACCCCTATGGAAGCAGTTCCCGAACGCCTCAGGGAAGATAACCCTGACATGCAGGGGCAGTACTCACAGGGCGCTAAGGGAAGGAAGCCCCTAAGTTCATGCAGCCCCGGCACTGATGAGGTACTCCTGGCCACCGAACACCACACAAAGACAGCAGAGAACGCCACACGAGGCAAAAACTGCCCAGGAATTTGAGGCCAGAGAAGCGTCTATCCCGGTTGACACTAGCTTGCAAACTGAAGGTAGCCGGTGCGGTGAGGTCCGGGGCCCACCTTCCCCTCCCGGGGAGGGGAGGGCTGCGCGGACGAACGGTGCGGCAGTAAATTGATTGTTTGATTGTTTCCTTGGGATTGTAGGGAGTTTCTACCTCTCTGTTCGTTTTTTTGTTGTAGTTTTTTACCATGTGGGTTTGTTTTGTTATGCCTATATTTCTGGGTGCCTGACCCCGGTCGATGGCAGATAAGGAAAACCCCCAACCATATGGGGTTTTCCAGGGCCATTGCTCCCTGAAACCTCTCTGAAGGGGCCAGGTTCTGGCGCTGGTCTCTGGTAGGTCTGAACTCCATAGCTAATGTCCCGGTCTAACATAACATACATTAGCCTGATAAGCACCATGGAGCCGTAGGGGCTCCCCACAGAAAACAGCATTGAATGTAATGAAATGCCATTTTCTGAGTGAGCCCCGGAGGCTCCCTGGAGCTATTGGGCTAATGTGTGATAACTTTGACCGGGGAATTAGTCTAAGGAGTTCAACCTACCAGGGACCATGAGCCAGAACCTGGCCCCTCAGAGAGGTTGCAGGGAGCAATGGCCCTGGAAAATTCCCCTGTTGTTGGGGGGTTTTCCTTATCTGCAATCGACCAGGGTTAGGCACCCAGAAAGTTAGGCATAACAAAATAAACCCCACATGGTAAGAAAATACATCTAAAAACAGAAAAGAGAGGTAGAACTCCCTCCATTCCCAAGGAAACAAGCAAACATCACACTCCACTGCTGCCCCTCTTGTCTGCGCAGCTCTCCCCTCCCCGAGAGGGGGAGGGGGGGGGAGCCCCGAAACTCCCTGCACCAGCTACCCAGCACTCCAATTTGGAAGCTAAGCATCAACCCAAAAAATAAACCTCCCTCCCTCTGGTCGGTGAAAAACTGCCAACCAAAGGGAGGGAGGGAGGGTTGCCAGGAAGCCTCTGGGGCTCACCCAGAAAATGGCATTTCATTACATTCAACTCTGGTTTTCTGTGAGGAGCCACTTCGGCTCTCTGAAGCTACACAACCAAAGATAAGGAAAAGAGAGACTTACCCAGAAGTCGGCTGCCACAAACCTCTCAACGCAAAGTCGCGACAATTGGCTACAACCTGCGACCCAAAGCAACACAGGAATGCCCAGGAGCAGGAACGTTAACCAAATAACGTGCATCTAGGACCCTGTTCGACCTCCAAAATCCCTGTACCTGAATATCAGCCAAAGACATGTTGCCAAACATGGCAGCCAATGCATCAAACTTCCTAACATCATGGGGATGATGATAGACTGCAGGCTGGCTAGACTTAATAACCCTGCAGACGACTTGGGAGACCCGAGCTCTCGAACAGGGAACGAGGGGAAACCGGATCAACCCAAAGAGCATCCCCAGCCAACGAAGTCAAAGCATGCAGATAATGGCGGAGAACCACAACTGGGCACAACACATGATGCACCCCCAGCCTGACTAACCAAGCATCAACGACCCAAGGACCCCTCCAGAAAGCAGCAGTCTAGTTCTTTGCTAGAAAAGAAGGAGAAGGCTGCAACCAAACAAACCTACCACCAGGACCGAAATAGCAGAAACCCCTGCGCTGGAAGAGAGCATGCAGCTCCCAGACTCGACCCCCCAGAGGCCAATGCCAAAAGAAACAGAGCCTTAGAAATACAATCTTGAACCGAAGGGCTCATCACAAACCGGGGAGAGGAAAGATAGGAGAGCACCCTGTCAAAGGACCAAGATGGCTCAGGTGGCGCATGAACAGGCTGGAGGGGAAACAAAGCACGAGAAAGCTAATGGAACGGGGCAGAAAAGACATCCACCCCAAATGCAAGCTAGAGTGGCTTTGCCAGCACCGCATGATACGAGGTGACAGTATTAGGCATCAAATATCAGTCCTGAAAAAGCCAAGACAGAAAAGACAAGACAACCTGATCCAAAATAGAAGACAACCTACGAAGAGAGAGAAAATGGCAGAAAGAATGCCAGGAAACTTCATACTGTCATCGAGACAAAGCTCTCAGGTGGGACACTATCAACGAAGCTACCTGATCACCATACAAATGGTGATAAACCTGCATAAAAAAAGACGAGACGTGAAGAACAGAGAAGACTGAACCACCCGTGTACTGGACTGGTACGACCTACTGGAAGAGATGGAGCCATGGAAAGCGTCCTGGGTTCCCACACCGAGTAAGGAGTGCCTGGAATCAAGGTTGGGCCAGCCACCAAGGGACCACGAGGATTTCTCTCCCATGGTAGGACTTCAACTGAGCCAGAACCCGAAGCAACAGCTGGACCGGGAGAAAGAGGTACAGGTAACCCTTCCTCAACTAGTCCTGTTGAAAGGCACCCACCGTGACAGGACGCAGTCTGGGAAGGGCACCACATATATCGGGAGACGCAAAGAACACGCTGACGAAAAGAGGTCCACGTTCGGGAGTCTGTACGTCCGGCAGAGCCAACGGAAGGAGTCGGAGTCGACCATCCATTCTGTGGAAAAAGGGATGAACCAAGACAGGCCGTCCGCCAGTCTTGGTTCCCCCGAGAAGCCAGCAGATGAGCCACTCGAAGCAACTAGCCCCAAAGAGGCAAGGACCGAAGAGGACCCCCGCGGTTCAGGCAATGAACCACCAAATAACAGTCTGAATGGAGCAGGATGGTCAAACCCTGAGCGACCTGAACCCTTTGAAGCGAAAGCCAAACCACTCCGAATACCTGCACCGTGCTGTGAGCCCGACAGAAGGATGGCCCCCATCGTCCCTGGCCAGCCTGGTGAGCACTGGTCACAAAGCCCCAGCCGAGAGACCTGCTTGATACCTGCTTGATGGGGTTCTGGGAGTTCTTCTACTACCGAAGCCTGGCCTTGCCTTGTGAGAGTTTGGTTCACCAGGCTGTTGCTTGGAGCAGTCCGCAGGCCCACATACCCACCACAGCCCGGTTGGTCAGGCACTCCTTGAAGAAAACAATCTAGTTTTCTCTTGAAGATGTCCACGGTCCATGAACACATCAAGCGAGGGTTCGGGTAGATGCCAAGGCACTAAACCCCGAAAACCCCGAAGAGGAAGCAGCAACCAACGCAAGGAAAGAGGAAGGTGACACAGCAACCAACGCAAGGAAAGAGGAAGGTGACACAGCAACCAACGCAAGGTCCCCGGAGGACGAACCCATCGATCATGAGAGAAGTGGAAGGGGCATCCCCAAAGAGACCAGAACAAACGCCGAAGTCAAACCTGACCCAGCAGGTAGAACAGCACAGCGAAGTTCAAACTTCTGCAAAACTGCTTGAGAAAACACCGAACAACTGGATCCATAACCTTGACAGAATCCGGGTCTCACAGGAGGTATGAAGCAAGAACCTCCCGAACCTCCTGCAGGGAGATATGAGAGGCAGAAAACCCTTCAGAAGGACGGGGCTGAGGAACCCAAGGGAGCCCGGAACCAAACCCGGGGAGGAGGCGAACTCAAATCATACTCATACAGGGATGGGGGGGTAAGAAAACCCCTCCCCCTGCAACAACAAGCCTTGCAAAGAGGGCACTAACACCCAAGCAGGGTCAAAGGGGGCCCCAGGCCCCCAGGTCAACTCCTCGCTCGTCCCGGGATCCCCGCAAGTCAGGACCCGGTGCAGAGAAATTCTCAATACCCTCCACCCAAGAAGAAATGGCAGAGTCCAAAGTGAAAGGTTGAAAAGAAGGGGGCCTGCTGGTGGGATCCAGAAGCCTTGGCAAGAGAAACCGGCTCAAATGCCTTTGTCCCCAACCCAAATGGGGCAGCCCCCGAAGCTGTCCGAGTCTCATTACCAACTAAACCCCTGCTGAGACTCCAAAACCCTCAGACGTTTGGAAGCCGGAAGCAGGGGAGGGGGGGAGATGCAGGATGAACGACAGGGAAAGGACCAGGGAGTGCGGACTGAACCAAAGTCAAAGCGAGAAACAACCCCCAGGTCCAGGTCCCTATAACCAAAGAAGGGAGGCCGCAGGGCATCCAGGTGGGAAACCAACCTAGCACGTTGCAGCAACCTAAACCTAGCATGCAACACGGATGCTACCAGTACCCTAACAGTAATGTCATCAGAATAGTATGGGAGAACAAGCAAAGAACACGACTCATGAGCCTCCGGGTCAAAGATGTCGTTGACCCAACAAGCAGCATGACGGAAACAAAAGAGGCGACTGTCACCCTGAGACAAGGGCACGTAGCAGCCTTCAAAACTCGCACAAGGCGGGCTGTAACTCGGAAGACACATCCATTGGTCCACTGAGCCCCGACAGGGTTTTCCAGGGCCCGTAGGCTAACTGTTACGGGAAACCCCGGCAAGGTGTTGCTAACCAGTTAAGATCCAACGCTAACAAGGAGAAGATCAAACACTGAAACCCCTGCGACGTGTACAATCACGGGGGCCTAGCAGAGGGCCACCAAAATATTATAAGTAGAACAATAGCCACACGAGGGAGATCCCAACAAGGCAAGAAAAACAATCCAAAAGAAAACCCCCCGCAAAAGTACAACATCCCCAGAGGAAACAGAAACTGGCTGCCACGTAGGTAGGCAGGCAGCACAACATTTTGACGCTCCAACCAGCAATATACCACTCCCTACCCAAGGCCAAGCAAGAGCCACAAAACCCCAGCTGGCCCCATGGGCGGGGTAAATGATGATCGGCAAAACCCTCCTACAGAAATGGTTAGCCTGAAAGCACCAGGGAAGGGAACTTTAACATGCAAGGGCAGTTCTCACAGGGTGCCTAGGAAAGGATGCCTCTAAGCTAATGAAGCCCCAGAACTGATGAGGAACACCTCGCCACTACACACAACAACACTGCAGAGGTCGCCACGAAGGCAAAACACCGCCTTGAAAATCGTGGCCAGAGAAGACGTCTGCCCCGGACCACATTAGTTAACGAACTGGAGTGCTTGGTAGCCGGCGCAGGGAGGGGAGGGCTGCACGGATGAGTGGCGCGGCAGTGGAGTGTGACGTTTGTTTGTTTGCTAATTTCCTTGGGATTGGAGGGAGTTCTACCTCTCTTTTCAGTTTTTAGTTGTATCTTCTTACCATGTGAGGTTTGTTTTGTTATGCTTACCTTTCTGGATGCCTAACCCCGGTCGATGGCAAATAAGGAAAACCCCGAACCACAGGGCTGTTTTCCAGGTACTTTGATCCCTGCAACCTCTCTGCGGGGGCCAGGTTCTGGCTTATGGTCCCCTGGTAGGTTGAACTCCTTAGACTAATGTCCTGGATTAATATATCACACATTAGCCTGATAGCTCCAGGGAACCGAAGGGGCTCCCCACAGAAAAGAAAGAGTAAGTAATTATCTAAACAAGGCACCAAGCCTGGGAGGTAGAAAGAATTTTTGTGAACTTTTGTATTTTTTTTTTTTGTGCAAGCTTAGAAAGGGAACTAAAAACAGTGCACAGTTTAAGAGTTAATGAGAAGAATAGACTTCAAACCAGTTCTTAGGATCAGACACTGCCTCCCAAATGCAGTTATCAAGATGCAATAAATACTGTAAGGTGCACAAAGAGAGATGGCAGAAGATCTTAAAGAGAACACCATCTGCACTCACCATTGTGCAATTGCAAGGTGACAAGGTAGACAAGAAAGTTCAGAAAGTGTGAAAAGATCATTATATGGGAGATGTAAATGAGTGTGAAAGTTCAATGGGCCAGATTCAATACAGTACTTACAGGAAAGAAAGGCAGGGAGTAAATGTACCATTAATGGTCAAGAAGTGCAAACCTAATTCTTTGAGACCAACTCTGGCTTGGCAATGATTATACCACAGAGATGAAGGATAGGCCGGAACAAATTTCCCAGCAATCTTGTGAATCTTCTTCCAGATAGGGAAGAGAGGGGTGTTGACAGTTAATGTAGAGATGTAGAACTTCCAAATCTCATATTTAGATGCACGGCTAGCCCTATGGACCATCGCTCAGAACGAGCACAATCCTTTTTCCACCAAGGAACACACATGCACACATGCAGGCATTGTGTAGAAAAGAGTAGAGAGCAGCATCTATTATGGTAATATTGAAAAGATGGAGGGGAAGCTCAGACTAGCAGGAAAGAATAGTGAGGGTGGTGAAAAGCTTTAGAGTCCAGCTCATCAAACTTCCACTGGGAAAAAAATAGAGATAGGAGCAACAAAAAGGTATAAGAAGATGGAAAAATGATCACTTATAGAGAACATCAAGGACCCATCACATAGGGTCAATGTTAATGAAAAGGGAGCAAAGAGAAAGATCAATATGGGAAAGAATGTGCGTGTGTGATTTGATATATTTGATAAGAGGATGGAAAAATGGTCGCTTATAATAATTAATAATTCATTGTGTCAGGGGGACAGGTAGCCAGAGTGTTTTTATAATTGTTAGGCTTATATCGAGTCATCATAGAGGTCATAACAGATGATGCCTCGTACATATACTGCATCTACAGATGCAGTATACAAAATGCGAGTGTGTAATTTGATACGAGTCAGCTCACCCGAATTCAGGAAAGAAAAGGAAGGAAAGAAGAAAATAAGCACTAAAAAAAGGCCTCAAGTAAGAACACTGTTCCAAAGGGCATGACAACAGCTAAGCTCACCTAAAGAGAGCATAGGCTCTGGTAAGAATCCTAAATGGTGCTTAAAATCAGGAAGTGAGAAAATGGAAAATTCAGAGGGAGATAAAGGGTACAAAGAGTAAGCTGCACTACTTATTTATGAATATATGAGTGGCAGTGGAATAGATTTTTGATTGATAAACATGGGGAAAAGAGAATGTCATTCGAGATTAAAAGAGCAGTAGAGCTAATAGCACTAGTAAATTGTGGAGCGTATGACAAAAATATAACTGCAGGAGTGACCAGGATGAGCACCAAGAATCAGCTCCTGGTGACAGACAGTGGTGAAAAGTAGGAAATTAAAAGGTGTAACTCATTAAAATTAGCATGAAAACTTTGTATATTCCATTCAATAATAGATATGGTGAAGAAGAACAAAACCTCCAAAGAAAAGACACAAAATACTGTACTTGAGTAAGTCAAGAATGGGATCAAAGAAATAGGGGACATAGGTAAAGTTAGTAACAAAGAGCAGGTTGCAAGGGACAACATAAAAAGGTCAGCCAGACAGGCAGAGTCTGGCGACAGAGAAGATGGCAGCTGAGAAAACTTGGGCAATTGAGGTTTAAGAAGGGCAGGCACAATGACAGGCTCTGGAATGGGGAAGTTGACAACACTCAGCACAAGGAGATGACAAGTTGAAGGTCTGAGGCCATTTTACACTTCAGGGAGAAAAGATGGTTTCTGGTTTCTGTTTCTAGTCAGATGACAGAGGTGCAGTAGTTACAATGTGATGTGTGACTGGCTTCACAGTCTCAGAGAGGATGTGGGTGAACATTGGACCTGAATAGGAGGCTGTGAAGAAGAAAAAGACCAAGACTCAGAAAAACTTGCATCGGATACAGAACGGAAACAGGGTTAAAAAGCAACTCTAGGGAGATGGACCTAGAAATACTAGGAAGAAAACAATGGGGAAACAAGATGGAAAATTTTGTTTTCCCATCAGAACAGATCAGAAAAAAGCACTCTCCCAGCATCAGAGGGGGAGCTGGTGTCAAGTGTCAGGGTTGAAAGCTTGAAAATGGATGTAAAGGTGAGGAAATGTGCTACATACTGCACCACTACACAACTGCACCACTGTACTACATACTGCACCACTATACTACATACTGCACCACTATACTACATACTGCACCACTGTGCTACATACTGCACCACTGCACTACATACTGCACCACTGTGTTACATACTGCACCACTGTACTACATACTACATCACTGAACTACATAACTACACCACAGAACTACATACTGCACTAAATACTACACCACTGTCCTACATACAGAAACACTGCTACATACTGCATCACTGTACTACATACTGCACCACTGCACTACATACTGCATCACTGTACTACATACTGCACCACTGCACAACATACTACATCACTGAACTACATACTGCACCACTGTGTTACATACTGCATCACTGTACTACATACTACATCACCGTGTTATATACAGCACCACTGCTACATACTGCACCACTGCTACATACTGCACCACTGCTACATACTGCACCACTGCTACATACTGCACCACTGCAGCACATATTGCACCACTGCACTACATACTGCACCACTGCTACATACTGCACCACTGCTACATACTGCACCACTGCACTACATGCTGCACCACTGCACTACATACTGCACCACTGCACTACATGCTGAACCACTGCACTACATACTGCACCACTGCACTACATGCTGAACCACTGCACTACATACTGCACCACTGCACTACATACTGCACCACTGCTACATACTGCACCACTGCACCACATACTGCACCACTGCTACATACTGCACCACTGCACCACATACTGTACCACTGCTACATATTGCACCACTGCACTTCATTCTGCACCACTGTACTACATACTGCACCACTGCACTACATGCTGCACCACTGCACTACATACTGTACCACTGCACTACATACTGCACCAATGCTACATACTGCACCACTGCACTACATACTGAACCACTGCACTACATACTGCACCACTACACCACATACTGCACCACTGCTACATACTGAACCACTGCACTACATACTGCACCACTGCTACATACTGCACCACTGCACCACATACTGCACCACTGCACTACATACTGAACCACTGCACTACATACTGAACCACTGCACTACATACTGCACCACTCCTACATACTGCACCACTGCACCACATACTGCACCACTGCACTACATACTGCACCACTGCACTACATACTGAACCACTGCACTACATACTGCACCACTACACCACATACTGTACCACTGCTACATATTGCAGCACTGCACTTCATTCTGCACCACTGTACTACATACTGCACCACTGCACTACATGCTGCACCACTGCACTACATACTGTACCACTGCACTTCATTCTGCACCACTGCACTACATACTGCACCACTGCTACATACTGCACCACTGCACCACATACTGCACCACTGCACTTCATTCTGCACCACTGCACTACATACTTCACAACTGTACTATATACTGCACCACTGCTACATACTGCACCACTGTATCACATACTGTACCACTGCTACATACTGCACCACATATTGCACCACTGCACTTCATTCTGCACCACTGCACTACATACTTCACCACTGCACAACATACTGCACCACTGCACTACATACTGCACCACTGCACAACATACTGCACCACTGCACAACATACTGCACCACTGCACTTCATTCTGCACCACTGCACTACATACTGCACCACTGCATAACATACTGCACCACTGCACTACATACTGCACCACTGCACAACATACTGCACCACTGCACTACATACTGCACCACTGCACTACATACTGCACCACTGCACAACATACTGCACCACTGCACTACATTCTGCACCACTGCACTACATACTGCACCACTGCACAACATACTGCACCACTGCACTACATACTGCACCACGGCACCACATACTGCACCACTGCTACATACTGCACCACTGCACCACATACTGCCTGCCCACCAACCTATCCACTCACCAGTCAGTCACCATTCCATGTATCCACCAACCCACCAGTCAGTTACCAATCCATCCATCCATCCACCCACCAGCCAGTCCACCCACAAACCCCAAAACCAAAACCCACAAACCCATCCACCTCATCTGAAAACCTGCCCGCCTGCCAACCAGTCAGTCACCAATCCATCTATCCACCCACCCGCCTGCCAACCAGTCAGTCACCAATCCATCTATCCACCCATCCGCCAGCTCACCCAAACCCAACCATACTCGGAAGCACGCCCACCTCGCCTGCCCACCAACTCCTCCTGCCCAACCACCCATCTGCCCATCGCCTGCCCACCAACCTCTCCTGCCCAACCACCCATCTGCCCATCGCCTGCCCAAACCAACCTACCCACCCACTAGTCCAAGTTCGGCCTCTGGCCAGGTTTAGGGAGTAGAAGAACTCCCAGAACCCCATCAACCAGGTATTAACCAGGTATCAGTCAGTCACCAATCTATCAGCCCATCCACACCCAAACCCACTCGCCTGCCCAACCACACCCAAACCCACTCACCTGCCCAACCACCCACCCACCCACCCACCCAAACTAATACCACGTCCTATGAGGCAAATAAGGCTATACTGTTGTTGGTCTATGTGGATGAAATGGAATTTACCATGACCCTCGAAAAATATCCTTCTCTAATTAGTTACTAGTAAATCCTGTTACTCTTGCATTGCTAAGTGAATGCAATTATCATCATATGATAATCATGACTACCAGACTGAAGGTCCCGGTAGTACAGTTGGGTTCGTTCTTGACACACAATCGAGAAGTCTGGATTCGAATCCCAGGCGGGACAGAAATGGTTGGACACATTTCCATTTACCTAATGACTCTGTTCACCTAGCAGCAAGTAGGTACTCAGGAGTTAGTCAGCTTGTTGGGGGTTGCATCCTGGGCGGGGTGTTATGAACCTCCAGGTAGCCTAATGAGGTATGTCTGCCTGTGAGAATTATTTTTGCACCTGACCAGATACAGGAGTCAGGTAAATGAATTAAGTCAATCTAATGCCAGTAATTGTGACCGAGGAGAAGGAAAGTAGAGGGCAAGCATTTTCAGGAAACGAGGTAAGATGAGATATCGACAATATGCTACGACATGTTACATGGGCAGAGTCCTTAATACCTAACTTGAGTCGTGAGAATCGACGGACATGGACGTATATCGTTGCTTCATAACGAAGAAGAAAGTTTGTAGCTCGTGGTGAAGAATTGGTGAGAAGCTATGTCTATGTGAACAACGTATGCAGAAGCTGTTGGCAAACGACGTGTAACGTATCTCTGTTATCGTGGTAAAAATATAAGAGCAGCTTGAAGCCAATTCGGTGGTCATACCTTTGTGGACCCTACTCGGCCTATTAGGCAAATCGGGCCTTGCATAGTAGGCCGAGAAGTGCGTTATATTTATATATATATATATATATATATATATATATATATATATATATATATATATATATATATATATATATATATATATATATATATATATATATATATATATATAATATAATAGGGGTGGTAGGAGAGGAAAAGATTAAAGTATTCAGTGAGAATCCACACGGTTTTCTCTGAACACTATTTATTTTCTTCTTCGAGGATGTGGGTCCCTTTAATTAAACCAGTGGTGGTACCCCTAAATATATATATATATATATATATATATATATATATATATATATATATATATATATATATATATATATATATATATATATATATATATATATATATTATATATATATATATATATATATATATATATATATATATATATATATATATATATATATATATATATATATATATATATATATATATATATATATATATATATATATATATATATATATATGTCGTACCTAGTAGCCAGAACGTACTTCTCAGCCTACTATTCAAGGCCCGATTTGCCTAATAAGCCAAGTTTTCATGAATTAATTGTTTTTTGACTACCTAACCTACCTAACCTAACCTAACCTAACTTTTTCGGCTACCTAACCTAACCTAACCTATAAAGATAGGTTAGGTTAGGTTAGGTAGGGTTGGTTAGGTTCGGTCATATATCTACGTTAATTTTAACTCCAATAAAAAAAAATTGACCTCATACATAATGAAATGGGTAGCTTTATCATTTCATAAGAAAAAAATTAGAGAAAATATATTAATTCAGGAAAACTTGGCTTATTAGGCAAATCGGGCCTTGCATAGTAGGCTGAAAAGTGAGTTCTGGCTACTAGGTACGACATATATATATATATATATATATATATATATATATATATATATATATATATATATATATATATATATATATATATATATATATAACTAAAAACTCACACCCCAGAAGTGACTCGAACCCATACTGCCAGGAGCAACGCAACTCGTATGTACAGGACGCCTTAACCCTTAAAGTGTGCATCACGTCATATGACGTGTTGGAAGTTGTTCCAGTCAACTGCACATCACGTCATATGACGTGTTGGAGTACTACGCAAGATTTAAATGGCCAGCGGATACACGGGGTTCACCACACCTTCATCAGGGCTCTTGTAAACAGACGCCATTTTTTTTTTAAATCGTGGGCCAAACTCCCGGGTGTTATTGGCCTCAGTATTGAGTGAGCTACCAAGCCTGAGCTAACGCACGCAGCATGAGCTAACAGCACTGCTGTTCAGCTTGTGACCACAGCATCGCCTAAAAATGCCATAATATATTTGTCCATGCTATTATGTAGCGATGATATTATTACAGAAGACCCCTGACTGATAAAACTGACCAGGGTTCTGTTAATAGCAGGATTGTGGTGATATTTAGTGCTGTGCGCCATGGAGGGAGGAGTAATGCTTTGGGAGGGAGGGTGATGGCGATGTCTTCTGACTGTGTGTGGCCACCTTTTATTGACTGCACTCACCATACCAGCTTAGTGGTTCGCTATGGTGAACACAAATGTAGATACTTATATATAACATGTGTATAGAGGATATAAACAGCAAGAGGAGAAGGTTGGGAGCCGCCATTTTGGCTAGGGCGGTGGCGTCGTCTGCACGACGCCACCGAGCTGACGACAGTGTTGTTTACTGATTACCACGATAGTCTTTGGGCACCATACCAGTTTACTTGTACAAGTATGGTGAATAAAACAGGTAGATATTTATATATAATGTGTGTATATAGCATAATAACACCACAAACAGTATTGTTGAAGGAGAAATATTAGTGCGTCTGGCCTTGAGGGCGGCAGCCATCAGCTGATTGTGTGAGGTCCTACGTCTTTGTGCCTTTACTCATCATACAAGCTTAGATGTACAGTTATGGTGAACAAAACATGTAAATACTTATATATATATAACGTCTGTATATAAAAGCAAAAACAGTATGGTGGGTGGAGAATGGTGGCAAGTCAGGTGAGGTGAGGGAGGGAGGGAGTGGCAGCCAGTGGTGGGCTGCCACTGCCTGTCACTGCCACTGCTACTCAGCATACCAACTTAGTGGCTCGTTATGGTGAACACGAATGTAGATACTTATATATAGCGTCTGTATATGGTGAATAAAAGCAAAAACAGTATTGTGGGAGGAGAATGTGGGTGAGTCAGGTGACTTGAGGGAGGGAGGGAGGGAGGAAGCCTCACAGTCTCTGTGGTGTAGTGGTAAGACACTCGCCTGGCGTTCCGCGAGCGCTATGTCATGGGTTTGTATCCTGGCTGGGGAGGATTTACTGGGCGCAATTCCTTAACTGTAGCCTCTGTTTAACGCAACAGTAAAATGTGTACTTGGATGAAAAAAACGATTCTTCGCGGCGAGGACCGTATTCCAGGGACCTGTCCGAAACGCTACGCGTACTAGTGGCTGTACAAAAATGTAACAACTCTTGTATATATCTCAAAAAAAAAAAAAAAAGTAGCAACCAGTGGCGGGCTGCCACTGGCACTCAGCATGTCAACTTAGTGGTTCGTTATGGTGAACACGAATGTAGATACTTATATATAACGTCTGTATATAGTGAATAAAAGCAAAAACAGTATTGTGGGAGGAGAATGTGGGTGAGTCAGATGACTTGAGGGAGGGCGTGAGTGGCTGGCTGGTACACGGCAGTCACTCCTCGTTACTTTTTTATTCATAATAGCTACTTAGTGGTTCGTTATGGTGAACAAAACATGCAGATACTTATATATAACCTGTGTTTATAGTGTAATAACCGACAAAGTATTTGTTTACTGATTGATGAACATAATTGAATCAACAATATTCACACCATATTTTTGAGTACAGCGATGATTCACTCATTTTATTATATAAATATATCAAACTACACACTATTGAATAATATTACAGCAAAAAAACTATGAAAAATCAATCAGAGACATTGAAATAATTAGGTAATTATCTCTTTGTGGTAACTCCAGCCTGACAGCTGGCGATCAACAGACCGCCTGGGACGCACGCTGAGTCAGCGCCTATTTTTTGTCAGACTTCCCTGCCCTATAGCGGGCAATATATGCCACTTACAATTTTTGTATTATTTTTCCCGTGATCAGTGAACATAAATTAAGAGGTTAGGAAGCAAAAATAATTTTCTTTTTTTTCAAAATTACATGTGCCTGTGGGGAAGAAAGGATATTATACCCCTAGCATGTTAAGGGTTAATCCGCTTGACCATCACGACCAGACATAAGGAAGTGATAGCCGAAGCTATTTGAACCACTTCCCCGCCGGCACTCGGATGGTAATCTTGGGCTTAGCATTTTATCAAATCACCTCATTCTTTGGGGCACACGTGAGGAACACAAAGCGAACAAGCCTGAATGGTCCCCAGGACTATATGCAACTGAAAACTCACACCCCAGAAGTGACTCGAACCTATAAGTTCGAGTGTGATATATATATATATATATATATATATATATATATATATATATATATATATATATATATATATATTATTAAATATGACCGAAAAAGTAAGATTAATAATTCTAACACGAATTTTCTCAATCTTTCGTACATTACGCTTCACTGTTGGAGGTAAATAAAAAATCACTTCTCCAAAATTCATTTTTATTTCTAGTCTGACGCGACACGGGCGCGTTTCGTAAAACTTATTACATTTTCAAAGACTTCACAAATACACAACTGATTAGAACTTACGTATCTCTGATTTTATATCTACATTTGAGTGAGGTGGGAGGGGTGATGTGGCATTAACACAAGACAGAACAAGAGGGGATATTAATAGGGTATTAAAAGTATCAACACAAGACAGAACAGAAACAATGGGTATTGAATAGAAGTGTTTGTAGAAAGCCTATTGGTCCATATTTCTTGATGCTTCTATATTGGAGCGGAGTCTTGAGGTGGGTAGAATATAGTTGTGCAATAATTGGCTGTTGATTGCTGGTGTTGACTTCTTGATGTGTAGTGCCTCGCAAACGTCAAGCCGCCTGCTATCGCTGTATCTATCGATGATTTCTGTGTTGTTTACTAGGATTTCTCTGGCGATGGTTTGGTTATGGGAAGAGATTATATGTTCCTTAATGGAGCCCTGTTGCTTATGCATCGTTAAACGCCTAGAAAGAGATGTTGTCTTGCCTATATACTGGGTTTTTTGGAGCTTACAGTCACCAAGTGGGCATTTGAAGGCATAGACGACGTTAGTCTCTTTTAAAGCGTTCTGTTTTGTGTCTGGTGAGTTTCTCATGAGTAGGCTGGCCGTTTTTCTGGTTTTATAGTAAATCGTCAGTTGTATCCTCTGATTTTTGTCTGTAGGGATAACGTTTCTATCTGAAAGATATTGTTAATAGAAACGTTATCCCTACAGACAAAAATCAGAGGATACAACTGACGATTTACTATAAAACCAGAAAAACGGCCAGCCTACTCATGAGAAACTCTCCAGACACAAAACAGAACGCTTTAAAAGAGACTAACGTCGTCTATGCCTTCAAATGCCCACTTGGGGACTGTAATCTCCAAAAAACCCAGTATATAGGCAAGACAACAACATCTCTTTCTAGGCGTTTAACGATGCATAAGCAACAGGGCTCCATTAAGGAACATATAATCTCTTCCCATAACAAAACCATCGCCAGAGAAATCCTAGTAAACAACACAGAAATCATCGATAGATACAGCGATAGCAGGCGGCTTGACGTTTGCGAGGCACTACACATCAAGAAGTCAACACCAGCAATCAACAGCCAATTATTGCACAACTATATTCTACCCACCTCAAGACTCCGCTCCAATATAGAAGCATCAAGAAATATGGACCAATAGGCTTTCTACAAACACTTCTATTCAATACCCATTGTTTCTGTTCTGTCTTGTGTTGATACTTTTAATACCCTATTAATATCCCCTCTTGTTCTGTCTTGTGTTAATGCCACATCACCCCTCCCACCTCACTCAAATGTAGATATAAAATCAGAGATACGTAAGTTCTAATCAGTTGTGTATTTGTGAAGTCTTTGAAAATGTAATAAGTTTTACGAAACGCGCCCGTGTCGCGTCAGACTAGAAATAAAAATGAATTTTGGAGAAGTGATTTTTGATTTACCTCCAACAGTGAAGCGTAATGTACGAAAGATTGAGAAAATTCGTGTTAGAATTATTAATCTTACTTTTTCGGTCATATTTAATAATATATGTCTACAGGAAAGACTGCTACCAAAATATACTAATATATATATATATATATATATATATATATATATATATATATATATATATATATGATACTTATATATATATATATATATATATATATATATATATATATATATATATATATATATATATATATATATATATATATATATATATATATATATATATATATATTGCTAAAATATTCCACCAAACATGAAAATAAATTTTAAAAGTATATGAATATATAAAGGATACAGTTACCACAGATAAAAAGAATGATGAAGTAGACACAGGCAATGATGCCAGGAGTTGCTACTCCACCATAGGCACGAATTCCATCATACATCACAACATTCCAGTCCTCACCCGTCAAGATCTGTTCAGAAAAATAATGATCAGTTGCTTATCCCATATATCAGTGCTAAATAATATTGGTGAGATATATGTCACAGTGAATTATTATTTCAGGTGATGTTGTAAGCACAAATTACAATGGAAGACATCTACTTAGGATGGTGGTCATGAATCATGGTGATCCCTATTAAGGACGATGGTTGTGTGTTGTAGTGATCACTACTGGGAATAGTGGATTTGTATCATGGTGATCATTACTGAGAACAGTGGTTGTGTATCACGGTGATCACTACCGAGAATAGTGGTTGTGTATCGTGATCCCTGCTAAAGAGAGTGATCATGCATTGTGGTGATCCCTTACTGACGATAGTGGTCATGAATTTTGGTGATCACTACCAAGGATAATGTTCATGAATCATAGTGATCACTACTGAGGATAGTGATCATGAATCATGGATCACTGCAGTGGTCAAGAATTATGATGAGTACTGCTGAGGAAAGTGGTCGTGAATCTAAGAAACCTTTTTTGGAAAGTTGTCAATAAGCAAAAAATCCAAATTCTAATCTACTGCTCATTTCCCCCACTGAATTCCATTATGCATACAGCACCTCATTCAAATGAAAACTACTGTGCTGCAATGAAGATCAAACCCCAGCTGGTCTATCCAAAATTCATTTACATCTGCCATTTGCTCAATGAACAAACTGGGGTCACTCTTGTTCTATGTTAATACTGTAAGTATTACAGTTCACAGAGGTTTTTGTCACTTCACTATTTATTGCAAAATATTTACAGGTAGTCGTTAGGGCGGGAACCCCATGCAGTAGCCTGCCAAGCAAAATACTGTTTGTGGTAGTACTGTACAGTCCGGTTTGTTCTCAACTTCCAATTGAGAATTTCAGGTTTGAATCTGGGCAGACAGATATGGTTGGGCACGTTTTCCTATCACCTAATGCACATGTTCACTTCACAGTAAATAGGTACTCAGGAGTTAGTCAACTTGTTGTAGAGTTACATTCTTAGGAGGATCAAAAATTCAACTTTGGGGGAACCTTGATATAAGTCAACATGTATATATACACCCTGGCTGCCTGTCATCCGACACAATTAATTATTATTAATCATAATAACTATGCCTTAGGTAGATGCATTACGCCTCCAAGACCCCCCTTGCCAACCAGAAGCTGGCTCACTCTATAATGAAAGGAGAGCTTGGAGATCAGATATATACTGTATACCAAAAACCAAGAAAACCCTCAATCAAAAAACGTAAGTGCAACAAAACAACCAGTTGTTTAAAAGAAAATTTGGGTCTCAAAGGTAATCAGCAAAAGTTTGTTGACATGATGTACACACACCAGTCATGTTGTGCCTTGCTACTACCAGGTGGCAGCTGAAGTCACCTGAGGCTCTAGCCAGCTAGCTCCCACATTTATTCACCTGATCAAGCTTACAGTGCCCATCTCTTCTAACAAGGTCTGCTTACCACCAATTCTGGGCAAGCACTAAGAGAACCTGCACAGCAGAGCCACCAGGCAAGCAGGTAGAATTTCAAGCACCTGGGATAGAGCCGCCAACCCTGTCCAGTTGTCCAAGAAACCTGGCTCCTGTTCATGCCAAAAACCAGACTTGGGACCACAAATTACAGTTGAAAACCTGACTTTGTGGTTGAAAGAAAGTACTCATTACTACAAAAATCTATAAAACCTTCCCTGTTGGAAAGAACAGTGATGATAAGAGGGTTGTGAATAGAAAAGGAGCGAACAGGGTTGAGAAGAGGAGAGAATGGCATCGATAATAGGAGGGGAAGAGAAGTGCATTTCAAATAGGAGACAGAATGGGGTTGCAATTTGGAGATAAATAATGAGGTTGCAAATAAGAGAAAAGAGAAAGGAGGTAAAAAATAAGAGGAGGAAGAAAATGGAGTAGCAAAGAGGAGGGAAGAGATTGGGGTAGTAAATAAGAGGGAAAATAACAGGCTAGTAAATAGGAGAGGAGAGAAGATGGTAGCAAATAGGGAGACTAGCACTGAACAGCAAGGGAGAGAACAAAGGGGGACGGGGAGCAAGAAAATAGAAGGGGAAAGAACTGGGTAGCAAACAGGAGGGAAGAAAACAAGATAGTAAATAAGGAAGGGAAAGAACCAGGTAGTATATATAAGGGGAGAGAACAGGGTAGCAAATAAGAGAGAAGGTAACCAAGCCAACAATTAAAAAAAATCTAAAATGGAAAGCTTTTAGACACAGCCACATGGATTACGGTGCATTACTGCATCCTGCAGTAGCAGTAAAAAACTTCAGAATTGCATTCATGACTGAACCAGCAAGCAGTAAGACCAAGGAATGCCTAGACAAGGACCCAAGATTAACTCATAACTGTTGAGAGAATATCTTCAACACTGAACATTAAGTTAAGTGGAAGAGGATATGAATTTCAAAGATTTTGAATCTAGTTCAGATGCAAATTCCCAATTTCATAGCAGGTATCCAAGCAAGTTCTGTCAAATCAAATTTGGGAAAACAAAAAACACAGGAACCTGTGCAGGGAAGGAGGAGCTAGGGAAAGATTTTACAGGACCTGAACCAGGACATGGAAAAACTCCAGTAGGAAAATGGAGGAGACCAGCTCAAACTAGAATAGTGGATATAAAACACATCCATTCTGAGCATCAAATCGAAGCCTATAATCTCTTCCAATCCCTATTTGCACCTTCCCCCTCCCCCACAAAGAGCCTTGGGATCTGGTTGAAGGAATAGACAAGGCATTAACTAGGAAGCCCCTGAAAACTGGTAAACCATGCCTTTTGGCACATGCCAAGAATACACAGTAGAAGGGAAAGTGCAAGTAGGCTCCACAGCCTCTGTCAAATACTTTGAAGCAGGCAGCTCCTGAAGCCACTTTTAGCAATGCCAACTCTTATGCCTATAGTTTTGCAACTCATGGCAACTCAGGCTCCTAAATCAATGGTAGAAGCTAAGAAGCCAACCAAGCTGAAGTTGGCTGAACTGGCTGCTCAACAATTGAAGATAATGTAAAAAAGGCTGATGGAAACTTGACATAAGTGTTAAAGATAAGAACGTTAACCACTGAGCTGCGCTAACCAAGAAAACTTGGTCGGTGGGAAACTGCGCCAACCGAGAAAATGCCTTTAGAATATTTCGTACCCATTCAAAACACATGCGTGGTAGGTTGTGTACGAAATGGACTCTTGGGGACTTCCAGTGAGAGGCAGCCATCTTGGAAAAAATTCCCAGAATATCCTAAGGCTGCTGGCTGGCTTAGTTCTGAGTGAGCAACCATGGGTGGCGCACATGCCTCTGGCTCCTAAACACCTGTCTGATGTGGTGTTAAAAGATCGCTCTCTGTCGGTGAAATTCTGACCTTATTGTTTGAAGAACGTAAGGGTCATAATATTGATGAAGCTAGGCACAATAAGGACCTAACACAAAGGTCGGATGCAAGTGATACATCATCGATGAGGATGATTTAGTGAGCGTATCTAGTTGTAGCTTTGAGTGCCATTTTTGCCCACCCATGCCATCTCCAATTTTTATAGCTGATACATAGATGAATCATTTTCTGGGTTCAGTGATGATACATCTGATACAAGTAGCATAGATGAACAGTGTTAGTGGCTTTCATGGTGGTGTTTTCCATAAATATTTTCATGAATAGCTGAATCTCTTCCCAACTGACAGACACTCTTGAGGCTAGCTGAATCTCATGCAGAATGGCTAAATCTCTTCCTGATTGACTGAATATCTTCCAGAATGACTGAATCTCATCCAATGAGGGACCTTACAAAGTGATCTTTTTCAAGATTACCTTACAAATTGATCTTTTTCTATAATCTTTTCGGGATTACCTTACATTTCACAAGCTTGGCTACATACCACCTACTGGTATTAAAGCCAAGGGTGTACATGAGTGCGTTATTTGCAAGCACACAGAACGAAGAAACAGGAAGCGAAAATCTATCTGTACCTGGTGCAACGAGAGCAAAGTCGCATTGTGAACCATGGACTGCTTCGTTGATTATCACTCACTTCCGAAGTACTGAGTGTGTAATACAGTGTGTTACCATATAAATAGTATGTGACACTGTACATATTGTAATTTTAGTGATATTTTAACAAGTAATATTGCGACAATAAACATTTATTGTGGACACATTACTGACACGTGTATCACAGTTCCATGGACCATTATGAATGCTCTACTGTATACATATTGTAAAGGATACAAATATGCATCATATACAATAAAAAAAACGCATTGGAAATACATAGAACAAATAATTGAAAATATATTTATGGCAACTTTCAGTGCTTGAATGGCACTCATAAATGCCTCTGTAAGCTTCATGCACTGGCAACCAGTCCGTGACGACCCCTTCTCCATGTCCCCACAGCCAAAGTGTAATTTTTTTTTTCATGTACGTGTGCAGGGAAGGGAATTATTTTACAAAGATAAAAAATAATTGTGAACACTTGATTTTATGCGCACAGGGGAAATGTCACAATAAACTTGACACATCACAGTGGTTAATTACCAAGTTGTAAGTAAATGAACTGAACATATTTTAATTCATTTGAATTTTTATTGTTATTGCCTTGTTTTTCAAGTACAATGATGCACTGGGCTGTAAATAATGTTATTTGCATCGCAGAGTATGTAGAACATAGGCATACACAGATATGTTTGTGTCACTAATATGTGCACAATATTATATTCTTTGAACAATAAAACATACAGTTTTGCTGTTATTATGTTACAGTATATACACACGTATATATATGTAAACGTTACATATGTACATATATGTACATATACATACATATATGCATATATACACACTATATACATTTTTATACAGTGGTACCTCGGGTTACAAACATCCCTGTTTACAAACTTTTCGGGTTATGATCCTGATTTGTTCGGAAAATTTGAATTGGGATACAAACATTGCATCGGGATACGAGTTTGTTGATATGCATACAGCCGACCTAGCGCATGGTGCTAGGTGCCTCGCGACCAGTGATTATCTCGCCTGAATTCTTCTCAAGAATTTACAGTTTTTTGCTGGATTTTTGGCCAATTGAGAATAAAAGTTGTTATTATGTATCTCGCCATGGGTCCCAAGAAAGCCAGTGGTAAGGTTCAAGGCAAGAAATCACATGTGAGAACGATCATAGAGGAAAATAAGAGATCATTCGTAAGCATGAGTATGGTACTTGTATTGTTGAATTAGCTACGCAGTACAACAAATCTTCAAGGGAGGAAGAGGAGGCAGTAGAGAATGTCTCTTCCGCATTAATTAAGAAAATGTGTACAGTATGGGAAAGACTGCAATGTTTTGCTGAAAAGAATCACCCAGATAAAGCTGTAGTAGGCCGTTGCATTGATCTTTTTAATGACAATGTGATGCCTCACTACAGACAAGTGTTGCAAAAAAAGGGGAAAAACAATCTTTAATGGAATGTTTCCTTGTGAGAAAAGTGAGAAAATCAAGCAGTGAGCCACAACCAGGACCTAGTGTATGCAGGCAAAACGTGCCAGAGAATGCACTCCAGAGAAATCTTTACTGCCTGATGTTATAATGAAAGGGGACTCCCCTTCCAAACAGTAACACCTCTCCTCCTCCCCTCCTCCTCACTATCTTCCATACGCCAACAGAAGTCATCAGCAAGGGTAAGTAAGAACTTGAACATACTTTTGTAGTGAAGATTTGGATGAATTAGATATAAAATTTACTTTGAAGTGAAGATTTTGGAGAGTCGGGAATGCATTAATTCCTTTCCCATTATTTCTTACGGGGAAATCCGCTTCGGTTTGCAAATTTTCGGTTACGAACCATCTCCAGGAATGGAATAAATTCTTAAACCAAGGTACCCCTGTATATCCAACCTGTCCTCTTAAAAAGAACGACGCTTTTGACCGTTTGCCCATATGGTTGAATATGGACGTAATTTGAAAATGAAAAAAAAGGAATATAAATTTGGAAATTTTTTTTTTCCACAACAGTAAGTTTAGGGTCCTCTGATAGATTAGGTGGGCAGGAAATTCTCATAAAGTTTCAAAACTGTATGAAAAACGTTAATGGAAAGTTGCCTCTTCTAAGCTTGCTGAGTAGGCCGGACGACTCAAACAGAAAATGGAACAGTACGTCACTTTTGTGAGTCGATTTCATTTCAAATTACGTCCAAATTTGGCCATAGTGCACATACGAGCGAAAAGTGACATTATTTTTAAGAGGACGGGTTGGTATATCATAATAAACCATTAAGCTATTTTGGCTGGTGTGGTAATGAAATCCAAACACAGCATAATGCCACATGCTACCAACAGACGATGCCATCTGGCTCAGCAAAATGCCTCCAATATACCATGCACATTGCTAACTCCCTTTGCCTCGTTTTGGGAACAGTGTCACCAACATTTGCTTTACTGATATCTGAACCTTGTACATAATCTTTACCACTGCTGGGATCGTTTATGTCACTATCAATAAATAATTGCAAATATTTATTTATTTCATCATCATTAAGTGATGTTGTGGGCATGAGGTGCATGAAGGTGCTGTGAACCATGGACAGTTCTCACGAACATTCCCAATGTCAAGAAACTGTGGTACTAAAGTACCTTATCCTGACCTACCCGAGGACCCATGAACAGAAAACCGGACATTATGTCAATTTCCCGAGACGCCATAATTTTCTAGTACGACAGTTTTTGGCCTTAGGAAAAGTATACGTCAAAATGCGACGTGCTATTATGACGATGGATTGGATGCAGTATGCACTTCCCATGGTTGCTGAGTTAGAACTAAGGCGGGGTACCCTCACACCCAGGCGGGGTACCCACGATTTTTTCCCAAGATGGCATCTGTTTACTGGAGACCTGAGGAAGTGGATGTGAGCCCTGTAATTACCTAAGTGTAATTACCTAAGTGTAGTTACAGGATGAGAGCTACGCTCGTGGTGTCCCGTCTCCCCAGCACTCTTTGTCATATAATGCTTTGAAACCACTGATGGTTTTGGCCTCCACCACCTTCTCACTTATTTCAAAGCAAACCCTGTGTACCAGTGGGAGTGTTAAATCTTATGCTAGACCTAAAATCAACCCTGGTTGACTTTGTGTAAGTTATACTTATTTACATACTGCAATTTATGTGGTTGAGCATAATCTATATAAATAAAAATGGAAATGTTCGTTTGTGCATAACCACTAATTTCCTAAAGTTCTTCACCGATTGCTTTGAAATTTTCACACAACATTCCATTTGCATCCGAGCAGATTTTTAAATACATACTGTATAGATGTCACGTCTGTGATGGTAAAAACACATGTTTTTTCTGAAAACTGTGTTTTTCATGTGAGGGAAATCTTCTAAACCTATTTACCGATTGCTTTGAAATTTTGACACAACATTGCATTCGAATAGGCGCGTCTTTTTATATATCTACTATATACATGCCTCACGTGTGACAGGAAAAAAACATGTTTTTTTTTTTTAAAAACAGCGCCATCTGTTGGATGTAAGAGCAACACATGCTGTAATCTCCGAAAGTTCTTCACTGATTGCTTTGAAATTTTGACACAACGTTGCATTCGAATAGGCACGTCTTTTTATATACTTATAGATACCACCCCTCTGATGGGTAAAAACATGTGTTTTTGAAAAACAGTGCAATCTGTTGCACATAATAGCAACATGAACGCTATACTATATATGTCACGATTTCCATTTCAATATTTCTGATTGCATTGATAAATTTCATTTTTATAGATTTTGATTTATTTTCATTTTGATTTAATTATTTTGTGTGAATTGCATTGGAATTGAGCTGTGTTGATTACCATACCAATCATTTCTTGAATATAGTTTACTTTTTTATTTTTTCATATTTTAATTTTATTTTTTAACTGTTTTTCTTATATTTCAGTGATGGGGAACATCAGATCACTTGATGTTCCCAATTTTCTGATGGGAACATCAGACCATTTGGGAAGGCATCGGACGAGAGAGTGGGGAATGGCGGGGATGACAAGGGGATGGAAGTAGGAGATGGTTGGGAGGACGAGGGGACAACAGAGGGGGTAATGGTGGGGAAGGACGAGGGGATGGGGGAGTTTGGGATGGTGGGGCGAGGGGATGGGGAATGGAGAATGGTGGGGAGAACAAAGGGACAGGGGGGTGGGGTATGGTGTGAAGGAAGAGGGGATGGTGGAGTGGGGAATGATGGGGAGGACGAGGGGATGGTGGAGTGGGAAATGGTTGGGAGGCCGAGGAGATGGGTGAGGGGGGAATGGTGGAGAGGACTGGGGGACAGGGATGGTTGCTGTGGCTCAGCACCACACATGCGTTGCTGAACCACAGCAATGCATGGCCGGGTACTGCTAGTAGGTAATAATAATTTTAATGTGCTTTTATAATTATTATTCTATTTGCCACATATTTCTTTACCTTAATCATTATCGCATTTTCACATGACAAATACTACGTTTTGTGGGGTGAATATTACAAAATATGAAGTTGAAAAGTATAAATAAAATTAATTTGAAGAAACTTTGAATTATTTACTATACATGGAAATATTATCCAATAAAATTGGATTAAATTAGAATCAAACATTCAACAGGGGGGGGTACACAAAGTATACATTGCAATTGCTACTTATGTTTGACTTTCAAATACAACAAACATGCAAAGGTGTGAATTTAGGTTCAAGTAAAGGCATTCAAATTAAGATGAATATTAAAGCAAATAAATTATCAAATTAATATCTACAGTATATACATTCATGCAGATAGTGGTGTAATTGAAATATGTTACATAAGTTGATGCTGAACTGAAATGGAAAAAAAAATTATACAGAAGATAAAACCACCTACACAAAAATTTGAGCATAAAAAAGCAACAAAATTAAAAAATTATTAAAAATAAACAAACGCTTATAATATATAAATATGCATATATATATATATATATATATATATATATATATATATATATATATATATATATATATATATATATATATATATATATATACATATATATATATATATATATATATATATATATATATATATATATATATATATATATATATATATATATATATATATATATGCGAACAAGCCTGAATGGTCCCCAGGACAATATGCAACTGAAAACTCACACCCCAGAAGTGACTCGAACCCATACTCTTATATATATATATATATATATATATATATATATATATATATATATATATATATATATATATATATATATATATATATATATATATATATATATATATATATATATGTCTCATTGAATATGACCGCATATTCTGTATTTACTATCTTCTGATTTAGAGCTTCTATCCCTCTTAACTATTTTTCTAGCATCAGGGCTTAGCTGAAAGAGGAGTTCTCCAAAACTCATTTTCGTTATTTCAAGGTGAAGAAAAAAAAAGTAGTTTTTCACTTTTTTCTTCACCTTGAAATAACGAAAATGAGATTTGGAGAACTCTTTCAGCTAAGCCCTGATGCTAGAAAGATAGTTAGAGGGATAGAAGCCTAAATCAGATGATAGTAAATACAGAATATGCGGTCATATTCAATGAGACATACATATTATATATATATATATATATATATATATATATATATATATATATATATATATATATATATATATATATATATATATATATATATATATATATACAGTGGTACCTCGCATAACGATCGCCCCAAAAGACGAACATTTTAGGTAACGAACGGCCCGATCGGCGTCAAATCGTCCCGTATGACGAACGCTGGTTTGAGTAACGTCAACATCACATGGTGGGGTCACGCTGCTTCTTGCACATTCTTAGACTCCTCCGACGATGCACATAAATTATGTTGTTCTTGTTTAAAGATGCTAATGATGCTGGGATATAAAAGGGTGACTACTGAGATGTTGCAAAGCATTGACGTTTTTGTAGGAAAAAAGAAATGAAATGTCTCATATACAACAAATGTCAAAAAGGTTCGTTCAGTGTTCGGCAGGTAAGCTGCTCCATTATAACAATCTTTCTTTGTTTCAAATGTGTTCCATTTGTTTTGTATTTGTCATTTACGTTTCAATAATGGAGCAGCCTTCCTTACATACACTGAATAAACCATTATGACATTTTCCTTTCTTCAAATGTGTTCAATATTTATTTTTCATTTGTCTAATAGCAAAAGGTTCTTCTGTAGTCGGCAGGTAGGCTGCTCCATGTTTCTTACATACAAAAAACGTAAATAATAAAAAAAATGAAGAATTTTGAAAACCAGTACAAATGTCAAAAAGGTTCGTTCGGTGGTCTACAGGTAGGCGGCTCCATGTTTCTTAAATAAAAAAAAAACGAAAAATACAAGAACCGTTGAAATAATTTGAAAAATGGACAAATGCCATAAAGGTTCGTTCAGTGTTTGTCGGGTAGGCTGCTCCAAAATTGAGACGTAAGTGACAAATACAAAACAAATGGAGCACATTTGAAACAAAGAAAGATTGTCATAATGGAGCAGCCTACCCAACAAACACTGAACGAACCTTTTGCTATAATGAATATGAAAGACAAGGGCTGCTGGCTGGGTTAGTACTGAGTGAGCAACCATTTGTGGCACACGCGCCTATGGCTCTCAAACACCTGTCCCACACGGTGTTGAAAGACTGCGCTCAGTCGGTGCAATTCAGACCCTATTGTTTGAAGAACATAAGGGTCATAACATTGGTGAAGCTAGGCGCAATAAGGTCTTAACACAACGGTCGGATGCCAGTGATACAGCACCTATGAGGATGATACAGCGAGCGTATCCAGTTGTAGCTTTGAGCCATCTCAAATTTATATAGATGATACATAGATGAATCATTTTCTGCGCTCAGTGATGATGCATCTGATACAAGTAGCATAGATGAACAGTGTTAGCAGCTTTCATGGTGGTGTTGTTCATTGATATTTTCAAGAATACCTGAATCTCTTCCTGACTGATGGACACTCTTTGAGGCAAGCTGAATCTCTTCCTGTGTGGGACCTTACAAAGCAATCTTTTCAAGACTACTTTAAAAAAATGGGCTTTTCCTATAATCGTTTCAATACTACCTTATGCTTTACAAGCTTGGCTACATACCACCTACAAGTACTAAAGCCAAGGGTGCACGCGAGTGCGTTATTTGCTAGCACACAGAACGATGAAACAGGAAACGAAAATCTATCTGTAGCTGGTGCAAGGAGAGCAAAGTCGCGCTGTGTACCATGGACTACTTCGTTGACTATTACGCACCTCCAAAGTACTGAGTGTGTAATACAGTGTGTTACTGTGTAAATAGTATGTGAAACTGTACATATTGTAATTTTAGTGAATTTTTACCACGTTATATTGTGACAATAAACATTTATTGTGGACACATTACTGACACATGTATCACAGTTCCATGAAAAATTATGAACATTCTACTGTATACATATTGTAAAGGTCACAAATATGCATCATATACGATAAAAGAAACAAATAAAACCGCATTGGAAATGCATAGAAAAAATATTTGAAAATATATTTGTGGCAACACGCGGTGCTTGAATGGTCAGCGCGACCGTTACTGGGTGCTTCACACACGGGCGACCAGGCCCTGATGACGTCACAGTGCACCTTGTCCACACCCTCACAGCCAAAGTAAGTGGAATTTGGTAATTATCAATACATAGACATGTTCAGGGATGGTAATTTATCATTTTGCAAAGAAAAATGATATTTTTGGGAACATTTGATGTCATGCACACTGGGGGAATTTCACAATAAACACAGTGCATCAAACTGGTTACATGGGGGACACTCGTTTTGTATGACGTCCATCTCACATGACGAACATGGAACGGATTAAATTCGTTATGCGAGGTACCACTGTATATATATATATATATATATATATATATATATATATATATATATATATATATATATATATATATATATATATATATATATATATATATATATATATATGCGAACAAGCCTGAATGGTCCCCAGGACTATATGCAACTGAAAACTCTCACCCCAGAAGTGACTCGAACCCATACTGCCAGAAGCAACGCAACTGGTATGTACAGGACGCATTAATACCTCTGAAGAGACAACTAACACAACACCTATACCCCCTATTAGACTATTTTACAGGAACTTCTTTTCCACAGCCCATAAAACGGAGGAAAGCGTCCTGAAAGATATTGTTAGTAGAAACGTTATCCCTACAGACAAAAATCAGAAGATACAACTAACAATTTACTATAAAACCAAAAAAACGGCCAGCCTACTCATGAGAAACTCTCCAGACACAAAGCAGAACGCTTTAAAAGAGACCAACGTCGTCTATGCCTTCAAATGCCCTCTTGGGGACTGTAAGCCTCAAAAAACTCAGTATATATGCAAAACAACAACATCTCTTTCCAGGCGTTTAACGATGCATAAGCAACAGGGCTCCATTAAGGAACATATAGTCTCTTCCCACAACCAAACCATCACCAGAGAAATCTTAGCAAACAACACAGAAATCATCGATAGATACAGCAATTGCAGGCGGCTTGACATCTGCGAGGCACTACACATCAAGATTTCAACACCAGCAATCAACAGCCAATTAATGCACAACTATATTCTACCCACTTCAAGACTCCGCTCCAATATAGAAGCATCAAGAAATATGGGCCAATAAAAATAGGCCTTCTGCAGTTACCTACCTTTAATACCCATTGTTTCGTGTCCTGTCTTGTGTTAAAAGTTTATTTTCACCTCATCCAAAACTGTTGTAACATGTCACCTCACCCAAATGTAGGTATAAAAACTCGAAGATGTTTAAGCTCTATTCAGTTAAAGTTGTGTGTGTGTGTGTGTAAACTAAAGTCTTTGAAAATGTAATAAGTTTTACGAAACATGCTCAAGTGTCGCGTCAGACTAGAAATAAAAATGAATTTTGGAGAATTGATTTTTTAATTACCATTAACAGTGAAAAGAAACGTAAGAAAGATCGAGAAAATTCGTGTTAGAATTATTAATCTTACTTTTTCGGTCATATTTAATAATATATGTCTACAGGAAAAACTGCTACCAAAATATACTAATATATATATATATATATATATATATATATATATATATATATATATATATATATATATATATATATATATATATATATATATATATATCACTAAGAACTCATATTTGACCCCCATGACGTATAGGATCACCCCTATTCATAAACAGTACCGTGATCACCACATCATTGATCTGAATGGTGTGATGGTCACGGTACTGTGTGCGTTTAGGGGTGATCCTGGATGTCATGGGTTTGAATCCTGGTCAAGTCAAATATGAGTGAAAGCCAAAAAAGATTTAGTTTAAGAAAAAGAAGCCTAAATGGTGGTGCCAGTACAAGCAGCACAGGTGAATTTGTGTGGGATGAATTAGATAATTTTGTACCACACAAACCACAATTTGATGATTGTGATGTTGGTGTTGCACTCACTTTCCTGTATACAGGTGAAGATATGAGTGAATATTTTATGACTTATTTTGATGAACCATTCATGCAACATCTTGTTGACAAAACCAACAGGTATGCACTGCAACATATTGCTGGTGGCTTATTACCTCCTTCACATATGATATGTTGGAAGGACATCACTGGTTGAATCGTCTGTACTTACCTAGTTGTACTTATCTAGATGTACTTGTGGAGGGTTGAGCTCTGGCTCTTTGGTCCCGCCTTTCAACCATCCATCAACTAATGTACAAATTCCAGAGCCTATTTGGCTCTATCATATCTACACTTGAAACTGTGTATGGAGTCAGCCTTCACCACATCACTTCCCATTGCATTCCATTTGTCTACTGCTCTGACACTTAAAAAATTCTTTCTAACATCTCTATGACTCATTAGAAAGAATTTTTGTGTTCTTAGCATTGGAGTGTTGAAGAAGTGTTCTTTTGTGTTCTGTGTGTTCTTTTGTGTTCATATAACCATACATGCACACACCCACACATATATTCACAATATTTCCACATTTATTCATCACTTTTATCTTTTTACATCATCAATTATTTTCAAAATACAGTACAGTTATTACTGTGCATTAGCAAACCTATTTGTGGGTTTATCCTGAATGTATCCCCATGAATAACAAGGGTTGCTGTATAGCCACCTAAATAAACTACTGTACTATAATTTATGGCAAATAAGCACAACCATCAACCCTTGTTAAGAAAATATTACCTAAATCTTTAGCAATCACAGAAAATTTATTCATCTAATGAATACTTCAAAAGATAACAAATTCAAATACTGTAAATAAAATGCAAAATTCAATTAATGCAACAGCTCTGGATAAATTATAAAACATGCAAGAATAGAAAACACACAAATCAAGATAACAAAAACAATAACCTTGTTAAAACAAAATTTAGTAACAGAAAAAGCACATCTGGACTGGAATCATGGCAGCGCTACAGCTTGGAGTGTACCTGGAACACTGTCAACATGGCCTGAACGAAGTTGTCAAAGTTATGCCGTGGTTTATCTTCAGTTGGATTAAAATTAAAGCGGCCACCGAAGACTTGCATGCCCAGAAGAGCAAAGATAATGATAAAGAGGAAGAGCAGGAGCAGCAAAGAGGCGATCGACTGGATGGAGTTGAGGAGGGAAGCAACCAGGTTGGAGAGCGACCGCCAGTATCTGGAACAAGGGATTTACATATTGGGTATCAAGTCAATAAGCTTACAAAACATTTGACATATCTTTCAGCAGTTAGTAATAAAGCTTAGAAGCTCATAGACATTATGAATTTATCAGAAGAAAGAGAGAGACCCCTCATTTAATGTTTGCTTTAAAAGGAGTATAAAGCTCAAAGGATAAAATGAATTAGCAGGTTAGTTTTGAGAATTTTAGCCACAAACAGTGGTAAGTTTATGAGGAGCAATTCTTTTCTCTTTATCAATAGGGACAGCCTTGTTTATCCCCCCCCTTCACCACATTGCCATACAAAACAACAAAGTATTACACCCACATCCAAAATATTGTTAGTAAATATTTTTCCCAACATACAAATATTACTGGATGTACAGTGTTGCTAAGGCAATGAAGGAAGGTACTATATGTTCAAAGGATTCATATTAGAAACAATTAATTCCTCCCATGCTTTAGTTCCACCAATCAGCGAAGTTCATTCAGTCATACTAAAGTAAATCATGATCAGGCATTAGCTTTGTTGTAGTTTACCAGTACAATTTGTTTTGTGTTTGTTTTCTCATATGCAGTACAGTAGTAACCAATAATAAAAACAGTAAACATCATATGATTCAAAATGACAAATGTGTCATTAAATTGTTAGTTCACAGTGAAAATCTTTAGGGAAAAATTTTGTTATTTGTACTATTAGCAAAATATTGAAGTCATCACAGCAATTGTTATTACAGTATTTGTATCAGGATCAATCCCTGCACTTGAAAAGATATATGCACTGATCAATTTTCAATAAATGTATTACATATATAATTGCACCAACTCTTACAATTAAGAAATGCAAGAATCTTGAAAAGCACGAAAGCATTCAGTAGACATAAAATAATAAATACTGTAAATAGCCTAAACATTGCCTATTACACTAAATGTTAAGTACATAGTTAGCATAGAAAACACAAATAAAAATAAATACATTATGCTGTTAACAACTAGCACGTAGATTTTTTTGTGAAAGAGCACAGGTGTTGAGATCAAAGCATAGATTTAATTAGAACGTCTTTTTCATAACTATATGGTTACATGGCAGTCCTTTCAGCCAGGATGCTATATTCTCCGATGACCATGGAGTTTAGGCAGCCAGCATGCTGAAATCTTAAGATATGTAGAGTACAATATGTTCCTAACTCCTCATCTAAACATTTTTCAGTTAGGGTAAATATAGAGTACATATAAGATAGATACAGTACATATACTGTATACTGTATAAATATACAGGACATGTAAGATAGCAGCTCACTGGTATATAATTTTTACTCTCATCATACTTTCCTATCTAGATCAGCATACAAAAATGTCATAATAAATTAATAATTATAACATATATAGATAAATTTTATATATATATATATATATATATATTTATTTATTTCGGCGGGTTCCTCCGAGGCTAAGGGTCCCCCTTCTTCCAGCCAGAGGTGATACTTCGATTTTATATATATATATATATATATATATATATATATATATATATATATATATATATATATATATATATATATATATATATATATATATATATATATATATATATATATATATATATATATATATATTTATAAAAGGTACCCCTTTTATATACAGTATATAAATATATATATATATATATATAAATATATATATATATATATATATATATATATATATATATATATATATATATATATATATATATATATATATATATATATATATATATATATATTGATTACTGGTGCTGGTAATCAACAGCCAATTAATGCACAACTATATTCTACCCACTTCAAGAGTCCGTACCAATATAGAAGCATCAAGAGGAAGTTTGGGCCAATAGGTCCTTTGCAGTTACTTCCATAATTTGTCTTTCATTTATCCAATTAATACCCATTGTTCTGTGTTCTGCCTTGTGTTGGTCAAAAGTTTGTTCACCTCATCCAAAACTGTTGCAACATATCACCTCACCCAAATGCGAGTATATAAGACAAGCTGTTTAGTGTTAGCATAAGTAAAACTCTGTTTAGTGTTTTTCAGGTTACAGTTGTGTGTGTGTAAACTAAAGTCTTTGAAAATGTAATAAGTTATTACGAAACGCGTTCAAGCGTCGCGTCGGACTAGAAATAAAAATTAATTTTGGAAGAATTGATTTTTCAATTACCATCGACAGTAAAAAGAAACATAAGAAATATTGAGAAAATTGTATTAGAATTATTTATCTTACTTTTTCGGTCATATTTAACAACATATGTTTACAAGAAAGACTGCTACCAAAATATACTAATATATATATATATATATATATATATATATATATATATATATATATATATATATATATATATATATATATATATATATATATATATATATATATATATATATATATATATGTCGTACCTTGTAGCCAGAACGCACTTCTCAGCCTACTATGCAAGGCCCGATTTGCCTAATAAGCCAAGTTTTCATGAATTAATTGTTTTTCGACTACCTAACCTACCTAACCTAACCTAACCTAACTTTTTCGGGTACCTAACCTAACCTAACCTAACCTATAAAGATAGGTTAGGTTAGGTTAGGTTAGGTTAGGTAGGGTTGGTTAGGTTCGGTCATATATCTACGTTATTTTTAACTCCAATAAAAAAGAATTGTCCTCATACATAATGAAATGGGAAGCTTTATCATTTCATAAGAAAAAAATTAGAGAAAATATATTAATTCAGGAAAACTTGGCTTATTAGGCAAATCGGGCCTGGCATAGTAGGCTGAGAAGTGCGTTCTGGCTACTAGGTACAACATATATATATATATATATATATATATATATATATATATATATATATATATATATATATATATAATATATATATATATATATATATATATATATATATATATTTTGTTGGCAGTCTTTCATTTAAACATATTTAATCGAAAACTATAGAAAGTTTTAGACTTATGATTCTGGCATGAATCTTCTCGATATTCCTTACGTTTTTCTTTATTGAAACAGGAAGATTAAAAATTAACTCTCCAAAGTTTATTTTTTACTTATTATTTGGGTCTGACGCCTAGTGATGCGTTTCGTAAGGTCTCACCTTACATTTTCAATGACAAAATTCTTCTCTGTAGCACCTGATTATATCCTCTAATGGTGAGGTGGTAGGTGACATGGATGAATGACATATATATATATATATGGGGTATTAAAAGAATGTGGTATTAATAGGGTAATAATGAAGTAGTAAATTAAGATGGTGATATGTCGGCAGTTTATGTTCTCCAAGTTGCTTTCATTCCTGTTGCAGGGTCATTTGGTCCAGCTTCTGCATTGGCCTGGGGTCTTGAAATGGGTAGAGTGTAACTGTGTATTAGCTGGTTATTGCTTGCTGGACTAGATTTCTTGATATGCAGCACCTCACTGATGTCTAATCTTCTATTGTTATTGTATCTATCAATTATTTTTAGTGTTGCTTGTCAAACGAGCAATACCAAAATTCCTCTTATGTGGAACTAATATCAGTATATCAAATCCAGCATGGAGGGAACATCCCCTTCCCTCATCCTCGTAGCTTGTTTAACGTGTTGATAAATGAATGTTTCCAGGATGAGGTTTACGAATCTACAGATCCAAAAGTCTTCTGTTCCAGCTTCGTATGCCTCCCAGTCTATGGATTTCAAGTTGAAGTTGCCGACTACCAACAGTCATGACCTATCTTTATCTTTCTTACTATAATCTCTCTCATTATTGTTATAAGACCTCTCATTTATTTTCCAGCTCCTCCTCTGTCCATGTGTTGTATGGCAGGGGCCTATATGCATTTATGATTATTAGTTTATCATCCAGTTTGTAGATCTCCAGTGCTATTATGTCAACTTCTCGTGGATTGGCAATCATTATTTAGTTTACCTTTAGGTGTTCTTTAACCAGCACAGCAACGCTACCACCTTTCCTAATTTTTCTGTCCCGTCTCCAAACTGAGAAATATCATCTTCAAGTTTTGTCTCCATGAGTGCAACAACGTCTAGCGTCTGCAGCTGTGTTACATCACTTAACTTCAGTATCTTTGATTTCACTCCATCTATGTTGGTGTATACAATTTTCTGAAACATGTTCCCTCTCTCTCATTATTCTTTACTCCAATCTTCTCTAGCAATTTTGTTGGTTTGCCTTTTTATACCATTTTACTGTCTGCCTACCCCTATCACCTGATAGAAAAAATTATTTATTTATTCTTCATTCTTGCTCTCATTTAGATGTTTTGCCTCTACGAGGTTTAGTTTCAGCTTCAGCTTCTCTCTGTCTTCTTTTGAAAGTTCTCATTTTATTGACCATAATTTCACTTCCTCATCACTTTTAATTTCCTAACATTCCTTAGTACTCTTCCAGCTGTTTAGCACCATTTAGGATGATCCTTAATAGTCGATACATTTCCCTTTTTCATGCTTGCCATTTCTCCTGTAGTTGCAGACATTCTCTTTGGTTGTAAGATCTTCCACTAGCCAAACAATTTTATCTACTACTTTCGCTTCTTCTATGGCTCTTTCTAACCTAGATGTTATTTCCTTTTCTTTGCAACCAAAAATTATTAGGGACTTATTACTTCAATCGACTGTGTTTTGCACCAATTTTGGGTTTGATGCCAGATCTTATGTGACTTCTAGCCTAATGTTTGTTTTATCCTGGTTGCTGCAGTGTTCGGCTTCCTGTGCAGGCGATGAGTCACAATAACGTGGCTGAAGTATGTTGACCAGACCACACACTAGAAGTTGAAGGGACGACGACGTTTCGGTCCGTCCTGGACCATTCTCAAGTCCATTCGGCTTCCTTTACTGCTTCTTCTATTTTTTCCTTCTCCTTGGTCACTTGTGCATAGGTGAGTTGTATATCCTTCTTGCACTGCTCTATTCACTGTGTAACTTCCTCCATCTGTACTGGACAAAAGCTATTTTTCCCTGTTGGATTTCCTTACCTAACCTATTGTACTCATTTATGTTTAGATTTGCTTTAACTTCTTCCAAAGCTATTTTCATTACTTTATTTTCCTCTTCTATGGCTTTGCATTTAGCTTTCCAGTGATTCTTGTCATTACCCAAGTCTTTCACTATCCCTTCAAAATCTAATACCTTGATACTCAAGTGGTCATTAATTTCTCTCAATTATTGATTATTTGTACATGATAGTTCACAATAATGTTCAATTTTGCCAACTTGTGGTGTAGACTGTTTATATTAATGCTTTCCTCCTTGAAACCACCAAAATCTAGCTCTGTTTTATTTTTCTTCTTGCCGGCGACCATCTTGAATTTCATCATATGCACTGTTTACACTAAGGCAACTATTTCTCATCCAATTATTTCACGTGGTGGCAAGTCTCCCTCTAACAGACACCTCTGTGTAGGGACTCCTGGTTCAACCTTGATGCCGAGCGGACATCTAAACGCCTCCTCTGCCTTGGAGCTGCCGGATCACGTTCTGTTTTGCAATTTGGATTTGATAATGCCGTTTGGCATTCCTCTTTAATGGTCCGGTTTGTACGACACACAGTGCACATATGGCCTTGGGGTCACGGGATTGGTGATAGATTTCTTTTTACGTGTTCTGGCTGGTTCTTCCAGCAGGGTGACAGTGTCTGGCGCCGGCTTGCCCGAGAGGTGCCAGGGGTTGGCAGATCTTGGTGGGCTCCTGGTGTGCCTTCAGCCATGGAGGGCGGCCAGCTTCTGATGATGTTTGCGTTTTAGCTGGGGGCCGAGTTTTGGGTTTTGCTCCCCCTGTGTTCTCTGTGTGGGGTGGGGCCGGTGCTTGTCCTGGGGCTCCTCAATCATCTGCCTGTCTGTGTTTCTTTGCCACGAAGCATATTAGTTTCCAGTAATTGGCGTCACTTGTTTCACGATTAGGCTTGGCGTTTCTCCTTTCCGGGCTTCGCGATTAACCCTTAACGGGTACACTGGGGCGCATGCGATCCCATGATTGTCGTTGCCCCTAAATCAACAGCAACAACAAAAATTATTTCACTTCCCCCTGGCACATTCGTGTTATCTCACTTATTTTTTAAATACACTACCCTTTATGTTTCTTGGGACACCACTCATGGTCATCAACCTGTTCTACAATACTTAGGAATTTGAAATATCCTGGAGCTCCTTTGATGCATGTGTTGACACTGGCTATGACAAAGTCTGTCTTCATTTACCCACAATCCACAATAAGGTTGTGGGTTGCATTGTGTGAAAAGACAATCATTAACATTGGGGAACCTTGATCAACTAGCCAGGTGGGTAGTTCAGATAGCTATTGAAAGGACTCTTCCAAGAAAATTTATTTACCAATTATTGACATTCTTTTAAGATAAATGTTGAAACAGTTTAGTTACGTTATTTATTTAATCCAGTCTTAATCCAAATTTAATCCTGGATTAAAAACTTAATCCAGTCAACCATTTTAACCATGACATTATTTTTATGTATCCCATTTATAAATGTAAAGCACATGTCCATTTATTTTTTACATACATTTGCAAATTAGGTAACTAAATAATATCAAAAGTGCATCAAATACGGCTTACTTTAAATGCAAAAGATTTGAAGGATCTCACTTTAAGATATTAACTACACTACATTATTCAGGGTTTCATGGCTTATTTAGGTACAGGTAATGCAAAAAATCTATGTTATTTGAATCAATGAATTTTGTGCTTAGAATTTTGCCTGAAAGTAAGTCCATCATTGCTGCCACTAGAAGCATATGCAAAGCCATTCATGGAGTTGGCTTTGGTGCAGATTAAACTATTCCTTCTGGCTTACAGTTTATTGTTCTTGCTTTGTTTATCATCATTTATTACCTAATTTTCCCCTTCCACCCATGAAAGTGGGAAATGAGGCAATGATAATGCATGTGCCTAATGTCTATGTATTCATTAGTCTTAAAAAATTATAATTCTTATGAATATTTATATGATAAAATTGTACAAAAGTAATATGGTCGACAATAATTAATTTATTCTTATGATATTTTCAACACAATGGCAATTACAATAAAATTCAATAGCCAGAATTAAAGTTCATCTTTGACCTTCCATTAATAAAAGGCAAAATTTCTGTCATTATGTACCTGGAACACTGTCAACAAGGCTGCCCAAAATGAGTTAAAATTACTCCTCTGTTCCGAAGTAAACTTTCCACCAAATATCTGCATCCCAAGGAGGGTAAAAATAAAGATTAAGAGGAACAGTATAACTAGAGTGACATGATGGATCGACACTGGGATACAAGGGAGTGGACCAAGTTGCTCATGGAGTGCCAGTACCTGAAACAGCCAGAGGGACCATGGGGGGTTAGGGCACATGATGGTTAACACACAGCTCAACAAAACGCCCACATGAGCTCAGATTGTTCACTGGGAGAAACCTAGGATACTTCAGAAATAACTAATTTAATAAATATGCTCCCTAAAGTTCAATAACAACATACAGCACTGCATACCAATTTCAAAGATAAAAATTCACTATTACTGGGAAGATATAATTTCCTATGTAAGTTCTGAATTACCACCATGTCATTAGAGACTATGAATGCCTTTTAACAAATTGTAGACAGTACAATTCATTAATATGTCTCAAACTTTTGGCCCAATTAATTGGTAATTCTAAAACATATAAACAAGCAAATATGAACTTGAAAGTATAGTTATGAATAGGTAAAAATAATTGCCTACCTAAAAATATAGCATTGAAGTGTAATGAATGCTCTTTCTAGATGGCATCTAAGTAGTATTCCATGCATAATGGCACTAGAATCCACAGACCATACTGGACATGCCAGCAGGCTATCTGTGATGATAATCTTTGTCTACCAAAAGCAGGTATCATTTCTCATTCACTTGCATTCATAATGAGTCAGGTAGTGAGTGGAATTCAGACATCAACTCACTATTGAGGTAAAATGCCTTTGAAAAAGGAAGTGTCACAAAATGCCCATAAATTATGTTTAGAATATTTGGCAAAACCAAAACTGCAAAGCAAATCTCTAAAAATAAATAGACTGCAGTAGTTGATTGATTCACTGCCAATAACCAATAACCAGCTGGCCAGTTCACTTTTGAAGTGGGTAGGAAGGTGCTCAAATGGCACCTTGTCACCATGACGTACCATGTACAATGCCAACCAACAAACCCGGCCAAGCACCAAAAATGGCCATGCAGCAGTGCAGCATGGCACACAGGCAGACTCAATCATGACTGGGCAACCAATGCCCCAAAACTCCTACCTCATCCAAGAGACATCACAAGATCAGCCCAATGCCAGAACTTGAACACTAACCACAGCTGAATGTATCTGGCGAAGTATACAAATACACACACCCACCCATGCCAAAAGCCACATGTGGGGCATGTCAGCAGCAAAACAGGGCACTGTTGCAGCCATGAAGCAATGGCTAGCCCCCCCTATCCTTCCACAGAAGGCCCTGAAATCCAAAGCAGACTTCTCCAAAGTCATGTGTTTGTTGGATGACAGAAAAGCTACCATCTGCTTAACCCCTCCCACCCACCACCCCATTCCAAAATGGGTGTCTGCCAACCAGGATGAAACTGGGACTTTACACCAAAGCCAAGAAACGGAAAAAGACCATATGCAAAATGAGGACTGTTCCAATTCAGATGCAAGATCTCAGCTTGGAAATAGATACCAAAGCAAAACCCCCAAGCCATACTTGAAGCACACAAAGGGGAGAAGAGGCAAAATGAACATGAGCAGGTGAAACAAAAAAAAACACCATAAATAAGGACAGAAAATCAGCGTTGACTGTAATGAAAAGCCAGTTTCTGGTTGAGACCTGGAGGCTCCCTGGAGCTATACCGGGGAGCCTTCGGGTCTGATAAGCTCATTTTAAGCTTTAAAATGACGGGCCTGATAAGAAGGAAACCATGAGAAGGATGAATATGACAGACTGTAAAGTAAACTAAAACAAAACCTGAGAGAGAGAGCATCAAAAAAAAATTGCCATACAAGGAGAGGGTTAAGAAATCAACCCCTTGTAGCAAAAAGGTCCATCGTCAGAAGGTACGAAAGACGCTTGGAGGGTCCAAGAAGAACCTGAGGACCCCCATTGGACTTCCTCCCACCAAATCCAAAAGCTAAACATGAAGGCATCTGGGCAGAGCTGAAGTCTACACCCACCACACAGGACAGAAAAACCGGAAGCACTGAGGAGAGATTTCAGAAGAAGGGGGTCCAGCTAGAAAAGAGGAAAACAATAAAACCTTGGCAGGTCTAGGTGGCTCAACTGTCTCCATGCTCAATGTGGAAGAAGTCATCCCTGGAGAAGGCAGAGCCACATTACAAGCTAATCCCTACCCAGTCAATGAAATTCTCAGATGTTTCGGAGCCAGAAGCAGGGGAAGGAACAGGTGCAGGGTGAACCACACCCAAAAGGGAAGGAAGAGGAGGCAGGGATGGAACCAAGGTGGAGTTCACCAATACCTCCAATTCTGGGTCCATAAAAACAAGACAGGCCAACTCCAGGGCATCCAAGCAGGCCCAAAGCTGGGAACACTGAATATGGGCAAAATTACCCTGCAAGGTGGCAGCTGCCATGATAAGTCTGCACTTCATTTGAAGGGTTACAGAGAGAGTCATTTGAGGGGAACAAACCCCACAGAGCTCTTTGTCAATGGTGTCACCAAGCTAACAAGCAGCATGGAGGAGGCAGAAAGAATCAGCGCCATCCCATGGCATGGACTACAAACAGCCCTCAAACTTGCACCACCATCAAAAGCAGGTTTAGAGGGAATACATATAGGCCCCACTGAAACCAGCAAGGGATTCCCAGGGCCCAAAGAACTGACCAAACTGGGCATCCAGGCACAAGGGGTGCTCATCATGAATTAGAACAGCAGACCAACATGGATGTGAAGGCTGAACCATATGCCATGTAAATCAAGTATATGAACCCCCCAGTGTGCCTCAACCAACCTGTTTACCCCTAACCAAGAGTCTAAAACCGGGGAGCAAAAGACCTCTGCCACAAACGTTTCATTAATAATGGGAATAGAAATGAAGAAGAAATAATTTTTTCTACTATGTGTTAGGGACTGAAAAGGTAGTGAAATGGTACATAAAAACAAAGTAACAAAATCAATAGAGGAAGCAGAAGTAAAGGACAAAGGGCAGGGGAACATATTCCTGAAAAATTGTATATACCAACATAGATGGAGTGAGATCAAACATACTGGAACTAAGAGATAGAATTCAGCTTAAGGTCCTAGATATTGTTGTACTAACAATAACAGGGGTAAAACAGGACAGGAAAACTAGGAAGGGCAGTAGTGGCTGTGCTAGTAAAAGAACACCTGAAGGTAAGAGAGTTAGTAGTTGAAAACCCTCGAGAAGTTGATGTAATGGCATTGCAGGATTAGACTCCGGATAATAAACTAATAATCATAAATGCCTACAGCCCACCAGCAAGAATCACATGGACAAAGGAGGGACTAGATGACAAACGAAAGAGCCTCATAATGGTCATAAGAGAGATTATAGTAAAACCAGATATAAAGATAAATCATAATTGCTGGTAGTGGGGGGACTTCAACTTGAAAGCAATAGACTGGGAGGCCAACGAAGCAGAAACAGAGAACATTTGGACAGGCAGATTTGTAAACCTCATTCTGGAGACATTCATGTATCAACACGTCAACAGGCCACAAGAATGAGGGAAGGGGATGTTCCGTCAATAGTAGATCTAATATTCACCAAGAAAGAAGAAGAGATATTTGACATCCAGTATACCTTCCTCCCTTGGGAAAGAGTGATCATGTCCTGTTGGGAATTAAATATGCTTTGCAATATAAAGTAATCTAGAATAGAATGGGGATATTGAAACAGTTGATAAACTTGATTTAAAAAGAGGACACTATGGTGAACTTAGAAAAATTATTTAATGAACTTAAATGGACAAACTTGTTGCTAGGCAAAAAAGTAAATGAGATGTATGCCAAATTTTGCAAAATATAGGATGAAGGCACACAAACATTCATACCAAAATAGAGATGCAGGACCAGAAAACAGGATTGGTTCAATTGAAATTATGAGAGGGCTAGAGAGGAAAAGACAAACAAAAAATTAGTTCAATATAAGAAGAGGCCTAGCCCACAAACATACCAGCACTACAAACAAGCAAGAAACAATTACACGGCAGTGAGGAGAGAGGCAGAAAGAAACTTTGAGAAAGGTATAGCGGACAAATGAAAAACAGATCCTTTTCTATAAATTCTTTAAAAGCAAGCTGCATGTAAAGGATAAAATCAAGAGATTGAGAATGGGGAACAGGACTACTGAGAATGAAAAAGAAATGTGTGAAATGCTAAATGAACAGTTCCAAAGTGTGTTAGTACAAAATGAGGATTTTAGAGAGCTGGACCCAATATCAATTCCCAGGGCCACCATACAATACATAGAGATATCTCAAGGTGAAGTGGAAAAATTACTCAAGGGGCTAGGAACAAATAAAGCAGTTGAACCTGTTGGAGTTTCACCTTTGGTATTGCGAGAATGTGCAACTCAGCTGAGCATTCCACTCCAACTAATTTTCCAGGCATTCTTGTGCACAGGAATCTTAGCAAATATATGGAAAAAGGCAAGCAGTACCAATCTATAAAAGGGAAAAAGGGAAACAGTACCAGTCTATAAAAGGGAAAAAGGCAAACAGTACCAATCTATAAAAATGGTAGTTGAGAGAAACCTCTAAATTATAGACCCGTAATAAGCAATGAGGTAGACTTGGAGCTCTGGGGCCCAACCCAAACAGAGGGTGGGGGTGCTAAAAAGCTTGTATTAGTTTTTAGATTCAATTGTTTGTTTACATTTAAGGGGAAATCCATTTAGCAGTTTCGAGGCTTCGTTCTCTTTGAACCCAGCAGTGGTCTGTATTAGTTCACTTTCTGAATGCTTTCTTGGTGGGGTGGCAGAGTATCACCTACTCTCTGCACCTCAGTTAAAGGGGCCAGGTTCTGGCTCTGATCCCTGGCATGCCAAACACAATTCTGCAGCTGATGCAACCTAGCAGTTGGGAGCCATCTCAGCCAGATAGCTTTAGGTAGCCACGAGAGGCTCTGCCAGAAAATTCTTGGGGCTAAAATACATCCTGAATTTTTCACAATACAGTACCTTTAAATGCACCCTTTCATAAAACTTGGGATAAATTGCACTCCACATAACAGTGAAATACAATTTATAATTACCATTTATACATACAAATTAATTAATACTAGTATTTAAAAAAATTCTCATGTTTTGTAATATCTTAAAAAAATAGAACATTATATTTTTTATGTACAGCTGTAATTACAAACTACATGGGGTGTGAACATATTCAAGCTAACATTATTGTTATAACAATTCACAAATCAGAAATTTCAGTATAGCTTGAACTGTTATTTTTTAATAATTTAGAGAAGATAAAAAGACTTACTTTGTAACTTTGAAGACTCTGAGGAGCCTGACACAACGGAGCACAGAGACTCCAAGGGGCGGCATTATTTCGGTAGAGGTAAGTACCACCTCAGTGATACTACTGATAACCACAAAGCAATCAAAACGGTTGAACAATGATACAAAGTAGCCCTGAAAGTAAAAGAAACATGGGTAGTCATACCTGTAATATAATATTAGTTACAAGTTTAGACATCATGTTTATCTTAATGTAAAAAATATTCCATTTCTATCAATCATATGGAGAATTGAAATTTTCCCCCTAAAGATATTACAAATTGGCGTGACTATTACATATGTAATTCACAACTATTTTTACGAAGGAGCAAAACTAATATAATGAACATAATCAAATACTGGCCCTGTGGTCAAATGATAAGCCTGGCTTTTCGCGAGCGCTTTGGCTTGGGTTCATATCCTGGCCGGGGAGGATTTATTGGGTGCCAATCCTTAATTGTAGCCTCTGTTTATCTAACAATAAAATGGTACCTGGTTGTTAAATGATTTCGTGGGTCGTATTCCGGGGAACATTAGGATTAAGGATTTGCCTGAAATGCTATGCGTGCTAGTGGCTGTACAAGAATGTAAGAACTCATATACAGGTGTGTGTGTATATATATATATATATATATATATATATATATATATATATATATATATATATATATATATATATATGTATATGTCGTACCTAGTAGCCAGAACGTCGTACTCGGCCTACTATGCAAGGCCCGATTTGCCTAATAAGCCAAGTTTTCATGAATTAATGTTTTTTCGACTACCTAACCTACCTAACCTAACCTAACCTAACTTTTTCAGCTACCTAACCTAACCTAATCTATAAAGATAGGTTAGGTTAGGTTAGGTAGGGTTGGTTAGGTTCGGTCATATATCTACGTTAATTTCAACTCCAATAAAAAAAAATTGACCTCATCCATAATGAAATGGGTAGCTTTATCATTTCATAAGAAAAAAATTAGGGAAAATATATTAATTCAGGAAAACTTGACTTATTAGGCAAATCGGGCCTTGAATAGTAGGCTGAGAAGTGCGTTCTGGCTACTAGGTACGACATATATATATATATATTATATATATATATATATATATATATATATATATATAATATATATATATATATATATATAATATATATTATATATATATAAGTTTGTTTTCACCTCATCCAAAACTGTTGTAACATATCACCTCACCCAAATGCAGGTATATAAAATGAAAGCCGTTTAAATTATTAGCATAGTAGAACTCTGTTTAGTGTTTGTAGGTTATAGTTGTGTGTGTGTAAACTAAAGTCTTTGTAAATGTAATAAGGTATTACGAAGCGCGTTCAAGTGTCGCGTCAGACTAGAACTAAAAATGAATTTTGGAGAATTGATTTTTCAATTACCATCGACAGTGAAAAGAAACATAAGAAATATTGAGAAAATTCGTGTTAGAATTATTAATCTTACTTTTTCGGTCATATTTTCGGTCACGCATATATATGTATATATATATATATATATATATATATATATATATATATATATATATATATATATATATATATATATATATATATGTATTATATATATATATATGTATATGTCGTACCTAGTAGCCAGAACGTCGTACTCGTCCTACTATGCAAGGCCCGATTTGCCTAATAAGCCAAGTTTTCATGAATTAATGTTTTTTCGACTACCTAACCTACCTAACCTAACCTAACCTAACTTTTTCAGCTACCTAACCTAACCTAATCTATAAAGATAGGATAGGTTAGGTTAGGTAGGGTTGGTTAGGTTCGGTCATATATCTATGTTAATTTCAACTCCAATAAAAAAAAATTGACCTCATCCATAATGAAATGGGTAGCTTTATCATTTCATAAAAAAATTAGGGAAAATATATTAATTCAGGAAAACTTGACTTATTAGGCAAATCGGGCCTTGAATAGTAGGCTGAGAAGTGCGTTCTGGCTACTAGGTACGACATTATATATATATATATATATATATATATATATATATATATATATATATATATATATATATATATATATATATATATATATATATATAAGTTTGTTTTCACCTCATCCAAAACTGTTGTAACATATCACCTCACCCAAATGCAGGTATATAAAATGAAAGCCGTTTAAATTATTAGCATAGTAGAACTCTGTTTAGTGTTTGTAGGTTATAGTTGTGTGTGTGTAAACTAAAGTCTTTGTAAATGTAATAAGGTATTACGAAGCGCGTTCAAGTGTCGCGTCAGACTAGAACTAAAAATGAATTTTGGAGAATTGATTTTTCAATTACCATCGACAGTGAAAAGAAACATAAGAAATATTGAGAAAATTCGTGTTAGAATTATTAATCTTACTTTTTCGGTCATATTTTCGGTCACGCATATATATGGATATATATATATATATATATATATATATATATATTATATATATATATATATATATATATATATATATATAATATATGTATTATTATGAATAAGTATGTGGAGTGTCTGTATATATATACTCAAATATCCATACATACTTATATTTTCAAAGTTTTACATAATAGACAGTAACTTTGATACACAAATACAACCTGTTAGCATGAGAAAACTAAATAAATAAAGTGAGAAACAATGAAAATAAATCAACAAAGTTATTCCTATGCAGGCACTTCAAATAAAAATATGCACCTTCTCCAGGCCCCTACACCTAAACCACAGGTACTAGAGACTTTTTATCTGAATTTTTGTGCTTCCTGAAGGTTAGCTAACAATATCCCAAGAAAAAATAATTTGTGTAAACTGATCTAACAATAAACGTACAAAACAAACATGTATGAATAAAGTATCTCAATTTCAACTAAATTAAATTATCTAAATCTGCACATCAACCTTAAGGAATGCCTGAAGTGCTGCATGTGACTATTCACATTATAAATACTGTAATATAAATGTGTACGAAGTAAACAATGCAAAAATACCCAATGCCATCTACTTTCTTTATGAAAATTCTTTTCATTAGTATTATTAAAATAACATTATAATATATATTAAGGATAACTTGAACAATATTTGTTGCCTAAAATAAATATTATGAAAAGCTAAAACACCATGCAATATAAAAAAAGATGTAATGAAGTAAATAATTTAGTAATAAAGTCTAGCACACAGGTTAACTGCAATTGTGTACATTTTAGTAAGTAACAAGAAAAATAATGAAAATAATTATTCCTACTTACTTGGAAGCCTAAACTGTACATTTTTAACATCATTTCACAGGTAAACAGCACCACGAAGAAAAGATTTGTATAATCTGAAAAAAAGTAAAAATAAAAAACTATACATTATATAAAACACATAAAATGTATTAAAAATTCATATTAAAGACTTAAATTGGAGAAGAAAACATATTATAGCTTTCAATATCCAAGCATAAATGTTATATATATATATATTATATATATATATATATATATATATATTATATATATATATATATATATATATATAATATATATATTATTATATATATATATATATATATATATTATAATATACAATATATATATATATATTATTAATATATATAT